>NC_083346.1:59778617-60445923 GCF_019175385.1 Lycium barbarum
ACAGACAGAGGGGCACAGTTTACAGCCAAGTTTTGGAAGTCTTTTCAAGAAGGTCTAGGTACCCAAGTCAAGCTCAGTACGACTTTTCATCCACAAACTGATGGGCAGGCCGAACGTACTATTCAGACCTTGGAGGATATTCTACGAGCGTGTGTGTTGGATTTTGGCGGTAGTTGGGATGAGCATTTACCCCTTATTAAATTTTCCTACAACAATAGCTACCATTCCGGAATTTAAATGGCTCCATATGAAGCTTTATATGGAAGAAAATGTAGATCTCTAATTGGATGGTTTGAAACCGGAGAAGCGGCATTAATAGGCCCCGATTTGATTCAACAAGCAGTCGAAAAAGTCACGGTGATTCGAGATCGATTATTGACAGCCCAAAGTCGCTAGAAGTCCTATGCGGACAACCGCCGATGAGACTTGGAATTTCAAGCCAATGATTGGGTATTCTAGAAAGTATCGCCAATGAAAGGGGTAATGAGGTTTGGCAAAAAGGGAAAGCTAAGCCCAAGATATATTTGACCTTACAGAATTATCCGTAAGGTGGGTCGTGTAGCCTACGAGTTGGACTTGCCTTCCGAGCTTGAGTTAGTGCACCCAGTTTTTCACGTATCGATGCTCCGCAAGTGTATTGGAGACCCAACAAGAATAGTTCCGGTTGATGACGTTCAAGTGACAGAAAAATTAACATATGAAGAAGTGTCGGTTGCTATTTTAGATAGGCAGGTGCGAAGACTTCGGAACAAAGAGGTTGCTTCAATCAAGGTTCTATGGCAAAACAATAATCGGGAAGAAATGACTTGGGAAGCAGAGGAGAATATGCAAGCCAAATATCCACATTTATTCCAACTCCCGGAGGAGATTCAAGCTGAGACGTTGACGAGTTAAGGTATGTATGCTTTATTTTTATGCTTTTGGTCGTATGTGGCCATAGATATGTTGATATTATGATGTAGCCCTGTGAGGCGATGATATTATGGGTTGTTGTGACAGGATGGTAGTGCCAAATTACAGGGGAAACTCTGGCAAAATTTTTGTAGAATCCCGAGTGTTTTAACATTCGAGGACGAATGTTCCAAAAGGGGGGAAGAGTGTTACACCTCGGAAAATTTTCCGTGAGTCTACAATGAATAGATCAACGAAGGGTATGAGTGTGCGGTGTTTTACTAAGTAGGGAATGATGATTCATGAATTTTTGGAAATAAGAAAGTTGCAGAAATTCATTTCAGTCTAGTGGTCGTAAAGCACAATACGACACGTAAAGTGATTTACGGACCATAAAGTGCGATCGTCCCCCAACACTCCAAGAAATTCAACTTTCTGTTAAATGTTGAAATGGTAAAACACGACCCGGAATACGGACCGTAAATCGAAATATGGCCCGTAAACCTCGATCGTAAATCACCATGATGACAGCCAACCCTTCTGTTTTTGATATTCTTAAATACGGCCATGAAGGACAGACCGTAAACAAGTATACGACTCATAAACTGTGGTTCACGACCACTGTACACCCCGACTGTTGATCATTAAATATCAGACTTTGAGTTATTAAAAGGGACCCAAGCCTCATTTTATTTCATTTTCTCATCTACACAACTCAAGAGCTTTCTAGAGAATTCTCCAAACACTTCATCTACAAGAAGGACCAAGGGAAATTAAGATCAACAACATCAAATTCATGAATCAAAGTCTATGAAACTCAACTGAAGTTCATCCAAACCAAGAGATCCCAAAGGAGGTGAAGTAGGGTTTTGGGGAAAGAGGAGATGCTTCACTCCAGGCTTGTTCCACCAACCTATAAGGTAAGTTTGATGACTTTTCCATGATGACTAAAGTATTTATATGATGAAATACTTGGATTATGAGAGGGTGTAATAAATGGGTCATAAAATGTGAATAGTGTTATACTTGAATGATAGTGGGATTGAATAATGAATATTGATATGTTGTGAGTATAAAGATGTTATAAATGACGTGTAGACCATGAAATGGGTGTGTGGTATGAGAAAACATGATAATAAGCTAGAACCCATGAATGTGGAAATTTGGAGAAAAATAGTAGATTTTGCTCAATGTATATAAATGGCGATTGTTGATTACAATATTGTGAGTGTTGTTGTGAGAGTTTGGGAATTGAGATTGGACACGGGAAAAGTAGTACAAACAAAGGAAATGCTGCTTAATTTTTCGTAGAAATAACGATGCGTTCCTACAGTCGATTAACTAATGTAATGTGCATTCTCTCGTGAAGGTAGCAACGTGATATTGAAGGGGATCAAGTGAAAGATAGCTTAACTAAGAGACAAAGGTATGTGAGGCTAGTCCTTTTCTTTCTATGGCATGAATCCCATAATATGATTCGTCTCCCTTTCCATGATTCTCTAATATCCCGGGAAGCCAAGAGCCTAAGATCATGAATAGCTATATGAGTCAAGAGATATGATATGACGTTCTTAGAAAGTAAATGATGTTGTTCCTTGTATACACTCACCTTATATACTAATCCTTTCAAGGTGAGGCAGAATGTTCATAATGGAATCGAGGGTTCACGACCTTACGTCACCTCGATAGAATGCAGTTGTTCTAGAGTCTTTATGCATGTACGATGACAAGTATATTTTGATAAGAATATTATTATAAGTATTTTATGATGAGCATGTCACGATTGCATCACACCGGGCCTAGTTGGCCGGACAGTCACCGCGAAAGCGGGCAGCTATACGATACACCATGGGCAGTTGGTATGGGCAGACACCACTAGTGGGCGGCATGAGATGGTACCCCGGACGCGGGAGGCCTGGACGCGGGCTAATGTTATTGATTATTACACCGTTCCGACATGGACGGGCAGCTTACATTTTATGCATATATGATATGATGATGAGTATGAGTAAGATAGCATGCATTACTTCTCTTATGATTTTCATTCAGATCCAGATGTTCCATATTGATGTTCTCATTATATTATTGTTTCCTTTCTTCATTGTTCATGCCTCTCATACTCAGTAAAATATTCGTACTGACGTCCGTTTTCTTTGGACGCTGTGTTCATGCCCACAGGTAGACAGGGAGGTGAGCTTGATCTAGATCCTTAGTAGCTACCAGCTGTTTGAGAGCACTCCATTGTTCGGAGGTGCTTATGATTCCTCTTTTGGTATATATGTACATTTTGGGCACGACGGAGTCTTGTTCCGTCTATATGCATAGTATGTCAGTAGAGGCTCGTAGATACGCAGTGTGGGTTAGATGGTCTAACGAGATGTTATTATATGTATATAGTATTTTGATGGACGAGAGGAAAGTGTATATAAAGCATTTATATTTCTATCTAAAATATGTTTTTCCTATAATTCATGTATAAAGTTGATAAATGGGGCCTTGAGTGAGTAAGATGAGTAGTAGAGCGAGTGGTGCTCGGTGGCTAGTCCCGGGTACCCGTCGCGGCCCCTAGCTGGGTGGTGACAACGATATGCTAAGCTGAAATCCTATTGAGAGGACCGTGGATCTGTATATCAAGACCTGCGAGCATGAAACGCAGTGCCCCCAACAAAGGGACGTCAGTATGGACAATGTACTGAGTATGTAAGGCAAGAAAAATAGCATAATAGAGACATAAGAGTAACATCAAAACATGAGTGAGAATAAACCTGTACATTTGAATTGCCTCTGGGGGTAATGACATGCATAAATATTGTGCATGCATGTATGAGGTCATATATATATATATATATATATATATATGCGTATATAAGGCTTGTCAAGCCTCTGTGGGCATCCCATTGCATCGTATCGGCCTCTGTGGGCATCATCATTATCATCATCATTGTTATCCTCATGTGACCAGCTGATCAGGTGGCAGTGTATAAATAACGCTATCACCTTCCAATACCCCATATATATATATATATATATAATACATAATATACAGGTATATAACTCCTGAGAGGTCTCAGGTCTGTATATGCATATGTATATACGAAATGCAATGCAAAGCAAAACATGATAAGAGTATAAGTAATTCTAAAAACCATACTGGATCTAAGAAAGGCTTTCTGAAAATAACAGTATGGCACATCAAACAAATGGATCATCCCTAACTCTAAGAGTAGAACCGTTATGGATTAACGTTACGTATACGTCTTGTTCATAAGGATCATTTCAAAAATAAATAAAGGGACAGCCTTAACTGTTACACCCCGTATCTTCGAAGAACACTTATCAAGTTTGAAACATAAGTACGTTGAGTTATGGTTAAGTAAAACCACTTTGGAATATAAAGAGGAAGCATTATTAAGTATATTTAATGAGTGAAGGATGTATATAAGGTATACCGGAAGGTTTTATAAGGAAATGAGTGGAAGAAATGGAGTAGTACGACTTTGGAGAAAGGATGGGTAAAGTTTTGTGTGAAAATTTTGGTCCAACGTGAGGGACGAATATCTCTTATCATATGAAGTATTTTGAAGTGACACAAAAGCCTAAAATGAAGTTCGTCAAGTCTAGTTTCCAACGCAATAAACCACCCGTCCATAGGACATTGGAGTAGAGAATTATGGACGTTACAAGTTCGGCTGACAGACCAGAAACGCGTGCTACCGTAACTGCTACAGTACTGCTCCAGTAACCCGACCCGAATTTGATCCCCTATATAAAGGGTAAAAACCCCTTTTTCACCATATTTTGTCCAAAAAAAATCAAAAATCAGAAGAGGGAGTGAGGGTATCAAAAAGTGAGCAAATTTCATGTGGCAGAATATTAGTTTAGGTCCGGATAGCGCATGGTTGTGATTGTAGTCTTGTTTTGTGGTGGATTCGGTTTGGATTATTGGCGAACCCTGATGATATTGCTGTCCTAGTAAGAATAAGTTATGAATCCCTCCCTATTGATATTTTTTCCTAGTAAGAATAAGGTATGAATCCCTCCCTATTGATATTGTTTTAGGTTTGCTTGCGGAAATAGAGCGATTAAATAGCCGTATAATGGAATAATTGGTTGAAAAATTGGATAAACATCATATGAGATGTCTTATGGAGTATGTTGATGTTAGTGATGATGTTGTTGTTGTTGTTGTCATTGTTGGTTGTTGGTAACTATTATTTCCGGCTAGGGATATAAACAGGGGAGGTGCTACCGAAATTTCTGCAGATTCTAGGAAGAGTTAACTTAAAGGCTTAAGATAAGCACGTGATAACAAGTCTAACAATAGTATGAATTTCGCATAGTTTCATTGCCAATTTCACCGAGTCCCATAATGGGCCGAGTACGTATTATATTTAACCGAGTCCCATAATGGGCCGATAACGTATTATATTTCACCGAGTCCCATAAGGGGCCGGGTACGTATTATATTTCACCGAGTCCCATAATGGGTCGGGTATGGTATATATTTCACCGAGTCCCATAATGGGCTGGGTACGTATTATATTTCACCGAGTCCCATAATGGGCCGGGTACGTATTATATTTCACCGAGTCCCATAATGGGCCGAGTACGGTATATTATAATTCACCGAGTCCCATAATGGGCCGACTACGGTATATTATAATTCACCGAGTCCCATAATGGGCCGACTACGGTATATTATATATGCATGACTCTTAACATAAGGTACAAATGCTTTGGTATTCCTTAATTATCATACTTATTTCCTATCATCTTTCCACTCACTCATGATCTTCATTACTGTACTTCATGCTTTACTTATTCAGTACATCTTCCGTACTGACCCCCTTTCTTCGGGGCTGCGTTTCATGCCTGCAGGTAAAGATACTCAGTTTGGTGATCCTCCAGCTTAGGACATCTGGTCGGCTGCTTAGAGAGCTTCATCGTTCTTAAACGTGAGCCATTTTGGTACAGATCCTTTTGATATAGACTTATGTATATTCGGGGGTATGGCGGGGCCCTGTACCGCCATATTTCACTATCATACTCATAGAGGTATGTGGACATGTGTGGGTTGTATATATGGTATGGTCAGCTTTATAGACGTAGTTTGTTTTGGGATATTCTCGTGTACAGTGGCAGCCCTGTCGGCTTGCATATTTTGTTATGTTTGGTTACTTGTGACTCCCAGGAGACAGTTTCATTCTGATATATGGCATTATGAGTCTACATTTTATAGATTTTCACATTGTCCTTAGTATCAATCTGATTATATCTAACAGGTTCGTATACGAGTATCCAACTCGGGCACTAGACATGGCCCATCGGTTTAGGTCGTGACAAAAGTTGTATCAGAGCAGTTCATCCTTGGAATGTCTACAGACCGTGTCTAGTAGAGTCTTGTTTATCAGTGTGTTGTGCACCACATCTATAAACAAGAAGCTATTGGACATTTAGGATGTCATCTTTATTTCTGATCATAGATCGTGCAGTAGAGCCAATGATAGGAATGCTCGTTCTTGGTACGATTTTTGTTAAATTGCAGGATTGTATTGGGGAAGAGGACAAGTTCAGTTAATGGGAGCGTAAGTGAGGCTCCGAAGGGGGACATGAGACCCGTATCACTCATCGACTCAAGATCGAGGATGTCAAGAGGTTTAAGAAAAAACATCAGCTATTCCATTAAGACGGACGCATCGGAGGATGTGGCTCCAGTAGAAGGAGTCCCGACTGAGAAATCACATGACAGAGACCCGTTTAAGGGTCCACTAGACTCCTATGGAGGAAGATGTAATTGAGGAAGTACAAAGTTTGGCACATCTAGATTTTTCCTACGTTTCAGCATTATGTTAGGCCAGACTAGTAGTCGGTGGGAAGGCAAGGATGAAGAGCACACTTCACTCTATAGCCCACCAGATCAGGCTAAGGACCGATCGGCTACAGGTATATGAGTCTTTTATGGAAATTTCCTATGTGTGTGCATTTACTGTAGATTATTACTTAATAGTGACGAGCGAAAATCCTTAAGGGACCAATAAACAATGTGTTTATAAGTCACTGCGATTAAGATGCTTTCGCCACCATTGGGAATCTTGAAAGTTAGGATGAAAAGTAGTCATAGATGCATATTGAAGGTGATTATTGAGGATTTCAAAGGCCAAAATAGCATCTCCTTAGTCGGAAGAGTAAGAGATCCTTTTTAATCCGGAGGGAGATGCATTACGAGAATTTATTGGGACCTGTTAGAACTTTAACTTGTTCTAGGTCATGAGATAAAGGTCACGCAGTACGGTGGATGTGATCGTAGCAGCACTAACGCACCGGATCCCATTAGCACCCTAAGGTTAAGCATGCTGGGGTGAGAGTAATACTAGGATGGCTGACCCCCTAGGAAGTATATTAAGAGTCCTACAAATTCATACATAAGAGACGGATGAGAAGCTAGAGTAGCCTAAGGAAAATTGGAGTATGCGGAGTGATTGGAAACCCCGAAAGATCGCAAAGGATGAGGCGGACTAGACCGGCAACGAGAAAGAAGGTACATCACAACTCTAGAATTAGGATGAGTTCGAATAGTATTGGGAAGTACTTTGTAAGCGAGGCGTTAGTAAACATATACATATATATATGTTTGTGACATCCCATATGTGGCTGCGCCAACTAGTATATGTGTCCCAGCAACCGACGTTGCGGTATACTAAAGGCATCAATTGAACAGGGTAGTGAAGTTCAAGTGCTAGATGTTACAAGGTAAGTTGATGATATTTTCATCCCAGGTTAGAGTTGGAAAGTCCTAATGCAATAACATCAGGGAAAGGAAGAAACTGAGTATATAGAAAGTAAAGTGTAAGAAACGGGGGGTGAGTGAAGCTTCCAACAGAGACGACGGGCAAGGCAAGGGGCTATTTGGATAAAATTCGAAGATAGGCATGCGAAAGAGATAAAGTATGGTGGTGTGAAACAAAAGATGAATGTGTGGGATTAGAAAACAGACTTCGATAAGTGGGACTAAAGGATAGTAATAACAAATAAGGATGTGAAGTCAGAGAGAGAATGATCAGGCCTTGCAACGATACTAAGAGATTTTTAGCTCTCGAGAGGTATATAAATGGATAAATGTGTAGTTATACTGACACGGTTGCCTCGGTAACGGAGAAGCTTTCGTAAAAGATGATTTAAGAATAGAACAGATTTACACGTTTAAAGAAATATTTCACGAAATTCAGGGTCAATACTATAAAATAACAAGTAGAGAAGGGCGTTCGAGGAGGAAGGAACTCGAGGAAGGTTTGAGGATGAAAGCAGGAAAGGTACATTAATGGGCTGGTCAAAAGGAGAAGAGAGAAGAAGAAGGGAAGAAAAGGAAAGTTGAGCAATAACCAAGGACAAGCAAGAGGATAATGAACTAACAAAGCTAACTGGGAGGTGGTACATTAATGACATGGGATGAGGATAAGAAATACTGAGATTCGATTATAAACGAAATAGAAGGATGTATAGGAAATATTCATGCGTATGGACTAGCCTTGGCAGCAGGAAGGAGAAGAAAGAAGAGAATATATTTGCAAGGAATTCACGACACGAACAAGAAGTGGCAGAACATGGGAAGAACTACAACGCATAGGAGGGACGCAAATAAGTTGTCAAGGAAAATTTTGGATAAGTGAGCTAAGTGAATAAAAGGATTGATAGTGGAAGTGGAAGGGTGTAGCACATTAACTCTCAATGATATATTGTAGACGTAAAATGAGACCGAAAACTCAGAGTAAGAAGAATTTCAGTGATAATAGTTGTGGACGAAGACGAGAGATACAAAGAGCAAAGTGTGACCAAAAGCTCCGTAAAATGTTTTGATGGATTCCAATGTTCCCATTAACCCATTGATTCGAGAAATGTTCAGTCATAAAAGGTAGAAGTCGAAAGGCCTTAAAGAGGCCAGCGAGAATGGATCTGTAATGCATAAGTGCTTCATTCAAATGCAAAGCCCTTGATTAGCAGAAAGGAAAATAAGTCAAGCTATACGATGAGAGAATTTCGGTATTATAAGAGACCCAAAGCAGTTGGAGTATCGTTGAGGTTGGCCGATGACTACTAATATTCGGGAGTTACTAGTGTATAAGAACACCCTTAAAAGGGGGGAAGAGCAAATCTAGTCCTGAAATGAGGTATAGCATTGTCAAAATTCCAAAGAAAGAAAGTGGTTAGCTTAAGGAGGCCAAAAATTTGGGACATAGTGGCATATCAAGAATGCATTAAGAGGGAGCAGGAACGAATTAAAGATAAGCATACGACAAAGCAGGTATGAAAAGGAATTAAAATGGATCAAGAGAATAGTTCATGCGGGTGTGAGATATGATAATTCTAGACTAGGGAAATTTGTGCCGCACCTAAATAGGCAGCGACGTATCCAAAAGAGTAATAAAGAGAGTAAGAAAGCTCAATAAGCTAACCACAAAGAGAATGACGAAATGGATGATGAGTACAAAGGACACTTTGGGTTACAACGGGAGAAAATCTTGATATTAAAGGAAAAAAATGAGAATCTTAACCAAAGGAGTAACGATAAGCAGCGTGGCGATCTCTAAAAGAAAGGAAGAATGATGTGGGTGCAGATAGAAAGGCAGCAACGTCACAAGAAATTAGAAAGTATATCACGGGTCACTAACCATATTGAGCATAAGGGTATGTATTATAAAATTATATGAACCCTCAGCGTAAGGGTATGCCCCGCAGATGGGAATGGACACACCGGATAGCCAACAAGGAATGACAGCTAACTAAGTAATCACTGGAATGAGGAAGTCAAGGGTAAGAAGCTGTGGTAAAGTGAGAATTGCCCTAAATTTATAATTATAAGTTATGTTGCAAGAATTGGGGCAAAGAAATTAAAGGGAGAGTTTCGACAAGAACTCGAAGATATTGTGAGCTATAGACTAGTTCGAACTATGATTATTTGTTCATTGCAACATATAATCCTGCTACGGGGAATAATAAAGATAGTGATGGAACATTAGGAATGTACGTATTTAAAAAATTGTATTGAGGATATGGTTATAACTGATCATGAAAAGGAATTAAGATGGATGGTTGAAGAAACATAACCGTTAAGAGTAAGGATTTGAAAGGATTTACGAGTAACGCTAAACAAGCAACGGGACATTAGTATATGAAAATTTATGATGAATCGGAAAGCTTGGCTGATGAATTATGAGGGGATAATCTATCACGTATCTAACCGCAACAAGTACAAATAGGGATAGCAAGGATAGCATCGGAGGAGTCAACAAAAGAAAGTGTTGTATTCCAGCAAGGGAGTTATCCATTTATAAAGAAATGAGGAACGAAGAGGAAGGACGCTCGCAGGATGGCGAGTATCCTTGGCGTGACCAGTTCAACCGCAGGAATAAAGACAGAATGAGAATGGAATACTAGTTGACTTGTGATCATATACATGAGGATTGAAGATAGTAAGACTCACAAATGAATTTGATGAGGAGCTAAGAAAGAACAGGACGAAACTGACCAAATTATAGTATAAGTATATGGTAATCGAACAAAAATTCAATGTGGATATTAAGGATCGGCGCACTACAACATTCGAGGATGAATGTTTTTAAGGAGGGGAAGGATGTTACACCCCGTATCTTCGAAGAGCACTTATCAACTATGAAACATAAGTACGTTGAGTTATAGTTAAGTAAAACCACTTTGGAATATAATGAGCAAGCATTATTAAGTATATTTAATGAGTGAAGGATGTATATCAGGTATACCGGAAGGTTTTATAAGGAAATGAGTGGAAGAAATGGAGTAGTATGACTTTGGAGAAAGGATGGACAAAGTTTTATGTGAAAACTTTCGTCCAACATGAGGGACGAATATCTCTTAGCATATAAAGTGTTTTGAAATGAAAAAAGAGACTAAAAGAAATTTTGTTGAGTCTAGTTTCTAGCGCAATAAACCGCTCATCAATAGGACATCGGAGTAGAGAATTATGGACGTTACAAGTTCGGGTGACAGAGTAGAAACGCGTGCTACAGTAACTGCTAAAGTACTGTTACAGTACTGCTGCAGTGACCCGACCCGAATTTGACCCCCTATATAAACGGTAAAACCCCCTTTTTTCACTAGATTTTGTCCAAAAAAAAAAATCAGAAATCAGAAGAGGGAGTGAGGGTATCAAAAAGTGAGCAATTTCAAGTGGCGGAATATTAGTTTAGGTCCGGATAGCGCGTGGTTGTGATTGTAGTCTTGTTTTGCGGTGGATTCAGTTTGGATTCTAGTTGAACACTGAAGATATTGCTGTCCTAGTATGAATAAGGTATGAATCCCTCCCTATTGATATTGTTTTTGGTTTACTTGCGGATATAGAACGATTAAATAGCCGTATAATGGAGTAGTTGGTTGAAAAATCAGATAAACATCATATGAGATGTATTATGGAGTATGATGATGTTAGTGATTATGTTGTTGTTGTTGTCATTGTTTTTGTTGTTGGTTGTTGGTAACTGTGATTTCAGGCTAGGGATATAAACAGGGGAGGTGCTGCCGAAATTTCGCAGATTCTAGGAAGAGTTAACTTAAAGCCTTAAGATATGCACGTGATAACGAGTATAACAATAGTATGAATTCCCTTGATTGTAGATTTGTGAGTTCGAGAAGTAGAAGTTGATTGAATAGATACGCTTCAAGGTATGTAGAGGTACCCCTTCTTTCATTTTTGGCATGTATTACATAAAGTGAGCAAACGCTGAAGATACAGGGACTCCAATGAACTCTAGTTCTCAGTGGTACTTGAAATGACAGTTGTCTTTGATTCTTAAGTTTTGGTTCATTCTAATTATTCTCTTGAATCCCAAATGATGATTCATTTTGTACATAACTGATCCTATTACTCGTCCATAGTTACATTGCATATTTCACCGAGTCCCATAATAGGCCAGGTACGTATTATATTTCACCGAGTCCCATAATGGGCCGGTTACGTATTATATTTCACCGAGTCCCATAATAGGCTTAGTACGTATTATATTTAACCGAGTCCCATAATGGGCCAGGTACGTATTATATTTCACCGAGCGCCTGCCCGGCTTTCAGGTCACTTGCGAAGAGTCCCACAATGGGTCGGGTACGTATTATATTTCACGGAGTCCCACAATGGGCCGGGTACGTATTATATTTCACCGAGTCCCATAATGGGCTGGGTACGTATTATATTTCACCGAGTCTCATAATAGGCCGGGTACGGTATATTATATTTCACCGAGTCCCATAATGGGCCAGGTACGGTATATTATATATGCATGACTCTCAACATAAGGTATATATGCTTTGGTATTCCTTAATTATCATACTTATTTCCTGTCATCTTTCCACTCAGTCATGATCTTCATTACTGTACTTCATGCTTTATATGCTCAGTACATCTTCCGACTGACCCCCTTTCTTCGGGGGCTGCGTTTCATGCCTGCAGGTACAAATACTCAGTTTGGTGACCCTCCAGCTTAGGACATTTGCTCGGCTTCTTGGAGTGCTTCATCGTTCCGGAACGTGAGTCATTTTGGTACAGATCCTTTTGATATAGACTTATGTATATTCGGGGGTACGGCGGGGTCCTGTACTGCCATATTTCACTATCATACTCTTAGAGGTGTGTGCACATGTGTGGGTTGTATATATGGTTTGGTCAGCTATATAGACTTAGTTCGTTTTGGGATATTCTCCTGTATAGTGGCAGCCCTGTCAGCTTGCATATTTTGTTATGTTTAGTTAACTGTGATTCCCCAGGAGACAGGTTCATTCTGATATATGGCATTATGAGTCTACAACATGCTTTTACAGATTTCCACATTGTCCTTAGTATCAGTCTGATTATATCCAACAGGTTTGTATACGAGTGTCCAACTCGAGCACTAGTCATGGCCCATCGATTTGGGTTGTGACATTAACATACCTTGTTGTCTACTTAATCGCTCAACGTCTATGCTCCCGAGATTGTAAATTGGCATTTAAGATGATTCACACTAGGGTTAAGTCATTGAAACGCTTATAGGATCAAACTAAACTAGTAGGTGAGCCAGCAAAATTTGAGCAGCATTTCCCCTATTTATCTACTTCCAGCAAACTCCAAAACAACTCCTAATCATAAACAACTGCATCAACAATACCATAGAAAAAATATTACATCAAAATTAGACTCAGATTAATCCAAAACTTCCTTTCAAATTCAATCCATAGCAAAAACTTCAACACAACATCCTATAACCTCTCTACCATGATTCTCTTCATCTTTAAGACTTGATAAACCCTCAAATCAGCTCAACATAAGAAACAAGACGAAGAACATACCTTATACTTGAAGAACTTCAACTCACACAACTAGCTTCAAGATAAAATTCACCACAACATCAAGTAGAGGCAAGAACAATCACGTTGTATAAACTAGTTACAGATTTAGAGCTTGATCTTCTCTTGTGATGGCTTGGGATGATTTATGGATGAGGGAGAGAGCTTAGAGGGTCAATAGGGATCCGTTTTGGTGAAAATATGAGCCCCAAGTCGTGCCCCTTAAATTTATAATAAAGGGGAAAAATTTCACCGCCTCAATTTCACGATCCACTTTCACAGACCGTGAATTATTTCATTGGCCATGAAAGCGGCAGTGAAACCACTCCAGCAACTTCACCTTATTGCAATCATTTCACAATAGCCAACCACCAGTTTCACGACCCATGAAATTATTCACGGTCCCTGGAAGTGGCCGTGAAATAGTCTCAGTCAAATTTTCTGATGAAACGTATTGTTTTCAATTCGTTTAACGTCTAACCTTTATACTGTCATGACCCAACTAGAGGGCCATGATAGGCACCCAGAGCTAACCCACCGAGCACCTCTGAACATACGTCTTATAATCATTTCTGGGTGGACCATAAAGATAGCTCATGGATATCATAATTTGTAAGGACATATATCAAAACATAACAACACATCTCTATAGAATCTTCAACAATTATGCCCATCGTCACCAGCCGAACAGGCTTCTAAAATGTTATACAATGATATGAATCGGTAGCATTATGAAATGTACAACTATATACACATGTCTATGAGCCTCTACATAGAATACATGTAACCATAAAGACCAATATCAAATAGACTGCAGCTCTGAAGTAAGTGGAGTGCTCCTGAGAATCCACTGATAAAGCACCTACGGGTCAGATCCGTGTACCTGTCCACCTGCGGGCATGAGCGCAGCGCAGCGTCCACAAGAAAGGACGTCAGTACGAACAGTGTACTAAGTATTTAAGGCATGAATAACAACATAAACAAGAATAAAGAAACATGAGATAAAGAGATAACATGTATATCTGATTGCCTCTTAAGGCGGATATCATGCATGCTTAGCTTTCTTTAAAAAAAAACATTTCTCCTACATATATAACATAATAGTGCTGCGGAACGTGCAACCCGATCCATAAAAATATTATGTTGCTGCGGAACGTGCAACCCGATCCATATATATATTATGTTGCTGCGGAACGTGCATCCCGATCCATTTACCCATATATCCCGCGTCCGGGATGATATCATAGTATACCAACTGATCAGGTGGTTATGCGTATATAACGTCTCATCTTTCCACATATCCCCTATATACATATATATATATATATATACATATATATATATACATATATATATATACATACATAATATAAGTAGCATGCATGAGAGGCTAAATAAAAGTTACCACTTTATCAGAGTGATGTAAGGTCGGTAACCTCCGATTTATATTATGGAATAATCATTATCGCTATATCTCACCTTGAAGGAACAAATAACATAAGGTGAGACCAATAACAATGAATAAAATCGAGAAAATCATGAAATAGGCTCAATAATCTCATACTAGCATTAGAATCATAAGCTTTGGGATTTCTAAAAATCACTACAAGAAAAAGGTTTATCTGTGACCAACATTTAGGGACGAGTTAATAATTTCGTCTCTAAAAGTACATTTATTGGGACGAGATTTTATTTCGGTCCTTAATTCTATATTTTATTGCGAAGGTACTAAATCTAGTCCCAAACGAATTTAGTAACTGGTCCAAAATTGTAATTGATGAGACTTGACTAGGAAGATGCCTCCAAATATAATATTAAAATATTAAAAGGCTACAATTTTCCAAAAAATCTGGCGCTAAAATAGTGTACTAAAATAAAAACTTAGGTTTTCAGCAAAAAATTAGGCGCCAAAAGTAAGAGAAAACGTAGTATACACTGAAATAAAACATTCTAAAAATTAAATTAAACTCTCTGTCTTCTCAAAACACATGTGGTCACAACTCTTACCATAGTCTCTACACATCGTATCCATCATCTGCTCCGCCATAGATCTACCAATAGATTTCTTAATTCCTCAGATTCTTCTCTTATTCATCAAAAACCTCTCAAGGTACTATTGCTGCTTCTCAATCTTTGTTTTTTTTTTCTATAATTTTTTATATCTCTTCTGTTATTTCTGTGTTTAGAATCAAAGAGATAAAAACTCAAATCTTTTGATTCTATTTTAGTGTTTTGTATATGCACCAAGTTGGATTTTTGAGCTTATTCTTTTGGGTATGATATGAAAGACCTTTTATTTCTATTTAAGAAACAAATCTTCTGATTACGTTTCAATGTTTTGTATATGCACCAAGTCGAATTTTTGAGCTTATTCTTTTGGATCTGTGTTTATGATCTGAAAAACCTTCCATTTCTATCTAAGAACTCACTCTTTTGATTCTGTTTCAATGTTTTGTATATGCACCAAGTTGAACTTTTGAGCTTATTCTTTTGGATTTGTATTTATGATCTGAAAAACCTTCTATTTCTATTTAAAAACTCAATCTTTATTTCTTTTTAGTATAAGCTGAGTTGGATTTGTGGTCTTATTTTGGTTGTATGAATGTCTTTTTGTTTAGTTTCCAGTAATTTGTGTTGTATGTGTTATGGGTATGTGTTTAGGATTAGAAAGGCCATGTTGAGATTTGACAAGGCAAATAGGGACTAGTCTTGTTACTTTCGGCTAAATACATTTATACCTCATAGCCCATCTAGTCTCTATTGTAATTTGTAATTAGCACTCCTGGAAAATAATAGCATCTGAGAAGATTGCAATACTCTTTTTTTTTGTGTTTAACTCTTCCACTCTCAATAGGAAAAAATTGAAAAAGTTATGGAACCCATGTTTTGAAGCAAGGTCTAACCAAATATATGTGAGTTTAACTTTTATGGTCAAACTTTTATAAATGTCTACCTCCATATTGAGTATCCGTAAAAGTGAAGATCTCAAATGAGTTAGCTCTAACATAAATTACAAAACCATTAGTTCTTAAAGTGAAAGGTACAATTTGTAACTTGGAACAGTTGAATAATCATAACTATTTGAAGGAATTCAAGGGTAGGAAGTCACTGCTACTAATAGATCTAATCAGTAGAACACCAAAGTTAAAAAAGATTTTTTTTTTCCGTTCTTGCATTTTATATGTTATTGAAGAACTATATAGTTTCTTTTTTCCCTTTTCTGGAAAATTTTCAAATTACTTTTAATTGTAAAAACCACTCTCATTGTTTTAAAAAGAATGAGGAGGTTTTTTTTTTTTTAAAAAAAAAAAGAAAGGTCCACTAGGCATTTTTGGTGCCGAGGGCTGCTTTTATAAGTTTTTCCCAAAACGAATCACAAAAGGTCCTTACAAATGTAGCCAAAAAGGCTAATAATAATAATAATGCAAGAATTAAACTAATGACCATCTTAAGCTAACGAATTAACTAATTGAAATAAGAATTTGAAACTAAAAAAAAAAAAGAATGAGCAGCTGTTGATCAAAATAAGATCATCAGACTGCTAATGTGACTTTGCAGCTTATAAAGTCTTGCAGTTATATCTGAAAGTGCACTTGACTAAAGCTGCTGCGTTTTTTGTTGTAATCTTGCTTGCATTTGCTGAGCTTCTACATACTTGATGTTATCTTGTGAACTGCATGATGCAAAGGAGTGAAACAGCTACTCCTAAAACAACAACAATTGCTCCTCTTCCATGTACTAAGTTGTAGTTTTCCTTGTGTAGTTGGTATATCAATCCCGTCTTTATAAGAGTCAAACCATTTTCCAAATGTCGTCAATCCCACAGCAGAATGAACACCAAGTGTTAATACCACACACTGTGAGAAAGACAACAAAGAGATCATGCAAGACCTTATATTATTTTCGATCCACCATTTTGTTGAACTTGCATAGCTGCAAATGAAAAAACCAGTAAACCAGTCCCGTTGTTAATCTGCAGCCTGCACTTGTTTCTTTTTGTGTCAACTGTATGGTCCATATCATTTCCTAAACCAGTTGGATCAATGGGATATCACCAAACCTTGCTTGAAAGATAACATAGGAGTACAACAATGCAACAAATTAGCACTGTCAAATGCAAACTGCACTGCTGCATCTCTTGTTGTCCTTCCCAGCTAAGCATAAGCAATGTGTTTCCCTTGCAGTGGTCAAGCAAAAGGTGTCCCAAATTGATGCACTACTGCCTGTAGTATGTTAAACCTGCAAAAAATAGTACCAGTGCACTGCTAACAGCTGCGATTTCTCAGACCTGCCACTGCATAATGTTCTGGGCACACCTCATGTAGTTGTATAAGCCTGTTTAGGGAAACAAGTGCTAGCAGAAAATATTTTCATTTTTTTTTTGCAATAGATATATATACACATAACAGTAATACAAGGAAGGGAAATTCTTACTCGAGAAGTCCAAAATTTTTAAAAATTTCAACAGACATTCTAGGCTCTTTGTTTATTATTTATATATGTTAACAGTTTCATATTCTATTGGTCATTCAATTGTATGTAGCTCTTTTTTAAAAAATGTATGTAGGTTGAGTTCAAGAATAAACAAGAAATTATTGTCAAATTAAAAAAGAACCGACCTAATGTAAGTACATGGACAACATCACTTTGTCGATGGTATCTTGTAAATGCATTAACCCAACCCATGGTTTGATTATTTTAGGATAAATTTGAGAGTTTTGACATGAATGATCATCGTGATCATATCTTGGAATGGATGAAAGAGTTATGGAACAAATGGAGAGGATACTTGCATGCAACCTATGTGAAGAATAAGCCAATCCAACAGGCTCTTAAAAAATTTCCAAAGCGAGTAGACAAGAAAGATTGGTAGTGGTTAATAAAAGAACATCTTACTTCAGAAAGTTTTCAGGTATGCCTAGTGATTTACTAGTCTATTTCGCCAAACCATCCGCAACATGATTCCCCTCTCTTGCACCAAATATCTTTTTTCCACTATACTTGGAAAATAACTTATGTATACTGTTTAATTTTATGTAAATCAATTATTATTATTATTATTATTATTATTATTATTATTATTATTATTATTATTATTATTATTATTACATTTAAGCTTAACTATTTCACAAATATAGGCAAGAAGCAACAGGAATTTAGCAAATCGAGCTAAGTTGAAGATGCCTCATCATATTGGTAGAAAGCCTATTCGAGAGGTTATTTATCAAAAGGTATTATCATAAAATCTATATTTTCCTAAAGGAAATATTTATGAGGTGTTACTTGACATGTTTGTTTTTGATGTAAAGGGCGGGAAATACGGCAATCCACCAGATTTAGGGACTATTTTCTTTGAGACTCGTAAGAAAGATAACAAGCTTGTTGAACCTGAAGCAATTGAAAAACATGTATGTTTGGTACATTGAACATGTAAATTACTTGAAAGTATTATAGTTCTGATAGAAAATATTCTTTTATATGTTTTGTAGTCTCAGATCAAAGAAATAGTTCAATCGGAGCCCTCTCTATCTAGTATAGAGATTGTAGAAACATTTTGTGGACCTCAAACTCATAGCCATGTATTTGGATTTGGGGGTGGAGTAAAGGCGAAAGAATTTAAAGGTGGAACTTCTTCAAAGGCTGAATTATTGTCTGCACTACATTCGACTCAAAAGGAAAACAAATCCTTGAATGAGACAAACAAGTCCTTGAATGATCGCTTGTTTGCCTTAGAAGAAGAGATGAAATAAATTAAGAAAATGAAAGAATTATTTGCTGCTCAATGATCATTTTTCCCGCCTACGACATCGCCCATTTTTCCGAATGACCATTGATTTTGTCTGCTAACCAAGTTAGTATTACTACACTCGACTTTTTATTTTATTTGTTGATTTGTGTATAGCCAATTTCTATCTTACACTGATTCTAGTAGTTGCTTGACTTACATATGGTGTTTACTAGAAAGTTATGAGCCTACTCTAATTAATGTTTTGGGCAGTAGAATCCAAAATGTACTTCTCAAAAACATAAAAGAAAAGGAGGGAAAATTCTAGTTAGTGGAATTATTGGAACATATTCCTGAAAAGTCCTTTTTTGGGGGGAATTAGTGGAATTCTCAAATGCTACCGTCATCATCTCCTTGTTATTGCTATGTTGTGTCAAATCATTTCCTATCGGAATAGGATCAGTAACACCAACATTATCCATAACTGTCCATATGAAATCAGAATTGCAGCACATCATCTCAAATTCTGCAAAGTTGTTGTGAAACCTTATCTTCTTTTTTAGCCTCCACACAGATTTTTGTAAAACTGCAGACTGCATATCTTATAACCAAACCTGCACACTTAAAAAACCAGTAAAAGCTTGTTGATTTTCTAGTTTCATTTGTTTCCATCTGGACCATAGTTCCAGTGAGTGCTATATCATTTCCTCTCTGAGTAGGATCAATAGCTTGTAGTATTAGATCTAATTTGAAACAGACTCGCACCAAATACTTTCCTAGATAAATAAGACCATTGATAACAATTGCAACAGTATTCCTTGATCTTCTGGTACCTGTGATCCTTGCAAAAAAGCAAACAATGTTAGTTAAAACAGTTACCATCATACTCTCCTCCCAAAGGATTGGAGCATGATGGCAACAAAGAGCTACAACACTTTTCCATTGCGCAACACCAGATCCAACTGTCATTCTCCTCCAAATAAGCATCTGGTTATTTCCAGCAATGATGCATATAAAGTACATATTGCCGGTGTTTTTACAAAAAACAGCAACCAACATCCACACTTGAGTCACAAAATCTTCTCTATAACCTTGAAATTTCTGCACCGGAGCAAAATATCATATGTGCAGCATCTCCTGCAAACACACAAGACATCTAAAGTCCACCTCATAAAGTCCATTTCCTCATTAGCAGTACAAGTATTAGTATCAAAGAAATTTTCCACTAGACTCTCATCCTTTCCACTGTAAAATGAATCAAAGAGATGAAACAAGGACAACCAGTGATGAATCAAATCATATCCTATGTGCATAAGATCAATGACACCAGAAACAACCAAATGTCCTAGAACCATATATGCTTTGTGAGTTACTATATAGAACCATCCCATTTCATTTACTAAGTAAAGAGAAACTATGGGATAGTAGAAACAAGTAACCATGATGCCAATTTGTACCAAATCATTTCCACATAGGGTAGGATATATCATTGGCACAAACTGCTGCACTTAAGTTTATGACACCAGTAGCCTTGTTATTCCATGTAAAACAAGATCCAATCAACACCATAGTGAAACTGCAACCTGCAAACCAGAAAACAAGGTTATCTGAAACAAATACAACCATCCTCTCCTCCCTAAGGACTTGAGTATGAAAGTACAACCTCCTCCACTTCGCGAAACCAGCATCTATCATCAATTTTACTTGGATTTTGTGGACTTAGTTGATGTGATAGGGCCTGTCACTTTTTGTTTTGCTTGTCTCATTGGTATTTGTCTTAGAACAAATTGGTCAAGCACTTTATCATCCCAACTATGATTTCTACCATGATTTTTTGATTTATTTTTCCCCACAACTTTTTCCAGTTGTTTAGGAGATAAATCCCCTTCCCTTGCTGCATTAAAGAAATTCTGTGCAGTTGACTCCTCTTCTATGTCATTTCTAGTTTCTTCAATATCTGAACTGCAACTTGTAAATTTCTTTGGGAATTTGGAACTGAAACCTGGTTGTGCTTTTTTGGATTAACTTGAGGATCAATTTGCACCACCTGGTTCTGCTTAATTCTTGTACCTTGTGAAACCTGGTTCTGCTTTTTGGTATTCACCACCTGATTTTTCTTCTTTGTGTTTGAAGTAGAGTCAAGCTGCACACCTTGCTCACTAGCAAGTTTCTTATCAGCACTCTTGCTTTCCTGATGTGCACCAGATAGGACTGATGCAACATTTTTAACTGTTGACTGTTATTGGTTCATGATAGGTTTGACATGTGCCTTTGTCATTTTTTGTTTTTCACCTCATTTCTCAAGCATACCGAATTTGTTTCAGCTTATTTGCGATTGCTGGTCATGGTTTGGGTTGTATTAAATATATTATCTTTAGTCTAAGTGGTTGATGCCTTAAATTCATGTATGCACAATTAGGAAGTGCATACAGAAGTACTGAGGATTTTTGATTAAGTCTGTTATAGCTTTACAATGCAAAATAAATAATTTTCCTGATTTAAACAATTTTGAAGAAGACTCATAGCCTTCTCTGTATGGTTTGCATTTGCTGCATCTTTAAGTTCAGAGCTCCTTTATTCTTTTATATATAGATGGTGCAACTATTATCCATTTCACAATTCCTATATATTTGTGGCAGTCTCGGTTCAAAGTCTGTAACAGTGGTTTATTTCACACGAACATAGTAGTAATCTTATTCGGTTATAAAAATAGTACGCAGAACCGTGAACACTTCTAACTCTAGCTGTAAGGACTTACTGTTAAAGAAAGTGCAATTGTTGTTGTGATGATGGAAAAAGCTTTATTGAAGATAGATAAAAGAATAATTTCTACCAAATGGAAAAGTCTTATTGCTATTAAATGTTGTTGCCTTTTTATGTGTTTCCAATTTGTGATCCCTTGTTTGGTACCAGAAAGATTTCACAATCTTACTTGGTTTGCATTCTCCTTGCTTTATCAGAGATTTTAGTGGGAGTATGAAATAATTAACATCTACATTCTATGAATTTGTTTTTAGTTGGGAACATATATTAGATGAAGAATAGCAGCGAGTACTTCTATTTCTAACTTCGCCACTGTAATCTTTAGAAATTAAGAGAAGTCCGGTACCATTTTCTCTTTAAATAGGAAATGACGCCTTCAGTTCAAATACTTTGAGAATTGGGATGAAATGGCCACAAAGAGCATATAAAGGTTATGCAGAATGATAGATTAAAGTTCTTGAAGTGGTCCTCTTTGAAACTTGTATGACTATCATCTAATTAATGAAGTTTAGCAAAATAAATGCATTGAGGTTCCAATGAAAATTCTACAAGCATTTTATATGTCTGGAGATGGAAAATAAATGACTTCTAGTTTGCTCGATAGAGGAAGATGCAAGATATAGAAATATGAGACACAATTGTTGTCTTAGTTGCGTTTTTAAAATAGATTTTGGATTCTTGGTTAATGCATCCCGAAGCTTTTCTAATTAATTTTTCTTATACTCATGCAGGCTTGATGATGCTGTTGGATTACACCTAATGAATTTAGATTGCTTTTGGGGTAAGCGGTATGACCACTCCTAGTATAACATTTACATATATTATCTTACTAATAGTTATTCAGTCTTTTCAAAAATTTTTACTTACAGGTTTTGAAGATTAAAGTTAGAAGTCAAGATGCAAGTTTAGAAGATGCACGTGAACTCATTCCTATTTTGCTAGGAATGTTATGTAGAACTCGGTATCATATTCTAGCTCAGGTTGTTAGCAATGTTTTTTTGTTAAGGTGTCGAGCAAATATTGAAACTAACATCATGGGATGTTAACCATTTTATTGTAATTAATATAACTCTCTCTCTCTCCCTCTCTCATTCTCTCTCCCTTTCTCTCCCTCTCTCTCTCTCTCTCTCTCTCTCTCTCTATATATATATATATATATATAAGTTTTTTATATCTACATTTTTCAATAGCAATTTATATTTATTGATAAAATTATTTTTTTTGGATATCGAGCTTTAGGGACTAGATTTGGTTAGCAAGAGACCAGAAATATGGTCGTTATAAGTAATACAATAAGCTAAATAAGGATCAGCAATGCTTGTCTCTAAAGATAATCTAGGACTAGTAAAGGCTGGTCGCTAAAAAGGTTTAACGACTAGGAAATATTTATTTCCCTTGATATTAATTGTCCATTAGGGACGAGATATGTAGTCTCTAAAAGGTTTTAACGACGAGATATATACCCCGTCCCAAAAAACTTTTTGCGACTAGATTTTTTATCCCGTCGCTATTGGCCTTTAGCGGCATAGGCTATTACGACGGGTGGCGACCAGTATTTTCCCGTCGTAGTTTCCCTTTTAGGACCATATTTGGACTTTTAGGGACCAGATTTCCCTTCCTTAAAGGTCGTTTTTCTTGTAGTGAATGGAATCATCATCGTCATGTTCATCATAGAAAACATCTCATCTTCAGTGTCATAAGACGCTTGTAAGAATCATGAACTTCTAACTCTTGGATGTAATAAGGTTATGGAAACATATATGGAATCATAACATAGGAATCACGCCTTTAGAAAGAAAGAGACTAGCCTTAACATACCTTTCGGTTTCCTTAGCCACTTAACGTTTATCCTTCCAAGCTCATAAGTCTATATATAAACCATTCATACCATTGTTAGTCTCAATGTCATATGCTCATCTTAAGCCTTCAATTTAATTCCATTCAGAATCTGCCGAAATTCGGACAACATCTCCCCTGTTTATATGCCTAGCCTGAAATCAAATCCAACAACCAACAACAACAACAACAATACCAACATCACAATAATATTATCAACACCAATAGGCTCCATAAAACATCCCATACGATGTTTTCTGAATTTCTCAACTAACCAAAACAATATCTGCAATACCATAATCAAAGAATTATATTCAGTTTAATCTCAAATTAATCCAAAATCTCCTTTCAAATCCATTCCATAGTCATCATCTTCACTTTAATAATTTGCAACTTCTCAACTATGATTCTATTCTTTTATAGGACTTGCTAAACCTTCAAACCAACTTAATCATGAGAAATAGGATGGAGAACATACCTTACACTAGAAGAACTTCACCCCACTCAACTTCTTCCAAGAACAAATTTATCACAACATTAAGTAGAGACAAGAACATCCTTATCCATGACTTAGCTTGGGGTTTTGGAGTTTAATCCTCTTTTGTGATGGTATAGAAAGTTTTGGAATGGTTGTGAGCCTTCAAGAATATTCTTGTAGTGGAGAGAGAAGTGTGAAAAATTCTAGAGAGGTGTGGAGAGGTTAGGGGAGTTCTAGAGGATTATGGAGTTGAAGAAAAATGACTAAAATGAAGTGTAGAGGCCCTTTTACAGGTGCCAAATTTGGATTGGGCCGGGTCAAAACATAAGTGGGCTTTTAAGTGGATTTTCCGGATTTCCGCCCAGGTTCGGGTTCCTGTGACTGTCCGTTTTAAAATGTTCATAACTCCCTGGCCCAATGTTGTATTGACGAACGGTTTGTTGCATTGGAAACCAGACTCAACGAACTTGATTTTAGGCTTTTGAAACACCTTAAAACTCCTAATATACCAGGATATATACCCCTCCAAATTTAACCCAAAAATTCTGTCCAGAATTCTGCCAATTTTCTTTTCTAAATTTTTGACAAACTTATTTTCTTCGATTTTGTTTGATTCGGAAATCTTCCGAAACTCTCCATATATGATATTTATCATTTATTATACATCATAATGGTCATGTCCTTTGGTTTCAAGGTTGTTCTTCCCGGTTATGACTTACGAGATCATAATTCATCCTTTACTTCCTTGTTACGTACTTCCCATGGCTTGTACCTTTCAAAACTTCATGGGACGTCTCTGATACTCCATTAATACGATAAAAGTACGTGGCATGCTCATGATCTGAAACTGCGAGGTGTAACATGTACTCTTTTCCAAACACATTTAAGAACTTTTATATATCTAAAATACACACATAATCCTCATACCTAACTTCCCAAATGATTCCCACTACGAACCTACGACAACAAACATAAAATTAAACGTTAACGCACGTGAAAAAATGAGGTGTAACATACTTCCGCCCTTAAGAACATTCGTCCTAAAATGTTAAACTCCTAGGGGTCTTATAAAAATTCTGGAAGAGTTTCCCCTATAACTGTACCACTATCAACCTAACACAACAACCCAAAATATACAACGCCACACAGGGCCTTAACAAGCAATAACAATAATGGCCTCACACGACTCGTAGTCATATGGAATGAAACATTATACACCTGAAGGCAATAATGTCTCTGTTTGGACCTCCTTTGGGAGTGGAAACAAGTGTGGATACCTAGATCTCATATCTTCTTAGCTTCTCAAGTCATCTCCTTTACCTTCACATTCTTTCATAGTACTACTACCATGGCTCCATCTCTGGTTCGCAATCCATAAACCTCGAACTCTGCAATCTGAAGGGATAGTAGGAACTTTCTCGTACGGTAGCTGTTTTGTAATCTGAATGTCATCAATGGGTACAACTGTGGTGAATTCCTTCATACACTTGCGAAGCGTAGATGTGTAAGAGACTGGATATGTAGATTTTAAATCTAATGGTAAATCTCGTAAGCCCTTCGACCCATACTGCATATAATATTGTGAAGTCTAAAGTATCCAAGGTTAAACTTATCCTCCTTATTTCATCTCATAATTCTCTTCGGAATGAAATTCCAAGTTTCAACCAATCTAGTTTTCTCCCATTCTTATAGAGGTTTCATACGGGCCATCTGGATATACAAATGCAAGGCACACTAACTGGTTATTCCACCTTCCACAAAGGTCTAGCATACATGGTCATAATATATCCTGTGATATCTGAAAAGTGTGCTCTACCTTCTCACTAATCTCAAAATGGAAAGAAATACTGGGGGTAACCTATATTCTTCAGGTTCCTCTGAATGTTCTGATCTTCAGGTGCTAGTCGAGAACTGGGCATCATAATCAATTAAACAGAAATGCTAGGTAATCGGGCAATTGCATATATATCTTGCATAATTTCTTACAAGTATAAAATCCATACCGAGAATTCCTTTATTCATCAACGACGTATCCATATGTTTCCTCAGTCTTTCAGGCTTCTGTTTATTTATTAATAAACTACGAACTCTGTAATATTTCTTTTTTATCGATCCACCAAGGTCGTGATACATCTCTGTTGCCTCTGAACAGACCTTCTGCCCTTGCTACAATTAACATAAAGTCGGCATACACCATATTTTGCTATTACTATTCTCGGCTATACTCCTTTTCCGGAATTCTTTTTCGAGCTTTGGTTTAAGAGATATACCATATCGAAGATACTATGTCTTTACTCAGGTTTCCCGACATATACCATATTTTACTATTACTATTCTCGGCTACGCTACGCTACGCTTCACTAGTTCAATCTCTATACTGATCTTAACAAGCCTTTCATATACTTGTATCACTTCTGTGGTATATAATTCCATAACCTTTTGTTACCTTCCTAAATAAACGTATCCATTTCTGTGCAATATCTATCCTTATCCACTTAATACAATCAAGCTGTCTTACGCGAACTTACTCGTCATTATCCTCTTAATTTCCATTACTAACCTTTAGTTACTCACTTAGGTCCATCTTATTCCATTTACTTATAGCACGACATTAATTCTTTTACATTCTGATTATTCTATGCCTCGAATTCTTTTATCATCTATAAGCTTTCGCTTCCAGATAATCGTACACATTTATTCCTTTTTTTTCATAGGCTGTTACCGTCAAGTACTTGTGTTCCTTTGAATAGTTCATTTTCATTCCAACTCTCTTCTATTGTCAACTGCGCATCTTTCCCTCAACAAAGTCGTTACTTAATTCTGACTCGAATGCTTTTGCCTTTAAGGCTTTCCCTGTACAATGCTTTCCCAACCGGTATGTGATGCTGGAACTTCGTATCCACATGACTAGCTCGCAGTGGCTATTTGGAGATTTCACTTAACTTCTTATCTTAGTCCATTATTTACTTCGAGTGCCATCATGCTCAACCCTTCTCCATTTCTTTCTTACCGAACCTCTCATAACTCTCTGATTTTGCAACTTCCGAACGAAACCTTCCTTAGCGTACTATCTTCCAATCTCTATTTACTCATGCATATAAATGACTGGTTATGTTGATCGTCAAATCTTCCTTACACCTTATCGGCCTGCTTGTATAAATATCCTTTTTAAGTGGTCCTCAATTCCTTTTTGCTACTACTTTCCCATCTTTACAAAGCATACTTCTGATCCAATACTCATCGTCTCTGTAACGAGCCATTTAGTTATTATAGTATTTTGAACCATCTAACCTTGTTGACCTTTCTACAAGTCCCTTTAGTATGATCTATGCCTTAATGAAGTCATTGGATCGGTTTTCACAAGTTTCAAGTGTAAATTGAGTCATTGATGGAGAAGCTAGTTAAGTTAGCAAGTTAGAGTCGACCATGGTCAATGTTGGGTTAGGATGACCCTGTGTCAATATTTTGGAAGTTTCAACATGTTAATATGATGATTTTGAGCTTCTCCACAAGTTTTGGTGAGGTTCCAAAACGTTTAAGATGGGTTTGGGTTTTTGTCACGCTCGTATTCGATGTTTTCGCCGTAGGTCTGTGGATAGAAATGGCTCCAGATTGATTGAACGACCTTTGTTTTGAGTGAGGTTTGAACTATTAGATCTGTATCGAAATTACGAAACTATAGCAAAAAGAATCGTCGCGTTTCGCCTCTGGATGAGGGAGTTATGACTATTTTAGTGCGGACTGTTCCAACAGGTCCGCTGGGGTAGCCATAGCGGGACCGCTGCAGCGGTCTTGGTGACCTCTATAGCAACCGATGGGGGCAGAATGTCCTCTTTTAATATCCCAACTCCTACCCATTACCCGCAAGACCCCAAAGTCAGTTTTCAAGAGAGAAAGAGGCAAAATTCATTCCATTCTTTGGTGAAAGCATCTTGGAGGGTAAGCCCCCATCTTTATGTGTTCATATTCCTTTCTTCTTCAAGTTCCATGATTATTTTAAGAGGTCTATCAATGATGGGTGAAAATCCTAGAACCCTAGAATTAGTAAACCCATAAATAATTGGTGGGTTGTTGATTTTGTTGTTGATTAATCATCTAGGAGTATAGATTATCACTTTGCAGGAAGGGAATTTGATTTCTTATCGTTGAAATTGCACGTTGAGACTTAGTGTTCTAATAAAAATGGAAATTTTTCCTAAAATCTATTTGAAAGGGTAAACTGATTAGAAACCAATGAATTGAAGGTTAATGATTGTAGAGATAGAAGTTATTATAAATTCACCATTAAAGGACGGTTTCACCAATTGAAAAATGTAGAAGTAAGTGGGTCTTCATCCCTAAATTGTTGTTCTTGTTTAAATATATGGTTTGTTGCTTACGACTTACATGAGTAGTTCGCGGCTCCTGTTCTGTATTTGAGGTAGGTTACGGCTTACTTGAGTTAGACTTTGATTAGCGAAATGTATGTATTGTGTAGAATTGACAGGAGAAAGCATGATTAGGTCTTTGGACATGGACATGGTGTTGTGGTTGGATATTAGTTAGGTTGGTATGACTTCGGATTTTGTGGGCTCATCGCCATTACTTTATGTGAAATATGAGGTGTAGTTGTATTCATACTGTGGCGATTCTTGATGGATTTCTGTTAGTTTTATTTGATGGTGGCTTGTTTCCTTGTTGTTGTGATTAGACTTATTGCCCAAATTGTTGTGTGGTGCTACAGGTTGTGTTAAATTCTATCTTATAGTGACACATATCACCAGAGAAAGGAAGGATAATGGGTTTAGACCTGAATCATGATTTATATACTTATGATAGTACATAGATAAAAACTTGAGGTATAATTTACTGTTGATGATAATATATAGAACAATGGAGCATCTTTATAATACAAGACTTAGTGTGAAGCGTACTTGCTATATGTGGAAGTAAAGAGGGGCATAGACTCTTATGTTGGGTGAGACAGTTTGTATGATCCATTTCAGGGTTGAGTTGATCTATGTCTTGATATGACTTGTGGCTTGTGACTTGTACCTTCACTGTTGCTTTATTGGTTTGCATTGATTTACTATGTTTATACTCATTTATGCATTCATACACTCATACATGATGGAAATGGTTCAGTAAGGATTCATGAAAGACTTGTGGCATGATGCCTTGTGTTTGACATTGATATTGTGAAATGTTCATAATCCATACATACTAGTGAACTGGAACATGTTGAGACATACATTTTGATGTAAAATTAGTGAAGAAGTTAATATAATCTTCTTGTTGAACTTGTGATACTATTTGATACATGGTACTTGATGAATTGATCATTGTGAGTGATGTGATACTGTTACTATACATATGAAAAGGCACATTTGATCAGGGGCAAGGATGTTGCCTAGTTGTGAGCTCGTGGTCCGAGGTTCGTTCCGAAAATGAGAGATACATTGATATGGCCCGCGTTCGAGGTTCTTTTCGAACCAGAGGATTTATGGCTCGGGTCCGAGAAGTGAATCCGGAATGAGTGGTACATGGACACCATGGGTCCCTGCAGGTCATGACTACTGAGCAATGACATCAGCTAACATGTGTGTACCATTTGAGTGATTGGCCAGTGCATGGCATTGCATTGCATTGCATTGCACATTATCATATTTTGCATTGCACATCATTACATTTTATTCTGCATTATTATATGCTCGTTTGTTTCTGATTTTTATACGGATGTTGAATGTCTATTGTGATATCAATATGACCATTGACTGAGTTAAACGGTAGACTAGTGATAGGGACGAAACTTGGACTTGTGATTATCAGGTGAGATTATTGAGACTTGACAGACTTATGGTTTAGAAGCTTCATCTTAGGCTGTGACTCTGTTATGGGATATTCTGTGACTTGGATTTGAGTGTTAAGTGCCTATTTGTTTATCTTGTTGATTTTATACATATATGCGTGAACTAATGTTAGTCGGCCTATGGTGCTTACCGGCACATAGTGTTTGTACTGATACTAGCTTGCTGCACCCTTTTTTAATTCAGATTGTGTTCCAGAGATTTCATCCAGATTACATCTCTAGCTTAAAGCTAGTTTGCTCGATCAGATCTGTGGGTGAGTTTCTATCCATGTCATGTCACCTGACGATCTCTCTATCCAGATGTCTATTTTCATTCCAGACATTATCAGTTATTATATTTGAGATGTACTTCATTCTTTAGATATTATTGGCTAGAGTCCTTGTACGATGACTTTCAGATTTTTGGGGTGTATTAGTTAGACTTCCGCACTTATATTATCTATTAATTATGAATTTTTTGATTTATTAATTTATTCACTTATCTATTTACCGTTAATAAATGATTAAAGAAGTTGAAATTGGCTAATGATTAATGGGTTAACGGGTAAGGGTTTGCCTACTAGTAATAATAAGGTAGGTGCCCGCACGATCGGTAATTAGGGTCGTGACAGTCTCGTCTTCCCCCCTTAAGGTAGTAACCCAATTCTCTATACCTAATATCCCATTATCATCTCTTTTTCCTATAAATATGTACTCTCAATGAATTCACAATTAATCTGAACAGTAACTGTTCATCATCCGAGTCTAACTGGTCAGTCGCACATATAGATAAATAGTCACATATTCTCATAGACGTACTGGCCCTGGATGGGTCTAATCTTTCATTGAAGAGATCTTCATAATTTTCCTTACAATCCTTCCGGAATCACCTTTCTCCTATTACTCGCTTTCCCATTTTATCACTGTAATGGTATTTAGCACAAAATTCCATTCCCAAAAATCTGCCCTGTTTGTTAATATTCCTCCTTTTCCTCATTACATAAATGCTCGTTCTTTGGTCGATCTCTTTTACACTACAAGTTCGTCTCATCAATGAAGGGCATATCTTATATCAACTTGCGAATTCAAACTCATTCATTTCCCATCATCCAATTAATTCTTTCAAAACATCATTCACATCCTTCATTAGCTATTTAGCCTTGTATTACTAACTTAATAATCCTGTGGTAATAAAAATTCTGGATGAAAATTTTCCACACCTTGGTCTTAAGAATAAACTCATGATTCATATATCCTTATACTCGTACTTTGTATAACATCCTTGCCAATATACTCTATATGATAATAAGACCCTTGTCAATATCTAGCTCATTGAGTAACATACATCATTCTTTTACCCTTTCTAACCAATCATATCCCTTTTTAAACATCCAAACAATAACTGTCCTTGGCGAATCTTGCATTCCAAATCATATCCCCTTTAGACATTAGGCGTCATCATCCTTATAACGATACTCTCTCCGATTCCATAATTTATTTTTCACCTCTTTCTGCTCGTAAATCATTGGCATATTTATACTCAAGGGTCATATTTAAACACATACATATCCTTTTCACGTCTTACCTCGAGGGGAAATTACAACTCCTACCTAATCATGTCGATGTCTCATTAATAAAACACTTCTATGGTTGCTAACCACTCACATTATAGCCACATTCCTTTGCTATTACCTAAATAAAAATCCCATCAAACTTCTCTTCTTTTTTAGATCTTATCGGTTGTACTTCAGAAGTTATCTTATCAAAATTGCATGTGATATGCCAATACCATCCTCAAGGGTGTATAAACATTATTACAATATTAATTGTACATGGCGTCATCACTCATCCCCTCATACTATACTATCTCCTCTTACTTACAAATCATTCATATCTTACAGATTCCTCGTGGCACCCATTATTCGTAATTTTGTGAATATAATCTCTCTATCGAACTATGTTCCCCACAAATACCTTTTCTGTTTTATTATACCATTTTCTTATTACCACACTATTTTTACCTATTGTCTGACCACAGATTACACTTAAGACTCTTCTTTAATATTACACTATTTTCTTCCCCCCTAACATAATCATTGGGGTTTTGCGACTTACCATCGTTGCATAACATAAAACATTTCAAAGTCATACTTGCTTAATTTTTAACACTTTATCAACACGAAAATTATACCTTCCATCATTAGTTGCTCTGGTCCTGAAACTACAACGGATGTGGGACTCTCCATGGCCCTATTCTAGAACTCTGATCTGGCACGAATCATTCTAACATGAGCTAGAAAAATTCTTCTTCCTATTGTCTCTCTATCAGTTATTCACTACCACTCGGAGCTTCTACAAATGTACCAACTATACTAACCTGTCTGATCCGGCCACCCCCTTCATTTGAACCTTACTCCGAAGATGCCTTCAAGTCTTAGTTAATAGGGTCCTCAAGCTGCAAACTCCTCAGTTTCTCAGAAGGCCCTGCACTCTCTACTGGTCTACTATGATACAAATCTTAAGGTTCAACTCCCAACATTGGCCTTGCCCTTCCTTGCCCAGCTATGGCCAAAGGTGAAACTGGCAACATCAAAGCTTTTCCTGGCTCCTCTACTCTTACCAAAGTCGATGATACCTGTAGCATTGATTCATCCTGAATCTCCGATGGGTCTGCTTCCATAGAAAACATGATCTCAAATGGGTCCATCTCAATACAGGGTACATCCTAACTTAGGTCTTCCTCTAAAAAGTAACTTAATCCTTCCTCTATCATCATTACAATCCTTGAATCGCCCGTAGTCCTTTCAAAAGGAGTCGTTGTCAAACTATAAAACAATAGAGGTAAGGGTTGAAGATTTACACCCTATGACTCAGCTCTATAGCACGATCTATGAAACTGGCAACATCGAATCTTTTCCTGGCTTCTCGACTCTTACCAAAGTTTAGGATACCACTTTCACGACCCATGAAATTATTCACGATCCGTTCACGTGGCCATGAAATAGTCCCAGTTTAATTTTTCGACCAAACTGTTACACCTTGGAAATTTAGCGTCGTTTCCATTATAAGAAAAATAATGCAAGAATAAAGTGAAATGAATCTCTTACAAGTTTAAGGAGGGTATTTGATTATTTTAAGTGTGTACCTTAAGGTTTCAGAGTCAAATGAATCGGCGGAATTAAGTTCATTGAAGGATTGGAAACTTGAGTCATGTTTTGGGAAAATTTCGTATCATTTGTGTTATACATTGCTTAGAATCACCTTGAGAGGGATATATAGGGATCATTATATGGTTAATGAATTTTTATATAATTTCCAAGAAGGTTACATAAGGATTGGCGGTCAAACAAATCGAGATGAACGCATTTTCGTGAAATCAGGAAATTTTGGCAATATGCAGCCGCATACTTAGTATGTTGTGCCGCATATTGGCCTTAAACTCACCAATTTAGATGGACTCACTGCCCAAAATCCTCCCCAAGGAGGGGAAGGGAGATGCGGCCGCATATCCAATACGTTGAGCCGCATCTCCACCGCAAATTAAAGCGGGAGGGCGATTTTAAAATCTTTTTAAGTCCCGAAAGTTCCCATTTTCATATCCACCTCCCACACTTATTTTCGCATGCTATTAGAGAGTTATTGAGAGTTATTGAAGGTTTCACAATACTTTAAGACCTTCCACACCATCAAGAGAGAAGATCAAACATCAAAAACTCAAGATAAATCCATGAAAGATGATGGTTCTTGCTTCTCTTCAAAGTTGTGATGAACTTGATCTTGGGAGAAGTTGAGTGAGGTGAAATTCTTCTATTAAAAGGTATGTTCCCCATCTTATTTATATGTTTGAGTTTGTTTAAAGGTTTAGTATCTCTTGGAAAGGAAAAGAATTAAAGCGGAGAAGTCGCAAACTGTTGAATCGAAGATGATGACCATGAGATGAATTTGAAAGGAGATTTGGGATTGAGTTAAGGCTAATTTGAATATAATTCCTTGATTATGGTATTGTTGATGTTATTATTGATGTTTTGGAGTTGTTTTGGAGTTTGATGAAAGTTGATAAAATAGGGGAAGTGCTGCCCAAATTCCGTTAGCTCGCTAATTACTCTAGTTTGGATTTAAGAGTGTTTTCAAGACTTAACCTTAGTATGAACCCTATTGAATGTAGATTTGCGGGCTTGGGAGGAGAACGTTAAGTAGTTATGGAGAAGAAAATGTATTATAATGAGTCGTTTGGTCGTTATAGTGCTTTTGACCTAATTACCCTGGTTGACCCTTCCCCATGTCATGTTAGTATCACATATAACTTTGTAATTATGTATGTATTTTAATAACACCGTGCCATCCAATAGGTGGCCTGGCAGACACACAACTGCAGTGGGCAGTTTATGATTACCCCGGACGCGGGAGGCTTGGATGCGGGCTAATGATGATCACACCGTGCCTAAATGGCCTAGCAGCATTACACCGTACCTATATTGTCGGGCAGTTTACTTGTAAATATTTATATGTTGTTTCAAAAGGTAAGGTTAGCATGTATGATATCTACCTTAAGAGGAAAATAGAGGTACAGGTTATTTCCTTACTCTATGTCATGCTGTGCTTTACTCTCTTACTATGATCTTATAGTATTATTCATGCCTTGCATACTCAGTACATTGTTCGTACTGACGTCCCTTTGCCTGGGGGCGCTGTGTTTCATGCCACGCTGGTGTATACAGATGAGTAGAATACATTGGCTATAGGATGTTCCCAGGCTATCAGTTGGATTGGTGAGCTCCATCTCAATTCGGAGTGTTGCCGAGTCAAAGTACTTATGTTATGGTATTGTGTATATGTTAGATACTTTGCAGACAGTGTCCTGTGGATAGTGCGTTGAGGAGTCGACAGTGCTATAGAGTGGCCATATAGGTCGATGTGTTTTCAAGCTTTAGTTTTAAGGATTCTATTGTGACTAAAGGTTTTCTTGAATTAACGATAAGGGAGAAGTCCCTGATTTGACAAAAGAGTTTTATTGAAAAGTTTTTTTTTACCTGACAGAAGCGTCATTTCGTAGATTAAAGGTTCACAAAAATTTGTGACTCATGGATGGAATGGTAGTATGGCACTCAACCGAGTAGGGTCTTGGGTGTCAGTCGCGGCCCTCCGGTTTGGGTCGTGACAAAAGTGGTAACAGAGCAGTTCGTCCTAGGGGTTGTCTGCAAAGTCATGTCCAGTAGAGTCTTGTTAATGGTGTGTTGCACGCCATATTTATACATAGGAGGCTACAGGGCATTTAGGATGGTTACCCTTCTTTCATATCTAAGATTGTGCGATAAAAGCCAAGTCATAGGAAATGAAATTCCTTGCACTAACCCTTGATTTCCGCAGAAGAATGGTACTGGCAAAGGAAGTGAATGGTGATATTGGGATTATAGGGACAATAGAAGTTGAAGAAATCAGCATAGAGGTATGCATTGGTTAAAAGGATTATAAGTCAGATATGGTAAGAGTGTTGCAAGTATGATTGAAATGTACAACCAATGAATGGAAGGGGAAGTGATTGGGGAAGTATAAAAAGCGAGGAAGAAAGGATTAATATGGGATGAAATTTTGATCAAGAATGGCAATGAAATACAACACCATAAGGTAAAACCTTTAAAGGGGGAAGCAAGTAAGCTTGGGTACGAGCACAAGGGCTGACTAAGGTATAGGAGGAATTATGACACCCGACAATGGGAAAATCGAGAAGTAATAGGGAGTTACGAAGCAAGATGAGCTAAGGAATGCGGGGAGAAGCCATGAAAGTAGACAGAGATATGATGACAAGAAAAGGATTCAAGGATATTGCGATTGGTCAAAACAAGCTAGTGACAATGAACCCTTGTGAAAATTTCAAGCCGCTAGTTATCCCGATTGTGAGGGTATATGACATAGAACCATATAAACAATCGCCATGATGAGATGGCTAACAGAATGGTGCAAGAACGAGGAGGGGGATACTTCACTTTACAGCCCTTCAGATCAAGAAGAGGACCAGCCGGCTACAGGCATATGAGTATTTTATTGGAACTTCTTATGGGTGTACAATTATTGTAGGATACCATTGATAGTAGACAACGGAAGTTTAAAGGGACCAATAACCAAGGTACATATAGATAATGGCGGCTAAGAAGTTTTACCGCTACAAGGAGTCTTAAAATTAGGAATGGAAAGCAATTGTATGTGTTAGTTGATGGCTTATCATCCAGAGTTACAAAAGCTAAAATGACATTTGCTTGGTTAGTAAAGTGAGGGACTTTTCCAATTCGGAGGGAGGTACATGATCGGAAATTTTTCTTGGGATCCGTTAGAACTTCAACTTGATTTAGCTCACGCAGTAAGGTGTATGCGATTATACCAGCACTAACACACCGAATTTCATTAGAGTTTCAAGGTTAAGCGAGCTGGGGTGAGAGAAATACTAAGAAGGGTGACCCCCTAGGAAGTATATTAAGAGTCCTACAAATTCAGACATAAGAGACAGATGAGAAGCTAGAGTAGCCTAAGGGAGATTGGAGTATGCGGAGTGGTTGGAAACTCTAAAACATCGCGAAGGATGAGGCGGACTAGACCGGCACAGAGAAAGAAGGTGCATCACCGCTCTAGAATAACGATGAGTTCGAATAGTATTGGGAAGTACTTTTTAAGCAAGGCGTTAGTAAACATATATATATATATATGTGTGTATGACATCCCATATGTGGCTATGCCAACCGGTATATGGGTCCCAGCAGCCGACGTTGTGGTATGCTAAAGGCATCAATCGAATAGGGTAGTGAAGTTCAAGTGATAAATGTTACACGGTAGGTCGATGTTACTTTCACTACAGGTTAGAGTTGGAAAGCCTTAATGCGATAATATCAGGGAAAGGAAGAAAGCGAATATATAGAAAGTAAAGTATAAGAAACGAGGGTGAGTGAAGCTTCCAAGAGGGACGACGGGTAAGGCAAGGGACTATTTGGATAAAATTCGAAGGTAGGCATGCGAAAGGGATAAAGTATGGTAGTTAGAAACAAAAGATGAATGTGTGGGGTCAGGAAACGGACTTCGATAAGTGGGACTAAAGGATAGTAATCACAAATAAGGATGTGAAGTAAGAGAGAGAATGATCAGGCCTTACAACGATACTAAGAGATTTCCAGCTCTCGAGAGGTGTATAAAGGGATAAATGTCATACTGGCACAATTGCCTCGGAAACGGAGAAACTTTCCTAAAAGGTGATTTAAGAATAGAACAGATTTGCACGTTAAAAGGAATATTTCACGGATTTCAGGGTCAATACTATAAAATAACAAGTGGAGAAGGGTGCTCGAGGAGGAAAGAACTCAAGGAAGGTTTGAGGATGAAAGCAGGAAAGGTACACTAATGGGTTGGTCAGAAGGAGAGAAGAGAAGGAGAAGGGAAGAAAAGAAAAATTGAGCAATCACCAAGGACAAGCGAGAGGATAATGAGCTAACAAAGTTAATCGGGAGGTAGTATATCAATGACATGGGATGAGGATAAGGAATATCGAGATTTAATTATAAGGGAAATAGAAGGATGTATGGGAAATATTCATGAGTATGGACTAGGCTTGGCGGCAGGAAGGAGAAGCAAGAAGAGAGTATATTTGCAAAGATTTCATGACACGAATAAGAAGTGGCAGAACATTGGATGAACTACAACGCATAGGTGGGACGCAAATAAGTAGTCAAGGAAATTTTTTGATAAGTGAGCTAAGTGAATAAAAGGATTGATAGTGGAAGTGGAAGAGTGTAGCATATTAACCCTCAATAATATATTGTAGACGTAGAGTGAAACCGGAAACTCGAAATATGAAGAATTTCAGTGATAATAGTTGTGGAGGAAAACGAGGGATAAAAGGGAAAAGTGTGACCAAACGCTCCGTAAAATGTTTTGATGGATTCCAATGTTTCCATTAACCCATTGATTCGGGAAATGTTCAGTCAAAAAGGTAGAAGTAAAAAGGCCTCAAAGAAGGCAGCGAGAATGGATCTATAATGTATAAGCGCTTCGTTCAAATGAAAAGCCCTTGATTAGCAGAAAGGAAAATAATCCAAGCAATACGATGAGAGAATTCTGGTATTATAAGAGACCAAAAGAGTCGGAGGATCATTAGGGTAGGCCGATGCCTACTGATACTCGGGAGTTACTAGTGTATAAGAAAACCCGTAAAAAGTGGGGAAGAGCAGATCTAGTCTTGAAACGAGGTATAGCATAGTCAAAAGTCCAAGGAAAGAAAGAGGTTAGCTTAAGGAGGCCAAAATTTGGGACGTAGTGGCATATCAAGAATGCATTAAGAGGGAGCAGGAACGAATTAAAGATAAGCGTACCACAAAGCAGGTATGAAAAGGAATTAAAATGGATCAAGAGAATACTTCATACGGACGTGAGATATGATATTTCTAGACTAGGGAAGTTTGTGCCGTACCTAAATAGGCAGCGACATATCCTAAAGAGTAATGAAGAGAGTAGGAAAGCTCTGCAAGCTAACCAGAAAGAGAATGACGAAATGGATGATGAGTACAAAAGACACTTCGGGTTACAACGGAAGAAAATCTTGATATTAAAGGGAAAATATGAGAATCTTAACAAAGGGAGTAACGATAAGCGGTGTGGTGATCTCGAAAGAGAGGAAGAACGATGTGGGTGCAGATAGAAAGGCAGCAGCATCACCAAAAATTAGAAAGTATATCACGGGTCACTAACCAAACTGAGCATAAGGGTATGTATTGTAGAATTATATGAACCATCAGCGTAAGGTTATGCCCCGCAGATAGGAATGGATACATCGGAAAGCCAACAAGGAATGACAGCTAACTAAGTGATCACTAGAAAAAGGAAGTCAAGGGTAAGTATACCATACCGATGTTGGAAAGAAGCTGTGATAAAGTGAGAATTGCCCTAACCTTATAATTATAATTTATAATGCAAGATTTGAGGCAAAGGAATTAAAGGGATAGTTTTGACAAGAACTCGAAGATATTGTGAGCTATAGACCAGTTCGAACTATGATTATTGGTTCATCGCAATGTATAATCCTGCTACGAAGAATAATAGAGATGGTGATGGAACATTAGAAATGTACATATTTAAGAAATCGTATTGAGGATATGGTTATAACTGATCATGGAAAGGAATGAAAACAGATAGTTGAAGAAACGCAACCGTTAAGAGTGAGGATTTGTCAGTAGCAGAGTAACGTTGAACAAGCAGCGGGACATTAGTATAAGAATATCTATGATGAATCGAAAAGCTTGGCTGATGAATAATGAGGGGATAATCTAGCACGTATCTAAGCTCAACAAGTACAAGTAGGGATAGCAAAGATTGCATCGGAGGAGTCAACAAGAGAAAGACGAAAGTGCTGTATTCGAGCAAGGGAGTTATCCGTTAATAATGAAATGAGGAACGAAGAGGAAGGACGCTCGCAGGACGGCGAGTAACCGTGGCGTGGCTAGTTAAAGCATAGGAAGGAAGACAAAATGAGAATGGAATACTAGCTAACTTGTATACATGAGGATTGAAGACAGTTCGACTCACAAATGAATTCGATAAGGAGCTAAGAAAGAGCAGGACGAAACTGAACAAATTATAGTATAAGTATATGGTAATCGAACAAAAATTCAATGAGGATATTGAGTATCGGCTCACTACAACATTCGAGGACGAATGTTTTTAAGGGGGGAAGGATTTTACACCCCGTATCTTCGAAGAAACACTTATCAAATTTGAAACATAAGTACGTTGAGTTATGGTTAAGTAAAACCACTTTGAAATATAAGGAGCAAGTATTATTAAGTATATTTAATGATGTATATAAGGTATACCAGAAGGTTTTATAAGGAAATGAGTGGAAGAAATGGAGTAGCACAACTTTGGAAAAAGGATGGGTAATGTTTTGTGTGAAAATTTTGGTCCAAATTGGTGGACGAATATCTTTTAGCATATGAAATTTTTTAAGGTGAAACAAAAGCCTAAAATGAAGTTCGTCGAGTCTAGTTTCCAACGCAACAAACCGCTTGTCGACGGACTTCGGAGTAGAGAATTATAGACGTTACAAGTTCAGCTGACAGAGCAGAAACGCGTGCTACAGTACTGCTACAGTACACGACCTACTACAGTACTGCTACAGTAAATGCTATAGTGAACCTAACCCGAATATGACCCTTATAAAAAGGGTAAGGACCCCTTTTTTTCACCAGATTTTGCTAGAAATTTCCAAAAATTGAAGAGAGAGAGAGAGGGAAACAAAAAGTGTGCAATTTTTAAGCGACGGAGTATTAGTTTAGGTTCGGATAGCGCGTGGTCGTGATTCTAGCATTGTGGTGTGGTGGATTCTAGCGTGGATTCAAAGAGGATATTGGAGATCTTGCTATTTCAAGGAGAATAAGGTATGAATATTCCTCTTTTGGTATTATTTAAGACTTATTTACGGAGATACTGTCGCTACATAATTGTGTAGTAAGTTGGTTAGTTATGGAAGTTAAAAAACAGTGTGTGGGTTGTTTTATGGTACATATTGGTGTTGATAATATTATTGTTGATGTTGGTATTTTTGTTGTTGTTGATGGCTGCTGAATTGATATTTTGGGCTGGGCATATAAATAGAGGAGATGCTGCCGAAATTTCGGCAGATTCTAGAAAGATTTATTTGGAGGCTTAGGATAAGTATATAACAACGAGCCTAACAATAGAATGAATGGTTTTATATGTAGATTTCGAGACAGGAGGTAGGTGGGAAAGTCGAGAAGCGAGCTTCCAAGTATGTTAAGGCTAGTCTCTTTCTTTCAAAGGCATGATTCTTACGTTGTGATTCCACATATGTGTCACGACCCAACCCCGTAGGCCGTGACAAGTGCCCGATCTGGGCACCCAAACCCATCTATCATACGCATTCAAGTATATAGCAGAAGCCGTCAAGGCTATATTCTAAATTTAGATAATTTCCAGAAAGATTTCGGCAGAGTTTCCTTTGTTTTATAGACTATCCAAAATAACCCTGCGCACAGAAAATACCAACAAAGGCCACACCGGCCAACAAGGCAACATGTAAACATATGCGGACCGGCCGCCGCGGCGAATGGGATCACCCAAACACATCATATACACACATCCGTACAGAAAGACCCAACCCACAAACATGTCCACAAACCTCTAAACAGACCGACAGAATCATATGACGGGACAGGGCCCCGCCGTACCCAAATAGTCAGATATACAGAAATATATATATAACAAAAGATGTATGTACCAAAAGTGGACTCCGGGTCAAAAGGGAGTACTCCGAAATAGCAGAAAGTGGAGCCTACAGTGATGGATCACCTGTGTCTGTACCTGCGGGCATGAAACGCAGCCCCCGAAGAAAGGGGGTCAGTACGAAAGATGTACTGAGTATGTAAAGCATAGAGTACAGAAATATATAGGCCACAACTGAAAGCAAACAAGATACAAAGGGAAGTACTAAATGATATATCAAAATTTGTATCAAACATATATATATATATATATATATATATATATATATATATATATATATATATATATATATATATATATAATGCAATTAAAATCATGCAAAGCTCAGGAACGTGGTCACCACTCCGACGCTGGTGCCACACACAGCATAACACCGGAAGGTTCAAATCTCCGTACATCCCCGAGCACACATATCAGCATAGCATATCACCAGCCATATCACAGCATAACTCCAAACGGAACCCTGCCCTATGGCGAGGTCTCGGGAATCGTAACACAGCATACGGCCGAATGCATCATAGCGCGCACGAATCATAACCGGCTCGGGAACCGGTGAACGAAGTCATAATAAGGGCACGAGCGGAGTCGTGAGCAAACAATGCAACTTATAAGTCAAAACACCTTTTGAAACTTAATAATATCATATGCTAACTCATTAATCAAATAGTTCGAATAACTAGTCAATACGGGGTTCGTTTCACAAAAGTATTTCCAACATAGTATTTATGGTTCAAAATAGAGTTTAGAATATCGTGGCAGTCAAAACATTATTTTATGATAGCCAAATTCATAACCAAAAGTGTTTTGCCGACATTATACAAGAATGGGCATAATAGAGCAAACAAAGAAGTCTCGATGCTAGCGGGCCCACCGCGGGTCAAGTCGAGGTGGCGGACATGAATCACAGACATTTGGGGTCTATGGAATCATACATGGAAGTCTCGAGGCAACTTGATTACGTTTACAAAAGTTTCGGACATTAGATCACTTTTCAATATAATATGAGTTTTTTAATTCAATTCAATTGAATGAATAATACTAAATTCCCAATTCGGATTTCTAGTAATAGAATTGCCCTCGGGGCTCCAATATCGACCTAGTATACCTAAGACATGCCAAAAGAAGGAATGGGTAGCCTTACATACCTTATATGCGTCTTACGCTCGCCCAAAACTCAAGTCCCGTTTCGCTCAGAATCTGCAAATGGTCAAAGTTGCCAATTAGGGATTTCAAGGCTTAAGAATTCACTTAACCTCATTTTTATCTACCGAAATTTCGGCAGCATTTCCCCTATATATATAACACCCCGAGACTTAGCTTGGCTCCATATACAACAACAACAACAACAACCCACAATATCACAAACATCACAAGTCATAACAAAATCACTCTAACGTCAATATTCTTTCTTTCTACATAATTCAACAACTTTCATCCAAACTTCACAACATCAAACCAATATCAACATTATCATATTCTTTTACTCATTCAAAGTTATTCAAACACATTCCAATAATATCCCAAGCGATAAACATGAATTTAAGCAATCCGCTACTTTCCATATTCTATTCAAAACGTCCACAACTACGACGAACATACTAACTCGCATTATTTCCTTCCAAATTTATTAACAACAACCATAATCCGCATTTTAAGTCTTGCTTCCACAATTATATAAGAATATACAAAAATCATATAATTTCCCATAAAAACCCGCAACCATCTTCAATGCCAACTCGACTCGCTAAACGTTCATTTTCGTCAAAAATGCCACAACGACGCAACTAACAAACTAAACAAAATCAAATTCACCTCCCCTTCCACACCACATGGCTCACGGCCAAACACACCCTTCACACACACACACGGCCATGCTCAACACAACACAATCCCATAATCTTCATGCAACTCTAATCACTATAACACATATATATCCATTCCATAACATAAAAACATAGAAATCTTACCTTTTTCTTGAAATTCCGACTTGCCGCAAACGTCGCTCTCTCGCTAAACTAATTGTATCCCGTCGGAGAGCATCTTGAACTTACTACAATTACAAGAAGAACAAGATTTTTAGGATCAAAGCAAGGCTAGAGAATGTTTTTTTTTGTTTTGGAGGGTTCGGCCGAGAGCCTCTTTTGAGGTGTTCTTCAATTTTTTTGTTTGTTTGTTTGGTTTTCTAGAAAATTCTAAAAGATGAGCATGAATATATCTTGCTCATATGGTCACATGGAACTCACATGACCACTTAAAGTGGGGCTTGGGCCTTGGCTCCTTGGCCGGCCACCCCTAGCATTTGGGCTTCAATTTTCTTCCAATTTTTCTTGGCCCAATTCGTTAGAGATTTCATTTGTAATTTCCGAAATTCCAAATTTTGCCCTCGGCCTTCCCCGACGTCTTTGCACCAATAATTTCATAAACGACATAGGCATATTAACTAAAATCAAAGATATGGCCTTATAACATACAAGTCTTAATTATTTTCAAGATTTCAAATTATGCGAAAACACGGGACATAACATTCTCCCCCCCCCCCCTTTAGAACATTCGTCCCCGAATGTTAAATTACTCTTATAAGGTCTTATGAGCATAACGGGGGAGTCCCTCTCTTGTAAGTAGTACACATAATTCATCCATCGATTAATACAACAAGTTTAAAAAAATGTTTAGATTACCTGTGGGCGTAGGAAACAAGTGGGGATATTTCCTCCTCATCTCCTCCTCCGACTCCCAGGTCATCTCTTCCCGGTTGTTATTGCGCCATAGGACTTTAACAGAAGGCACTTCCTTAGTGCGTAGTCTCCTGACCTGCCGATCCAGAATAGTTATAGGCTGCTCTTCATAAGACAAATGCTCCGTTACCTGAATGTCATTTACTGGGAATATTCTGGAAGGATCACCAATACATTTTCGCAGCATGGACACATGAAATACCGGGTGCACTGCCTCCAAATCGGATGGTAAGTCTAGCTCATAGGCGACCTCGCCTATCTTCCGAATGATCTGATACGGCCCGATATACCGCGGGCTTAACTTACCCTTTTTACCGAATCTCATAACACCCTTCATAGGCGACACCTTCAAAAATACCCAGTCGCCAATCTGAAACTCTAATGGTTGACGTCGTCTGTCTGCATATGCCTTCTGTCGACTTTGTGCAGCCAACAATCGCTCCCGAATAAGTTTCACTTTATCTACTGCTTCCTGGATCACATCTGGCCCAATTAATTTAGTTTCGCCCACATCGAACCACCCAATAGAAGATCTGCATTTCCTGCCATAAAGAGCTTCGTACGGTGCCATCTGAATACTGGAGTGATAACTGTTATTATAGGCAAATTCAATAAGCGGCAAATGATCATCCCAGCTGCCTCTGAAATCAATAACGTAGGCCCGCAACATATCTTCCAGCGTCTGAATAGTGCGCTCGGCCTGCCCGTCGGACTGAGGATGAAAAGCTGTACTGAGGCTCACCTGAGTCCCTAATCCCTCCTGAAATGACCTCCAGAAATTTGCCGTAAACTGGGCACCTCGGTCAGTAATAATAGATACAGGGACTCCGTGAAGTCTGACTATCTCTCTGATATATAATCTAGCATAATCCTCAGCCGAATAAGTAGTCCGGACGGGGAGAAAATGGGCTGATTTCGTCAATCTGTCAACAATAACCCAAATAGAATCATACCTGCGTGGAGTACGCGGTAACCCAACAACGAAATCCATATTAATGATTTCCCATTTCCAGGCTGGAATTTCCATCTCCTGCAATAACCCACCGGGCTTCTGATGTTCAATTTTAACTTGTTGACAATTCGGGCACTAACTAACGAACTCGGCAATATCTTTCTTCATACCGTCCCACCAATACAAGCACCTGAGATCATGATACATTTTAGTGGAACCAGGATGAACAGAATACCGTGCATTATGCGCCTCGCCCATAATTTGTCGCCATAGGCCTGCAACATCTGGTACACTGAATCTGCCTTCATATAATAATACCCCTTCAGGCGAAATTTCAAACGGAGCCTTTTCTTTATTAAGGGCCACATCTCTGTACTGAACCAGGATAGGATCTTCAAACTGACGCTGCTTTACCTCTGCTATAATAGATGATTCAGCAACTGCACGAACAGAAATCCCAGAATCTCCAGAATCCGCCAAACGAACTCCAAGGCTGGCCAACTGATGAATTTCACAAACCAAGTCTTTCTTGTCATATGGTACATCAGCTAAACTGCCCATGGACTTGCGGCTAAGTGCATCCGCTACCACATTGGCTTTCCCAGGATGGTACAGGATATCAACGTCATAGTCTTTCAATAACTCAAGCCATCTTCTCTGCCGCAAATTTAGTTCTTTCTGTTTAAAAATATACTGGAGACTCTTATGGTCCGTATACATATCAACGTGGACCCCATATAAATAATGCCGCCAAATCTTCAAAGCATGAATCACCGCGGCTAACTAAAGATCATGAGTGGGATAATTCTTCTCGTGCGGTCTGAGCTGCCGGGAAGCATAGGCTATGACTCGACCGTGTTGCATCAACTCGCAACCTATCCCAATACCAGAGGCATCAAAGTAGACAACATACCCGTCTGATCCTTCTGGAAGAGCTAATACTGGTGCTGTAATTAATTTTTCTTTCAACATCTGAAAGCTGCCCTCGCAGGCATCGGTCCACTGAAATTCACATTTGGAAAATTTAGCATATAATTTCTGTTGACGGAGAGTGCCAAGTACTGTCCTCAAATTATCCGAATGCTCCTCTGCTGTTCGTGAATAAATCAAAATATCATCGATAAACACAATCACGAACATGTCCAGGAAAGGCTGAAATACCCGATTCATCAGATCCATAAATACTGCTGGAGCATTAGTCAATCCGAAAGACATAACTCTGAATTCATAATGCCCGTACCGGGTCCTGAAAGCAGTCTTCGGGATATCTGATTCTCACACTCGCACCTGATGATAACCCGAGCGCAAATCTATCTTTGAAAAATATTTGGAACCCTGGAACTGATGAAACAAATCATCAATCCGGGGGAGGGGATATTTATTCTTTATAGTCACCTTATTTAATTATCGATAATCAATACACATTCGCAGTGACCCATCTTTCTTTCTTACGAATAATACCGGCGCTCCCCAGGGTGATGTGCTGGGTCTGATAAAGCCTTTACCCAACACATCCTTCAGCTACTCTTTCAATTCCTTCAATTCAGCCGGTGCCATTCTGTACGGAGGAATAGATATAGGCTGCGTATCTGGTAACAAGTCTATAGTGAAATCTATCTCCAGTTCAGGCGGAAGACCCGGAAGCTCATCTAGAAACACATCTGGGAACTCATTAACAACCGGAACAGACTGAAGAGTAGGTGTCTCGGCTGTAGTATCGTGCACCCGAACCAAATGATGGATATAACCTTTCTGAATCATCTTCTTAGCCTTGAGGTACGAAATAAACTTACCCCTCGGCGATGCTGTAGACCCGAACCACTCTATAACTGGTTCCCCTGGAAACTGAAAACGGATTACCTTTTTCTGGCAGTCAACATTAGCATAACAGGAAGCCAACCAGTCCATACCCATAATGACATCAAATTCCAGCATATCTAATTCTATCAAATCAGCTTTAGTGCAGCGATCATATATAGTCACAGAACAATCCCTGTATACCTGCCTTGCTATAATACAATCCCCGACCGGGGTAGCTACCTCAAATGGCTCTATAGGCTCAGACACTATCCCAATTTTACTAGCAACGAGCGGGGAAATATATGATAAAGTAGAACCAGGATCAATCAGTGCATATACAGATCTGGAGAAAACCAGTAATGTACCTGTGACGACATTCGGCGAAGCCTCCTGATCCTGGCGGCTGGCCAATGCGTATATGTGGTTCGAGGGACCGCTAGAACCCGAAACACTGCCACAGCCTCGACCGCGTCCCGCCGGCATACCTCGCCCCGCAGGGCGCGCAACCGATGGAGCAGATGATGAACCAGCGACTTATCCAGTCGGCTGAGCTACACTACCGGAACTGCTCGCCAACGGACAATCTCGCATAATATGGCCCTGACCGCCGTATGAAAAACAGGCTCCAGTAAGTCGATAACACTCTCCCGGGTGCGATTTCCCGCAATGGGAACAACGGGGCCTGGGTGGTCTGGGCTGGCTGGGACCTCTGGCTATCTGTGACCCTGATGCTCTGGAGCTCTGACCGGCCCCAGACTGTCCTGCACTGTCAAATCTCCTACCGGCTGGCTGTGTACCCCGGCCTGACGGAGGAGGATGTCTGCCTGACTGCTGCTACTGAGGCTGTCCGCCTCGAGAATCCCCAGAATAACCTGTGGATCTGGCCCTCTTAGGCGGCCTCCTGTCCCGATCTCTGCTGGAATAATCAGCTCTATGTCGGTCCTCCATACCCAGGGCATAAGCCTGTAGTCGGGCAATATCCATGTCTGCCTGCAATGCCACCGCCATACAACCATCAATCAAATAGCGGTCTAACCCCATCACGTATCTGTGCATCCGATCGGCCATATCTGCTACTATGGCAGGTGCATACCGGGCCAAAGAATCAAACTCCATATTATACTCACGGACACTCCGACCCCTCTGCTGCAGATGCAAAAATCGGTCAACCCGCGCCCGCCGTATCTCTGGGGCAAAAAGTGGTGAGTGAAAGCAGTCACGAACTCATCCCAAGTAGCTGGGGTAGCACCCTCACCCCTGGATAGCTCCCAGGACTCATACCAGTGACCAACAACATCCCGTAGTGTATGCGAAGCCAACTCAACAGACTCAGTCTCTGAAGCTCTGACCAAATCTAGTGAGCGCCGCATCCCCCGAATAAAGTCATGGGGGTCCTCGTCGGGCTTAGACCCGAAAAACTCTGGAGGGCCACATAATAGGAACTCTCGAACCCTCAGGCTGTCACGCCTGTCGTCATCGTCATCATCTCTCCGCCGGCGTCTGCGAGCCTTCCCCGCTACCAGTGTGGTCAATAACTGCACAGCCTCTCTCAGTGTCCTGTCCTCCGCCCCTAGCTGAGGAGCTGGAGGCTCGGGTGTGGGTACTCGGGCCCCTGGAGCTGCTGATGGACCTGCTCCAGGCTCCGCCGGTGGTGGTGTAGCGGATCCCTCTGAATGGGGCACAACCTCGGGCAAATCATAAACACGAGCCCGGGTAACTCGCTGTGCCTGACTAGTGCCTGCCATCCCTGCCTTGCCCTTCTGGGCCGCCGTTGCCTTCTTCGGAGGCATCACTGCAAACACAATAACGAATCAGATCAAAATCATCCTAGTAGCACAGCTCTAACGCACGATCTAAGATTCCAAAGAAAGGTAACACCCTAAATGCCCTGTAGCCTCCTGTTTATAGATGTGGTGCATAACACACCGATAAACAAGACTCTACGAGACACGGCCTGTAGACATTCCGAGGACAGACTGCTCTGATACCACTTTTGTCACGACCCAACCCCGTAGGCCGTGACTAGTGCCCGATTTGGGCACCCAAACCCATCTATCATATGCATTCAAGTATATAGCAGAAGCCGTCAAGGCTATATTCTAAATTTAGATAATTTCCAGAAAAATTTTGGCAGAGTTTCCTTTGTTTTACAGACTATCCAAAATAACCCTGCGCACAGAAAATACCAACAAAGGCCACACCGACCAACAAGGCAACATGTAAACATATGCGGACTGGCCGCCGCGGCGAATGGGATCGCCCAAACACATCATATACACACATCCGTACAGAAAGACCCAACCCACAAACATGTCCACAGACCTCTAAACAGACCGACAAAATCATATGACGGGACAGGGCTCCGCCGTACCCAAATAGTCAGATATACAGAAATATATACATAACAAAAGATGTATGTACCAAAAGTGGACTCCGGATCAAAAGGGAGTACTCCGAAATAGCAGAAAGTGGAGCCTACAGTGATGGATCACCTGTGTCTGTACCTGCGGGCATGAAACGCAGCCCCCGAAGAAAGGGGGTCAGTACGAAAGATGTACTGAGTATGTAAAGCATAGAGTACAGAAATATATAGGCCACAACTGATAGCAAACAAGATACAAAGGGAAGTACTGAATGATATATCAAAATTTGTATCAAACATATATATATATATATATATATATATATATATATATATATATATATATATATATATATATATATATATATGTATATATATATATATATAATGCAATTAAAATCATGCAAAGCTCAGGAACGTGGTCACCACTCCGACGCTGGTGCCATACACAGCATAACACCGGAAGGTTCAAATCTCCGTACATCCCCAAGCACACATATCAGCATAGCATATCACCAGCCATATCACAACATAACTCCAAACGGAACCCGGCCCTATGGCGAGGTCTCGGGAACCGTAACACAGCATACGGCCGAATGTATCATAGCGCGCACGAATCATAACCGGCCCGGGAACCGGTGAACGAAGTCATAATAAGGGCACGAGCGGAGTCGTGAGCAAACAAAGCAACTTATAAGTCAAAACACCTTTTGAAACTTAATAATATCATATGCTAACTCATTAATCAAATAGTTTGAATAACTAGTCAATACGGGGTTCGTTTCACAAAAGTATTTCCAACATAGTATTTATGGTTCAAAATATAGTTTAGAATATCGTGGCAGTCAAAACATTATTTTATGATAGCCAAATTCATAACCAAAAGTGTTTTGCCGACATTATACAAGAATGGGCATAATAGAGCAAACAAAGAAGTCTCGATGCTAACGGGCCCACCGCGGGTCAAGTCGAGGTGGCGGACATGAATCACAGACATTTGGGGTCTATGGAATCATACATGGAAGTCTCGAGGCAACTTGATTACGTTTACAAAAGTTTCGGACATTAGATCACTTTTCAATATAATATGAGTTTTTTAATTTAATTCAATTGAATGAATAATACTAAATTCCCAATTCAGATTTCTAGGAATAGAATTGCCCTCGGGGCTCCAATATCGACCTAGTAAACCTAAGACATGCCAAAAGAAGGAATGGGTAGCCTTACATACCTTATATGCGTCTTACGCTCGCCCAAAACGCAAGTCCCGTTTCGCTCAGAATCTGCAAATGGTCAAAGGTTCCAATTAGGGATTTCAAGGCTTAAGAATTCACTTAACCTCATTTTTGTCTACCGAAATTTCGGCAGTATTTCCCCTATATATATAACACCCCGAGACTTAGCTCGGCTCCATATACAACAACAACAACAACCCACAATATCACAAACATCACAAGTCATAACAAAATCACTCTAACGTCAATATTCTTTCTTTCTACATAATTCAACAACTTTAATCCAAACTTCACAACATCAAACCAATATCAACATTATCATATTCTTTTACTCATTCAAAGTTATTCAAACACATTCCAATAATATCCCAAGCGATATACATGAATTTAAGCAATCCGCTACTTTCCATATTCTATTCAAAACATCCACAACTACGACGAACATACTAACTCGCATTATTTCCTTCCAAATTTATTAACAACAACCATAATCCGCATTTTAAGTCTTGCTTCCACAATTATATAAGAATATACAAAAATCATATAATTTCCCATAAAAACCCGCAACCATCTTCAATGCCTATTCGACTCGCTCAACGTTCATTTACGTCATAAATGCCACAACGACGCAACTAACAAACTAAACAAAATCAAATTCACCTCCCCTTCCACACCACATGGCTCACGGCCAAACACACCCTTCACACACACACACGACCATGCTCAGCACAAAACAATCCCATAATCTTCATGCAACTCTAATCACTATAACACATATATATCCATTCCATAACATAAAAACATAGAAGTCTTACCTTTTTCTTAAAATTCCGACTTGCCGCAAACGTCGCACTCTTGCTAAACTAATTGTATCCCGTCGGAGAGCGTCTTGAACTTACTACAATTACAAGAAGAACAAGATTTTTAGGATCAAAGCAAGGCTAGAGAATTTTTTTTTTTTTTTTGTTTTGGAGGGTTCGGCCGAGAGCCTCTTTTGAGGTGTTCTTCAATTTTTTTTTGTTTGTTTGGTTTTCTAGAAAATTCTAAAAGATGAGCATGAATATATCTTGCTCATATGGTCACATGGAACTCACATGACCACTTAAAGTGGGGCTTGGGCCTTGGTTCCTTGGCTGGTCACCCCTAGCATTTGGGCTTCAATTTTCTTCTAATTTTTCTTGGCCCAATTCGTTAGAGATTTCATTTGTAATTTCCGAAATTCCAAATTTTGCCCTCGGCCTCTCCCGACGTCTTTGCACCAATACTTTCATAAACGACATAGACATATTAACTAAAATCAAAGATATGGCCTTATAACATACAAGTCTTAATTATTTTCAAGATTTCAAATTATGCGAAAACACGGGACATAACAATATGTTCCCATAACTTTCCTATTTCCAAGAGTTAGAAACTCATGATTCTTAAAAGCTTCCTATGACACTAAAGGTGAGATGTGTTCCATAATGTCGTTATCCTCAAAAGTTAAAGTTTCATGATCCCAAGAGTTTCTTATGACGCTAAAGATGAGTACGCTTTATAAGGATAAAGAAGATGAGATATTTTCTATGATGCGCATGGTGACGATGATTTTGATTCTAGAAGTTCCAAAGCTTATGATTTTAATGCTATTATGAGATTATTGAGTTTATTTCATGATTTCCTTGAATTGCTCATTATTTTTTATCTCTCCTCATGAATTGTTCCTTCGAGGTGAGATATATTGATGATGATTATTCCATAATATAAATCGGAGGTTACCGACCTTACGTCACTCCGATAGAGTTGTAGCTTTCACTTGGGCTTTCATGCATGGTTTGTAATTATGTATGTATTTTAATAACACCGTGCCTACATGGCCGGGCAGTATAACATCGTGCCGTCCAATAGGCAGCCGGGCAGACACACCACTGCAGTGGGCTATTTATGATTACCCCGGACGCGGGAGGCCTGGACGCGGGCAATGACGATCACACCGTGCCTAAATAGCCGGGCAACATTACACCGTACCTATATGGTCGGGCAGTTTACTTGTAAATATTTATATGTTGTTTCAAAAGGTAAGGTTAGCATGCATGATATCCACCTTAAGAGGCAAACAGAGGTACAGGTTATTTCCTTACTCTATGCCGTGCTGTGCTTTACGTCTCTTACTATGATCTTATAGTATTATTCATGCCTTGCATACTCAGTACATTGTTCATACTGATGTCCCTTTGCTTGGGGGCGCTACGTTTCATGCCACGCAGGTGTATATAGATGAGTAAAAGACACTGGCTATTGGATCTTCCCAGGCTATCAGCTGGATTGGTGAGCTCCATCTCAGTTCGGAGTGTTGCCTAGTCAAAGTACTTATGTTATGGTATTGTGTTTATGTTAGAGACTTTGCAGACAGTGTCCTGTGGATTGTGCGTCGAGGAGTCGACAGTGGTATAATGCGACCATATAGGTCGATGTGTTTTCAAGCTTTATTTTTAAGGATTCTATTATGACTAAAGGTTTTCTTGAATTCACGATAAGGGACAAGTCCCTGATTTGACAAAAGAGTTTTATTGAAAAGTTTTTTTTTTACCTGACGGAAGCGTCATTTCGTAGATTAAATGTTCACAAAAAGTTGTGACTCATGGATGGAATGGTAGTATGTCACTTAGCCGAGTAAGGTCTTAGGTGTCAGTCGCGGCCCTCCGGTTTTGGTCGTGACACTAATGTAACGACCTGTTTGGTCGTTATAGTGATTTTGACCTAATTACCCTGGTTGACCCTTTCCCATGTCATGTTAGTATAACATATAACTTAATAAAATCATTGGGTTGGGTTCTGCAAGGTTCGAGTGTAATTGAGTCATTGATGGAGAAACTACGTAAGTTGATGAGTTAGAGTTGACCACGGCCAACGCCGGGATAGGATGACCTCATTTCAATGATTTGGAAGTTCCAACATGTTATTATGATGATTTTGAACTTGTCCACAAGTTTTGGTGAGGTTCCAAAGAGTTTCAGATGCGTTTGGGTTTTGTCGCGCTCGTATTCGATGTTTTTACCAGAGGTTTGTGGATAGAAATGGCTCCATATTGAGCATCCGACCTTGTTTTAGCGACGTTTGAACCATTTGAATCATATCAAAATTACGAAGCTATAGGAAAAAGAATCGACGCGTTTGGCCCCCGGATGAGGGAGTTATGACTATTTTAGTGCGGATGTCCAGCAGAACGGCTATAGCGACCAAGAGGCCGCTATAGCGGGACCGCTGCAGCCGTCTGGAGACCGCCACAGCGGCCAACGCGGCCAGAAACCTTTATTTTAATTCCCCAACCTCGAACCCATAACCCAAGACTCCAAAGTCAGTTTTCAAAAGAGAAAGTGGAAAAATTCATCCCATTCATTGATGAAAGCATCTTGGAGGGTCAGTTCCCATCTTTATTTGTGCCTTTTCCTTTCTTCTTTAAGTAACATGATTATTCTAAGGTCCATCAATGTTGGGTGAAAATCCTAGAACCCTAGAATTAGTAAGCCCTTAAATAATTGGTGGGTTGTTGATTTTATTGTTGATTAATCATCTAAGAGTATAGATTATCACTTTCTAGGAAGAGAATTTGATTTCATATGGTTGGAATTGCTTGTTGAGACTTAGGGTTATAATAAAAATGGAAGATTTGTCCTAAAATCTATTTTAAGGGTAAAATTGATTAGAAACCCAAGAATTGAAGTTTAATGATTGTAGAGATAGAAGTTGTGATTAATTCACCATTGAAGGATGGTTTCATCCAACTGAAAAGGGTAGAAGTAAGTGGGTCTTCTTCCCTAAATTGTTGTTCTTGTTTAAATACATGGTTTGTTGCTTACTTAGCATCATATGGTTAGACTTTGACTGTTATGAGCCACTTCGAAAATAGAAGGCTCGTGTGGAGTAGTTCGCGGCTCCTGTTCTGTATTCGAGGTAGATGACAGTTTACTTTAGTTAGACTTTGATTAGTGAAACGTATGTATTGTGTAGAATTGATGGGAGAAATCATGATTAGTTCTTCGGACATGGTGTTTGGGTTGGATAGTAGATAGGTTGGTATGACTTCTGATTTTGTGGGCTCGTCGCCATTACTTTATGTACCGAAATATGAGGTGTAGTTGTATTCATACTGTGGCGATTCGGGATGGATTTCTATTAGGTTGATTGTTGTTGATGGTGTCTAGTTGCCCCATTATTGTGATTAGACTTATTACATGAATTGTCGTATTATAATCGATTCTCTTTTATTGTGACACATATCATCAGAGAAATGAAGGGATACTAGGTTTAGGCCTGAGTTGTGATTTATATATTTATGATAATACATGGATAAACCCTTGATGTATGATTTACTATTGATGATAATATACAGAAAAGTGGAGCTTCTTAGTAATACAAGACTTAGTTGTGAGGCGTGCTAGCTACATGTGAAAGTAAAGATGGACATAGACTATTATGTTGGTTGAGACGATTGTATGATTCATTTCATGGCTGTCTTGATCCAAGTCTTGATATGACTTATGGTTTTGTGACTTGTACCTTCATTGTTGCTTTATTGGTTTGCATTGATTTGCCACATTTGCACTCATTTCTGCATTCATACACTCATGCACGATGGAAATGGTTTGGAAGACGTATGGCATGATGCCTTGGGTTTGACATTGATATTGCTAATTGTTCATAGTCCATACATATTGATGAACTGGAATACGTTGAGACATATATTGTGATGTGAAATTAGTGAAGAAGTTATGCATGGTATTGATGATTTCAGCATGGATAATAAGAGGGCAGGAAATACAGTTACGTACAAAAATATGGAAAGGCACATATGTGACCTAGATTATGGCTCGTGGTCCGAGGTTGGTTTCGAAAATGAGAGGTACATTGATATGGCCCGCGTCCGAGGTTTCGGAGCGAAGATTTTTGCTCGGGTCCGAGCAGTATTCCGAAAATGAGTGGTACATGGACACCATGGATCCCTTGTAGGTCATGACTACTGAGCAATGACATCAGTCAACATGCGTGTACAGTTCGAGTGATTGGCCAGTGCATTGCATTGGATTGCACATTATCATATTTTGCATTGCACATCATTACATTTTATTCTGCGTTATTATATGCTCGTTTGATTCTGATTTGGATACGGATGTTGAATGTGCATTTCCATATCAATATGACCATTGACTGAGTTAAATGGTAGATTAGTGACTCTACCTAGGGACAAAACTTGGACTTGTGATTATCAGGTGAGATTATTGAGACTTCACAGACTTGTGGTTTAGATGCTCCATCTTAGGCTATGACTCTGTTATGGGATGTTCTCTGACTTGGTTTTGAGTGTTAAGTGCCTATCTGTTTATCTTGTGATTTTATGCTTATATACGTGAGCTCATCTTAGTCGGCCTATGATGCTTACCGGTACATAGTGTTTGTACTGATACTACCTTGCTGCCCCCTTTTTGAGTTCAGATTGTGTTCCAGAGATTTCATCCAGGCTACATCTCTTGCTTGAAGCTAGTTTGCTCGATCAGATCCGAGGGTGAGCTTCTATCCATGCCATGCCACCTAGATCTCTCTTTCCAGATGTCTACTTTCATTCCAGACATTATTTGATATATTTGAGATATGCTTCATTCTCTAGACATTGTTGGTTAGAGTCCTTATACGATGACTTTCAGATTTTGGGGTTGTAATAGTTGAGACTTCCGCACTTATATTATCTGTTAATTATGAATTATTTGGTTATTTATTTATCCACATGATCATTGATTGTTTAATTATAAATGATTAAAGAAGTTAAAATTGGCTAATGATTAATGGGTTAACGGGTAAGGGTTCGCCTACTAGTGATAATAAGGTAGGTGCCCGCACGATTAGTAATTAGGGTCGTGACAGGTATAGTAAGGCTAACCCTTTCTTTTTTAAGGCATGGTTCCTTTGTTGCGCCCCATACATGATACCCATAATATCCTTATTATTATTAGAAGTGCTAGAAGCTCATAATTCTCAAAGCTCTTATGATGTTGTTGAAAAATGTTCTTCATAATGACGATGATAATGATGATGATGATTCCATTTCTAGAGATTCCAAAGGTTATGGTTCTTGATGTCCTCATGATATTGTTGAGCTTGTTTCATGATTATTTATTTTATTCGTTGTTGTTGATCTCACCTTATCGTAGTTGTTCTTTCAAGGTGAGATATAGCGATGATGATGATTTCATAATCGAAATCAGAAGTTCACCGACCTTACGTCACTCCGATAGAGTTGTAACATTTTATTTGGGCTTTCATGCATGCTTTATATATATGTAGCTATTTTCTCACACCGATCCGTGCTACAGTCGATCGGGTACGGTGCATAGATGTACACACTACTGCAGTGGGTACATTATAATGTTACCCCGAACGCGGGATGCCCCGTATGTGGAATGATATGATATATGGATTGGGCTGCACGTTCCGCAGGACTGACACTTATATTATATATGTATTAAAAATGTTTTTTTAAAGACTAAGCATGCATGACATCAGCCTCAAGAGGCAGACAGATGTGCAGGTTATCTCTCTTATCTCATGCTTTCTCATATTCTTATTACATTGTTTTTCATTCCTTACATACTCAGTACAATATTCGTACTGACATACTTTTCCTTGTAGGCGCCGCGTTCATGCCCACAGGTAGGCAGGGAGACGGATCAGATCTCTAGGTGTTTCATCAGCGATTGCATAGGAGCACTCCATTTTCTTCGGAGCTGCAGTCTAGTGGTATTATTCTTTTGTGTGCATATTTGGACACGGTGGGGTCCTGTCCCTTCTTTATGATGTTACGCACAACTTGTAAAGGCTCATGGACAGATGTATATAGTTAGATATTCTGTAACCTCATCAGTTTATGTCTTTGTATAACATTTTTGGTAGCCTTGCCGGCTTGTACATATGGGCATAGTTGATGACGTTTATGTGGATGTGCTTTTATCTTATGGACTAATGCCTTTACGGATTATGATAGTTATGAGTCATCTTTTGTGGTCCGCCTAGATATGATTATGAGAAGTATGTAAAGAGCTGCTTGATAGATTAGCTCCGGGTATCCGTCATGGCCCTCCGGTTGGGTCGTGACAGAAGTGGTATCAGAGCAGTTCGTCCAAGGGTGTGTCTATGAGTTGTACCCAGTAGAGTCTTGTTTATGAGTATGAAGCGCACCATACTTATAAACAGAACGCTGTGGGGCATTTAGGAATGATTGACCTTTATTTTTCCTCTTAGATCCTGCGATTGAGTCATGTTATAAGAGTTCCCTTTTGCTTAACCCCGCATTATCATTTTAGGGATGCCTGTGAAGAGAAAAGATACAGCGGCCCAGAAGGGCAAGTCAGAGGTAGGTAGGAGGACATAGCGGGTAGGGCATACAGATGTGGAGGAGGGCGAGTCCCAGAATGAGGTTCCATCTCGGTCCTCTCACACTCCGCCCGCTCTAGAAGAGCATAAAGGAGCTCCAGCTCCAACACCCCAATTAGTAGCCGTCAGGACCAGCGGCAGGGTACGAGTCATGGTGATAGAGTTGTTAGCGCCAAAGTCCGTGATTTAATTAGTTTGGAGCCTCCCGAATTCTTTGGGTTAAAATCGGACGAGGACCCGCGAAACTTCATAGATGAGATTTTATGGACATTGCGGGTAATGCATGCTTCTGATGTTGAATCGGTAGAGTTGGGGTCTTATAGATTGTGAGATGTGGCGGTTCATTGGTATAGTACCTGGGTGCCTTCTAGAGGGATAAATGCACCTCCATCGGTATGATAAGAGGTTGTATACGCTTTTTTCCAATACTATTTGCCGCCAGAGGTTCGACAGGCCAAAGGTAATAGATTCTCGAGCCTCAGCTAGGGGAACATGAGCGCTCGGGAGTATTGCCTTCATTTTAATTCCTTGACGAGGTATGCTCTAGCTATGGTTGCTGATACGGGAGATAGAGTTCATCGATTTGTGAATGATTTGGGGCCATATTTGACTGATAATTGTTTGGCGGCCTCACTTCAGGACGGTATAGATATTTCTCATATTTAGGCCCATGCCCAGAATTTGGAAGAAGAAGAAGAACAACAACAACAACAAAAGAGTGAGCGTGAGCATGACAAGGGTTATAGTAAGAGGGCCAGATACTCAGGTACTACTAGTGAGTTCAAAGGGGGTCAGAGACAGTAGTATTCCAGGAACTCAGGCCGTTCAACAACTAGTGCACCTCCTCGATTCGAAGGCAAGAGATTTTATCGCCTTATTTATTCCGGACCAGATAAGAGCTCTAGAGCTTTGGGCTCTTAGTATAGGGGTGATTCTGGCTAGGTGAGACCACCTTTACCACGATATACTTAGTGTGGTAAATTGCATACTGGATAGTGTCATTTAGGTAGGGATGCTTGTTATACCTGCGGCCAGACATGCCATATGATGCGTGACTGTCCATCGAGAGGTTGTAGAGGTATGGTTCAGCCCATGGGATCAGCAACTGGTTCTTCATCATGTGTACGCCCTTTGGGGTAGAGTTCATAGACACCAACAGGCCATGGTAGAGGCAGAGGGGGAGCATCCAGTTCGAAAGGTCCTCAGAACTGCATTTATGCACTAGCTGGGCCACAGGATCTCGAGAATTCACCTGATGTGGTCACAGGTATATTATCAGTATCTTCTCACGATGTATATGCCTTGATAGATCCAGTTTCTATATTGTCATATGTTACTCCTTATATTGCCAGTCGGTTTAGGGTGAAACCTGAGTCAATTAAACCTTTCGAAGTGTCTACACCCGTTGGTGACCCAGTGATAGCTAGACGGGTGTATAGAAATTGTGTAGTTGTAGTTTGCAACTGCCACGCCATGGCTAATCTGATTGAGCTGAATGTGTTAGATTTTGATGTTATTATAGGTATGAATTGGTTGGCTTATTATTATGCCAATGTTGATTGTAGAACTTAAGTGGTTCATTTCCAATTTCCAGGAGAGCTAGTTCTTGAATAGAAAGGTAACACAGCGTCTCTGAGAGGTAGGTCTATTTCCTATCTCAAGGCAAGAAAGATGATTGCTAAAAGTTATATTTATCATTTAGTTCGAGTCTAAGATACAGAAGCAAAGCCGCTGACTCTTCAGTCTATCCCAGTAGTTAATGAATTTCCAGATGCGTTCCCGGACGACCTTCTAGGCCTTCCACCAGAAGGGGAGATTGATTTTGCTATTGATGTGCTATCAGATATAAAGCCAATATCTATTCCTTCTTATAAAATCGCACCTGCGGAATTAAGAGAGTTGAAGGAAAAGTTGAAGGATTTGCCGGAGAAAGGCTTTATAAGGCCTAGTTCGTCACAGTGGGGAGCGCCATTATTTTTTGTGAGAAAGAAAGATGGATCTTTACGAATATGTATTGATTACAGACAGATAAATAAGGTGACCATAAAGAACAAATATCCGCTCCCAAGAATTGATGATTTATTTGACCATCTGCATGGTGCTAAATGGTTTTCGAAGATAGATCTGAGATCAGGGTACCACTAGGTGAGAGTTAGAGAGAAGGGCATTCCGAAGACGGCTTTCAGGACCCGGTATGCTCATTTTAAATTTCGGGTAATGTTGTTAGGGTTGACTAATGCACCGGCGGTATTCATGGATTTGATGAATAGTGTATTCAGGCCTTTCCTAGAATCATTTGTTGTTGTGTTCAATGATGATATCCTAGTATATTCTCGATCTGAGACAGAGCATGCTAATCATTTACTTGTTGTCCTTAGAATTCTCCAGGCTCGGAAGTTATATGCAAAGTTCTCAAAATGTGAGTTCTGCTTGAATTCAATGACTTTTCTAGGGCACATTATTTCAGTTGATGGTATTCGGGTCGATACCTAGAAGATTGAAACTGTGAAGATTTGGCCAAGTCCTACAGCACCTACTGAAGTTTGTAGTTTTCTGGGTCTGGCAGGGTATTTTAAAATATTTGTAGAAGGATTTTCTTCTATTTCTGCACCACTTACGAAGCTGACTTAGAAATTAACTAAATTTCAATGGACGGATACTTGTGAGCGCAGTTTCCGGGAGTTGAAGAACAGATTGACTTGAACCACAGATCTGACACTTCCAGAGGGATCGAAAGGCTATGTTATTTATTGTGGTGCTTCGGGTGTTGGACTAGGTTGTGTATTGATGTAGCACGGTAAAGTTATTAAGTATGCTCCACGGCAGTTGCGAAAACATGAGAAAAACTGTCCCACCCATGATCTAGAGTTAGCTGCGGCAGTTCATGCATTGAAGATGTGGAGACATTATTTGTATTGCATTCATGTTGATATTGACCACAAAAGCCTCTAGTATATTTTCAAGTAGAAGGAGTGAACTTATAGTAAAGGCAATGGTTGGAACTATTGAAAGATTACGATGTTAGTATCCTGTATCATCCGGGAAAGGCGAACGTCGTATCCGATGCTCTCAACCGTAGATCCATGGATAGCTTATGTGATGTCCACCCGGAAAAGAAGGAGTTAGCTCTTGAGCTTCAATGGTTAGCTAGTTTGGGAGGTCAATTAATGGACTCAAGCAATACGGGAGTTACTATCCAGAATTCAGTTGTTTCATCTTTAGTAATGGAGGTGAAAGAGCGCCAATACGAGGATCCTATATTAATTCATAACAGAGATACACTTCCCTAGAAGACAACGTCACTATTTTATATTTTTGCAAACGGAGTTCTCAGATATTGAGGCAGATTATGTGCTCCTGATGTTGCAAGGTTACGTCACCAGATTTTGGGGAAAGCCCATTGTTCCCGTTATTCAGTTCATCCTGGAGCAACAAAGATGTATCATGATATCAAGTCAATTTATTGGTGGGATGAAATGAAGAAAGACATAGCAGAGTTCGTAGCTCAATGTCCTAACTGTCAGCAGGTGAAGATTGAACATCATAAGCCTGGCGGATTATTGCAAGCTATGGAAATTTTGACTTGGAAATGGGAAGTGATTAATATGGATTTCATTATAGGCTTGCCTCGTTCTCAGCGTAAGTATGATTCCATATGGGTAATTGTGGATAGACTTATGAAATCAGCTCACTTTCTACCTGTTAGAACTACTTACTCAGCTGTGCATTAAACGAAGCTTTATATCAAAAAGATAGTAAGACTCCATGGTGTCCCAGTATCCATTATCTCTAATAGGGGAACACAATTTATAGCTAATTTCTTGAAGTCTTTCCAAGACGGTTTGGGGACTCAGGTGAGTCTTAGCATAGCATTTAACCCCTAAACTGATGGACAAGTTGAATGTACGATTCAAACTATCGAGGATATGCTACGGGCATGTGTGTTACATTTTTGAGGTACTTGGGATGATCACTTACCGCATATCGAGTTCGCTTATAACAATAGTTAGCATTCCAGCATCCAGATGGCCTCGTATGAGGCTTTATATAGGCGTAAGTGTAGATCACCGATTGGATGGTTCGATGTTGGAGAGACTAAGTTAATAGGGCCAGAGTTTATCCAGCAAGCAGTGGAAAAGGTCAATCTTATTCAGGACCTATTTTTGACAGCCAAGTCGGCAGAAGTCTTATGCAGACAATCGCCGATGGGACCTGGAATTCCAAGGTGATGGATGGGTATTCTTGAAGGTGTCACCTATGAAAGGTGTAATGATATTTGGTAAAAAGGGTAAGCTTATTCCTCGGTATATTGAGCCTTACAAGGTTGTACGCAAAGTGGGTCAGGTAGCTTTTGAGTTAGACCTACCTCCAGACTTGGAGTTAGTCCATCTGGTTTTTCATGTATCAATGCTTCACAGGTGCATTGGACATCCTTCCAGAATTGTACTGTATATGATGTCCAGGTCATCGAGCAATTACCCTACGAAGAATTTCCCATTGCTATTCCAGATAGACAAGTTCGGAGAATAAGAACCAAAGATGTAGCTTCAGTTAAATTTCTATGGAGAAACAATAAGGAAGAAATGACTTAGGAATCCGAGGAAGACATAAAGTCCAGGTATCCACATTTGTTTCCACTCCCAGAGGAGGTTCAGACCGAGCCACCATTGCCTTCAGGTGCGTAATGCTTTCTTTTGATGATTTCTTGATCATGTATGGCCATTATTGTTGATGTTGTTGTAGCCCTGTAAGGCATTGTATATTTTTGGTTATTGTGACAGGATGGGAGTTGTGTAGTTATAGGAGTAACTTTGGCGTGATTTTTGTAGAATCCCTAAGAGTCTAACATTCGAGGACGAATGATCTTAAGGGGAGAAGAATGTTACACTTTGAAAATTTTGCGTCGTTTGCATTATAAGAAAAATAACGCAATACTAAAGTGGACATGAAGCCCATACAATTTTAAGGAGGGTATTTGATCATTTTAAGTGAATACCCTAAGGTTTCGAAGTTAAATGAATCGGTAGAAGTATGTTCGTTGAAGGATTTGAAACTTGAGTCATGTTTTGGGAAAATTTCATATCATTTGTGTTATACATTGCTTTGAATTACCTTTAGAGGGAGATATAGGACTCCTTAGATGTTTAATGAAGTTTTATATTAGTCCTAAGAAGGTTCTATAAGGATTGGAGGTCAAACGAATCGAGAAGAATGCATTTTCGCGAAATCATGAAATTTGGGCAATATGCAGCCACGTACTCAGTATGCTGTGCCGCATATTGGCTAGAAACTCAACAATTTGTCTGGCCTCACTACCCAACATCCTCCCCATGGAACGGAGGGGAGATACGGCCGCATATCCATTATGTTGAGCCGCATCCCCACCGCAAATTGAAGCGGGAGGGCGATTTTTAAATCATTTTAAGTCCCAAAGGATCCCTTTTCATATCCACCTTCCACACTTATTTTCCCACACTATCAGTTGTTTATTTAGAGTTATTTAAGGTTCCACAATACTCCAAGATCTTCCACACCATCAAGAGACAAGATCAAACATAAAAACCTCAAGATAAATCCATGGAAGATGATGGTTCTTGCTTCTCTTCAAAGTTGTGATGAACTAGAGCTTGGGAGAAGTTGAGTAAGGTGAAGTTCTTCTATTAAAAGGTATGTTCTCCATCTTATTTATATGGTTTATTTGGTTTAAAGGTTTAGTAACTCTTGGAAAGGAAAAGAATTAAAGTGGAGAAGTCGCAAAGTGTTGAATCAAAGAAGATAACCATGAGATGAATTTGAAAAGTGATTTTGGATTGAGTTAAGGCTAATTTGAATGTAATTCCTTGATTATGGTATTGTTGATATTATTATTGATGCTTGGGAGTTGTTTTGGAGATTGGTGAAAGTTGAAAAAATAGGGGAAGTGTCGCCCAAATTCCAGTAGCTCGCTAGTTACTCTAGTTTGGATTTAAGAGTGTTTTCAAGACTTAACCTTAGTATGAACCCTATTAAATGTCGATTTGCAGGCTTGGGAGGAGAACGTTAAGTAGTTAAGGAGATGAAAAGTTATGTTAAGTCTAACCCTTTCTTTCTTATGGCATGATTCCTTTGTAGCGACCCCATACATGATACCCACAATATCCTTATTCCTAGAAGTGCTAGAAGGTCATAATTCTCAAAGCTTTTATGATATCATTGAGAAATGTTCTTCATAATGATGATGATAATGATGATAATGATGATGATGATGATTCCATTTCTAGAGATTCCAAAGCTTATAGTTGTTGATGTCCTCATGATATCGTTGAGCTTGTTTCATGATTATTGATTTTATTCATCGTTGTTGATCTCACCTTATGATAGTTGTTCTTTCAAGGTGAGATATATTGATGATGATGATTTAATAATAAAAATCGGAGGTTCACCGACCTTATATCACTCCGATAGAGTTATAATGTTTTATTTGGACTCTCATGCATGCTTTATATATATGTAGCTATTTTCTTACATCGATCCGTGCTATAGTCGGTCGGGTACGGCACGTAGATGCGCACACCACTGCAGTGGGTACGTTATGATGTTACCCCGGATGCGGGATGATTTAATATATGGACCGGGTTGTACGTTTCGCAACACTAACACTTATATTATATATGTATGATTTTTTTAAGACTAAGAATGCATGACATCCGCCTCAAGATCATTAAAGACTAAGCATGCATGTTCTGTAACCTCATCAGTTCATGTCTTTGTATAACATTTTTGGTAGCCTTGTTGGCTTGTACATATGGGCATAGTTGATAACGTTTATATGGATGTGCTTTTATCTTATGGACTAATGCCCTTATCGATTATGATAGTTATGAGTCATCTTTCGTGGTCCGCCTAGATATGATTATGAGAAGTATGTAAAGAGGTGCTCCGTAGGTTAGCTTCGGGTACCCGTCATGGCCCTCCGGTTGGGTCGTGACAAAAACATATTCTTTTTGATTTTTTTAACGTCTAACCTTTGTACTCTTTTCCAAACACACTTAATAACATATATATCTCCAAGATACACCCATAGTACTCATACACAAATTCCCAAATGATTCCCAATACATACCTAGGACAACCAACTTAAAACGAAACTTTAACGTACGCGAAAATGAGGTGTAACATCAAAAGTGATCCGAGTCGACTTGATAGAGACTCCAGGGTGAGCTTTTGGGCTAGATCCGTGACCCAAAAACTCTTCATTGTATTTGACTGTCTACTATGTATTTCTGAGACAATATCGATATTTGTGATCTGTATTTCCTATCAAACTTGTATCTATGTAATATTGGCTCTTGTACTAGTAAAGACCATATTTTGGGGTTATTATTACTTTCGCACTTATCATTTATATAATTTTGTTATTTAAATCATTGTTTATTTTCGTATAATTCTTATAAATGACTAAAATGATTTGGGAGTTGTTCGCCTACCTGGGGGCACAGTGTAGGTGCCATCACGATTCACGAATTGGGTTGTGACATCGTGAATGATTGGAGATCTCTTAGAGAGCATTTGGGGTATTAAGGAACTGGTCTGGTGAAATATGATGAAGTAACAAAGTTGAATGCCGAAATAGCCTTAAAAGGTGGGTCACTACCTCAAGTGGGTCCTAAACGGGCTACCTATGCAGTCTGGCTAAAATGCTCATATATCACTACCCTGGCGTCATATCGACGAAATGTTTAATATGTTGAAATCTAGACTTGTAGACCTTCGATATGGTGGCGGGTTCATCCCGTAACACCAATTACATTGGGATAAAATCTCAATGACATCTGACCTAAATTTCAGTAAACTTATGAACGTAACTTGCGATAACTTTTGTTGCCTTTTATTTTACAGCTTGCTTGACTTCAACACCTAACATACGACTATTATAAGATTCAAATACCTCACAACTCTACCTTCTTAGCATGTTAAGCTCCAATGCTCACAACAAAGACTTTCCCTTTCGTAGAGCAACCAAATGATCCTAATCTGTTCAAATATAGATTCTATGTTAGCATACGAGTTTGCAGACACCAATAATGCTATATCATAACTATAATTTCATGAGTCTAAATCTCGTAAATGAGTCAAAACTGACATCAATTCGACTTCTAATTTGAAGTAATTCATATTTTCAACTTAGGGCTTTAAAATCCCAATTTGAAGAAATTCATATTCAATAAAGGTTAGAATCTCATAATCTTGAAAAACCTTTCAAAAAAGCACTCCAAACCTTCTCTAGTCCAAGATATGAAATGAGTTGTATCTTCGAATTGGGGGTTTTCTTTATGTCCATCTAACCCCTTTATCGCAACTGTAGGAACCACCTGCATGATTGTATGACCTTGGAGCACAACCTTTCTCGACCAGAGCCAGGGTGCAGTAATTGAACTTGGCAAATCAGACTTCTCAAATGAATAGTTAATCAATAGAGGTGGTAGAAAAACTATATGGGAGATATTCTGATAGTTAACAATTTCAAATTTTGTATAGTAAATAGGTTGGAGAATTTTTGAGAAATTTAAGGGTCAACCCGAGCATTCAGTATAATTGATAGAGGAAGAGTAGTAGAAGTTTATACTAAAGTTAATAGATTTTCCTAATGGACTTTATAGTTATCCTAGTTGTTAACTTTGCACGCCCTACTTCTCCGTCCTAATGTATACTCACTTTTCGCCTATGGACAGAACACATTACCTAACATGTTCTATGAACGAGTCTGGGAAATAAAATCAACAGGAAGGTAAAGGACAAAGTACTTTTATGTGGAAACCACCCGGCTCAAAAGGTGATGAAAACTACGACCCACAGACCTGTAGGATTTCCCCAACAACTTCATTAAAACAAGACCCAACTGCAAGTTACAAATTACAACCTCTGTAATCTAACCCTTAAACCCCAGCTTTGCCACCCAACCTCTGACTAGCAAGCTATCTCCAAGTAGCAAACTTCCTACTTGGAGTTACAATTGTTTATATCTACTTTTTACGCTTCTTAATAAGCAGATAAAGATACAACTTGATACACCAAACCTAATACAAGATATCTGGACTTGTGAACTTGAGAACATTATACAGTAAAACAATTCCTTCAATCCTTCTTTTTGTAATAGGGACACAACCCCTGATTCTTGAAGATTATAGATATATCTCTTGATGGCTGAATATTCTAAATTCTCTCTTTGTGGCTGCGCAAACTTTGTCTTGGAAATACCTAGATATATATAGCCCTTCATGCTTCGCAACTCGATGAATACCAAACCCTATCCTAGTCGGTCAATGACATGTAATAGGGTTTGTGTAGTATTTTGATTCTTTCCTTATTGAGTTCGCTTCTAATACGTGCAGAAGGCTTAGTAATCCCTATAAATATGGCAAGGAATCTTTCATACTTGACTGCTAAGTTCTTTCCATAATTCTGCTACAAATCCTTGTTGCTGTAGGACATGCCCTGGAACATGTTAACAAACCTGTTTCATCCACCCAGTCTGTCTGCCTATGCATCTCTACACTACCTGAGATAGAACATGTTCATGTACCCGTTCCACCAATCTCTTTCTTCTACATCCGCCTTTGAACTGCTTCTGAGATCTTGGCTAGAACATTGTGGCAGACCTATTTCATATAATTGTATAGCTCTGTGTCTGCAACTGGTCACTTCCTGTGGTTACTTTGAGTTTTTCTTCATGCAATGTCTTTACTTCTAGGTCATTCATCTACGGCACATGATGACCTATAATCATTCCTCCCCTGCACGTGAAGACTCTCTAGGATTTAGAACATATTTTGCATACTTGTTCTATTTTTTTTAATGAACTGCTCCTTCTCCTAAGTCATCTACTCTCCCTTTCGTTGTATGCTTTGTTCAATTGTTCTATTCATATACCATTCATGCTATACACCGAACATCTTTATGAGCTCGGTCATCTTCTTTAACTCTTTGACTGTGCTTGTCTATATCTGATGGATTATGTTTATGGAACTGGTTCATGTGCATTTCTTGCAACTGTCTCTTGCATCATGGTAAATCATTTTTCATCTTTTGTCAATCATCAAAACTCATATGTGTATTAGTCTAGCTAATGCCAACAAATTCCCCCTTTTTGATGATGACAAACTCTCTGTCTTTTTTGTGCTGATTGCACCATGTTTCAATATGTTCCAAACACTCATAGCTTTGACTTGACATTAAATTTAATCAAGTTATCATATAAGTCATACAACTCATTAGTTCAATTCTATCTTCTCCCTTTTTGCATCATTAAAAAGTTAATCCCAGATTATGGCTAGTAATTTTTAGCAATATTCAACGCATAGCCACTGGGCTATCACATACACATAGATAAGAACATTTACTTATTTTTGAGTCAAGAAAACATTCATGTCATATAGTTTAGGCACTGCTTGTAATATATGCAATGGTTTTTTATGTCAACAGTAACGACCCGTTTGGTCGTTATTGCAATTTTACCCATTTACCCTCGTAGACCTTTCCCCGAGTCCTATTAGTGATTTTTACCCACGGGGATGGGTGACACGGTACCCAAGGTCATCGGGCGAGTTTTAGTAGGATTTGTGGAATCTAGAGTCTTAAAGTGAAAAATCATTTACCAATAGTTGACTTTTGGGTAAACGGATCTTTTTTAGAAATTCGCCGATGTCGAGAGGTCTGGATGGTCTTTTTTACTTGGTGAGATGTTCAGTTCAGTTAACGAGACACTCGAGAGCATTTTGGGTTATTGGTTGGATAGTTGGTCTTAGGCCATTGGGTGTTAAACCAGTCAAATAGACCTCTGTTGGGAATTCTGAGACCACGAGTGAGTCCGCAACATATTTTTATGTATGATTTCATGTCTAGTTAGTATCTAGGAGGTCTTGGGTGATTATCGAATTTTGGGATTTAGTTAGTGGAAAACCAGGATAATTCTGGTATCTGGTGTCCACCGTAATGGCAGCAGATATGCTGTAGCAGACTCGCAATAGCAAGGGCCTGGCTCGCTATGGCGAGAGTAGGAGATTTATGGCGAGTCGCCACAACGGACGGGGATCCACTATGGCAGACTCGTGACAGCGAAGGGTGGGCCGCGGTGGTGGGCCCGCTGTAGCGGATGGCCAACCGATGCAGCGAACGTCGAGGACCATAATCCTATTATTTACCTAGTTAAAACCCTTTATTCCCTATCCATCTATTTATTTTTCCTAAGCAACTTTAAGGCGATTTAAGGAGGTTCTTGACTGATTTCTCTTGAGGGTAAGTTGTCTAACCTATATTTCATACCTTTACATATCTTAAGCTTGAATCCATGCTAGAAATTCCATAGAATTTATGAAGGAAGATGGATTTTGATGTCTATTTCATCATTCGAGTTTAAGTCTTTCTAAATGAGATTTGTTGGTGAATTTGACTAATCTAAGCATGAAATTTAATGATTTAGTAACTAATAGGCTTGAATCTTCCATTTGTGTTGATGAGTTGAAAAATTGAAAGTTAGGGTTTATACCCAAATTGGGGGTTTTGACTTGAATGATGAAATTTACGTATTCTTGAGTTATTTTAGCAATTGAATAGTATAATTTAACTCCTAGAGCATTAGGTTACAATTTCACTTTTGTAATGCTCGTTTTCCCCTTGTGGGCCCATTTTCCCATTTTCCCTAGTTGATTTTGACTCGAAAGATAGTATAGCAATATGGATATTGCTCTTCTTTATTTCTAACTTAGAATTCAATTATGGATAGACTTTGAGTATTTGGAGGCTCTCCGAAAAGGCAAGGCAAATGTGTAGTTGTTCGTTGCGCCTGCTCGGCTGCTGGGTAGGTTACGACTTACCTTATGGTTAGACTTCGGTTAGCAAAGCATATGTAGAGTTTGTGATTATTAGGGAAAGCATGTTACGCCTTTAGGTATGAAGTTGGGATGGATTACCTATGTTGCTATAGTTGTTTGATTGTGGGCTTATCGCCTTATTGTGATCTATTGACTTGTTGCCACATGTGTGATATTAGAGTTGATACTTAGTCGTCTTATCATGATTGTTAAATTTCTATTCCTCACTTATTAGGTATTATCTTGGGTAGAGGAAAGAACTTGACTTATTACTGACATCAAAAGATGTGTCCATGTGTGGCACGATTAATTTGACATGTTTTCATTCTTCATTGATATTATACAGTGTACTCATTCCCATCTTTCATGATTCTCTTATATGAGTTGAGCTTGGTATTATTGTTTGATTGTGGCTTATTGCCTTATTGTGATGTATTCGTGATATGTGTCCATGTGTGGCACGATTGGCATTGATAGATTCTCATTGGCATTGATTATCATTCAGGCATTCATATGCATACATTTGGATCGGGTTGAGCGCTGCAATGTACTGTAATGACCCGATTGCTCGGTATAGTACTATTGACCCTTTTACCCATTTTGACCCTTTCTCGAGGTCATCGGGCGAGTTTTAGTTTGACTTTTAGAAATTTGAGCCTTAAAGTGTGATATGTTTGACTCAAAGTTGACTTTTAGGTACGAACCTTTTTAAAAATTACGTCGATTTCGAGAGGTCTAGATGATCGTTTATGACATGGTGAGGTGTTCGGCGAAATCCCAAGGCACTTGGAAGCATTTTGGGTCATGGGTTGGAAACATGGCTTTAGGCCATTGGGGGTTGACTTGGTCAAATAGACCTCCGTTGGAAATTTTTTTAGCTGTGGATGAGTTCGTAGCACGTTTTTATGTGTGTTTGCATGATTGTTTCGTATCTGTGGGGCCTCAGGTAATAGTCAGATTTCTTGTTGGAACTTGTCAAAGAATCAGGATTTTCTGGTGTCTGGTCTCCGCTGCAGTGGCACCAGGTTGGCGGTAGCGGTCCCGCTATAGCGATGGACCGACCCTTATAACGTGTGGGTTGATTTCATAGCGAGTCGCCCTAGCGGATGGATATCCCCTGTGGCGTACTCGCTATAGCAGAAGGCAAACACCCATAGCAGCCTAGTGAGTTGTAGTGTTGGTCGCTGTAGCAAGCTTGGTAGGGCTGTAGCGAGCTCGCTGCAGTGGGCAATCCAACCGCTGTAGCGGATGACGGGCCGATTATTTCTTTCCTTTTTAAGTTAAAACCCTTGAACCCTATCATTTCCCTTCATCACTCTCTAAGTACACTGTGGGCGAATCGAATAGTTTTTGGACTGAATCTTCTCGGAGGTAAGATCTTTTCCCTTATACTTCATCATTTACCTTCCTAAATCCTTAATCCATGCTTAGAATCACTAGAATCAAAGGTGGGGAAGATGATTCTTATGACAAATTTCTTGAAATGAGTTTTAGACTTCCTAAATGGAAATTGTTGGTGAGTATGACCATAGAATTTGATGAATTCATTGTTCATAAGCTTATTTCTTCGATTATTAGTGAATAATTTGAGGATTGAAAAGTTAGGGTTCTTACCCAAAATTGGGGGTTTCACTTTAAATCCGAATTAGGCTTAATATTGGGTTGTGTTAGCTATTAAATAGTGGGTTTGATCATCTAGAACATGAATTGCATTTTCCACCTTCCAATTTCCCATTTTACCCTTGTGGGTCCATTTTCCCAATTCTATGATTTAGAATTTGACCTAATTAGAAGTATAGAAATATGGGTATCGTTCTTCTTGATTTATAATATAAAACTCGAATATGATTTGACTTTGAGTATTTGAAGGAATAAAGAATGGGCAAGGCCAAGGTTTGACAGTTTGTGGCATCGGTTCGACTTTCCAGGTAGGTTACGTCTTACCTTTTTGGTTAGACTTTTGTTAGCGAATCATATGTAGAGTTAGTGATTGTTGGAGAAATCATGTAAACCTTTGGATATGATGTTTGGGATGGAATACTTAGGTTGGTATTGATGTTGACTATGATTATCGCCTTATTGTGTTTTATTGAGTGTTGCCTTATTCTTATTTATTGGCTTGTCGCCATATGTTTGATTCTAGAATTGATGCTTAGTGATTACCTTATGATTTGGGGAGCATATTTATCATTGTTGAGGTTGTTGGAAAGGAAAGTAGGTTTATGATATTGATATTGTGATTGAGGTATGTGTCCATGTGTGGCATGATTTATTTCTTATATTCTTGTTGGCATTGTTATCATGCATACACTCATTTATACATATATTAGGACCAGGTTGCGCGCTGCAACACTTGCTTGGATCGAGTTGCACGTACCGCAATACTTACTTGGATCGGGTTGCACGTTTCGCAACATTGATTATGGGATCGGGCTGTGCACCACAGTAGGTACATGGACTTAGCAGTCCACCATGGGTCATGACTATCGAGGTGACGAGATATTTCCAGCTGAAGCATGTGTGTATCATTGCATTTGCATTGAATTCATCTCATCCATATTTATGGCGTTGTGGTTGGACTTGATGGTTGATTTTATGGTGACACTTGGAATTCATAGTGATTATTGAGGTAGTACTTCGAATATATAGTTGATCTTGAGGAGATATGCTAGGCTTGGTAAATTTGGTACTGAATTTAATACTCTGGACTGTGTTGAGTTGTATCTGATTGTGAGCATGTCTACTTTTTCAGTCTCTTTCTTAGGCATATGTTATCTAATTGTTGTCGGCCTACGATACCTACTCAGTACGTGTTGTTGAACTTATTCTACCTTGCTACATTCTCTTCTGAGTGCAGAGTTTGTGACTGGATCGACTTCTGCTCTTCGTGACTGAGTCTTGAGGCTGTTTGACGAGCATTTCAGGATGAGCACTCAGATAGATCCACAACCCTGATGTCTCCTCCTATTTTACTTGTCTTATTCCCTACTTTTGAGGCAATATTTCATTTTGAGACTATGTATTATGACTTTTAGTTATGTAGTGGCTCTTGTATGGCCTAGACCAGATTTTGGGATTGATGTAATATTTTCGCGCTTACTTTATTTATCAATTTACGTTAGACTTATTATATATTATGGTGATTGGGTTTACTTTACTAGTTATTGGGTGGTGAATAAGGGATGGGTTCGCCTACCGAGGTAGGATATGGTAGGTGCCCGTACGTTTCGCAACATATACATATATTGGACCTGGTTGCACGTTCCGCAACATATACACACACACACACACAAATATATATATATATATATATATATATATATATCTATTGGATCAGGCTGTGCGCCCCAGAAGGTGCATGGACTTGGCGGGTATCACGACCCAACCCGAGGGCCATGACGGGCACCCAGAGCTAACCTACCGAGCATCACATGACATACATGCATCACATAATCATACCTGAGTGGGCCATCATACGAACTAATAAACATCATAAGCTGTAAGGAACACAAGCCCAAAAGATATATGCATCTATATATATGTCATCAAATTGTGCCCGTATACATAAGCCGACAAGGCTGCCAAAGTGACGCAACAAAATATGGACCGAGAACGTCATAGAACATCTAACTGCGCATATCTTTCTAGGAGCCTCTAAATAGAGTGCATAACGTAATAAGGATGGGATAGGACCCCACCATGCCCATATATACAAAAAATAATCATACCACGTTGATCTGCAACTCCGGAACGAGTGGAGTGCCCTGTACAATCGCTGAGAAGGCAGCCTATGGGTCTGATCCATCTCCCTGTCTTCCTGTGGGCATGACCGCAGCGTCCATAAGCAAAAGGACGTCAGTACGAATAAAGTATTGAGTAAGTAAGTCATGGAAAACAACATAACATAATTATGAAAGTGACAAGAGATAAGAGAGATAACCTGTACATTTGATTTCCTCTTAAGGTGGATGTCATGCATGCTTTCCTGAAGAAAACAAAATTCATGCACATACATATATCATAATACCGTACCCGGTCATATAGGCTCGGTGTCATCCGTACCTGCTCATAATAAGGCTTGGTTTTATCCGTACCCAACTGCAGTGGTGTACAAAATAGGTGTCGTACCCGGCCGACTATAGAATAGCTCGGTGTGAGAAAATAGCTACATATATATGTATAAGCATGCATGAGAGTCCAAGGAAAAGTTATGACTCCATCGAAGTGACGTCAGGTCGGTAACATCTGATTATAATTATGGAACTATCATTATGAACAAATCTCACCTTGAAGGAACAATAACCATAAGACGAGATCAACCTCAATAAATAGGATCAATAACCATAAAACAAGATCAATAATCATGAGACAAAGATCAATAATACCATAAGAACATCAAGACCACAAGCTCTAGTATTTCTAGGAATAAGGACATTATGGATATCATTCGTGTACTTTTTGTATCAATAAGATCATGCCTTAAGAAAGAAAGGGACAGCCTCACATACCTTGTCATCTTACTTAAACACTCAACGTCTATTATCCCGAGCTTGAAAATCTGTATTCAAGATGATTCACACTAAGTTTAAGTCGTGGAAACGCTTATAAGACCAAACTAAACTATTAAGTGAGCTAATGTAATTTGGGCAGCATTTCCCCAATATTATATACTTCCTAAAATTTCAAAACAACTCCGAAACAACAATAACAACATCAACAATACCATAGCCAAGAGATTTACATTCAAATTGGACTCAAATCAATCCAAAACCCCCTTTCAAATTCAATCCATACCCAATGCTTCAACTTAATACCTCATAACTTCTCTACTATGATTCTCCTCACTTCTAAGACTTACTAAGCTCCAAATCAACCCAACATAAGTAATAAGATAAAGAACAAACCTTTTTTTTAGGGATCTTTAGCTACGCACAACTTGATCTAAGTTTTAATTCACCACCAATCCAACTAGAAGCAAGAACACATCTCCTCCATGAACTAGCTTAGGGTTTTCAAGGTTTGAACTTCTCTTGGAATAGCTGGGTGGCACGACCCAACTGGTAAACACGGTCTCCCATATCAGCTACCATAGCTGGAGCATTCCTAGCCAGTGAATTAAAATGAAGGCTATACTCCCAAGCACTCATGTTCCCCTGTCTAAGCTTCAAGAACCTATCAGCTCTGGCCCGTTGAATATTTGGCGGTAAGTAATGTCGAAGAAAGGCATCTAGAAACTCCTGCCACACGAGCGGGGGTGTATTAACCCTTCTTGAAGGCACCCAAGTCTCATACCATTGGACAACAACATCCCGTAATCTATAGGAAGCCAACTCCACTGACCAGGTGTCTAAAGCATGCATCTGTTACACCTTGGAAATTCCCCCGCTAGCGTGCAGTGATTAGGCCAATGAGAGGTATGACGTATATAGTGTTTTGACGAGTGATAACGTCCCTTAGATTGGTATCGAAGTGTTAAACAATTGTTAAGAAGGTTCCATAAGGATCAGACATTTAACGAAGTGACAAAAATAAGATTCAATTAACTGGTGGATTATACGGTCGATTATACGGATCGTATAATGGATTTACGGCCGTATAATGAACCGTAGAAGTCTCACAGAATGAAGTTGAGAAAAGGTGGGTTTTACGGTAGATTATACGGACCGTATAAAATTATACGGCCCGTAAAATGAACCGTCAAGTTGACACAGGAAAGGGCAGCCACTGGAGCAGTTTTATGGTCGATTATACGGACCGTATAAATTTATACAGACCGTATAAATTTATACGGACCGTATAATGGACCGTATAAATTTATACGGAGGCATCGGGACAGATTTTGTATTTACAAAATAATGATCCAAGTTCATTTTAATTATTTCCCCTTCTCTCTCCACGACCCAACATCTCTCTAGAACCTTCCCAACTCTTCCAAACCAAGAACTCAAGTGAAGAATTAAGATCAACTTCATCAATCCACCAAAACCAAGAGTAAGAAACACATTAAAGGATCATTCAAGTCAAGAAATTCCACCAAAGGTTGAACTAGGGTTTTGTGCAAGTGAAGCATTTCAACTCAAGACTTGTTCAACTATCATCTAAGGTAAGTTTCAATACTTTATCATGTTGTTTAAGGTATTAGAAGACTGAGAAGCTTGAATTGTAGAAAGACATGAGAAATGGGTCTTGAATGGGTGAATAGTGTCACCATTGAATGATAGTGGCATTGAATCATGAATGATGGTGTGTTGTGATTGTGAATACGTTATAAATGATGTCTATATTTTGAAACAAGTATTAAATGTGCGAAAACAAAAAAATGAGTTATAAGAATAAATGTGGGAAAATTGGAGGAAAATGGTGGAATGTGATAAATGTATATAAATGATGGTTGTTGATTGTACTATTGTGGATGCTGTTGTGAATGCTAGGGAGTTGATATAGACCATGGAAAAAATAGTATAAATAAAGGAAGTGCTGCCCAATTTTCTCTAGGAATAGTAATGCGTTCTTATGGCTAATTGACTAATGTTAGCATGAATCCTCTTCTTGAAGGTAGAGGCGTGACGTTGAAGGAGAATAAGCTAACGCTAAATTGCTTAAACAACAAAGGTATGTGAGGCATAACTCTTCTTTCAAAAGGCATGAATCCTTTAAGCGTTTCATAAATCCTTCTATAAGATGAAGCTTAAGAGCCCTTCCATATATTAAATCCTCTATGAGCATGATAGTGATGACAATGAGCCAGAGTATAGAGATTCAAGAAATTGTGGCATGTCGTTCCTACAATGCTATTGATGTTATTACTGTAAACACTCGCCTTATGGTTTATTTCCTTCAAGGCGAGACATGATACTCATAAATGTCCATAATACAATCGGGGGTTCACGACGTTACGTCACCCCGACATAGTATGGTTGTCTTAAAGCCTGATGAATGCTCTTAATGCTAATGTATGATATGAAAATAAGATGATAAGTAATGCTAACTTGTAACACTATGGGATACATGGAACACTAAGAAAAGATAACATGATGCTATGGCTTGAGATGTATAATAATGACGTGTTATGATTGATGTTATGATGATAAGATTCCACCGCGCCTATATTGCCGGGCATGTCACCGCTAATGCGGGCTGCGTATGATTCCACCGTGCCTATATGGCTGGGCATGTCACCGCTATGCGGGCTGCGATGTTTACACCCAGCCTAGAGGGCCGGGCATGATCACCACTAGTGGGCGGCATATGAGGGTTACCCGGACGTGGGTAACGATAAAGATTATGATGTGATGAGGTATATAATAACGTACGTGATGATGTATGGGATGTGATAACATGGGTACTATGATTGTGTAAACTGTGCAATATGATAGTAATATGATTGCCTATGACATGTGTGCTGGTTATATCTTTGTCCCATGACTCGTGATCTTTCTATTATGTTTGTTTATTTCATTCCTGCCTTACATACTCAGTACAATATTCGTACTGACGTCCTTTTTTTTTATGGACGGTGTGTTCATGCCCACAGGTAGACAGGGAGGAGATCTCGCTCTGGATTCTTAGAGGCTGCTAGCTGATTGGAAGCCCTCCATTGTTCCGGAGGAGCCTATGATGATTCTTTTGTGTACAGTTGTAGGTGTCATCTCTTAGGGGCTCGTAGATACTCGACGTGGGTCGTGTGGTTTCATGGGATGGTTATTATGTATATATATGTATGTGTGTATGTTATTTTGCTAGCCTAAGGGCTCGTATGTATAAAAGCATTTCGTTTCTAAACGAAAATGGATTTTATTATATATTAAGCAAAAATCAGATAAATGCCTGCTAAATAAGCTTATTAAGTGATGGCACGAGCGGTGCTCGGTGGTTAGCCCTAGGTACCCGTCACGGCCCCTAGCTGGGTCGTGACAAAAGTGATATCAGAGCAGTTCGGTCCTAGGAAGTGTCTACGAGCCGTGTCTGGTAAAGTCTTGTTTATGGTGTGTAGCGCGCCACATCAATAAACAGGAGGCTATAGGGCATTTAGGAAAAATAACCATCTTTCTTCTATGATATCGTGCGATAGAGCCGTGTGTACGATGTTATCATCCCTAATAGTGTGTTATGATTTCAGAATGCCGCCAAAGGGAAAAGCTACCGCCGCCCAGAAGGGCAAGATTACAACAAAGAGGCGGGTAGAAAGAGAGGCTTCGGTGAATGTCGAGGAAGGCGAACACACAACGAGGCCTTGTCCAATACTTCTTCTACCCCGCCCGATGTGGGAGAGCAAGGAGGAGCCCCAGCTCCGATCCCTCCACCGGTTGCTTCGGGTCAACAAATGACCGAGGCTATTCAGTTATTAACCCAGTTGGTTACCGCACAAGCACAACGACAAAATGTGGGTTCAAGTGACCGGGCAGCAAGTACAAAGACCCGTGATTGTATTAGTCTAAATCCCCCGGAATTCTTCGGGTCAAAGCCAGAGGAAGACCCCCAAAGTTTTATTGATGAAATATTAAGGACGTTGAAGATTGTCCATGTCTCCGAAACCGAATCCGTGGAGTTGGCATCCTATAGGCTCCGGGATGTGGCGGTGTTGTGGTACAACAATTAGTTATTATCAAGAGGAGAGAACGCTCCTCCTCCGGTTTGGCAAGAGTTCGTAGATGCTTTCATTCGCCACTATTTATCACCCAAGGTCCGCCGAGCGAGAGCGGATAGATTTCTGAATTTGAGGCAAGGAAACATGAGTGTCCGGGAGTATAGCATGCAGTTCAATTCCTTGGCTAGATATGCTCCGACTATGGTGGCCGATATGGGAGATCGGGTACATGGATTTGTGAGTGGTCTGGGACCGCATTTATTTAGAGATTGTCTGACGGCTTCCTTGCAAGACGGGATGGACATTTCCCGGATACAGGCCCATGCTCAGAATTTGAAGGGGCGACAACGACAACAAAGAGGCGATCGCGACAGTGATAGGAGGCAAAACAAAATGGCTAGATCTGAGGGCACAGGTGATGATTATAGAGGGGGATCAAGGCAGGCTTATTCCCGACATTCAGGCCAGTCAGCGTCTAGTGCACCTCCCCGGTTCGCAGACAGGGGATTTGATCGTTCTTTTCCGTCGGGATAGGGTCAGAGCTCAAGAGCTCTGGGTTCTCAGTTTGAGGGTGATTACAGTCAGAGACGACCGCCAGTTCCCCGATGTAGTCGGTGCCGCAAATTACACTCTGGGCCGTGTCGTCAGGACACTGATGGTTGCAATATTTGTGGGCAGACTGGACATTTGATGCGAGATTGTCCCTCGCGATATGATAGAGGTGGGGTTCAGCCCACAGGCTCAGCAGCGGGTTCCTCATCAGCACGCCCCGCAGGGCAGACTTCTCAGATGACAGCAGGCCGAGGCAGAGGCCGAGGGGTAGCATCTACTTCGGGCGCCACTCAGCCCCGTGTATACGCTTTAGCGGGACGACAGGATCTCGAGTCCTCTCCGGATGTAGTCACAAGTATATTGTCTATATTCTCCCGTGATGTGTATGCGTTGATAGATCCGGGTTCTGCATTTTCTTATATTTCTCCATATGTTGCTGGTTGTATCGGGGTAAAACCCGAGTCAATTAAACCCTTTGAGGTACTCACTCCAGTTGGTGATCCTGTGATAGCAAGACAAGTGTACAAAAATTGTGTTATTGTGATATGCGATCGTCAGACTCAAGCTGACTTGATTGAGTTAGAAATGGTAGATTTCGATGTAATCATGGGTATGGATTGGTTGGCCTCGTGTTATGCAAATGTTGATTGTCGCATAAAAGTGGTTCGATTCCAATTTCTAGGAGAGCCCGTGCTAGAATGGCAGGGTAATACAGCATCCCCGAAGGGTAAGCTTATTTCCTACCTCAAGGCAAGGAAGATGATAGCCAAGGGCTATATTTATCACTTAGATCGGGTTCATGATACCGAGGCAAAGCCACCAATTTTCCAGTCAGTTCCGGTGGTGAATGAGTTTCCAGACGTATTTCTAGATGAACTTCCAGGTCTTCCGCCAGAAAGGGAAATTGATTTCGCTATTGACGTATTGCCGGACACAAAGCCTATTTCTATTCCCCCTTATCGAATGGCTCCGGCAGAATTAAAAGAGCTAAAGGCGCAGCTGAAAGAATTGCTCGAGAAGGGATTCATTAGACTCAGTTCATCACCGTGGGGAGCACCAGTCTTGTTTGTGAGAAAGAAAGACGGATCTCTACGAATGTGTATCGACTACAGGCAATTGAACAAAGTGACGATAAAGAACAGATATCCTCTCCCAAGGATTGATGATTTATTCGATCAATTGCAAGGTGCCAAGTGGTTTTCAAAAATAGATTTGAGGTCAGGCTACCATCAAGTGAGAATTAGAGAAGCGGATATTCCAAAAACATCCTTCAGAACGAAGTACGGCCACTATGAATTTGGAGTGATGTCATTCGGGCTGACTAATGCTCCGGCTGTATTTATGAATTTGATGAACAACGTATTCAGGCCTCTCTTGGACTTGTTTGTGATAGTGTTTATTGATGATATCCTGGTGTACTCTCGCACAGAATCAGAACATGCAGATCATTTGAGGATTGTTCTTAGAATTCTTCGAGCTCGGGAGCTGTATGCAAAATTTTCAAAATGCAAATTTTGGCTGAACTCGGTGACATTCCTGGGCCATGTTATTTCCAATGACGGTATTCGAGTCGACACTCAGAAAATTGAAGCAGTGAAGACTTGGCCAAGGCCTACGACGCCTATGGAAGTTCACAGTTTTATGGGTTTAGCAGGCTATTATAGAAGGTTTGTAGAGGGTTTCTCATCCATTTCAGCTCCATTAATGAAGTTAACCCAGAAGTCGGCAAAATTCCAATGGAGTGATGCTTGTGAAAGTAGCTTTCAAGAGTTGAAAGACAGATTAACTTCAGCTCCAGTGTTGACACTTCCAGAAGGGCCAGATAGCTACGTTGTGTATTGTGATGCTTTCGGTGTGGGATTAGGATGCGTGTTGATGCATCATGGTAAAGTTATTGCATATGCTTCGCGACAATTGCGTAAACATGAAAAGAACTATCCGACGCATGATCTTGAATTGGCTGCGGTTATTGATGCCCTGAAAATGTGGAGGCATTATTTGTATGGTGTGCATGTTGATATCTATACAGATCACAAGAGCCTCCAGTACATCCTCAAGCAAAGGGAGTTGAACCTGCGGCAGAGGCGGTGGTTAGAATTATTAAAAGATTATGATGTTAACATTTTATACTACCCCGGGAAGGTGAATGTAGTAGCCGATGCACTTAACCGCCGATCAATGGGCAGTTTATGTGAAATCCCTTCGGAAAGGAAAGAGATGGTTCAAGAACTTCATCGATTGGCTAATCTTGGAGTGCGTGTAATTGATTAAGGTAATGCGGGTATTAGCATCTAAGATTCCACAATTTCGTCCTTGGATATGGAAGTGAAAGAACGGCAGTGTGAAGATCCTCAGTTATGTCATTATAGAGACACATCTCATTAGAAAGAAAAGTCCCCGTTTGAAGTTTATATTGATGGGATTCTTAGATATCGAGACAGGTTGTGTGTGCCGAATGTGGCGGAATTACGCCGACGAATCCTAGAGGAAGCGCATTGTTCCCGGTATTCTATTCATCCAGGTGCAGCCAAAATGTATCATGATCTCAAGATGATGTATTGGTTGGATGGCATGAAAAGAGATATAGCAGAATTCGTAGCACAATGCCCAAATTGCCAACAAATAAAAGCGGAACATCAAAAGCCAGGAGGCTTGTTGCAAGTGATAGAAATACCCACTTGGAAATGGGAAGTGATTAACATGGATTTCATCGTGGGATTACCTCGTTCTCGGGGTAAATATGATTCTATATGGGTGACCGTGGATAGATTGACAAAAGCAGCCCATTTCCTTCCAGTTAGAACCATGTACTCAGCAGAAGACTATGCAAGGCTATACCTCAAGGAAATTGTGCCACTCCATGGTATTCCATTGTCTATTATCACGGATAGAGGAGCACAGTTTACAGCTAAGTTCTGGAAGTCTTTTCAAGAAGGTTTACGCACGCAAGTGAAGTTTAGCACGGTATTTCATCCACAAACTGACGGGCAAGCCGAGCGTACCATTCACACCTTGGAAGATATGTTACGGGCGTGTGTGTTGGATTTCGGTGGTAGTTGGGATGATCATTTGCCACTAATTGAGTTCGCATATAACAATAACTATCATTCCAGCATTCAGATGGCTCCATATGAGGCTTTATATGGAAGGAAGTGTAGATCTCCAATTGGATGGTTTGAAATAGGAGAAGCACAATTGATAGGCCCCGAATAGATTCAACAGGCGGTGGAAAAAGTTAAGGTGATCCGAGATCGATTATTAACAGCCCAAAGCCGCCAAAAGTCTTATGCAGACAATCGCCGACGAGACCTGGAATTTCAAGCTGGGGATTGGGTGTTTCTGAAAGTATCACTGATGAAAGGGGTGATAAGATTTGGCAAGAAAGGGAAGCTAAGCCCTAGATACATCGCACCCTATGAAATCATTAGTAAGGTGGGCCAGGTAGCCTATGAGTTGAAATTGCCTTCGGAGCTTGAATCAGTCCATCCAATATTCCATGTTTCGATGCTCCGTAAGTGTATCGGAGATCCCACAAAGATTGTCACGATAGAGGATGTGCAACTGACAGAGAAGCTAACATATGAAGAGGTGCCTATTGCTATTCTAGATAGGCAAGTGCGAAGGCTTCGGAATAAAGATGTCACGACCCAACCCCGTAGGCCGTGACTAGTACCCGATCTGGGCACCCAAACACATCTATCCAATGTTATCTCAACTGTTATCAAACGCATTCAAGTATAAAGCAGAAGCCGTCAAGGCTATATTTCAAATTTAAATAACTTCCAGAAAAATTTTGGCAGAGTTTCCTTTGTTTTACAGACTATCAAAAATAACCCTGCGCACAGAAAATAACAACAAAGGCCACACCGGCCAACAAAGCAACATATAAACATATGCGGACCGGCCGCCGCGGCGAATGGGATCGCCCCAAACACAACATATACACACATCCGCACAGAAAGACCCTAACCCACAAACACATCTACATGCCTCTAACAGACATACAAAATCATATGACGGGACAGGGCCCCTCCGTACCCAGAATTACCATACGTACAGAATATACAGATGTCAGAAGATATATACCAAAAGTACACGCTCCGGATCAAAGGAGCTCTCCAAAATAGCAGAATCTGTGCCTAGACTGGCGGCGTATCACCGGGTGCGTCTGTACCTGCGGGCATGTAACGCAGCCCCCGAAGAACTGGGGGTCAGTACGAAAAATGTACCGAGTATGTAAAGCAGAAACATAACAAACATAATCATAGTCTGAACCGGAAGGACAGAAATATAGCGGACAGAACCATAAATCAAACGGACGGACAGGATCATGGTCCAGACGGACGTGCAGAATCACAATCGATACGGCCAGACAGAATCAGAATCCATACGGACACACAGAATCATAACAGGGCACAGGAACGTGGTCGCCACTGCTGTCTTTGGCGCCACAACATATCATATTTCAGAAGATTTCATATCTTCGAACATCTCCGTCACATAATACATCATATCATAACCACGGTAACCCCGGGGACAGATCACACGCCGGGAAACCGGACATATCATACTTCGTAACATATACACGGTTACCGGGGACGAACATATACCACAGTACCCCGGAACCGGACACATCATACTTCGGAATTCATACATGGGACCCGGCCCCCGACAAGGGACTCGGCGGCCCATCCGCACGATATAAACCGGCCCAGGATCCGGTGAAAGGAAGCTTTGAGACATCCACGAATAGATTAATGAGAACCACATACATACGGATCGTTATACCGACTCAATCAAACTGAAGTAGGCCAAATGGCGCCGACTCAATCAAACTGAAGTAGGACAAATGGCGAGTCAAATCAGAGTATTCGGATAGTATGCATAATACGCGCCGATGTCCTCCTTGGGAAGGCACGACAGATTATTATCAGGATCAGATTCTCAGATGTCCAGAAATCATTTTGTAAGATTTGCATAAAAATAGTCATTTCATAATCACAATAATAGTCCAGATGTTTTCTGAGAAAATCGGACAGAACCAAAGTAATTAAGGTTATACAGAAGGCATCGGGCCTTGTGGGCCCGCCTCGGACCAACTCGAGGCGACATATGTAAATTACTGATAATAGACCTTATGAGGTCATCCATAGTCATTTGGAGGTATTCCGACTCCGTTTAGGAAAGTTTTATACAAAAGTTCACTTTAGGGACAAGTTATAAGAGAAATGATTCAATTTTACTGAAGGAATTGGAGCGGATTTCCATCTCGAATTCTGAGGAATGGAGTCGTATTTAAGGCTCGCGGCCGAGCCTATTACATTCAGAACATGCCTAAGAATAAAGGGGAAGGCTTTACATACCTCAATTGCATCTTACGCTCGCTTGGTTTCGTTTCCAATTTCGTCCAGAATCTACAAATGGTCAAGTTTGCCAAATGTCAAATTCAAGCTTTTCAATAATCCAAACTTATTACATACTTGCCTACCGAAATTTCGGCAACATTTCCCCTATATATATATCATCCCCGAGACTCAGCTCGACTCAATTTATCAACACAGCAACCCAGAAACAACATCAATAACAACAACAAGCATTACAAAACACATAATATGGCATACTAGCCATCTTTCCGACATAACATCACATCTTTCATTCCGACCTTACATTTCCAAACCAATCTTACCATTTTCATATTCATCACTTATCAAGGCCATTACAACATACGTCGGAGGCATATCATACCATTTTCACAAGATATACATAGGGTATACACCATATACAAGTTTCCTACCAAAAGCATAATTAGCCCACAACTTCCAATCTTTTAGCAAACATGTTCATGATATATTTCTATCTTTCAACTTCATCAATGCCAACCATAATTTGCCTCTTAATACTTTCATTTCCATATTTACATAAGTTACAATGAACTTGCATGTTTTCCTACAACAACTTAACAACCATTTTTTCCATAACAACTAAAGCCATTATTCTTCTATTCATTTCACAATAACACAATTCGCATACTAACGGGATTTAATTCACATTCCATCATCCCCATAGCATCACACGGCCACACCCTACTTTTTCCAAATTCCACTAATTCATTCAACTTTCACTTCCAATACAATTTCTACCATAACAACAACTAGATTACCACATGAATTCAAGTCATCATATACTTGCAACACATACATATACACGGCCAACATGCATATACTTCCAACACACAAAATTTTCATGCTTTTCATTCATTTCCACACACTACATCATACATATACCTTCCATATCATAACAAAAGCATAAAATCCTTAACTTCTCCAAGACTTTCCACTTGCCACTAGAATTGTCCTCTTGCCAAGATAATTGTACCAAGTTGGAGAGGGTCGTGCACTTGTTAAGAGTTCAAGAAAATTATACTTCTTGCATCAAGGTTGAAGCTTGGATTTTTTTTTTCTTTTCTCTCCTTTTTTTTTTCTCCTAGCCGTGACCTTCCTCTTCTTTTTCTCTCTCAATTTTTCTTGAATGTTCCAAAAGATGAACATTGATCCATGTATATACTCTTTATATTAATTAGTCATGTGACTAATCACATGACTAATGCTCATGGGTTTGGGCCAACCATGGCCGGCCACCCTCCAAGTTTGGGCCTCAATTTTTCATTTTTTTTTTAGCCCATTTGGCTACAAATTGTTTTGTAATTTCCGAAACCAATTTCCAAAATTCCTATTTTGCCCTTGGCCTCCTTTCGTAATTCCACACCAACGTATTCATAATCGACACATTCATACCAAGTAAGGTCCAAATATGGCCTTATTCCTTACAAGTCAAGTTATCTCAATTTTTTCGAATAAGCAAAAATGCCGGATGTAACATCCTCCCCCCGTTTAAAACATTCGTCCTCGAATGTTAAATTGACCTCATGGGGCATCATACTACTTCGGGAGGGTTCTTTTTATAATCATCCTTTGTTGACTTTCCGATATGGATTCTTTACCAATATGATGGAGTAATTCTTCACATTACTGACTCGTATGCTTTCATAACATATTTTCTCATATCCCACACAGTCATTGGGCCATAAACTATATTCTAGTAACGGATGAATGCTTTTCGCTCTTTCACAGACGTTGTGTCCCTTCTCCCTTTCCTTCAAGGCTTTTTCAGACATTATTCTTACTATCACTTCTTCTCATACTCTTCGGTTCCTTACCGCATCATCATGATTCCACGTCATACCAAACAGATTCAGAACTGGGATCGGACGCACAGGAGCATATCGGACGGATTCGTAATCGGAGGCAAACGTACTAAATTATGGCGGACGGATTCGTAGTAAAAGTCAGATGTATGGGAGGGTATCAGATAGATCCGAGATCAGAGTCAGACATACAGAGATGTATCAGACAGATTCGTAATCAGAGTCAGACATACAGAGTTATATCAGACAGATTCATATCCAGAGTCAATCGGACAGAGGTGTATCAGACAGAAACGTAATCAGGTTCAGAAGTACAGAGGCGTAATAGACAGAGCCTTATCAGAGTAAGAGGTGCAGAAGTATAACAGATAGAGTTTTGATTATAATCGGACCACTCCTATTAAGGCTCCAGTGATTTACGAAAATTTCCCTTTGTCGACATCTCGTTATTCACCCCGACCATTGTATCACAGATTATCTCATCGAAACCTGTTCACTCATTCATAAACTTGTTCGTCAAATTGTCATTCAAATCGTCTTACGTGTCGCTTGTCAGCTCTTTCACAGATTCTGCTTATTCACATTTCTTATCCTTCATCTTTCCTACTACCCATACTCATTTTCTTTTCAAAATATCGTCACACTAGACTAAGTGATAACGTAACCGAAGTTTATCTATTATATATATTTTTGAAAACATTCGTATCCTCTTCTCCGCTTCGTTTCATGTATTCGGTTTAGTAAAACCTTTCGTCTATCACAACATTAGTCGCCGAGGCTCGGCTCTTGATCCATATGATCACCAGACGAAAATCATACACATACATATACATTTACTAAAATCTTATTCGCGAACGTCTTCGACCGTTATTCAAATTGGCCCAAATTCTCGAGCGATATCACACTTCTTCTTTTCGCCCATTTAGTCCGTCTAGGCCTGCGCGACTCCCGTAAGGGTACTAGTTACTCCACACATTCTTTTTTCCTTTTAGGTTACCCCAAATTTCAATTTACATATATCATACTTACACTTGTGAAAACTTTTGTATTACTTCCCAGGGGGTCACCCATCCCAGAATTGCCCTGGCCTTAGCACGCTTAACCTCGAAACTTTCATGCATTTTGACGCGTTAGGGCTGGTATAATTTCGTCGACAGCCCCGCACGACCTTTGTCACATAATTTATGGCAGATCGGGGTCTTAATAAATTTTCGGAAAATTCTCATAGTGGGTCCCACCCCGGGCTAAACCATACAATTACCATATCGCCCTTCCGAATTCTCAATGTCTATCAGGTTAACAATTACCTTGCTCTTATTAATACCCAGAAGGAGAAAATCACATAATATGATAAAGTATAGACCCATTCATACACATATCCCTCAAGAAAAGATCACTAACGTACCTGGGTGTGCACTTGAAGACGCTCCTGGGTCCTGCCGGCCGGTCAAAGCAAATACGCGGTTCGAAGGACCGCTGTAACCGGAAGCTGCACCTCGACCTCGGCCACGACTCGCTGGTGCTGGCGCTGGTGCTGGTGCTCCTCGCCCTGTGAGGCGTATGGCTGCCGAAGGAGAAGACGAGCCAGCAACTGACCCAGTAAGCTGGGCTGAACCACCTGGACCACCCCTATACGGACACTCTCTCATCGTATGACCTTGTCGGCCACAAGAAAAGCAGGCACCAGTGGCACGATAACACTCACTCGGGTGACGCCTCCTGCAAAAAGGACACCGAGGTATGGATGACCCCACCTGACTGAAACTCCCATTTACTCGCGAACTCGAAGCCATGGAGTTCTGTCCCGAAAACTGTGGGGGTGTATTGTGTGCTGGCTGGGACGAATACTTGTTACCCAGCCGCTGAGAAAACTCACTCTGAAATCCCCCTGAATACCCGGCCGATCTGGCTCTCTTAGGCCGGCCCCTGTCGTGGCCCCTATCAGGCCGACGTTCCCTACGTCGGTCCTCCATGCCCTGGGCATGCGCCTGCACCCGAGCAATATGCATCCCTAGCTGAGAAGCCACCGCCAGACAACTATCAATCAAATAAGGGTCCAGCCCCATCACGTACCGGTGCACCCTGTCGGCCATCTCAGCTACTATAGCGGGTGCATACCTAGCCAGTGAGTCAAACTCTAGGCTATACTCTCGAACACTTTTACCGTTCTGCCTCAAGTTCAAGAATCGATCAACCCTAGTTCTCCGCAGCTCTAGAGGTAGAAAATGATCAAGAAAGGCCTTAGTAAACTCGGCCCATACTGCTGGGGAAGCATCGTCACCCCTGGATAGCTGCCAGGACTCATACCAGTTCGCCGCTACCTCATATAACCGATACGAAGCCAACTCGACGGACTCAGTCGGCGAAGCCTTAATCAACCGTATCGTACTCTCCATCTTTCTAATGAACTCCTGGTGGTCCTCTTCGGGTTTTGTCCAGGAGAATTCTGGAGGATTACATGTCAAGAACGCACGAGCCCTGGAGCTTTCATATCTGTCCGCACGACCACCCCCAAATCCATGCCTGCGAACCTGCTCTGCCATCAGCGTGGTCAACAACTGGACCGCATCTCGCATAGCCCTGCCCTCCGCCCCTGCCTGTGGAGCTGGAGGTTCGGGCACTGGAACCCTGGGAGCTCGCGGTGGAGCCGTGCCCTGATCAGCAGCTTCTGCTGCTCCGATCCCCTCCGGTAAGGGGGGTGTAACAGATCCGGCTGACGGGGGTTCATCCTCAAGCGCTAGCCGCGCACTAGCCCTGGTAACTCTCTGGGCCCGGCTGGTCTCTCCTACCTCCACCCCCGCTTTGCCCTTCTGGGCAGCTGTTGCCTTCTTCGGAGGCATCGCTGAAAACATAACAAATCGTCAGGAGGGGATCATCCTACTAATACAGTTCTATCGCACGATCTAAGATTCAAAGAAGGGTAACATCCTAGATGCCCTGTAGCCTCCTGTTTATAGATGTGGTGCACAACACACCGATAAACAAGACTCTACTAGACACGGCCTGTAGACATACCGAGGACTAACCGCTCTGATACCACTTCTGTCACGACCCAACCCCGTAGGCCGTGACTAGTACCCGATCTGGGCACCCAAACACATCTATCCAATGCTATCTCACTTTTATCAAACGCATTCAAGTATAAAGCAGAAGCCGTCAAGGCTATATTTCAAATTTAAATAACTTCCAGAAAAAATTTGGCAGAGTTTCCTTTGTTTTACAGACTATCCAAAATAACCCTGCGCACAGAAAATACCAACAAAGGCCACACCGGCCAACAAAGCAACATATAAACATATGCGGACCGACCGCCGCGGCGAATGGGATCGCCCCAAACACAACATATACACATATCCGTACAGAAAGACCCTAACCCACAAACACATCTACAGGCCTCTAACAGACATACAGAATCATATGACGGGACAGGGCCCCGCCGTACCCAGAATTACCATACGTACAGAATATACAGATGTCAGAAGACATATACCAAAAGTACACGCTCCGGATCATAGGAGCTCTCCAAAATAGCAGAATCTGTGCCCTAGACTGGCGGCGTATCACCGGGTGCGTCTGTACCTGCGGGCATGTAACGCAGCCCCCGAAGAACCGGCGGTCAGTACGAAAAATGTACCGAGTATGTAAAGCAGAAACATAACAAACATAATCATAGTCTGAACCGGAAGCACAGAAATATAGCGGACAGAACCATAAATCAAACGGGCGGACAGGATCATGGTCCAGACGGACGGGCAGAATCACAATCCATACGGACAGACAGAATCAGAATCCATACGGACACACAGAATCACAACAGGGCACAGGAACGTGGTCGCCACTCCTGTCTTTGGCGCCACAACATATCATATTTCAGAAGATTTCATATCTTCGAACATCTCTGTCACATAACACATCATATCATAACCACGGTAACCCCGAAGACAGATCACATGCCGGGAAACCGGACACATCATACTTCGTAACATATACACGGTAACCGGGGACGGACATATACCACAGTACCCCGGAACCGGACACATCATACTTCGGAATTCATACATGGGACCCGGCCCCCGACAAGGGACTCGGCGGCCCATCCGCAAGATATAAACCGGCCCGGGATCCGGTGAAAGGAAGCTTTGAGACATCCACAAACAGATTAATGAGAAACCACATACATACGGATCGTTATACCGACTCAATCAAACTGAAGTAGGCCAAATGGCGAGTCAAATTAGAGTATTCGGATAGTATGCATAATACGCGCCTATGTCCTCCTTGGGAAGGCACGACAGATTATTATCAGGATCAGATTCTCAGATGTCCAGAAATCATTTTGTACGATTTGCATAAAAATAGTCATTTCATAATCACAATAATAGTCCAGATGTTTTCTGAGAAAATCGGACAGAACCAAAGTAATTAAGGTTATACAGAAGGCATCGGGCCTTGTGGGCCCGCCTCGGACCAACTCGAGGCGACATATGTAAATTACTGATAATAGACCTTATGAGGTCATCCATAGTCATTTGGAGGTATTCCGACTCCGTTTAGGAAAGTTTTATACAAAAGTTCACTTTAGGGACAAGTTATAAGAGAAATGATTCAATTTTACTGAAGGAATTGGAGCGGATTTCCATCTCGAATTACGAGGAATGGAGTCGTATTTAAGGCTCGCGGCCGAGCCTATTACATTCAGAACATGCCTAAGAATAAAGGGGAAGGCTTTACATACCTCAATTGCGTCTTACGCTCGCTTGGTTTCGATTCAAATTTCGTCCAGAATCTACAAATGGTCAAGTTTGCCAAATGTCAAATTCAAGCTTTTCAATAATCCAAACTTATTACATACTTGCCTACCGAAATTTCGGCAGCATTTCCCCTATATATATATCATCCCCGAGACTCAGCTCGACTCAATTTATCAACACAGCAACCCAGAAACAACATCAATAACAACAACAAGCATTACAAAAGACATAATATGGCATACTAGCCATCTTTCCGACATAACATCACATCTTTCTTTCCGACCTTACATTTCCAAACCAATCTTACCATTTTCATATTCATCACTTATCAAGGCCATTACAACATACGTCGGAGGCATATCATACCATTTTCACAAGATATACATAGGGTATACACCATATACAAGTTTCCTACCAAAAGCATAATTAGCCCACAACTTCCAATCTTTTAGCAAACAGGTTCATGATATATTTCTATCTTTCAACTTCATCAATGCCAACCATAATTTGCCTCTTAATACTTTCATTTCCATATTTACATAAGTTACAATGAACTTGCATGTTTTTCTACAACAACTTAACAACCATTTTTTCCATAACAACTAAAGCCATTATTCTTCTATTCATTTCACAATAACACAATTGGCATACTAACGGGATTTAATTCACATTCCATCATCCCCATAGCATCACACGGCCACACCCTACTTTTTCCAAATTCCACTAATTCATTCAACTTTCACTTCCAATACAATTTCTACCATAACAACAACTAGATTACCACATGAATTCGAGTCATCATATACTTGCAACACATACATATACACGGCCAACATGCATATACTTCTAACACACAAAATTTTCATGCTTTTCATTCATTTCCACACACTACATCATACATATACCTTCCATATCATAACAAAAGCATAAAATCCTTACCTTCTCCAAGACTTTCCACTTGCCACTAGAATTGTCCTCTTGCCAAGATAATTGTACCAAGTTGGAGAGGGTCGTGCACTTGTTAAGAGTTCAAGAAAATTATACTTCTTGCATCAAGGTTGAAGCTTGGAATGTTTTTTTTCTTTTCTCTCCTTTTTTTTTTCTCCTAGCCGTGACCTTCCTCTTCTTTTTCTCTCTCAATTTTTCTTGAATGTTCCAAAAGATGAACATTGATCCATGTATATACTCTTTATATTAATTAGTCATGTGACTAATCACATGACTAATGCTCATGGATTTGGGCCAACCATGGCCGGCCACCCTCCATGTTTGGGCCTCAATTTTTCATTTTTTTTTAGCCCATTTGGCTACAAATTGTTTTGTAATTTCTGAAACTAATTTCCAAAATTCCTATTTTGCCCTTGGCCTCCTTTCGTAATTCCACACCAACGTATTCATAACCGACACATTCATACCAAGTAAGGTCCAAATATGTCCTTATTCCTTACAAGTCAAGTTATCTCAAATTTTTTGAATAAGCAAAAATGCCGGATGTAACAAAAGAGCTAGCATCAGTCAAAGTTCTATGGCGGAACAACAATCGGGAAGAGATGACTTGGGAAGCGGAAGAGAAAATGAGATCCAAGTACCCCCATTTGTTTCAACCCCCGGAAGAGATTCAAGATGAAGCGTCGACGATATAAGGTATGTATGCTTCATTTTTATGCTTTTTGTCGTGTGTGGCCATAGATGTGTTGATATTGTGATGTAGCCCTGTGAGATGATGATATTATGGGTTGTTGTGACAGGTTAGTAGTGCCAGATTACAGGGGAAACTCTGGCAAAAATTTTGTAGAATCCAGAGTGTTTAACATTCGAGGACGAATGTTCCAAACCGGGGGAAGAATGTTACACCTTGGAAATTCCCCCGCTAGCGTGCAGTGATTAGGCCAATGACAGGTATGACATATATGGTGTTTTGACGAGTGATAACGTCCCTTAGATTGGTATCGAAGTGCTAAACAATTGTTAAGAAGGTTCCATAAGGATCGTAGATTTAACGAAGTGACAAAAATAAGATTCAATTAACTGGTGGATTATACGGTCGATTATACGGACCGTATAATGGTTTTACGGCCGTATAATGAACCATAGAAGTGTCACAGAATGATGTTGAGAAAAGGTGGGTTTTACGGTAGATTATACGGACCGTATAAAATTATACGGCCCGTAAAATGAACCGTCAAGTTGATACAGGAAAGGGCAGCCACTGGAGCAGTTTTACGGTCGATTATACGGACCGTATAATGGCAGTGTCACCATTGAATGATAGTGGCATTGAATCATGAATGATGGTGTGTTGTGATTGTGAATACGTTATAAATGATGTCTATATCGCGAAACAAGTATTAAATGTGTGAAAACACAAAAATGCGTTATAAGAATAAATGTGGGAAAATTGGAGGAAAATGGTGGAATGTGATAAACGTATATAAATTATGGTTGTTTATTGTACTATTGTGGATGTTGTTGTGAACGCTAGGGAGTTGATATAGACCATGGGAAAAGTAGTATAAATAAAGGAAGTGCTGCCCAATTTTCTATAGGAATAGTAATGCGTTCTTATGGCTAATTGACTAATGTTAGTATGAATCCTCTTCTTGAAGGTAGAGGCGTGATGTTGAAGGAGAATAAGCAAACGCTAAATTGCTTAAACAACAAAGGTACATGAGGCTTAACGCTTCTTTCAAAAGGCATGAATCTTTCAAGCTTTTCATAAATCCTTCTATAAGATGAAGCTTAAGAGCCCTTCCATATATTAAATCCTCTACGAGCATGATAGTGATGACAATGAGCTAGAGTATAGAGATTCAAGAAATTGTGGCATGTTGTTCCTACAATGCTAATGATGTTATTACTGTAAACACTCGCCGTATGTTTTATTTCCTTCAAGGCGAGGCATGATACTCATAAATGTCCATAATACAATCGGGGGTTCACGGCCTTACGTCACCCTGACATAGTATGGTTGTCTTAAAGCCTGATGAATGCTCTTAATGCTAATGTATGGTATAACAATAAGATCATAAGTAATGCTAACTTGTAACACTATGGGATATATGGAACACTAAGAAATGATAACATGATGCTATGGCTTGAGATGTATAACAATGACGTGTTATGATTGATGTTATGATGATAAGATTCCACCGCGCATATATGGCCGGGCATGTCACCGCTAATGCGGGCTGCGTATGATTCCACCGCGCCTATATGGCCGGGCATGTCACCGCTAATGCGGGCTGTGATGTTTACACCGAGTCAAGAGGGCCGAGCATGATCACCACTAGTGGGCGGCATATGAGGGTTACCCAGATGCGGGTAACGATACAGATTATGATGTGATGAGGTATATAATGACGTACGTGATGATGTATGGGATGTGATAACATGGGTACTATGATTGTGTAAACTGTGAAATATGATAGTAATATGATTGCCTATGACATGTGTGAGGTTATATCTTTGTCCCATGACTCATGATCTTTCTATTATGTTTGTTTATTTCATTCCTCTTACATACTCAGTACAATATTCGTACTGACGTCCTTTTTTTCTATGGACGCTGTGTTCATGCCCAACGGTAGACAGGGAGGAGATCTCGCTACGGATTCTTAGAGGCTGCTAGCTGATTGGAAGCCCTCCCTTGTTCCAGAGGTGCCTATGATGATTCTTTTGTGTACAGTTGTAGGTGTCATCTCTTAGAGGCTCGTAGATACTCGACGTGGGTCGTGTTGTTTCATGGCATGGTTATTATGTATATATATGTATGTGTGTATGTTATTTTTCTAGCCTAAGGGCTCGTATGTATAAAAGCATTTCGTTTCTAAACGAAAATGGATTTTATTATATATTAACCAAGAATCGGATAAATGCCTGCTATATAAGCTTATTAAGTGATGGCACGAGCGGTGCTCGGTGGTTAGCCCCGGGTACCCGTCACAGCCCCTAGCTGGGTCGTGACAGCATCACCCGCAACGTTCTTTACATCCCATCTATAAAGTTTTACGGGTCCTCATCTCGTTTCGACCCAAAGAATTCTGGAGGATCTAAATTAATAAAATCTCGAACCCTGGCACTAACAACCCTGTCATTATGACCTGTACCCTATCGCTGGGCTTGAGCAGCCACTAACTAAGTCAACAACTGAATGACCTCTTACATCTTCTGGCCTGAAGCATCCGGTGGAGTAACTGGGGGTGCTGCAGCTGAAGCTGGAGCTGGGGCTCCTTTATGCTCCTCTGGAGCAGGCGGAGTATGGGAGGACCGAGATGGAGCCTTGTTCTAGGACTCGCGCTCCTCCATTTCTACCGGTGGTACCTGTCCAGTTCTCTTATCGGTCACTGACTTGCCCTTCTGTGCGGCTAAAGCTTTCCTCATCACAGGCATTACTGAAAACATAACGCACAGTTAGAAAAATATAATTCCTTATAACATGACTCTATCGCACGATCTAAGATGAGGAAGAATGGTGAATCATTCATAAATGTCCTCCAGCCTTCTGTTCATAAGGGTGGAGCGCTTCACACCTATAAACAAGACTCTATTGGACAGGGTTCGTAGACAAATCCTAGGACGAACTGCTTCGATACCACTTTTGTCACGACCTAACCCGAGGGCCATGACGGGCACCCGAAGGTAACCTACCGAGCACCACATGGCATACATGCATCACATAATCATACCTGAGTGTGCCATCATGCTAACTAATAAACATCATAAGCTGTAAGGGGCACAATCCCATGAGACATATGCATATATATATATATATATATATATATATATATATATATATATATATATATATATATATATATATATATATATATATATATATATATATCTATATATGTCATCAAACTGTGCCCGTATACACAAGCCGATAAGGCTGCCAAAGTGACGCAACAAAATATGGACAAAGAATGTCATGGAACATCTACCTACGCACATCTATCTAGGAGCCTCTAAATGGAGTGCATAACATAATAAGGATGGGACAGGACCCCGCCATGCCCATATATACACAAACGAATCATACCATACTGATCTGCAACTCCGGAACAAGTGGAATGCCCTGTACAATCACTGAGAAGGCAGCCTACGGGTCTGATCCATCTCCCTGTCTTCCTGCGGGCATGAACGCAATGTCCATAAACAAAAGGACGTCAGTACGAATAAAGTATTGAGTAAGTAAGGCATGGAAAGCAACATAACATAATTATGAAAGTGATACGAGATAAGAGAAATAACTTGTACATCTAATTGCCTCTTGAGGAGGATTTCATGCATGCTTTCCTTAAAAAAAAAATCACATACATATATCATAATTCCATACCCGGCCATATATGCTTGGTGCCATCCGCACCCGGTCATAACAAAGCTTGGTGTTATCCGTACCAAACTACAGTAGTGTGCACAATCGGTGTAGTACCCGACCGACTATAGCATAACTCGATTTAGGAAAATAGCTACATATATATATATATATATATATATATATATATATATATATAAGCATGCATGAGATCCCAAGGTAAAGTTATGACTCCATCGGAGTGGTGTTAGGTCGGCAACTCTCCGATTATAATTATGGAACTATCATCATGAACGTATCTCACCTTGAAGGAACAATAACCATAAGATGAGATCAACCTCAATAAATAGGACAGTAACCATAAAACAATATCAATAATAATGAGACATGGATCAATAATACCATAAGAACATCAAGAACCATAAGCTTTAGTATTTCTAGGAATAAGGACATTATGGATATCAGTCTTGTACTTTTTCTATCAATAAGATCATGCCTTAAGAAAGAAATGGATTGCCTCACATACCTTGTCGTCTTAATTAAACACTCAACATCTATTCTCCTGATCTTGAAAATCTACATTCAAGATGATACACACTAAGGTTAAGTCGTCGAAATGCTTATAAGATCAAACTAAACTATTAAGTGAGCTAATGAAATTTGGGCAGCATTTCTCCTGTATTATCTACTTCCTCCAATTTCAAAACAACTCCCAAACAACTATAACAACATCAAAAATACCATAGCCAAGAGATTGACATTCAAATTGGACTCAAATCAATCCAAAACCCCCTTTCAAATTCAATCCATACCCAATACTTCAACTTAATACCTTATAACTTCTCTACCTTGATTCTCTGCAATTCTAAGACTTACTAACACTAACCTCCAAATCAACCCAGCATAAGTAATAAGACGAATAACATACCTTTTTTTTTAAAGATCTTTAGCTGCACACAACTTGCTCCAAGATTTAATTCACCACCACTCCAACTAGAAGCAAGAACGCATCTCCTTCATGAACTAGCTTAGGGTTTTCAAGGTTTGATCTTCTCTTGGAATAGTTTGGGATGTTTATGGATTATTAGGGATTGTTGAGAGAGCTTGGAGCGGCACTAGGGATCTGATTTTGTGAAATAATGAGCCCCAAGTTGTGGGTTTTTAATTTATAACAAAAGGAAAATCTCCACAGCCTCATTTTTTACGCACAGTTTGACATACCATCAAACTGTTTTGTGGGCGTCAAATTGAGCGTCAAACAGTTTTACGAACGTCAAATGGGGCATCAAATTGGCCACCAAGAATTGGATCTCTGTGACCGTTTTGCGGTGGGGGTGCCATTTGACGGGGTGCAAAGCATTTTACGGTCCGTCAATTGGATTCATCAAATTGCACTGCCCGAGCAGTCTGTCTTAAAACACCCACAACTACCTACGCCGATATCGTATTGATGAACGGTTTATTAGGTTGAAAACTTGACTCAATGAACTTCAATTTTGATAGTAATGCACACCACAACTCCTCATATTCTAGGAGATATACCTCTCGTAATTTGGACCAAAAATCATGTTCAAAATTCTGCCAAGTTTTCTTAAAGTTCTGACAAACTTAATTTCTTTAATTCTCTTGTTCCCGTATTCTTCCATAACTTACTCAACATGAACTTAAACCCTCATAACCATAAGACAGGCACATATAATCTCATAAATCCTTGAAGATAACTTTGGTGTCCATGATTAGGACAACTAACATCCAACGAATCTGTACGTACAAAAATACGAGGTGTAATAGCGGGTCCCCCATGGGCCATAACTGTCGAGGCATGGAGGTATTCTGCCCGGAGCATGTGTGTATCATCATTGCATTGCATCGCATGTGCATTCATATTACATCCATCCGCATCTCTGATTTGGTTGTTGTACTTATTGTAATGTATGGTGCGTTTCCGCATTGATTTCCTTGGTTGATTTTTAACTTGAGTTGTCGTGTGCCTAATTAATACATACTTGGGGATTTATGGAATCGAGGATTGGAGACTTTCTCTTAGGCTATGACTTGAGGTTACAGAGATCTATTGTTGGCAGACTCGTGTTTAGGTGCTTCACCATAGGCTATGATTCTTATTCTTTGACTGTGTTTTGTCTATACTTTATTGTGAGCCTGTCTATTCTTTAGTCTCTTCCTTTATATATGTTAGCTAATTGTTGTCGGCCTATGATGCCTACTTAGTACATGTTATTTGTACTGATACTACCTTGTAACATTCCTTTTCGGGGTGTAGAGTGAATGACAAGTTGTATTTCTGATCCTTCAGAGTGGTCCCCGAGACGGTGTTATTGGAGACTTAGGGTGAGCTACTGCCAAATCTGTAGCCCCAGTTTCCATTCTTCGTGTACTTGTCATCGATTTCCAGACAGTATTCCTTTTGATATTAAGAGCCTTGTATGGCAACATTTAGGGAGTTCTTATTATATATTCACACCTATGTGTTTATTAATAGCTCTTGTACTGACATAGGCCAGATTCCTTGTGTAGAAGATTTATTCCGCACTGATTCTCTTTTAAACTGATATTGAGATTTATTACTATTTACATCATTCTTGTGCATTGATAGATTACATATTGGGTAGGGGAAGGGTTTGCCTACCAAGGTGGAAAACGGTAGGTTCCTGCACGACTAAACGAATTTGGGTCGTGACAATATCAGAGCCCCAAGTTACCGGGTCTATAAGTACAAGAGCATGTCTAGTATAGTCTTGCGGATCGATACAATGAACTCCGTACTTATCTGCGAGAGGCTATAGGACATTTAGGAAACTTTCATTTCTTCCATTCCTTTCGTGCTACTTCATTCGAATTGGTATCTAGTCGATTCCAATGGTATCTGAATATTTTTGTCTTATTCTCTCACGAATGGTGGAAACTCGTTCTTAAATTCTTATGCAAGTGGTGTGTTATGACGTGTTGTGGTATGGTACGAGATGTGTTATTATGATTCGGGCACGCGATCAAGTTCAGTTTCTAGCTATAACTTAAGGTTTCAGTTGTGTAGGATCGAGGTTAAGACTCGTTTGTTGTGGGGGTTTCCTTGAGAAATAGGAGAGATAGTACGGAAGGTCAAATGATCTCCATGTTTTAGCATTGGGTTGCTCAGAAGTCAAAAAGTGCATTTATGGCTTAATGGAATGAAGGCATAAAGAAGAGGATTTCGTGGTAATTTCATGTTCGGTCGTGAAAAGTAAAGTTGGACTTCGACGTGACTATATGGTAGTGGTTTATGGGTTCTTTCAGAAAAGTGGCTATCGGTTCAAGATTCCAAAGCAAGGTTACTTGTAACGAGTGGAGACTTACGATGTTGGGCAATTGTGGTCCTGGTCCTTCTGTAAAGGGTATGTTCACTGGGTCTTCGTTGTCACGACCCAACCCCGTAAGCCGTGACTGGTGCCCGACATGGACACCCGTATACATACTCTTTAGCTATATGTTCATTTCACATCAAACTCAATATGGATCTTATAACGACCAAACCATGGTCTCAGAACTGTTACATAAATATTCATATAAATGCAAGCCGACAAGGCTGCCATCATATAATAATATCATATGCAAGCCGACAAGGCCGCCATTATATACGAACATCATACCACAGCACATCGTATAGACACAGCTGAACAGAACCCATACACAACTCACACATATGTCCACAGACCTCTAAGAGTATCAACAGTAACGTAACATATGACGGGACAGGGCCCCGTCGTACCCTTAATCAACATATGCATATATATATATATATATATATATATATATATATATCTGAGAAGGATTTGTACCAAAATCTGGACTCCGGAACAACGGAGCTCTCCAAAATAGCAGAAGGGGAATCCTAAGCTGTCGGATCACCAAAGCGAGTATCTGCACCTGCGGGCATGAAACGCAGCCCCCCGAAGAAAGGGGGTCAGTACGGAATATGTACCGAGCATGTAAAGCATAAAACACAGAAAACGGGATCATAATTGAAATAAGAAGTACAGAAAATGAGTACAATAACCAGAACACCAAGTACTTGCTTTCGAAACATAAATCAGGTATGTCAATATCATATATCATATCCGGCCCCATTATGGGACTCGGTGAACATGGTCGCCACCCCGTCTCTGGCGCCATAACACAGCATATTCCAGAATATAATATAACTCTGTAACACAGCATAACTTCGTAACACAACATAACTCCATAACACAGCATAACTCCGTAACATAGCATAACACCATAACACAGCATAACTCCAGAATATATATATATATATATATATATATATATATATATATATATATATATATATATATATATATATATATTAAGATATGCACGAGCAGAGTAGTGAGAAACTATATGCAATTCAAAACATTTTTAAGGACTCAATAGAATAGTCAACACGAACCATCGTTCGCAATTTCAAATAATAGTCATATCATATACCTTTCGGATGTCCCTGTGGATTATATCAAAATGGAACTTGAATCATATGTACATATCAATATATATATCAAAACATAAGTTATGGGAATCAAGATCAATAGCCATCCTAGTGGCTCTAGGAGTAGGAATTCCTTTGGAATCGTATATATATATATATATATATATATATATATATATATATATATATATATATATATATATATATATATATATATATATATATATATATATATATATCGTATATTCATTTCACAACGATCATGCCAAAAAGAAAGAAGGGTTAGCTTCACATACCTTTAGCGCTTATTCGTCACACAATATGTATACGCTGCCCAATAATACTTCAACCTATATTAAGATGCCAACAACTACGTTTAAGTTACCGGGAGATTCAAAACGTATTCTAACGTTAGTAACTCCTTTCTAGATGTTTAGGCGACGTTTGCTCTTGTATCCAAACCAAGTACATACAACCAGCCCAACATCAATAATTATATGTTCAATATCAATCCGGACAGCCCACACAACATTCCAAACAGCCCACATTCATAACATGCAATAACGATTCACATACGGCTACGACATTCGCAAGTTACTTCTAATAGTTTGTAACCTTAACGTTTGCATGTAACAACTTATAACAGCCCATCCAACATACAATATTATGTATACTCTTAACTTATAATTAGTCTTTCCAACTTAATGAAAACACAAGTCCAAAACAGTCCCTAACCAACAACACATCCAAAACAGTCCCTAACCGACAACATAACAATGTTCGAAATTCTTGCAAACGTTTATGAACATACTAAGCCAACCACATACGATTTTTACACATAATTTCATGTCTTATTTTCATATAATTCTAGTAAGTTATGACCAGCTATCCACACGACAAGTACAACATCAATTCATACGCAACTATGCTACATCGTCATTTCTATAATCCTTACAACAACTCACAAACGACTTTAGTTTCAACTCCAACCATTAAACACCTTCATTTCCATCATAAATTTCATGATAATAACAATCAAAATATCAAGTAAAAACAGTTCACTAACTTCCTCACAAAACAGTCCACACACGGTTTCAACATGCTTCAACATCACTCACATAAAATCATAGATTCACTTTATTTTCATACTAACACAACTTCACCTTTAACCTTCCAATTCTTTTCATTCTTTTTACCATGAGATCTATGATAGTAACATCCATATTTAGTAAAGAAAATTAGTTCATTAATTCCACCAAAACAGTCCCCTCGGCCACATAGTCATTCCAACACCAACATTCATGATTTTATGCATGCGATTCATGTTCTTCAAGTTACAATCATACTTCAACATCAACACATATAACCTCATGGTTACTATCATGTTCCAACATCAACACACCTTATTTCATACATACAACTTATATCTACTCATCTACATCACCCTTAATGCATGGAAAAGAAAGTTAGATCTTACCTTGACAACTTGACTTCTCTACTTGGCTAGAGTTGGTGACTTGAGATGAAAATGGTTCTTGTTGCTCCAAAGACTATATTCACGTTTTAGGGACCTTATAAAGGTTTGAAACACCTTGGAAAATAATTTTTGGATCAAGACTCAAAGAGCTCAAAAATCAGCAAAGCTTGGCCGAATGCTCTCTCTCTCTAGGCTTAGGTTTTCTTTCTTTGTGTTGTGTAGTTGAAATGAATTGTGATGGATGATTTCTTGGTCATTATTTGGTTCAACTTTGATGCCTACAAGTTGGAACATGCTCCACTTATGGCATGAGTCACTCCTTTAACTTTACACCTAAAATTTTCTTTCTTTTCCCCTCTACTTTTGGCTATATGGCCGAATTTGTCTCCCTTTGTTTCCTTTCTTCTTCTTTCTTTTCAATTGTTTACAAGACAATATCATGTGTGGTGAATGATTCACACACCACCCTTTGTCCATTGTAATCATTACAAGATGAATGATCCATATTTAATGTGAAATGATCCCTCCACCATGTTATGTCTTCCTAAAATAATGTATACTTTCATGAAGTAGTGGATGCTTCAATATTCAATTGCATGCTTCAACTTTTTCTCCTCAAATTTTCAGCTCTTGGCCGAATTTCACACTTGGTTATGAAGTTTATTTTTGTTGTCCACAATATATTGAAAATGTAGTGGATGAATCAACATTAAATGCATATTTGTATGTCTTCCATAATAGCCTTGTTTTAGATGACTTTGAGTCATCTTTTGGACCTTGCACGTTGATGTCCTTCTTGGTTCATTGTTGTCACAAATTTTTACTTAACAGCACAATTAAGTCATTCCTAATTTCCAATAACATTTTTATACTAAGTAAAATTTATAACCGATTAGTTCTAGTTTAGAAATTAAAAATCCGAGGTTTCTATCTCACGTCGATTCCTTCGCGAATAACTCGACGTATAAAATACGGGGTCTAACATTCGTGTTTAGACAAATGGTAAGGATATTGTGAATTACGAGGTACTTGATTTGAGAGTTATGTTGCGGTCATACATGGTAGGATAGACATTAGGGTTCTGTGTTTAGTTGGTATGATGGGTTATGCCATGGACTAATGGGAGCCAGTGGTTGACTAATAAGGATGAATCTAGTGTTGGACAAGTGCAAAGTTTTAGTACTCAAGGAGCTAGTGGTTGTTGGATCTAATATTGGATTAGGGTTGAGAGCTTGCTACATGTTGTGTAAGTCGGCTAGCTCCTGCTATTTCTGGTGTTGCTGCTCGATTGAGTTAATTGAATGAAAGAGATAATCACGCGAATGGTTATAGGTGTTCAGGTTCGACAATTGGGACGTTCTAAGTGGTAAATCAATGATCAGGTTTGAATTTATTCGAGCTGTGGAGAACATGCCGGAATTTGAGTTAAGGGAATTTAAGCAAAGGCACCTTGGTGGAGATACACGAGGACTTTAGTAGGAGCATGCATATAATGACCCGATTGGTCGTTATATAGTAGTTGACCCTTTAACCCCTGTTGAACCTTTTCTGAGGTCATCGGGCGAGTTTTGGTGTGACTTTTGGAAGTTGAAGCCTTATAGTTCAAAATGTTTTACCCAAAGCTGACTTTTGAGAAAATAGACTTTTTTTGAAATTCTGTGGATTCCGAGAGGTCTGGATGACCGTTTGTGACTTGGTCGGACGTTTAGTTCGGTTCTAAATGCACTTGGGAGCGCTTTGGGACCTGGGTTGAAAACTTAGCTTTAGGCCATTGGGGGTTGACTTGGTCAAATAGACCTCCGTTGGGAAATCCAAGGCCACTAGTGAGTTCGTGGCGCAGTCTTATGTGTGTTTGCTTGTTTGTTTTATATCTATGGTGCCTCGGGTGATAGTCAAATTTCGGGTTGAGAATGGTAAAAAATCAGTAATTTTCTTGTGTCTGGTGTCCACCACAGCAACACCAGAACCGCCGCAGTAGCCCTGCAATAGTGAGGGGCTGACGACTGTAGCGAGCTAGGTGAGTTAGAGGTGAGTCGCCACAGCAGACGTCCATCCGCTGTGGCAGTCTCGTGGTAGTGGTAGTGGGTGCCGCTATAGCTACTATGAGGACTATCTGTTGGCCGCCATAACGGGCCTTTTGTCGCCCCAGCGAGTGCGCTGCAGCGAGCCTTGAACTACTACAGCCTATGTCGGGCAGATTTCAATTCTTTTTCTCAAGTTAAAAACCCTTAAACCCTATCATTTCCCTTCATCACTTTCTAACCACACTTTGGGAGAATTGATTAGCTTTTGGACTAATTCTTCTTTGAGGTAAGATCTATGACCCTAGACTTCATCATTTACCCTCCTAGGTCCTTAATCCATGCTTAGAATCACTAGAATCAAAGTGGAGAAGATGAGTCTTATGATAAATTATTAAAATAGGTTTTAGACTTTCTAAATAGAAATTGATGGAGAAATTGACTAGTATAACGATAAAATCCGATGAATTCCTTGTTGTTAACCTTATTTCTTCAAATATTAGTGATTAATTTGAGGATTGAAAAGTTAGGGTTCATACCCAAATTTGGAGGTTTTGTTGTAAATCCGAATTAGGCTTAATCTTAAGTTTTTTAGCAATTGATTAGTGGGTTTGATCACCTGGAGCTTGAATTGCATGTTCTATCCTTCAATTTCTCGATTTACCCTTATGGGGCGTTTCTCCAATTCCTTGGGTTAAAATTTGACCTAACTAGAAGTATAGAAATATGGGTATCGTTCTTCTTGATTTCTAATGTAGAATTCGATTATGAACAGACTTTGAGTACTTGGAGGCGCGAAGAAAGGGCAAGGCCAAGGTTTTATTATTCTAGGCTCCGATTCGGCTTTTCAGGTAGGTTACGGCTTACCGGCCGGAACAGGTAGTTCAATTCCTTTCCTTAGAACCGTACTTGAGAATTTCTTACCTCATACGGCTCAGTAGTCAATTCTGTTGGTTCTGTGTTGAGTTGGTATGATGGGTTATGGCATGGACTAATGGGAGCCAGTGGTTGACTAATAAGGATGAATCTAGTGTTGGACAACTGCAAAGTTTTAGTACTCAAGGAGCTAGTGGTTATTGCATCTAATATTGGATTAGGGTTGAGAGCTTGCTACATGTTGTGTAAGTCGGTTAGCTCCTGCTATTTCTGGTGTTGCTGCTCGATTGAGTTGATTGAATGAAAGAGATAATCACGCGAATGGTTATAGGTGTTCAGGTTCGACAATTGGGACGTTCTAAGTGGTAAATCAATGTTCAGGTTTGAATTTATTCGAGCTGTGGAGAACATGCCGGAATTTGAGTTAAGGGAATTTAAGCAAAGGCACCTTGGTGGAGACACACGAGGACTTTAGTAGGAGCATGCATGTAATGACCCGATTGGTCGTTATATAGTTGTTGACCCTTTAACCCCTGTTGAACCTTTTCTGAGGTCATCGGCCGAGTTTTGGTGTGACTTTTGGAAGTTGAAGCCTTATAGTTCAAAATGTTTTACCCAAAGCTGACTTTTGAGAAAATAGACTTTTTTTGAAATTCTGTGGATTCCGAGAGGTCTGGATGACCGTTTGTGACTTGGTCGGACGTTTAGTTCGGTTCTAAATGCACTTAGGAGCGCTTTGGGACCTGGGTTGAAAACTTAGCTTTAGGCCATTGGGGGTTGACTTGGTCAAATAGACCTCCGTTGGGAAATCCAAGGCCACTGGTGAGTTCGTGGCGCAGTCTTATGTGTGTTTGCTTGTTTGTTTTATATCTATGGTGCCTCGGGTGATAGTCAAATTTCGGGTTGAGAATGGTCAAAAATCAGTAATTTTCTTGTGTCTGGTGTCCACCACAGCAACACCAGAACCGCCGCAGTAGCCCTGCAATAGTGAGGGGCTGACGACTGTAGCGAGCTAGGCGAGTTAGAGGTGAGGACGTCCGCTGTGGCAGTCTCGTGGTAGTGGTAGTGGGTGCCGCTATAGCTACTATGAGGACTATCTGTTGGCCGCCATAACGGGCATTTTGTCGCCCCAGCGAGTGCGCTGCAGCGAGCTTTGAACTACTACAGCCTATGTCGGGCAGATTTCTATTCTTTTTCTCAAGTTAAAAACCCTTAAACCCTATCATTTCCCTTCATCACTTTCTAACCACACTTTGGGAGAATTGATTAGCTTTTGGACTGATTCTTCTTTGAGGTAAGATCTATGACCCTAGACTTCATCATTTACCCTCCTAGGTCCTTAATCCATGCTTAGAATCACTAGAATCAAAGTGGAGAAGATGAGTCTTATGATAAATTATTAAAATAGGTTTTAGACTTTCTAAATAGAAATTGATGGAGAAATTGACTAGTATAACGATAAAATCCGATGAATTCCTTGTTGTTAAGCTTATTTCTTCAAATATTAGTGATTAATTTGAGGATTGAAAAGTTAGGGTTCATACCCAAATTTGGAGGTTTTGTTGTAAATCCGATTTAGGCTTAATCTTAAGTTTTTTAGCAATTGATTAGTGGGTTTGATCACCTGGAGCTTGAATTGCATGTTCTATCATTCAATTTCTCGATTTACCCTTATGGGCCCGTTTCTCCAATTCCTTGGGTTAAAATTTGACCTAACTAGAAGTATAGAAATATGGGTATCGTTCTTCTTGATTTCTAATGTAGAATTCGATTATGAACAGACTTTGAGTACTTGGAGGCACGAAGAAAGGGCAAGGCCAAGGTTTTATTATTCTAGGCTCCGATTCGGCTTTTCCGGTAGGTTACGGCTTACCGGCCGGAACAGGTAGTTCAATTCCTTTCCTTAGAACCGTACTTGAGAATTTCTTACCTCATACGGCTCAGTAGTCAATTCTTTAGGTGTCCCATTTTGATCTATACCGAATCATATGTAGAGTTAGTGATTGTTGAGAAAGCATGGAAACCTTTGGGTATGGAGTTGTAATGGAATACTTAGGTTTGTATTGTTGTTGACTATGGCTTGTCACCTTATTTCGTTCTACTGAGTTGTTGCTTATTTGCGAGTTGTTGTCTTGTTGCTACGTGATTGATTCTAGAGTTGATGCTTAGTGATTGCCTTATGTTTCATAGAGCATATTCATCATGATTGAGGTTGTTAAAAAGGGCAAGGTTATGATATTGATATCGTGATTGAGATATGTGTCCATGTGTGGCACCATCGATTCATTTATTCTTATTGGTATTGTTATCATGCATTCACTTATTTATACAAATATTGGGATCGGGTTGCGCGCCACAACACTTACTGGCATCGGGCTGCATGTACCGCAACACTGACTGGGATCGGGTTGCACGTTCCACATATTGACTATTGGATCGGGTTGTGCGCCACAGCATGTACATGGACTTAGCGGTCACCCATGGGTCATGACTGTCGAGGCAATGAGATATTCCGCCCGCAGCGTATGTGTATCACTGCATTTGCATTGCATTCCTCTCATATTTACGGATGGCGTTGTATTGGACTTGATGGTTGATCTTTGGTGATACGTGTTCCTAATAGTGGTTCTTGAGATTGTGTTTCGGACGTATAGAGGATTTTGAGGTGATATACTAGACTTGATAATTTGGTACTGGATTTGATATTTTGAACCGTGTTGAGTTATATCTGATTGTGAGCATGTCTACTTTTTCAGTCTCTTGCTTATGTATATGATTATCTAACTGTTGTCGGCATATGATCCCTACTCAATACGTGTTGTTGTACTGATTCTGCCTTGTTGCATCCTTTTCTGAGGGCACAGTTTGTGACCGGTTCGACTTCCCCACTTTGTTCGTGATTGGTTTTACTTCCTCACTTTGTGACTGAGTCTCGAGGTCGTCTGACGAGCATTCTAGGGTGAGTGTAGCGGTTTTAATTTTTTCGATTCGTATTTGCATTTGCCTCATTTAAAAAGGAAAGTGTCCCGTGGAAATACAGTTGTCAATTGTACCGGGAAAAAGGAAAAAATATACTTCTACATGGATGGTGCTCTAAATGGACTGTATTTTAGAGTCGCCACCTAATTTTTAGGAAATTAGGAAAACCAGTTCGCAAAGGGTTCATTCAAAACGGTTAAATTTTAAAAGAAACCTAATCTAACAAAAGTATGGGTAAGAGTTCTGGTGATCCCCCGAGGATGGTGTTAGACACCCCGGTATTAAAGATCCGTAAAATATGGTTGACCTATGGGTTCTAACAGTATGCCTTTGTAGATATAAATTATTTATAGTGAAAAACGTCTTTCGGCTTATATTTCCACATCAAAGAGTTTAGTCATTCATGCGAAATATATCACGTTTCAAGAGACGAAAGTGGTAAAGTTTTGTCCAAAATTGGGCGTTTGGGTTTCGGACTAGAACACCTATGCTAACTCTCGAAGGCCTTTAACCTAGGTAGAACACCACGTAAGCCCGCCCTTTTAAGTTTTATGTTTTTTTAAAGGGTTTTTATTTAAGTGTAGGAAATAGTTTAAGGCATACTATTAGTGTCCCTTTTGTCAACTATATTTATTTTTTCTTTATCAATATTAATCCAAGTTTTGGAGGTGAATATTAGTCCAATAAATCCAAATTAGTCCATATGTTTTTTGTCTCAATATCCATAAATTTATCAAGTCATTTTTTTGTCTTAAATCATGATTTGCATAAAATTTTCATTTTTAACCAAATGGCAGTTTTAGTCTTAAGTCAATTTTTTGCACATTATCATTCGTCCAAAATCAGGTTTTATATCCTAAAAAATAGTTTTTGGCAATTCTAAATTCGTGACAATTTTTAAAGGGTTCCAATAAATGCATTTCACCAAATAAATAATATAAAGTGAGGGAGTTAGGCCTACCAAGCCCAACAAACATAAAAAGCAATTAAAATTATGTCGGCTCCAAATTCTTAGCTTGTCCATAATGAGGTTGACTAGATCTAAGTGAGTTGGTGGGTCTCGTTAGACCCACCAACGGATAGGGTGTTTACAAATAAAATGTGGCATACAATGTATTAGTATTTGACTTAAGGCATAACTATTGGAATAGGCATAAAATTCTCTAAGTGTCAAAACATGATATACATGGTATACTAGATGATATATTCTCATATGGACAGCAAAACCCTTTAAAGGGAATGCCCTCCATATACAACCTACATGGACTATTTACCCTTTAATATTCACTCTACATAAACCTCCTTTAAATACCCAAAAAAACTCAAAAATTTTCCAAAAATTGCCCAGACTTTTCAGGTTCAAAATATCGAGATTTTATCAAGCAATCAAGCCTATAGGCAACTTAATGTTATGGATTCTAAGCTAGAAAACTCAGACAAGCACAGCAAGTAACAACTCAGTCAAAGATAAGAGAGTAACAAAGCTGTTTTTAGGCCAAAACAAATGCATATGAGACAGTGTCCAACACACAGTGCACACGTCATATTTTTAGAGTCAATTTCTCACTTTAAACTCATGATTAATGTAGACTAAAGTAGAGGCAACACTTAGTCAAATAAAAGCTTTTCAAAGTTCCAATTTTTAAGGATCGGTATACAGTTTCCACAAATGCAGCCCACCAACAAAACTTCCAGTCAAGCTAAGCCTATTTTTTAACAGTGTCCAAAGGTGATAAAAAATAGAATGGTGTACCTAAAGTTAAATCTAGGATAGTGCCAAACAGGATCATTCAGGAGCAGTACTCAATTTCTTGAGATTACAAGACTTCAATTCTCAGTCTGTTTTCAAAGTTCAGTTACACGTAGTCTTCTAATGCTGGCTAAGGGAATTAATCTTACAGGTCTTATGCAGTTTCAAGTAGGGAGGATTGGGGATTCATAAGCAAAGACCATACTTAGCAGTGGTGTTGTTTTAAAAAAAAAACAATAATGCCCAACAACTAAGAAAAACAGGACTGCATTATTCTTATAAGTTTTCCTAATCAAACAAAGTGGTCAATTCCAAACAGTACTCAGGAAATGTGTAGTGTCACTGAGAATTAATACAAGATAAGATACTAAGTGAAGGTTAAGGAACAACCAAGCTAATCAACAAACAGGAAAAGCACCTTCATAATTTCAAACTTACAGTTCCTTTTCCAAATTTTTTTCTAGCACAAGTAACAAACGTTCAGTCTTTACACTTATCATTTTCAGTCTTTCTGCCTTTAAAACAGGTTCTCAATTTTAAATGTGGCAAATCATTCACAGAAAAGTAATGGAAACAATTTCACAAACATCCCAGTTGAGACAGGTGCACATACAGTCTTCACTTAGTCTCAAGTCAATTTGAAGTTTTCCAAAAAAAAAACAAGATGTAGTGCATCTTTTATGTTATACCCCGTATTTTTATACGTCGAATTATTCGCAAGCAAATCGACTCAAGTTAAAGAGGGCATTATTTTCTGATACGAAATAGGAACCTCTAATTTTCAATTTTAATTAGTACATAAATTGTTTATAAATTTTATTTAGTGCAAAAATATTATTGGAGATTAGGAACTAATCAATTATGATTAGATTATTAAATAGGGGTTAGTGACTAATTAAAGTTAATTAAGGTGGGCCCCACCCGATCCAAAACAAAATTAAATAAACTAAATTAGAATGATGTGTCACCATGGAGGGAACGTGTAGGCCTAGTAGAATTTATATAAGAAGTAGGCTAGGGATCAAATTGAGGATTCATTCTCATTTATCAAATTTTTGCTTAAGAAAAAAAAGAGGAGCAGCCATGGCTGCTACTGTTCACGGCCAGCCATGGCTGTTTAAAAATAAAATTGCTTTGATTTAATTCCAAGGTGATTTACAAGTTCAAGGAGGTGATAGCAACATTGGATATTGAATCGAGGAAGAAGAAATTGCGAACTTGGAGCAATTAAGAGTAGAAATTCCTCCGAGAAAATTAAGGTAAGATTTTCTTGTTTTATGGTGTAATTGTGTTAATAGTGTTGTAATGGAGTTATTAAAATTGAATTGGACGAAATCGGAAGTAAGAAAATACATGAAATTGTTCCTATACGAAATTGTGGGTTGAAAAAGATTAAAAAGGGTTATTGGATTGTTGGAGTTCGTTTATGGGCTGAATTGTAAGGGTTTTATATGAATATTGCTATTACTGTCATTGTTGGTATTTCTGTGATAACAGGAGGATAATTGGAAGTTCGGGTTAAGCGAATACATAAGGGAAATACTGCCCGATTTCCGTTAAGTCCTTAACTAATGAAAACCCTAATCGAGAAAGTATAAGTTAAAGAATGAGTCCTAAAGGAGATTGGCTATAGATTTGCGAACTAGAAATTATAGTTACAAACGATAACGTTACTCTTATATTAAATAGGCTAAAAGACCGACGAGGCGAACGGATTTACAAATAGTCGCTAACAGGTATGTAAAGTTAACCCTTCTTTCTTTTTGGCATGATCTTTATAAAACGAACAGACGATGTGTATATGGTTCCAAAAAATTCCTATTCTTAGAGCCACTAGGATGGCTAATGTTCTTGATTTCCAGAACTTACTTTATTATGTTTTGATACGTACATATGGTTCCAGAGTTCCATTTTGATATAATCCACAGTGACATTCGAAAGGTATTTGATATGACTATTGTCTTGATTTGCAAATGATGGTTCGTTTTGATTATTCCATTGAGTCTCAGATATGAATTAAATTGCATATAGTTGCTCACTACTCTGCTCGTGCGTGCTTCAATATGTCTTTCACTGAGTCTTGGGCCAGGACACGTTTTCGTGCACAGTTTCACTGCATTGTTCACCGAGTCCCTCACTAGAGGGCCAGGACACGTTATATATATATATATATATATATATATATATATATATATATATATATATATATATATATATATATGATATGATGATGTGATGATGTGATGATATGATGATATGTTATGGCGGCCAGGAGGGCATATGATGACTTTATTCACCGAGTCCCTCACTGGAGGGCCGGGACACGTTATATATATGATATATGATATTGATATGCATGATTTTCATTTCATAAGGCAAGTGTATTGATGTTTTAAAAGTCATACTTGTTTCTGGTAATCCCTATTTCAGTTATGATCCTTTTTAATGTATTTCATGCTTTATATACTCAGTACATATTCCGTACTGACCCCCTTTCTTCGGGGGGCTGTGTTTCATGCCCATAGGTACAGACAATCGGTTTGGTGGCCCTTCAGCATAGGACTTCTACTCAGTTGTTTTGGAGAGCTCCGTTGTTCCGGAGTCTAGACTTTTGGTTCAGATCTTACGATGTATATGTATATGTTTATCCAGGGGTACGGCGGGGCCCTGTCCCGTCATATTTAACTGTTAGTACTCTTAGAGGGAACTGTGCCAAAATTTTCCTAGAAATAAAAAGGGAATGAGATATAAGTTCGTAATATTCTTGAAAGGCCGTGTCGATGGTAACGATAGGACTTGACTAAGTGGTGAGCACAGCTGACTTCGAGGAATAAGTTACCCATTGAATTGATAGTGATAGTAATTATGAGGTCGGTATCGATATGGTAAATTTATCATGCTGGATTAAAGCTTAAGAGATACCCTCCATGTCATTCGTAAGAAGCATCATCCTTATTTGGTAAATTTTATTTCGAAGAAGCATATATGAGCAGTAAAGTTTGGAATTCATTTGGACGTACCAGAATACCTTCCAACCACATTGTGCCTTAGAAAAAGGCTCGCGTTGAAGGGCAAAAATGTTCGTCAATTAAGTTTCACTTTATTGAAAGGTACAAAGCATACAACAAGTAGTTTATGAACTAAATAATTCGTTCACGACTCAAGAATAAACCTGGAGGTAAACCATTTGAATCAAGCACTAGAAGTCCTGTGGTGCTTGTCGGATTCTAGTTTCCTTTTGGTGGCGGTTGGACAATGTTTCATGGTGACATTTTATTGGTTCTTAATGAACTAATTAGAGATGGAATTCGTGGAAGGAAAAATTCAAAGTGGAAGGAAAACTCAAACTTGTGAGCTGTCTTGGATCTTGTGTTCCACGTGTTATTGATGAAATGCTAGGATGATTCGGAAGGGCTTATGATACTAAGGGATGATATAAAAAAAATGGCAACTCTTAACAAAACATTTTATTGAGGTATCGGGTGAACTGATAAGTAGGGATAGATTTATAGTTAAAAGGAATAATAGTATGACTGAGATAAAAGTACGGAGAAGGAAGAATTATGACCAGACATGGAAGTATTGATAAGACAGCTTGTGAGATATTAAGGATAAGATTGATCAGAAAGGGTGACGGGTTAAGTACGCCTAGTTCATAGAGTGTAATTAAAACATAGTAAGAATCGTGAATAAGGTTAAGAAGTGTTACGTTATAGGATGGGCTACGAACAGGATGTAATGTGAATACCATAAGGATTGTTATAGAAATGAGTAAAGCCTAGCGAGGAAGTAACTAAAGGATATGATGTGATTAGTGTGAAACGGAAAAAGCAAATGTAGGACGAATAAGAAAGACTTACCAAGTCCTATAGGGAAAGTTCAGAATAGAAGTCAGGGGGTAACGAAGGTAAAAGCGAGTACAGGAAGAGAAGAAGTTAATTGAAAGAAGAATATAGGAAGAAAGCGAGTGGGATTACAGTGTAGCGATGTGTTATGACGAGTACAGCCGAGAACACGAGTAATATAGGTGGCGGAACTGTGAAAGACCAAGTTATAGAAAGATGAGTAATGAGGTAGAATGAGTGCTAGGAAATGACTGGTATGATAAGAATAGATGTGGATGAACAAAATATATTTTTGAGAAAAGGATTATGCGGAAGTAATGTGTTCCGAAGGAATACAGAGATAGCATAAGATTCCTCGTGTATAGAATAAAAGATATACATAGACAGGAGAAATGATAAGGAAATTCTAAAGGAAGCACCCAAGATAGAAAAAAAACATGACGAAAAGATGATAAAACAAGAACACTATTAAGACGAATTTGATATGGTTTTGAGTAAGTCAGAAATTATCGTTGGATATACAACAAGGGTGAAAGAGCATAAGGCATAAAGGAGTACTGCGTGTATGTAACTTCACCGCGAAAATAATGAAATCCTTAAAGGACAAGGATTGTAGATTTGCGAAACAACTGATGTACTGTGAGGTTATTAGAGGAAACAGGTGATATCCGTTGGGATAAAGATAGTGTTATAAGAAAGCTTGGCACACTTGTCATTAGAATATAAGTGCTACCGAATGGAAAATATGAAACGACTATAAGCATTAGCTAATTACTGATTAGAATGAATGTGGCTTCGGATAAATTGCTAAATTAATTACTTAACTTGGGTACCAACCATCAGATAAGACTATATATCGAGAGTTCTCGTCACTTTGTGGTTTTGTTAAGGTTTCGTACGAGCATAATCAAAGTTATACATTATAAAGAAAGGACATGGATATGGTACAGCATATCAAATGAATTGGAAAAGAGTCAGATGAATTTGGGATTGAAAATGGGAACGTAGAACAGAGTATATATAGATAAGGATATAAGTACACCCTAAAGGGGGGAAGTGGGTGAAAGGAATGTAGGTGTATGATGGAAACAATTGACACTGCAATATATTTGATACAGATGCTTAACTTTCAATTGAGATCCCCTGCTGAAACAAGTTAATAAGCTCTGGTAGCCAGCAATGAATGGATAGAAGACAGGATTGTATTTGACACAAGACTAAGGGATCATTTGTAAAGATTCTGTATAATATGACATGAGAAAGTATATGCTTATAAAAAGGGAGAATGCGACAAGAGAATGGTAACGAGTAGCTTAAGAGATATTATAAAGAATAGCAAAGCTATAATGGATTAGAGGTTAAAATATTGGTAACAGAGTTATTGGCTAATGAAATTGTGACACATAAGTAGCAAAGGAGAAGGGAAAGGAAAGGAGTATGACAAAATAGACAGCAAGTGAGTATTAGGTCAATAAGATATGTAGAGTAGAATAAACTAGGAGAAGGAAAGACTATGACTAAGATTCGATGCACTTTGTACGAATTGTAAAAGAATTGTTATGCAACCTACGAATATGTGTATGCTAAGGATGACAGTGAAGTTATAATATGAGGGAACCCTAGCGTTATTCGATAGCCAACCCTAAAGATCGAGATCAAGAAGTAAAAGCAAGTGATAGTTAAAGACCTTTAAATGAAAGTCAGAAAATGACACGTGATGCTGAGGATTCCAGAATACGGACTATCACAGCGGAGTAAAGAAAGGATATTGGAATACAAAAATGATACCCTCTAGGAAATTTCGTTTTACTCGTAGAGCCTGCGAAGGGTCCACAGGTTACCAGAGTCATACGATACTTCAGGGATATTACAGTCTAATGAACCGGCGAGGGACGTCTGCGCGTTATTAAAATCACATTTAAAGATTGAGAGGTAAGATAAAGGAAACGATACATTAAGGAAAAACTATAGGAGAAGAAGGAGCCAAGTTAAGACTAAGTGCACAAGGAAGAAAGTAAGATTTCAGCAGAACAACTCAAAATACAACTAACAACCAACTGCGAAATAAAGAGGAGAACAAAAACAACGACGTAAAATAATTACCTCGAGAAGCAACAAAAAGAGGAAATATTACAGGAATGACTATGTAGAGATATGGGATGCGTTATAGTAAATTATAGCGAATTGACAAACGGAAAAGGTATGTGAAGGGCAAACACTTGAGAAAGTATTGGGAGTTCAGGACAAGTTTAACATTCGAGGACGAATGCTCTAAAGGGGGGAAGATTGTTATACCCTGTATTTTCATACGTCGAATTATTCGCAAGAAAATCGACTCAAGTTAAAGACGGCATTATTTTCGGACACGAAATAGGAACCTCTAATTTTCAATTTTAATTAGTACATAAATTGTTTAGAAATTTTATTTAGTGTAAAAATATTATTGGATATTAGGAACTAATTAATTATGATTAGATTATTAAATAGGGGTTAGTGACTAATTAAAGTTAATTAAGGTGGGCCCCACCCAATCCAAAAAAAAAAACTAAATTAAAATGATGTGTCACCATGGAGGGAACGTGTAGGCCTAATATAATTCATATAAGAAGTAGGTTGGGGATCAAATTGAGGATTCATTCTCATTTATCAAATTTTTGCTTAAGAAAAAAAAGAGGAGCAGCCATGGCTGCTACTGTTCACGGCCAGCCATGGCTGTTTAAAAATAAAATTGCTTTGATTTAATTCCAAGGTGATTTACAAGTTCAAGGAGGTGATAGCAACATTGGATATTGAATCGAGGAAGAAGAAATTGCGAAATTGGAGCAATTAAGAGTAGAAATTCCTCCGAGAAAATTAAGGTAAGATTTTCTTGTTTTATGGTGTAATTGTGTTAATAGTGTTGTAATGGAGTTATTAAAATTGAATTGGACGAAATCGGAAGTAAGAAAATACATGAAATTGTTGCTATACGAAATTGTGGGTTGAAAAGGATTAAAAAGGGTTATTGGATTGTTGGAGTTGTTTATGGGCTGAATTGTAAGGGTTCTATATGAATATTGCTATTACTGTCATTGTTGATATTTCTGTGATAACAGGAGGATAATTGGAAGTTCGGGTTAGGCGAATAAATAGGGGAAATACTGCCCGATTTCCGTTAAGTCCTTAACTAATGAAAACCCTAATCAAGAAAGTATAGTTAAAGAATGAGTCATATACGAGATTGGCTACAGATTTGCGAACTAGAAAGTATAGTTACTAACGATAACGTTACTCTTATATTAAATAGGCTAAAAGAGCGACGAGGCGAACGGATTTACAAATAGTCGCTAACAGGTATGTAAAGTTAACCCTTCTTTCTTTTTGGCATGATCTTTATAAAACGAATATATGATGTGTATATGGTTCCAAAAAATTCCTATTCTTAGAGCCACTAGGATGGCTAAAGTTCTTGATTTCTAGAACTTACTTTATTATGTTTTGATACGTACATATGGTTCCAGAGTTCTATTTTGATATAATTCACAGTGACATTCGAAAGGTATTTGATATGACTATTGTCTTGATTTGCAAATAATGGTTCGTTTTGATTATTCCATTGAGTCTCAGATATGAATTAAATTGCATATAGTTGCTCACTACTCTGCTCGTGTGTCCCTCAATATGTCTTTCACTGAGTCCCGGGCCAGGACACGTTTTCGTGCACAGTTTCACTGCATTGTTCACCGAGTCCCTCACTAGACAGCCGGGACACGTTATATATATATATATATATATATATATATATATATATATATAAATGATGATATGATGAAGTGATGATATGATGATATGTTACGGTGGCCAGATGGGCATATGATGACATTATTCACTGAGTCCCTCGCTGGAGGGCCGAGACACGTTATATATATGATATATGATATTGATATGCATGATTTTCATTTCATAAGGCAAGTGTATTGATGTTTTAAAAGTTATACTTGTTTCTGGTAATCCCTATTTCAGTTATGATCCTTTTTACTGAATTTCATGCTTTAACTACTCAGTACATATTCCGTGCTGACCCTTTCTTCGGGGGGCTGCGTTTCATCCCCGCAGGTACAGACAATCGGTTTGGTGACCCTTCAGCATAGGACTTCTACTCAGCTGTTTTGGAGAGCTCCGTTGTTCCGAAGTCTAGACTTTTGGTTCAGATCTTATGATGTATATGTATATGTTTATCCAGGGGTACGGCGGGGCCCTATCCCGTCATATTTCACTCTTAATACTCTTAGAGGTCTGTAGACATATGTGTGAGTTGTGTATAAGTTATGTCCAGCTGTTTCTATACGATGTGCTATGGATATGTTTGTCTGTAATGGCAGCCTTGTAGGCTTGCATATGACATGATATTGATATGTAGTGGCAGCCTTGTCGGCTTGCGTATCCTCTTGTGAAATGATTAGATGTGACTCCTCAGGAGACTGTGTATCTGAATATACGTATATGATGACGTTATGAACCCTTGGAGTTCTTTTGTAAGCTTCCATAATGTCCATAGATTCAGTTTGGTTACATGTAACAGGTTCGTATACGGGTGTCCAGTTCGGGCACTAGTCATGGCCCACGAGGTTGGGTCGTGACAGAAGTAGTATCAGAGCAGTTCATCCTCGGAGTGTCTACAGACCGTGTCTAGTAGAGTCTTGTTTATCGGTGTGTTGTGCACCACATCTATAAACAGGAAGCTACAAGACATTTAGGATATTACCTTTCTTTCATATCTAAGATCGTGCGATAGAGCCCAGCCATAGGAAATGAAATTCCTTATACTAACCTTTGATTTCAGCTGAAGAACGGCATCGACAGAAGAAAGTGACTGATAATACTGGAAGTTACAAAGTACACAGGTAAGCAACGGCGCGAAAGATGTATGTCGGATAAGGTAAGAATATTGAGATATGATTGAAATGTAAAGTTGAAGGATGAAAGAGAAGGTAGATGGAAAGGTATAACAGGACAGATCGTTAAAGGATTAGGTACGTCTCGAGGTGCGATATGTGAGGTAAGTTCCGACACCTTTATACTTTTACTGGAAATTGGGAGCCTTGTGTGGCTATGATACGATATGATATATGCGTATACATGTTGGGCCTGTGAGGCATTATTGGTATTTCCTGCGTGCAGGTTTTGAGATAGTAAGAAATACAGAGGGAACTCTGCCAAAATTTTCCTAGAAATAAAAAGGGAATGAGATATAAGTTCGTAATATTCTTGAAAGGCCGTGTCGATGGTAACGATAGGATTTGACTAAGTGGTGAGCACAGTTGACTTCGAGGAATAAGTTAACCATTGAATTGATAGTGATAGTAATTATGAGGTCGGTATCGATATGGTAAATTAATCATGTTGGATTAAAGCTTAAGAGATACCCTCCATGTCATTCGTAAGAAGCATCATCCTTATTTGGTAAATTTTATTTCGAAGAAGCATATATGAGCAGTAAAGTTTGGAATTCATTTGGACGGACCAGAATACCTTCCAACCACATTGTGCCTTAGAAAAAGGCTCACGTTGAAGGGAAAAAACGTTTGGCAATTAAGTTTCACTTTATTTAAAGGTACAAAGCATACAACAAGTAGTTTATGAACTAAATAATTCGTTCACAACTCAAGAATAAACCTGGAGGTAAACCATGTGAATCAAGCACTAGAAGTCCTGTGGTGCTTGTCGGATTCTAGTTTCCTTTTGGTGGCGGTTGGAGAATGTTTCATGGTGACATTTTATTGGTTCTTAATCAACTAATTGGAGATGGAATTCGTGGAAGGAAAACTCAAAGTGGAAGGAAAACTCAAACTTGTGAGCTGTCATGGATCATGTGTTCCAGGTGTTATTAATGAAATGCTAGGATGATTCGGAAGGGCTTATGATACTAAGGGATGATATAGAAAAAAATGGCAACTCTTAACAAAACATTTTATTGAGGTATCGGGTGAACTGATAAGTAGGGATAAATTACGACGAGTTTATAGTTAAAAGGAGTAATAGTATGACTGAGATAAAAGTACGGAGACGGAAGAATTATGACAAGTCATGGAAGTGTTGATAAGACAGCTTGTGAGATATTAAGGATAAGATTGATCAGAAAGGGTGACGGGTTAAGTACGCCTAGTTCATAGATTGAAATTAGAACATAGTAAGAATCGTGAATAAGGTTAAGAAGTGTTACGTTATAGGATGGGCTACGAACAGGGTGTAATGTGAATACCATAAGGATTGTTATAGAAATGAGTAAAGACTAGCGAGGAAGTAACTAAAGGATATGATGTGATTAGTGCGAAACGGAAAAAGCAAACACAGGATGAATAAGAAAGACTTACCAAGTCCTATAGGGAAAGTTCATAATAGAAGTCAGGTGGTAACGAAGGTAAAAGCGAGCACAGGAAGAGAAGAAGTTAATTGAAAGAAGAAGATAGGAAGAAAGCGAGTGGGATTACAGTGTAGCGATGTGTTATGATGAGTACAGCTGAGAACACGAGTAATATAGGTGGCGGAACTGTGAAAGACCAAGTTATAGAAAGATGAGTAACGAGGTAGAATGAGTGCTACGAAATGACTGGTATGATAAGAATAGACGTGGATGAACAGAATATATTTTTGAGAAAAGGATTATGCGGAAGTAATATGTTTCGAAGGAATACAGAGATAGCATAAGATTCCTCGTGTATAGAATAAAAGATAGACATAGACAGGAGAAATGATAAGGAAATTCTAAAGGAAGCACCCAAGATAGACGTAATTAATTAGGTACGAGTATGGAACGAAAGAAAAAAACATATAGCTATGGACTTAAAGATGTAGTACGACGAAATGATGATAAGACAAGACCACTATTAAGACGAATTTGATATGGTTTTAAGTAAGTCAGAAATTATCGTTGGATATACAACAATGGTGAAAGAGCATAAGGAATAAAGGAGTACTGCGTGTATGTGACTTCACCTCGGAAATAATGAAATCCTTAAAGGACAAGGATTGTAGATTTGCGAAACAACTGATGTACTGTGAGGTTATTAGAGGAAACATGTGATATCCGTTGGGATAAAGATAGTGTTATAAGAAAGCTTGGCACACTTGTCATTAGAATATAAGTGCTACCGAAAGGAAAATTTGAAACGACTATAAGCATTAGCTAATTACTGATTGGAATGAATGTGCCTTCGGATAAATTGCTACATTAATTACATTACTCGGGTACCAACCATCAGATAAGACTATATATCGAGAGTTCTCGTCTCTTCGTGGTTTTGTTAAGGTTTCGTACGAGCATAATCAAAGTTATACATTATAAAGAAAGGACATGGATATGGTACAGTATATCAAATGAATTGGAAAAGAGTCAGATGAATTTGGGATTGAAAATGGGAACGTAGAACAGAGTATATATAGATAAGGATATAAGTACACCCTAAAGGGGGGAAGTGGGTGAAAGGAATGTAGGTGTAAGATGGAAACATTTGACACTGCAATATATTTGATACAGATGCTTAACTTTCAATTGATATCCCCTGCAGAAACAAGTTAATAAGCTCTGGTAGACAGCAATGAATGGATAGAAGACATGATGGTATTTGAGACAAGACTAAGGGATCATTTGTAAAGATTCTGTATAATATGACATGAGAAAGTATATGCTTATAAAAAGGGAGAATGGTACAAGAGAATGGTAACGAGTAGCTTAAGAGATATTATAAAGAATAGCAAAGCTATAATGGATTAGAGGTTAAAATATTGGTAAGGGAGTTATTGGCAAATGACATTGTGACACATAAGTAGCAAAGGAGAAGGGAAAGGAAAGGAGTATGACAAAATAGACAGCAAGTGAGTTTTAGTACAATAAGATATGTAGAGTAGAATAAACCAGGAGAAGGAAAGACTATGACTAAGATTGGATGCACTTTGTACGAATTGTACAAGAATAGTTATGCAACCTACGAATATGTGTATGCTAAGGAAGTGAGGCTCCGGAATAACTGGAGCACTGTCAACACTGCTGGTAGAGCTTCTAAGGATCAAATCCGCCTGTCTGCTGACCTGCGCGACATAAAACGCAGCATCCACAAGAAGGGACGTCAGTACGAATAGTGTACCGAGTATGTAAGGCATGAATAGTAGCATACGGAAAGTATAAAACGGAAATAACGACATACGAGAATAATAGCACATGTCCTGAGGTAGAAACATAACCTGTATATATATATACCCTTGGCAGGTGCTATGCGTACTTAGCTTTCCTTTAAGAATCTTTCCTTGTTCATATACATATACATATAAAATAGGACATCTCATATTGCCGAGGCGTCGGTAGCCGATCCATTTAACCATAAATATACACATCCCGCGTCCGGGCATCCCGCGTCCGGGCATCCCGCGTCCGGGACGATATCATATCATGTAATGCCAACTGATCAGGTGGATATGCATTCATAACGCTCTGCCCTTACCTCCATTTTCCCCGTATACACATGCATATATCATGTACATATATCAGCGTCTATAGCGCTCTAGCTCTTTTATCATATACATATACGTGTGTCGTGTAGGTACATCAGCGTCTATAGCGCTCTAGCTCTTTCGTCATGTGCATGTTTTAAAAATATATACACATATCTTACATACATTTACATGTCTTATATGCATTTACGTATCCTATATACATATGTCTCATAGGCACGCAGGAAAGCCCAAAGAAGAATCATGTAGTCATCGGAGTGACGTAAGGTCGGTGACCTCCAATTATATTATAGAATACTCGTGATTGCTTTGTCTCACCTTGAAGGAACGAGTATTTTAAGGTGAGACTACCAACAGGGAATAATATTAAAGTAAACGTAGAATGAAATCGGGGCATCATAGATGACAGTTCATAGACTTTGAAATCTTTTAGAAAATAAAGTCATAGCTAGGAAATATAAATAAGATTCAAAAATTAGTTTATCATTTTCATGTTTACATAAGATACTTAGCTTAGTCATCTTAGTCATAGAGTCGTTCCGGTAGTACGTATCATAGGCATATTCTCTTATCTAACATCATTGTTATCATTATCGTCATGGAAGTGCCCTCGTTAGAGGAGTCATAGTATTTATCATTTGGTAACGAAATCGGGATCAAAGGTTCCCTTTGGATTCACTTCAAGTAAGTCAAGCAAGACTGTAAGGAAAAATCCGAGAGTAGCGGGCCCACCTCGGGCCGGATGGGGTGACGTATATGATTTACATATATTACGTGTCATGTCATTACTTGTGAGGGTCCTAGGGTAATCGGGTCCCACTTATGCAAGTTCTAGGGGTTTAAGAGGTCTTTCCATCATTTGCACACTTTCTAGTTCAATTCTATTGAACAAAAAGTGGAAAACTTTGGATGCGGATTCCGGGGAAGAGAGTTGTCCCCGAGGCGCGTACCCAACTTATTCTGTCTAAGACATGCCATAGAAAGAAGGGTGAAACCTTACATACCTCTTTCCGCTTCTTTTGCTATTCCGAATTCACGTTGCAATCTCGTCAAAATCTACAAATTGGTCATGTTTACCAAAACTCTTATTAGGATACTTAGAGTTGAATTCTTAAGGAAACATTTGGCTACCGAAATTTCGGCAGCACTTCCCCTATAAATACTCCATCCCACCAAGTTCAACTTGGCTAATTTCAATCAACAACAATCCCGGGAATTCAAACCCGGCCAAAATATCAACCACAATTCCAACAACAACAATACTAACAACTTCCATATTCAATCAACTTACTACTTCTTCCAAAAACTTTCTAACTTTAATGAACCAATCACAACCTCATGATCTATATTCCAACAACATCATACTAACCACATTACCTTCCATGCATGCAAGAACATTACATTCAATTCACATAACTTCTAAAACAAACCTCCACCTACTTCAACTTCACAAGATTATTATGCATTCATTAGCAATCTAGCATCCACAATTCAACTACAACCAAAACATTAAATAGAATTGACTCATTTTCTTCCATATTACTCTACAACTACACGGCCAACATCAAGCATACACACTACAACCTCTCCAAATTTATTCAACTTCCATTTTCCACATATCATTCACAACAATAACAACCAAACACTAGATAAATTAATTAAAACACAATTTCTACACACATATACATGTTCCATACCTCACGGCCACACCCCTATTTTTATCTCTTTCATGAATTTCATCCATTTTAACATACTACAACACATATAAACCATTCATAACACATAAAGAAAGATCAAAACTCACCTTTCTTCAACTTCTCACTTGACTACAACTTGGCAACTTGTATGATTTTGAATCTTTCTTGCTCCAACAACAACTCCACCTTGTTAAGCACCCTTTACTTGGTAGGGATTGATTTTTGAAGAATTTTTATCAATTTTTCTCATGGACTTTCTCTATGGCCGAAATGGCCTTAAGCTTTTCTCTCTTCTTTCTCTTGTTCTTCTTTTCTTGAAACCTCTAGAACTTATTGTGATAAGGATGACTTAGTCATCCTTTTATTAACCAAATTTTATTTAATATTGTCTTGGGCCATAACCATGGCCGGTTGGGCCTCACAAATTTGGGCCTTATTATTTTTTTTTATTATTTTGGGCCAACTCGGTTTGGTCCCGAGTTGGGCCTAGCCCACTGACCTTTCGACCTTAAAACGTTCATATCTCCTTGTACCGACGTCACCTAGGGACAGACGTCCTATGGTTGGAAAGCTAATTCAATTATCTACAACTTCTATTTCTTGGTACTTTTCCAAATTCCAAACTTATAATACCGTTTTTGCCTCTTGAAGTCAGATCACCCGAAAACGTTTTCTTAAAAATATTCGTTTGGAGGACTTCCACTTTGATTTGGCCCAAGGGTCCTTCTTGAGTCGTGTTTAACTTCTCATATGTGATTCATATGAATTTTTTTTAGATGTCCCAAAAACAAAATCTCGATGTGTGGGTCCCACCTCAGCAAATAATCTGACGTTCAAAAATACAGGATATAATATTAAGACTAAGCGCACAAGGAAGAAAGTAAGATTTCAGCAGAACAGCTCAAAATACAACTAACAACCAACTGCGAAATAAAGAGGAGAACAAAAACAGCGACGTAAAATAATTACCTCTAGAAGCAACAAAAAGAGGAAATATTACAGGAATGACTATGTAGAGATCTGGGATGCGTTATAGTAAATTATAGCGAATCGACAAGCGGAAAAGGTATGTGAAGGGCAAACACTTGAGAAAGTATTGGGAGTTCAGGATCAGTTTAACATTCGAGGACGAATGTTCTAAAGGGGGGAAGAATGTTATATCCCGTATTTTTATACGTCGAATTATTCGCAAGCAAATCGACTCAAGTTAAAGACGGCATTATTTTCGGACACGAAATAGGAACCTCTAATTTTCAATTTTAATTAGTACATAAATTGTTTATAAAATTTAAGTGTAAAAATATTATTGGAGATTAGGAACTAATTAATTATGATTAGATTATTAAATAGGGGTTAGTGACTAATTAAAGTTAATTAAGTTAATTAAGGTGGGCCCCACCCGATCCAAAAAAAAATTAAATAAACTAAATTAGAATGATGTGTCACCATGGAGGGAATGTGTAGGCCTAGTAGAATTCATATAAGAAGTAGGCTAGGGATCAAATTGAGGATTCATTCTCATTTATCAAATTTTTGCTTAAGAAAAAAAAGAGGAGCAGCCATGGCTGCTACTGTTCACGGCCAGCCACAGCTGTTTTAAAAAAAAAATTGCTTTGATTTAATTCCAAGGTGATTTACAAGTTCAAGGAGGTGATAGCAACATTGGATATTGAATCGAGGAAGAAGAAATTGCGAAATTGGAGCAATTAAGAGTAGAAATTCCTCCGAGAAAATTAAGGTAAGATTTTCTTGTTTTATGGTGTAATTTTGTTAATAGTGTTGTAATGGAGTTATTAAAATTGAATTGGACGAAATCGGAAGTAAGAAAATACATGAAATTGTTGCTATACGAAATTGTGGGTTGAAAAGGATTAAAAAGGGTTATTGGATTGTTGGAGTTGTTTATGGGCTGAATTGTAAGGGTTCTATATGAATATTGCTATTACTGTCATTCTTGGTATTTCTGTGATAACAGGAGGATAATTTGAAGTTCGGGTTAGGCGAATACATAGGGGAAATGCTGCCCGATTTCCGTTAAGTCCTTAACTAATGAAAAACCCTAATCGAGAAAGTATAAGTTAAAGAATGAGTCCTATAGGAGATTGGCTACAGATTTTCGAACTAGAAAGTATAGTTACTAACGATAACGTTACTCTTATATTAAATAGGCTAAAAGAGTGACGAGGCGAACGGATTTACAAATAGTCGCTAACAGGTATGTAAAGTTAACCCTTCTTTCTTTTTGGTATGATCTTTATAAAACGAACAGACGATGTGTATATGGTTCAAAAGAAATTCCTATTCTTAGAGACACTAGGATGGCTAATGTTCTTGATTTCCAGAACTTACTTTATTATGTTTTGATACGTACATATGGTTCCAGACTTCTATTTTGATATAATTCACAATGACATTCGAAAGGTATTTGATATGACTATTGTCTTGATTTGCAAATGATGGTTCGTTTTGATTATTCCATTGAGTCTCAGATATGAATTAAATTGCATATAGTTGCACACTACTCTGCTCGTGCATGCCTCAATATGTCTTTCACTGAGTCCCGGGCCAGGACACGTTTTCGTGTCACAGTTTCACTGCATTGTTCACCGAGTCCCTCACTAGAGGGCCGGGACGCGTTATATATATATATATATATGATACGATGATGTGATGATATGATGATATGATGATATGTTATGGCGGCTAGGAGGGCATATGATGACTTTATTCACCGAGTCCCTCACTGGAGGGCCGGGACACGTTATATATATGATATATGATATTGATATGCATGATTTTCATTTCATAAGGCAAGTGTATTGATGTTTTAAAAGTCATACTTGTTTCTGGTAATCCCTATTTCAGTTATGATCCTTTTTACTGAATTTCATGCTTTAAATACTCAGTACATATTCCGTACTGACCCCCTTTTTTCGGGGGGCTGCGTTTCATCCCCGCAGGTACAGACAATCGGTTTGGTGACCCTTCAGCATAGGACTTCTACTTAGCTGTTTTGGAGAGCTCTGTTGTTCCGAAGTCTAGACTTTTGGTTCAGATCTTATGATGTATATGTATATGTTTATCCAGGGGTACGGCGGGGTCCTATCCCGTCATATTACACTGTTAGTACTCTTAGAGGTCTGTAGACATATGTGTGAGTTGTGTAAAAGTTCTGTCCAGCTGTGTCTATACGATGTGCTATGGATATGTTTGTCTGTAATGGCAGCCTTGTCGGCTTGCATATGACATGATATTAATATGTAGTGGCAGCCTTGTCGGCTTGCGTATCCTCTTATGATATGATTAGCTGTGACTCCTCAGGAGACTGTGTATCTGAATATACGTATATGATGACGTTATGAACCGTTGGAGTTCTTTTGTAAGCTTCCATATTGTCCGTAGATTCAGTTTGATTACATGTAACAGGTTCGTATACGGGTGTCCAGTTCGGGCACTAGTCATGGCCCACGGGGTTGGGTTGTGACATTTTAAAATAGCAGAAATGCACCTACCTTATACAAAAGAATCCAGCTAATGTGAATTGAATCCTCTACAAGATCCTATAGTCACTATGTGAAATGCCAACTCTGATCAATTACCAGTTTTTAGGCTAAATGACAATACTATGAAAGAATTATGTCTAACTGCAGGGTCTTAAGATGGTAGCTTTAGCTTAGTTTCATTCTCAAAATTTAAGAAAATAGACCCAAACACTGATGTAGAATCAAGCACGATTCTAAGAGGGCACACAGAGTAATCAATATAGACTTAGCAACATAGTTTTAAACCATTTTAAACTAGTTTTAACCTTAAGCTATTTCAAATACTAATTAACAGGTCTGTAAGTTTAACAAACCATCCAGGTTTCAGTCAAGGTCTGTTGTAATCAACTTCAGCCATTTCTAATTCCCCAAAATCACCTCAGCATATAGCAAGTACAACAGACTAACAATGGAATCTCCAGGACACCATAAGCTTGTTCTATTTCCATAACTTCCAGAAAAGGCATCATATACAAATAGGAACCTATGCAGATCACAGTGGGTGCGTAAATGCTATCCTAAGCTAGAAATGAAATGCCAAGTGTAACATGGTTCAACAGTTGGCAAGGAAGAAGAATGCAAATGAGACAATCTTAGATTTCACAAGCAAATGACAAGGGGAGGGGCATCCCAAAAGAAAGTATCATACTCAATCTTTTAAACAACCTTAGTCCTAGTTTAGATTCCCTACACCTAGTTTATTAGGTGATCATATTACGTAAAGAGAACCAGGTAGTCCATAAGCAATACAAGTGCAAAGCACAGGTCATAGGTGACAACCCAATCATGGACATTGCAAACTAATAACCAATATGGGACAGGACAAATGGTCTGTAAGTCAACAGCAAATCAGAGGTGAAAAAGAACTTCAAGTAGGAAGAATGACAGGTTTCAAGAAACAGACAAGGCTAGGTGACTAAACATTATAAGTAAATCAAGTACAAACAGGATCACCTAAGCATGGTTTCAGTTTTAAGATTCATTTTAATCTACTAAGTAGTCATGTCAAGCAAAGGAACTAAAGAAGCTATAAGCAATATCAATGTAAGGCACAAATGGCAACTTATGTGGACACTGCAGTCAAGTTGCAAACAGGACATAAGGTAAAAAGAAGATAAAATCACTAATAACACCAATCCTTTCCTTACAGTCATGAAAATCAAGTGACAAAAATAAGAAGTTAAAGTACATTTTAGAAGCTCTCAGCATCAATAGGCTCCATTTAGTCTCTAATTTTCAGACTTAGGATGAAACAAATTAGAATTACAGGTTTCAAGGTATCTTATGGTCACATTTTAGCATCCTATGGTCAAAACAGGTTTATTTTACGACTTTTAGTCCTTAAAGGCCACACTTGGCTAGTCACAGTCTCAATCTCCAAGAGACAAGTTCTGAGGAGTGTCAAATTATAAATTGAAGCAAATAATAACATTCAGAGACAATATCATCTAAAATAGATCACAATAATCCTCAAACAATACCTAGATGAACACAGTTTGGTCTAGATTTTTGATTTCAAGGTAAGTTTCCATTTTTTAGTCACATGGCTTGAAAATTTTCCACAGACATCATACTAAACTACATAAACTTTAAGGCAGGGAGCTTAAAGGTTGTATGACCTCTATCCTAAGCCATGAAGATGCACTAGAGTCAAAAAACACATAGCAGATTGTACAAGAAGTTAAAACAAGTTCATATTTTAGCTTATTTTTAAGATAAAAAAGGGACAGAGTTTCCTTTCAAAAAAGTTTGGCACCTTTAAAGCTATCTTTCAAGTTCTAACTATGCAAATCTCAGATAAGGCAAGCATAAATTCCCCATAGAATGATGAAAACTCATTTTTAGCAGATACATACCTCAATCTTTAATCAACTTCTCATAACAACTCTTGGGTTTCAAAATCTTTATAAGATAGACACCAAATTCCATTTTTATTCCTATTAAACTTGCTCAAACCAGATAGCAAGTCCAGTCAAAGCTATTCAGTTTCCATTTAGAATAATATAAACACTTAAGCAGTTTTCAAGACTTCAAATTAACAAAAACTAGATTATAATGATGAATTAAGATCATTTTCATAAGAGAAAGCTGTAAGTGTGCCAATCCAAATCAAACTATCAAGTACTAGGCACTAGTGTATACCATTTTAACAGTTTGACAACAGAGAAGGTAATAGACCCTAAACTCAAACCTAAAACAATTTCAAGATGTCTGATCTTCTAAGCAACACTTCATTCAAGGTTTAAACAAAAAAGCTTCATGATTTATTTTTTGAAGGAAAGAAAACAGTTTTCAATATATCAAAACAAGTGTACCCTCTTAAGCAACTAACAGAGAATCAAATCCAACTACACATGGGCAAAATAAAGTCTAGGAACTGAAATAAACATAGAAGTAATTCCCAGATTTCACAACAGCTATGTCTCACTCAAAAATCAAGTTAAATACTCCTATCCTATCAAAACAGTCTCTAAAAAAACACCACAGCTTCAATACACAAAACTAAAAAGAAAACATGATATTACAGTTTCAAGTATAAATTATAACCAACTAAACTTTTTATCATAGAATCTAACTAACTACCCTTAAAATAAACTTTAAGAAAACTTAGACCCCATATTCAGTCATTTTCTTTCTATTCTTCAAACTAGTATGTTATAATACCTGCTTAGCATAACATTATCCAACACTTAGTTCATTTTATGACTTTGAATAGCAAAAAAAGCAAAGAAATAACAATATTAAGTACTAGACTAAGCATTCATGGCATTTCAAATAGTAAACAAGTTTAAACAAGGATTAATCATGACTGAAAATAGGGAAAAGCGTTAGAATAAGATTTACCTTTTATTGGGGAAACCTAAAGATCAAAGAGGAGGGGTTAGATCAACACTTCAACACCAACACTTAAACTTTTGGAAAACAACCCTTTTCTTTGAATTTTTGAATAATATCAGTATCTCTAGAATAGTCTTAGTAGAGTATGTATTTGTAATGTTCTTATGTAGTATAGTAGTGATATATTAGCAGTGTTTTATAGTATATAGGTGGTATATCTGGTAGTATATAATTAATAAAAGATTTATATGATTCTTTAACACTTCAGATTTTTCTGCCTAGCCAAAAAGAAGAGGATCCCTTCGAATGGCCATTTTCTTTTTATTTATAGGAGTAGAAATAGGTCTTAAGGACAAAAATGGAAAGGAAACAAATTCACAACAGAATTTCCCCCTAATTTGAAAACCTAATTCCAAATATTCAAATTCCCAATAAAAGGCAAGCAAATTCTTCAACAAATTTGTACTAATTGTACTACTACCAATCAGAAAATTACACATATCACACAATATAAAGAATTTATAACACAATATTGTTACATCCCGTATTTTCATGTGTTGGAAAGTGTGCGAGTTAAATGAAATTAGTAATGGAATCGAGGTTATCCCCAAGCTTATAGGTTGTTAGAGTAATGGTACAGATGTGTTGTAAATATTAGAAGTTAAACGAATTGAAAAAAAAAGGTTCGTCGAGGTTTGATATTTATTGAATGAAATGTGGATCAAGCTATAATATCCCGTATTTTAGGATTGGGAAATTGAACCGTCCAATATGATTAATTTACCCGAATCCAGAGGGCTTGGTCATATTCAAACATGCAAATAAGAGCTCGGTGTATAAAAGGATAAAGTCCCGAAAATATTTAAGACTCAAAAGTGGAATGATAGGGATTGGAGATAATATTTTATGTGTGGAAAATAAGGTTATGGACTAGTGTTATATCACATGAGTGTATATGAGTACTATTTAAGTCGATTGAGATCAAGAAATTAATTATGTGTGTAATTGACTAAGTGTTGGATTGTAGTGGAAGATAAAAAAGAAATTTAATTAACGTTATTTGGGTAAGTGTGTTGTGAATGCAATCCACGTGGATCCATCATGCAAGTCATATAAGTGACTATTCATATTTCCAAAGATCTGTGGATAACTTTCCACATTAAAGGATAAGATCCCAATTAGAGATAATGTGATAAGGCGGGACAATGTGTACAAGAAAAAAAAAAGATATTTCATTTTGGTGATCTTGTTCCCTTAGTGAGAGATATATTCCTTAAGAGAATTTTTTGGCAGCAACTTCCTCTTCAAGCTAGCAACGTTATATACCCTTGATACAAAGGATATTTTCCTCACAAATGAGCCCTAAGTTCGTCGATGAAGCAGCAAAATAGAATAACGACATAAAGGTTATGTCGAGGTCAATTACGTGATTCATTACGTCAATTTCCTACGGATCATAGCGAGTCTATGATTTTTTCAAAATAAAGTAAGGTGGAAGAAGATTAAATCTTGGCATATATGGTAAGAAATTCTCTCTCCTAGATGTATTGGATTTATCCAAGTCATATCTACATTGCTAGATGAAAGAAATACGAAGATTATATCGGAGATCGGATAAATTGGTGTTGTAGTTCGGTGGACTATTTTGGGAGGTTGTCCTTATGAAATTATATGACTGGAAATTAATTGAATAACCTGGAGGTGTTGTTGTTATTGATAATATTGTTGAGAAATTTCGGAATGAAGATGGGGTTTAATACTATTGTTTAATTGACAAGCCGAGCTTGCCGCTCGTCGCATTATTGTTTGAATTATTGAAACTATTTTATATTGTTGAGGGGATAGATCGATGGGATTAATTGTTGATGTTGTTGATATGGTTATTAGTATTGTTGTTGATGATTTGGCCGAGTTGAATTCTCGGGGTTTGTTGAATTTCTAAACGAAATGTTGTCCAAATTTCTATAAATGACGTGGTTGCTTAGGGTTGGATTCCTAAGTACCATTAGCTAATGTTTGGTATTTACTGACGTTATTGTAGACCTTGGGAAGCCCGAGACTTAGGTGTGGATTAGCTTAAGAGGCGGACAAGGTATGTAAAGCTATCCCTTCTTTCTTTTGGCATGATCTTTATGAAACAAATAGACGACGTGTATATGACTCCAAAGAAGCTCCTATTCTTAGAGACACTAGGATGGCTAATATTCTTGATTCCCAGAACTTATTTTATTATGTCTTGATACGTGTCTATGATTTCAGACGTCCTATTTTGATATAATCCATTCGAAGGGTACTTGATATGGCTATTGTCTTGATTTTCAAATGATAGTTCATTTTGATTATCCTATTGAGTCTCAGCTATGACTTAGTTTGCATATGGTTTCTCACTACTCTGCTCGTGTATGCTGTTAATGTATTTTTCATTGAGTCCCGGGCCGGGTATATTTTCGTGCACAGTTTCACTGCATTGCTCACCGAGTCCCTCACTATAGGGCCGGGTACGGTATAAGTCCCGGGTCGGGTATGTTTCCGTGCACAGTTTCACTGCATTGCTCATCGAGTCCCTTACTATAGGGCCGGGTACGATATAAATATATATATATATATATATATGATATGATGATATGATGATGTGATTATGGCGGGGGGCTGCGTTTCATGCCCGCAGGTACAAATACTCGATTTGGCTATCCTCCAGCTTAGGATTTCGACACAGCTGTTTTGGAGAGCTCCATTGTCCCGGAGCCTAGACTTTTGGTACAGATCTTTTGATGTATATATATGCTTATCCAGGGGTATGGAGGGGCCCTGTCCCGTCATATTTCACTATCAATACTCTTAGAGGTCTGTAGACATATGTGTGGGTTGTGTATAAGTTTTGTTCAGCTGTGTCGATATGGCTTACGTATGGTATTGACATGTTGTGGCAACCTTGTCGGCTTGCGTATGGTATTGATATGTTGTGGCAGCCTTGTCGGCTTGCGTATGGTATTGATATGTTGTGGCGGCCTTGTCGGCTTGCGTATCATATTATATTTTGATTAGTTGTGACTCCTCAGGAGACAGGTTATTTGGATACCTATATATGATGACGTTATGAACCTTTGAGGTTCTTTTGCAAGTTTCCATATTGTTCTTAAGAATCAGTTTGCCTATATTTAACAGGTACGCATACGAGTGTCCAGCTCGGGCACTAGTCATGGCCCACGGGGTTGGGTCGTGACAAATATATCGAATTTATATCCTAAAATACAAATAAAAATAAAAAAAAATTGGCAAACTACTAGGATAGTACAGCTAGTCATCAATAGGATAAAAACCAGTATCTTCCAATGTCTAGATTGTACAAATAGGATAGAAACCCCTAAAATTGTACTCAAATTGTGCAGAAGTTTTTGGGAAATTGCCCTAGATCCTCCGTTTTAGCACGTGATGCACAAGTTGGCCAAGGGCTCAAGGCCCTGCCCATGGCAACCACATACTCAGAAGATCCGAGCAACATCCTAACTAAACCATTAAATTCGAGTCCATTCAGTGCGATAAATACGAAAAATAACCTAGGAACGATGAGAAAACAAGACAAAGGGCAAAAGCCCTCAAACATCCAGCGAGAATTAGCGTAGAATCACCACGAATTGGCTGCAAATGAAGGAAACCCTAAGTCGCCTCTACAATCGCCTGAGAAGAGAAGGAATGGACGGGAAAAGAAAAATGAGAAGTGGGGGGGAGGGGGTGAAAGTTTTATTTTATTAAACTCTCACTCCCCCTTTTAGTAAATTCCCCCCTAAAGTTTTTAAAAGTTTTAATTAACCCCTCCCAACATTGTACTCATTAACAAAAAAAAAATATATGCTCTTTAAAACGTATTCGTCTAAACCTTCCTCGTAAAATAAATTTTGACGAAAACAAGATTTATAATACTTAATTTTAAAATACAAGTTTTAAAACAAGCCCAATATCGATATAGTTCCAGGGAATATTTAAAGATGTGAAAAATGCGGTCAAAATGAGCCGTAATTCATACGTTGCCTTAATTTACAATTTTTCTGAGTTATACGGAGCAGGATACATATCTTTTTTTCAAAAGATATTCGTGAAAGTAAATAGCTCAGAATTTTCTTATAATTGTCAATTTTTATGAAATAATATTTAAATGCCCGATTTTACAATTTTCTCGGGATTTTTGAATTTTTTTTTGAAATAAATTGAAGTAGCGACCGCAAATCTTGATGTAGGAATCACATTCGTATTTCAACGATTGTGGTCATCAACCTCGGAATTACGCTACCTATTTCTTTGCTATATATATGGATGACGACTCAGCCCCTTCGACACGTAGTCATTTAATCCATATCATCATCTTGAGGAATGAAGCTTACCTCGGTGGTAAGACTGACACCATCCCTTTTTGACTCCGGGGAAGATTACTCGCCCGTCGACAGGGTTCACATCTTCCGAAAGGACTAGACTCTATTGAATACGACATTTCGATGCCGATATCAATGCATCGTCTTCAAATCACATAATGTATGGATGAATATTGTGACCACCCTTCGGTTAAAAAATAATCCATATCTTTGCTGACATTCTGTGTCGACGATCTTAAATTTGATGTCAGAATTACACCACCTGATTCAAGTGAGGACAGTGCTTGCCAAATTTAAGATGTCTAATCAGTCATTCTATCAAGGCAAGTCATGCGACGTCTAGGCCGGGGTCTCAATACTTTGATAAAATACTGTTTAGTGGAGACTAGACTTCGGTAAATCGTGATTATATCTTTTTGTAATCTTAAAATTTTTCTTTTATGAAATTCTCTGTGCTCTGCAATACAAACAAACTTCTCAGCGTAAAATAAACTTTACTTAGGGAGCTCTTCGTTAACCTTTTGTATGCTCTTCTTTGCCGCTATTCCTTGAAATTTCTTCTGCACTTTGCTCGTTGTTGTCATCCTGTTTCGACCATCTTAGCAAACAAGTTAGTGTAAAAGCATCCATGCTTGTTTGTTCCTGCATCCACAGAAAAATTCATCAGTTTCCTATATGGTCGACTGCTCTCCCAACACATAGACTTTTTTCGTTCATACTTTGGCAGGAAAGAATGCTCGTTTTCCTTAAAAATTTATTATTTTTTAGCAAAGTTGAAAATTTTTTGGGCGATGATTTTGGAAAACATATGTATTTGGTATTTTTTGAAAGTGATATATTTATACACAGGCTTTTAATTTCATGACATTAATTACTCAAACAATGTCTTCCGTCTCTTCTCCTTCTTCTTGATCTCGACTTGTAAAATTTTCGAATCCCTTTCGCCCAGTTTGTATACATCTTTGTACCAACTCGAATTTCGCTATGTCGAAGGAATTTTTGAGACCCTCTAAAAAAAAATCTGCTCCAGTGTAAGTGTGTACTTGTCAATTATGAATCTTACTGCGCCTGAGGAATTTTCGAGATTCTTGTCAAAAGTTTTGCCCCAGTGTAGAAGCTTTAATCCGTTCGTTCCTTTGAACTAATATATTTGACGAGTTTTTGAGGTCCTCTCAAAAATTCTGCCCCAGTTTTCTTGTGGGGTTGCCTTTATCTCTCTCTTGCTAGATCAATTCTGAGATTTCCTAAGGTTTATTGGGAATTTTGTTTGGAATGATCGAGCTCGAGAGAGCCCCTACGTATCCCGTTTCGGGAATCAGGTCGAAAAGTAGTTCAAGGTAAACATACTGGAATTTTTGGTGAGACCCAACTCAATAGAGCGCCTACGTATCCCAAATGGGAATCAGGTCATAATGTAGTTCAGAATACATAATTTTAGATTTTTGGTTTAAAGTGCTCGATAGGGAATCAGGTCCTCACATAGTTTCATACATAATTTGGATTTGGTTTTTCTAAGAGAAAATGCGAAAATTACAAGCAAAAGAAATGCAATTAAAGCAACATAAACTATAAAAATTTTGAATCTTTGTAGCCGTCTCCTTCTTCACATATAGTATCTCTTGATGGCATCTGAATTTGTTGCTCTTGGCCACTCCTGACCATCCATTTCAGCAAGTACCACTTCTCCTCCTGATAGTACCTTTCGCACCATATAGGGCCCTTGCCAATTTGGTGCGAACTTTCCTTTGTATTCTTATTGATTTGGATATTTGTTTGAGCACCAGTTGCCTAATTTGAAAAACCCTGGTTCTTACATGCTTGTGACAAATTCTGATCGAACAATACCGAGTTGGAATGGATGATATAAGACACGTCAGAATGATACTTCTTCAATATTAAAACATGGAACACCGGATGAACACATACCAAACCTGGTGGCAAAGTAAACTCATAAGCCACCTCACCCGCACGACGAAGAATCTCAAATGGGCCAATAAACCTCGGGCTTAGCTTGCCCTTCTTCCCAAATCTCATCATAACATTCATTGGTGAAACCTTCAATAGAACCCGATCACCAACCATGAACTCCTAATCATGAATCTTCCATCCACATACTCTTTCTGTCTACTCTGAGCTGCAAAAACCTTATCCTAAATCAACTTCACCTTGTCCAAGGACTCTCTCAACAAGTTGGTACCCTAAGGTCTCACCTAAAATGCATCAAGCCAATCAATTGAGGAATGAAATATCCTAGAATACAAAGCCTCAAATGGAGCCTTGTGAATACTCGAGTGATAACTGTTGTTGTAAGCAAACTCCACAAAGTGCAAGAACTAGTCCCAATGACCACCAAAATCGATCACACAAGCTCGAAACATAGCCTCTAACACCTGAATAGTCCTTTCGGACTACCCATCAGTTTGAGGGTGAAACACAGTGCTAAGATCTAACTGGATGTCACGACCCAGCTAGGGGCTGCGACGGGTACCCGGGGCTAGCCACCGAGCACCGCTCGTGCTACTACTTATCTTGCTCATTTAATGGTCTTTTATCAACTTTATACTCAAATTGTAGGAAAATCATATTTTATATGGAAACATAAATACTTTTTAAATACATTTGCCTCTCGGCCATCAAAATAATATATACATATAATAGCATCTCGTGAGACCATCTAACCCACACTACGCATCTACGAGCCTCTACTGGAGTACTAACCATAAGGACGGGACAGGACCCTGTCATGCCTAAAAATACATATACAAAAAATAATCATCATAAGCACCTCCGAACAAAGTAGTGCTTTCAATCAGCTGACGGCTACTGCTGGTTTGGGTCAAGCTCTCCTCCCTGTCTACCTGTGGGCATGATCACAGCGTCCAAAGAAAACGGACGTCAGTACGAATATTGTACTTAGTATGAGAGGCATAAACAAGGAAATAGGACAATGATGTAAAGAAGATACTAATATGGAACATCAGAATTTAACTGTCAAGTATAAGAAAAATAAGTCATACTGTCTTACTCATGCTCATCATCGTATCATACATGCATAATGTATAAACTGCCCGTCCATATCGGATCGGTGTGATAATCATAACATGAGCCTGCGTCCAGGCCTCCCGCGTCCGGGGTATCATCTCATGCCGCCCACTAGTGGTGTCTGCCCATGCCATTTGGCCATGGTGTATCGTATAGCTGCCCGCCTTAGCGGTGACTGCCCGGCCAACTAGGCGCGGTGTTATATCATCATCATACATGCTCATCATAATATGCTCATCGTAACATACTTATCATAATACATGCATAAGGCTTATGAACAACTTTAATTTATCGAGGTGACGTAAGGTCGTGATCCCTCGATTTCATTATGGAGCAAGTATTGACATCCTGCCTCACCTTGAGGGAACTAGCATATAAGGTGAGTGTGAGCAATAAATATCATCATGCCATTTTAGGTTCATCATATCATATTTCTTATCTTATGTTACCATTCATAGATGTAGGCGTTTTAACTTTCCGGAAGATAGGAACCCATGAAGAGGAGGAATGTCACACCCTAACCTTACTAGGGTGTGATGGGCACCCGACCCTTACTTAGGGCCGAGCGAACCCTCCGACTCCTATTACATACATAATCTTTCGGACCTCTAAATCAAATAAACATGAATACATAATAAAGCTTTCCGAAATATTCTTTTATTTCTTTCAAATCAAATAAAATCTGTAACCATGTAGAACTCATATCATAATACAAACTGACACATCAGCTGATGGAGCAGCTGACAGACTGACTCCCAATACCCCGACTCTGTCTGCAAAGTCTCTAACTTCGAACAAGACATCATAGCATAGTACTCTGACTCGGCAACACTCCAGAGCAAATGGAGCTTGCCAACTCCGCTGGAACATCTTCTATAATAGCTTCTGCTCATCTGGGTGTACCTGCGCGGCATGAAATGCAGCCCCCGAAGAAAGGGGGGTCAGTACGAGTAATGTAATGAGTATGTAAGGCATGAATAGTAACATAGTAAGGGATATAAATATGAATAATAACAGAACGGAGATATAAGACATATCATGAGATAAAAGAGTAACCTGTACATCTGAGTGCCTCTTAGGGCGGATGCCATGCATGCTTAGCATTCTTTTAAAAACATTTCATTGAAAACACTTCTTTCTAAAAATATATAAATATCTGCAAATAAACTGCCCGACCATATAGGTACGGTGTAATGCTGCCCGGCCATTTAGGCACGGTGTGATCATCATTAGCCCGCGTCCAGACCTCCCGCGTCCGGGGTATAAGCTGCCCACTGCAGTGGTTTGTCTGCCCGGCCGCCTATTGGACGGCGCGGTGTTATACTGCACGGCCATGTAGGCACGGTGTTATTATAAAAAAAAATATACACAATTATAAAGCATGCACGAGAGCCCAAGTGAAAGCCACAACTCTATCGGAGTGACGTAAGGTCGGTAACCTCCGATTTATATTATGGAATAATCACCATCGATATATCTCACCTCGAAGGAACAATTTATGAGATGAGACCAACAACAATGAGCAATTCAAGGAAATCATGAAATAAACTCGATAATCTAGTAATAGCATTAAAATCATAAGCTTTGGAACTTCTAGAATCAAAATCATTGTCATCATGCGCATCATAGAAAATATCTCATCATAGAAAACATCTCATCTTCTTTATCCTTATAAAGCTCACTCATCCTTAGTGTCATAAGAAATTCTTGAACTCATGAAACTTTAACTTTTGAGGGTAAAACATTATGGGAAAATATCTCATCTTTAACATCATAGGAAGCTTTCAAGAATCGTAAGTTTCTAACTCTTGGAAATAACAAGGTTATGGAAACATATGTGGAATCACAACATAAGAATCGTACCTTGAAATCATAAACATGTAACTTTTGAAAATAAGGAAAATGTGGAAGCAATTATGAAATCATAGCATCACAGTCATGCCTTGGAAGAAAGGGATAAGCCTTAACATACCTGTGTCGCGCCTTACTAGCTACACTTATTCGCCCAAACTTGTTAGTCTACATTCAAGAGAGTCGACTTAATCATTAGACTCATTGACATGTACTTGTCTTAGTCTTTCAAATAAACTCACTCATAGTCTGCCGAAATTTCGGCAGCATCTCCCCTATAAATACAACATCCCCGAGAATCTAGCTCGGCCAGTTTAACAACAACAACCAGAGAATGGAACTCGGCCACATTATCAACAACAATACCAACAATTATATTCAATTCAACCGCATACGATCAACCCAATATGATTTCTCACATTCTCAAGTATTAATCCAAAACCATGTTTTCATGAATTTCATCCAATTCCACATACTACAACAATCAAATTACCAAATAAAATCAAATCATCTTTTCTACACCATACCACCCCATTCGGCCACAACAATTACATGCATATTTTCATGAGTCTTTCATCCGTTTCTATACATTTCATTTCAACAACAACAACAACCAACATGTTACATAAAATTAATCCATTCTTCTTGCACAACATCACACACACACACACACACACACACACGGCCACATCAACAACACACATATATGCCATGAATTCCATCCATTTCTATATACTTCAACATACATAAATCATCTATAACATATGTAAAAGAGGATTGAACACATACCTTCCTTTCCACTCATTTGTTTTAGCTAGACTTGTAATTGCAAGAATGAATGATTTTCTTGCTCCAACAACTACACCACATTATAGAGGACCTTCAAATTAGTGGGAATTCTTGGAGAAAAATTTTTGGAATCAAAGTTGAAGGCTCCATTTTTTTTTTCTTGCCTTGGCCGAATATGGCCCTTTCTCTCCTCTCTTCTTCTTTTTTTTTTCCTCTCCAAGGTTCTTGGTTTAAAATGATGAATTAGTCATCTTTATCCATATATATATTTGCCCCCCTTTTAAATATGAAATGGCCACATGCCCCCCTTCCTTCTTTTTCTAGAGTTTTCTTCCTTTTTCTTGAAATTTTCTTAAATAGTCAAAGAAGACTAATTTTCTTATAATAGCCAAATGTGGCCACTTGTCTTATTATATACACTTTGGTCCATATCCATATTAAATAAAATGTTGACATATATCTATATGTCACACGGCCAACATGGCCTCTTTCAAGAATCTTCTTGAATTTTGTGAAATTCCCATTTTGCCCCTAGACTTCCGCAATATTCTCATGAGCCATTTTATGAATTTCCCTTTTTACCCTTAACCTTTCTCAATATTTCCATACTAATAATATTCATTAATAATGTTCATAACCCACTTGTACATTAAAATAATTTTGGAGGATGGTCATTCCCTTAACTTACCACAACTACCTTGGAATATCCGAGCGTACAAAGTACGGGCTATAACAAGGAAAAATTAGGCTATGAGATTCATGCCATTAGAAAGAAGGGACTACCCTCACATACCTTTGATGTTTCACCAAGCTATCGTTCGCTTGTTCTCCTTTGATATCACGTCCCTACCTTCAAGAGGGAATTCGTACTAACGTTAGTTAATCGACTATAAAAAAACGTGCTACCATTTCTAGAGGAAATGGGGCAGCACTTGTTATATCCCGCATTTTGTACGTTCGGATAATTTAAGATATTCGCAGGAAGTTAAGGAAGAGGTTATATTTTGATTTTTGGTTTACCACAAAAGTTGTGTATGAAAATTTTGAAGTGAAAATATTAAGAAATGCTAGGGGCAAAAAGGGAAATTCGCAATATGACTCGTGAAAATATGGAGGAAGGTGAAGGGTAAATTTGGAATTTGGAAAAAATTTAAATTCTCATGAAGTGCAAAAACAAAAACAAAAAAAAATGGGCTTGACCAATGGGGCCAAGGTGGCCGGTCAACAAACGGGCCAAAGCCCACATGGGTATAAAATAAATAATTCATCTTATTCATTATATTCCTAGAAATTTCAAGAACTTTGAAGAACAAAGAGAGGGAGAAAAGATAAGGGCCCATTCGGCCATACCCCAACAAAGTAAGAACCTTCGAAAATGTTTCATCAAAAATTATTCTCTTCTAGCCAAACAACTAATTGAAGGGTCCATAGCAAAGTGAAGTGGTTATTAGAGCAAGAAAAACATATATTTATACAAGTTGCAAAATTCCAGCCAAGTGAAGAATTAAGGAAAAAGGTAAGGTTTAATCATTTTCTTATATGTTATGGGTAATTATGTATGTTGTGGCCGTGTGTATTGTGTGGAAATAAGGGGTCAATTTTACTTAGTATTTTGGTTGTTGTTGTCATGGATTCCATGTTGATAATGAATGTTTAATGATCTTAGTGAAGTTGAAGTAGTTGGGAAACTTGTTTTAGAAGTTAATGTGAATTGAATATAATGTTCTTGCATTTATGGGAGATGATGTGTTAGTGTGATGTTGTTAGTGTAATGTTGTTAGAGTGTAATTATTGGGTTGTTGTAATTGAATTTGAAAGAAGGAATTAGGTTATTATTGTTCTTATTGAAGTTGGAAGGTCTCAGGGGAAGTAGTATGTTAATCGGGTTGTTTTGAATGTCATATGAATGGTTTGAAGTATTCTTGAATCATGTTAGAAAGATTTCGGATTAATACTAAAATGTGGGGTCATTGGTGTTAGTCAGATTATATGTGATTGAATTGAATACACATAAAGTGCCGATGAATTGTGTGGCAAGTATTGTTGATGTAGAATATATTTTGGATTGATTGTTGAAATTGTTAGTATGATTGTTGGTATTGTTATTGATTGTTTGGCCGAGTTGAATTCTCGGATTGTTGTTGATAAAATTGGCCGAGTTTGATTCGCGGGGATGGTGTATTTACAGGGGAAATGCTGCCGAAATTTCGGTAGACAAAGTGTTAGTTTAGGATGAGATTCTTGGATATCTATAGCTAATGTTTGTATTCATTAACATTGTTACAGATTTTGGGAAGGCCAAGAGTTAAGTTGCATTGACTAGGGAAGCGAACAAGGTATGTTAAGGCTCGTCCCTTTCTTTCAAAGGCATGATTCCTGCGCTATGGCTTTATAACTGTTTCCATATTTTCCTTGGTTTTAAAAGTTAGATGTTTAGAATTCTAAAGCATGATTCTATCCCTAATAACCCGTAAATATTTTCCAAAAATGTCTATATTCTTCCAAAACAATGGATTATGATTTTGTAAGCTTTTATGATTATGACGACGGACATGTTTTTGTAATGAAAAGGATGTTGTTAAACATGAGAACATGTCTATGATGATTATGATGAATATGGTTTCATGGTTGAAAATCTCAAGTTATGGATTCAATATGAATATGAGAATATAGAATTAGTTCTTGATCCTCAACTTTATTCCTTGAATATGACTATACTTTCTAAAGACTTCAAGACTATAAGTTGACGCCTTATGAGGTTTATGATCTTATTATATGTTTTCTCTTGAAACTATTTTTCATTTATAGTCTCGCCTTATAGTACTAGTTCCTTCAAGGCGAGACAAAGCGGCCATGGTTATCCCATAATGTAATCGGAGGTTACCGACCTTACGTCACTCTGATGGATACATGATTTTCTTTGGGCTCTCATGCATGCTGACTATATGATATATGTATATGTATATGTGGGATATGGGGAAAGGAAGATATGTTGCGCTATAGACGCATTGCCACCTGGTCAGCTGGTGTGATTTATCATCCTAGACGCGGGATGCCCGGACGCGGGACATATGTGGGCGAGCCGGCGTTGTTCGGCGCTATGACATGTTCTATTTTCTATGTATGTGAAAAAGAAATGTTTTCAAAGGAAAGATAAGCATGCATGGCATCCGGCCAAAAAGGCATTCATATGTACATGTTACTCTCTTATCTCACCATATGCTCTATGATCCCATGACATTGTTATTCATACTTTATGTTCCTTATTATGCTGCTTTTCATGCCTTACATACACGGTACATTATTCGTACTGACGTCCCTTCTTGTGGACGCTGCGTTTCATGCCACGCAGGTAAACAAGTAGACGAGTTCGATTCGTAGGAGCTCCAACCGCAGTACTTTGAGAGCGCTCTAGTTGTTCCGGAGCTTCAGTTCATTGGTACTACTTTTGTGTACATATTCGGGTACGGCAGCACCCGACCCTCCTTGTTAATATATGTATTTTGTTTAGAGGCTCGTAGACAGATACGTACAGTTAGATGCTTTGTACCCTTATTCGTCCTTGTGGTTGTGTAATTTATTCACAAAGTTTATTAACACTTGTTTATAATTATGCTAGTAATGATAGTGTTAAGTAAAGAAATAACGGTATAGTTCATACGGCCCACTCAGTAGTAAAGGTAAAATGATAGATAAGAGGTGCTCGGTATGATAGTATCGGGTACCTGTCGCGGCCCTAGTTGGGTCGTGACAAAAGTGGTATCAGAGCAGTTTGTCCTAGGGATTGTCTACGAGTCGTGTCCAGTAGAGTCCTGTTTATGGGTATGTAGCGCGTCACACTTATAAACAGGGGGCTGCAGGGTATTTAGGAAATCTGACCTTCTTTGTACTCTAGATCGTGCGATAGAGCTATGTTACCAGGTTTCCATGTTCTTTTCTTAATCTTGTGTTATGGTTTCAGTGATGCCGGTGAACAGGAAAGCTACGGCGGCCCACAAGGGCAAGACGGTGGCTGAAAGAAGAGTTGAACAGGAGCCAGCGGTGGAAGTAGAAGAAGGCGAGTCTCACAACGAGGCTCCTCCCCAGATTTCTCCTGCTTCCCCTGTATCAGCAGAGCAGGAAAGAGCTCCAGCTCCAGCCCCAGTAGCTCCAGTTCCACCGCCAGCAGCTTCGGGCCAGCAGATAACAGAGGCTATTCAGTTGCTAACCCAGTTAGTTGCCGCACAAGCTCAGCGGCAAGATGCAGACCAGGGAGACAGGGCAGTGAGTGCAAGAGCCCGTGATTTTATCACCCTGAAACCCCCGGAGTTTTATGGATCGAAACCAGAGGAAGACCAGCAAAGTTTTATAGACGAGATGCTGAAGACACTGAGGATAATACATGCGTCAGATACAGAGTCAGTAGAGTTGGCTTCATATAGATTGCGGGATGTAGCGGTTCAGTGGTATAATAATTGGGTATCTTCAAGGGGAGCAAATGCACGTCCCCCGGTTTGGCAACAGTTCACTGAAGCATTCCTGCGACATTATTTACCACCGGAGATTCGACGGGCTCGAGCCGATATGTTTTTGAATCTCAAACAGGGAAATATGAGCGTCCGGGAATATAGTCTCCGTTTCAACTCTTTGGCCAGGTATGCCCCATCCATGGTGGCTGATATGGGAGATCATGTACATCGGTTCGTGAGTGGGTTGGGGCCACATTTAGTTAAGGAATGCTTGACAGCTTCACTCCAGGATGGAATGACTATTGCTCGTATCCAGGCCCAATGCCCAAAACCTAGAGGAACAACACCAGCTACAGAGAGGTGAGCGTTATTCGGATAGGGGTTCCAGAAAAAGGGCCAGACCTTTCGAGACTAGAAGTGAGTATAGAGGGGGACAAACACAGCAGCAATCCAGGCATTCAGGCCAACCAGCGGCCAGCGCACCTCCTCGATTTGCGAGTGGGAGATTTGATCGCCCTACCTATTCAGGACCAGATCAGAGTGTCAGAGCTTCAGGGTCCCAGTATAGAGCTGATTTTAACAAGACGGGGCAGCCCCCACTACGATGTGCTCGGTGTGGCAGGCCACACTCTGGACAGTGTTACCTAGATACAGGTGCATGTTTTTCCTGTGGTCGGACTGACCATTTGATGCGTGATTTCCCACTAAGGAATGAGGGAGACAGAGCTCCGTCCGCCGGATCAGCAATTGGTTCGTCATCGACCGTGCGCCCTCCTGGACAGACTTCCCAGGCTCCAGCAGGCCGTGGCCGAGGCAGAGGAGGAGGGGCACCTAGTTCAGCCGGTCCTCCGCACCGTATCTATGCATTGACAGGACGGCAGGATCCTGAACCTTCCCCAGACGCGGCTACAGGTACACTATCAGCATTTTCCTATGATATGTATGTGTTAATTGATCTAGATTCTACTCTATCATATACTGCTCTTTGTATTGCTGAATGTATTGGGAATTTGGAAATTCAGGACGAAAAGCAGCCGTACACATAGGTAAAAGGTGAATACTGGGGATTGCGAAGGCTAAAATAGTAATTAAAAGGGAAAGATGTGTTACGAGAGTGTTTCGGAAATTGTCAAGACCCCAACTTGCCCCAGATTACGTAATAAAGGTAGTGCGGGGGAGTGGAGGCAAAAAATACTAGCATTAAGACACCAAAATGCATCAAAGTTTCGAGGTTAAGCGTGCTAGAGTGAGAGCAATTTCAGGATGGGTGACCCCCTGGGAAGTGTACTGAAAATTTCATAAATGTAGGTATAGGAGACGAACGTGGAATTAGGGCAACCTAAAGAAAATTAGAGTATGTGGAGTGGTTAGAAACCTTATAGAGGTCGCGTAGGCTGAGACGGACTAGACTGGTGAAAAGGAAGAACGCGCAACACAGCTCTGAGATCAAAGTAAGTTCGAATAGCGTTTGGAAATGTTTGTAAGTAAAATAGTAGTAAATATATATATGCATGTAACATCTCATTTGTGACTGTAGAATCCCAGCAACTAGTGTAGCGATATATAGAAGATACTAACTGAACGGAATTCGAGAGGCAGAGTGAAAGACATAAGTACAGAAGTTACAGGGCAAAAATTGATATTGGATCCATCACTAGTTAAGGCTAGGAATTCCTAACACAGTAATACACGGGAACATAGTTAGCAAGGAGATAGACGTGACAGACTCCGCAATGAAGGAACTACAATTGTAAGAAGGTCGCGGAAGGCGATGGCTACTTAGAGGGCATAGGCGTGTATAGACCCTATTAATAAAGGGGGGGGGAGAACATGCTAGACTTAAAATGAACTATGACGATTCGAGCTCCATAAAAAGGGGACTTATTAACTCAGGGCCAGGGTTTGGAGTATGTTGGCATATCGTGAAGGTTACGAAAGGGCGTAGAAATAAATTGGCAATGGTTGTAATATGAGGCAGAGATAGGGGGCAAATATGGAAGGTACTTGGAGAGGTCAACAAATATAAAAAGGACAACCGAGATGGCACCCTATGAGGCTTTGTATAGCAAGAAGTACAAGTCACAAATCGGTTGGTTCGGAGTTGACGGAACTAAGTTAATCGGCCCATGGTCTACAGGCAATCTAAGCTTCTAAAAAGATGTGTTAAGTGACGTGCGAGACAACTATAAAGGAGACCTCCCCGAAATATTATAATACACCATGAGGCCAGTCCAACATTCGAGGACGAATGTTCTAAAAGGGGGGAGGATGTTATATCCCGCATTTTGTACATTCGGATAATTTAAGATATTAGTGGGAAGTTAAGGACGAGGTTATATTTTGATTTTTGGTTTACCACAAAAGTTGTGTATGAACATTTTGAAGTGGAAATATCAAGAAATGCTAGTGGCAAAAAGGGAAATTCACAATATGACTCGTGGAAATATGGAGGAAGGCGAAGGGTAAATTTGGAATTTGGAAAAAATTTAAATTCTCATGAAGTGAAAAAACAAAAAAAAAATGGGCTTGACCAATTGGGCCAAGGTTGCCGGTCAACAAATGGGCCAAAGCCCACATGAGTATAAAATAAATAAGTCATCTTATTCATTATATTCCTAGAAATTTCAAGAACTTTGAAGAACAAAGAGAGGGAGAAAAGATAAGGGGCCATTCGGCCATACCCCAACAAAGTAAGAACCTTGGAAAAATTTTCATCAAAAATTATTCTCTTCTAGCCAAACAACTAATTAAAGGGTCCTTAGCAAAGTGAAGTGGTTATTGGAGCAAGAAAAACATATATTTATACAAGTTGCAAAATTCTAGCCAAGTGAAGAATCAAGGAAAAAGGTAAGGTTTAATCCTTTTCTTATATGTTATGGGTAATTATGTATGTTGTGGCCGTGTGTATTTTGTGGAAATAAGGGATCAATTTTACTTAGTATTTTGGTTGTTGTTGTCATGGATTCCATGTTGATAATGAATGTTTAATGATCTTAGTGAAGTTGTAGTAGTTGGGAAACTTGTTTTAGAAGTTAATGTGAATTGAATATAATGTTCTTGCATTTATGGGAGATGAAGTGTTAGTGTGATGTTGTTAGTGTAATGTTGTTAGAGTGTAATTATTGGGTTGTTGTAATTGAATTTGAAAGAAGGAATTAGGTTGTTATTGTTCTTATTGAAGTTGGAAGGTCTCGGGGGAAGTAGTATGTTAATCGGGTTGTTTTGTATGTCATATGAATGGTTTGAAGTATTCTTGAATCATGTTAGAAAGATTTCGGATTAATACTAAAATGTGGGGTCATTGGTGTTAGTCGGATTATATGTGATTGAATTGAATACACATAAAGTGCCGATGAATTGTGTGGCAAGTATTGTTGATGTAGAATATATTTTGGATTGATTGTTGAAATTGTTAGTATGATTGTTGGTATTGTTATTTATAGTTTGGCCGAGTTGAATTCTCGGATTGTTGTTGATAAAATTGACCGAGTTAGATTCTCGGGGATGGTGTATTTAATGGGGAAATGCTGCCGAAATTTCGGTAGACAAAGTGTTAGTTTAGGATGAGATTCTTGGATATCTATAGCTAATGTTTGTATTCATTAACATTGTTATAGATTTTGGGAAGGCCAAGAGTTAAGTTGCATTGACTAGGGAAGCGGACAAAGTATGTTAAGACTTGTCCCTTTCTTTCAAAGGCATGATTCCTGCGCTATGGCTTTATAACTGTTTCCATATTTTCCTTGGTTTTAAAAGTTAGATGTTTAGAATTCTAAAGCATGATTCTATCCCTGATAACCCGTAAATATTATCCAAAAATGTCTATATTCTTCCAAAACAATGGTTTATGATTTTGTAAGCTTTTATGATTATGACGACGGACATGTTTTTGTAATGAAAACGATGTTGTTAAAGATGAGAACATGTCTATGATGATTATGATGAATATGGTTTCATGGTTGAAAAACTCAATTTATGGATACAATATGAATATGAGAATATAGAGTTAGTTCTTGATCCTCAACTTTATTCCTTGAATATGACTCTACTTTCTAAAGACTTCAAGACTATAAGTTGACGCCTTATGAGGTTTATGATATTATTATATGTTTTCTCTTGAAACTATTTTTCATTTATAGTCTCGCCTTATAGTACTAGTTCCTTCGAGGCAAGACAAAGAGGCCATGGTTATCCCGTAATGTAATCGGAGGTTACCGACCTTACGTCACTCCGATGGATACATGATTTTCTTTAGGCTCTCATGCATGCTGACTATATGATATATGTATATGTATATGGGGGATATGGGGAAAGGGATATATGTTGCACTATAGACGCATTGCCACCTGGTCAGCTGGCGTGATTTATCATCCCGGACGCGGGACATATGTGGGCGAGCCGGCGTTGTTCGGCGCTATGACATGTTCTATTTTCTATGTATGTGATAAAGAAATGTTTTCAATGGAAAGATAAGCATGCATGGCATCCGGCCAAAAAGGCATTCATATGTACAGGTTACTCTCTTATCTCACTATATGCTCTATGATCCCATGACATTGTTATTCAAACTTTATGTTCCTTATTATGCTGCTTTTCATGCCTTACATACTCGGTACATTACTCGTACTGACATCCCTTCTTGTGGACGCTGCGTTTCATGCCACGCAAGTAAACAGGTAGACGAGTTCGGTTCCTAGGAGCTCCAACCGCGGTACTTTGAGAGCGCTCCAGTTGTTCCGGAGCTTCAGTTCATTGGTACTACTTTTGTGTACATATTCGGGCACGGCAGCACCCGGCCCTCCTTGTTAATATATGTATTTTGTTTAGAGGCTCGTAGACAGATATGTACAGTTAGATGCTTTGTACCCTTATTCGTCCTTGTGGTTGTGTAATATGTTCACAAAGTTTATTAAAACTTGTTTATAATTATGCTAGTAATGATAGTGTTAAGTAAAGAAATACTGGTATAGTTCATACGGCCCACTGAGTAGTAAAGGTAAAACGATAGATAAGGGGTGCTCGGTATGATAGTATCGGGTACCTGTCGCGGCTCTAGTTGGATCGTGACAGCACTTCCCTTATTTATACTACTTTTCCCGTGTTCTATATCAACTCCCAAACGCTCACAACAATATTCACAATATCGCAATCAGCAATCGTCGTTTATATACATTGACCACAATCCACCGTTCCTTTTCAATTTCTCCACATTCATAGTTGTAGCTTACTATCGCATTTTCTCATGTGTAATACTTATTTCATGGTCTAAGCGTCATTTATAACGTATTCATGATTTCAACACATCAACATTCATGATTCCATTTAACTACCATTCAACCATGGCACTATTCACTCATTTATGACCCATTTGCTATACTTTTCGACAATTCGGGTATATTAACCTTTCAACACCTTAAACAACATGCGATTGTCATGAAACTTACCTTGGATGATAGTTGAACAACCCTTGAGTGGAGTTCCTCCTCTAGCACCAAAACCCTACTTCACTTCTTTTGGGTTTTCTTGAGAAAGATAAACTTTAGTGTGATTCTTACACTTGATTTCGTGGGTTTCATGTAGTTGATCACTAATTTCCTTTGGTTTTCTTGTGATGAAGAGTAGAAAGTATTCTAGGAGTTTCTAGAGAGAAATATCGTGAAGGTGAAATGATTTGAATGAGCTTGGGTCTCTTTTTAATGACTTAAAATCTAATCCGGAATGAACAGTGACTGAGGTGTACAGTGGTCGTAAACCAACTTTACGGGCCGTATTCTGGTTTACGGTCCGTCCTTCGCGACCGTATTTAAACATAACAGAACCAGAAAGGTTTACTAGAGTCGTGGTGGTTTACGGTCACAGTTTACGGGCCATATTTCGATTTACGGTCCGTATTCTGGGTCGTATTTAACCATTTAGACATTTGGCAGAAAGTTGAAATTTTTGAAAGGTTGGAGGACGATAGCAGTTTACGGTCTGTAAATCACTTTACGGGCCGTATTCCACTTTACGACCAATTGGGTCAAAGTGCAAACCTGCAACTTTTCACTGTACGTTCACGGGGAAATTTCCGAGGTGTAACACTAGGTCCCCAATTCCTTCTACAAAGTCCTCCAGAAATGGAAGTGAACTGAGTGCCTCTCTTTAAAATGATAGAAATGGGCACCCCATGCTATTTGACAATCTCTCTAATATAGATCCTTGCCAACTTCTTTGAATTGCAGGTAGTCTGAACTGCAATGAAGTGCACGGACTTAGTCAACCTATCCACGATAACCAAAATGGCTTCAAACTGGCTTCATTAGACCAACCACAAAATGCATAGCTATTCTCTCCCACTTCCACTCAGGATTGGGCATCCTCCGAGTAACACCTCCCAGTTTCTGATTCTCATACTTAACTTGCTGGCAATTCAAACACTGAGAAATGAACTATACAGTATCCCTCTTCATCCTACCCCACCAATAATGTTGTCTCAAGTCACGATATACCTTAGTTGAACCAGGATGGATGGAATATCTGAAACTATGATCCTCCTTCAAAATCAACTTAATCAACCCATAAACATGAGGAATGCAAATTCACCCCATAATCCTGAATACACCCTCATCATCAAGAATAGTCTCCTTGGCTTCTCCACTTAACACTTTATCTAGAATCTTCCATAATTTGGCAACCTCAAACTGCTGAGCCTTAATCTGCTCCAAAAGAGACGACCTCGCCGCATCACATGCTAGAACTTTGCCAGTTCCGAAATATTAAGCCTCACCATACTATTAGCCAAAGACTGAACCTCCGTAGCTAAGGGGCGCTCTTCAACAATCAAATGCCGTAAGCTACCCATACTCACTGCCTTTCGGCTCAATGCATTAATTACCACATTATCCGTGATCGGATGATAAAGAATGGTAATTTCATAATCCTTTAGCAACTCCATCCACCTACGCTACCTCGAATTTAGATCTCACTGATTGAATACATGTTGAAGACTTTAATGATCCGTGAATACCTCACAATGGACCCAATACAGGTAATGTCTCCAAATCTTCAAAGCAAATACTACTGCCGCGAACTCTATCTCATAAGTGGGGTAGTTCTTCACATGGACCTTGAACTTCCTCAAAGCATACGCGATCACCTTACCCTCTTGCATCAACGCGCAACCCAAACCAATCCGAGAAGCATCATAATAAACAGTAAAGTCTTTTCCCTCTACAGCTATAGGCAAAATCAGAGCTGAAGTCAATAGAGCCTTGAGCTTTTGAAAGCTCTCCTCACACTCATCGGACCACTGAAAAGGTATATTTTTTTTAGTCAACCAAGTCAAATGAGAAGTGATAGATAAGAACCCCCGCACGAACTGACAATAGTAACTCGCTAAGCCCATAAAACTATAAATCTCCATCACCGAAGTAGGTCTAGACCAATCTCTAACTCCCTCAATCTTCTTGGGATCCACCATAATCCTATCCTTAGACATAACATGCCACCAAAACGCCATAGAACTGAGCCAGAACTCATACTTAGAAAATTTGGCATACAACTTCTTCTCCTTCAACAACCTAAGTACTATCCTCAAGTGCTTCTCATGATCTTCCTTACTCCGAGAGTACACCAAAATGTCATCAACGAATAAAATCACAAACGAATCCAAATAGGGCTTGAAGATCCTAATCATCAAATCCATGAAAGCTGTAGGGGTGTTGTTAAGCCCAAAAGACATCACCAAGAACTTATAGTGACCATAGAGTGTCCTCAAAGTAGTCTTCAGAATATGCTACGCTCTAATCTTTAACTGGTGATACCCTGACCTCAAGTAGATCGTAAAGAAGACCTACGCACCCTAAACCTGATCAAACTATATGGGGTATCAGATACTTATTTTGAATAGTATTCTTGTTCAACTGCCGATCGATACATATCCGCATAGAACCATCCTTCTTCGTCACGAACAAAATGGGGGCAGCCCAAGAGGAAACACTAGATCTAATGAACCCCATGCTCAAAAAATCCTACAACTGTTCCTTCAACTCCCTCAACTCTGTCGAGGCCATATGATAAGGTGGAAGTGAAATAGGTCGAGTGCCTGGCTCCTAATCTATGCAGAAATCAATATCACAATCAGGTGGCATACCGGGCAAGTCTGTGGGAAAGACCTTCGTGAACTCGCTGACTATAGGAATTGACTCAAGGGACGGAGTATCTGCACTCGTATCCCGGATATACGCCAAGTGAGCCAAACACCCCTTATCCACCAACTTCTTCGCCTGAAGGAATGATATAATCTTCGGGGGAGCAGTGATAGGAGTACCCCTCCACTCAAATCTCGAAATGCTTGGCATGGCTAACGTGACTATCTTGGCGTGACTGTCTAGAACCACATGATAGGGAAACAACTAATTCGTATCCAAGATGACATCGAAATCTACCGTATTAAGGATCATCAAATATACCCAAGTACTATAACCTATAAATGTAACTATACATGACCGATAGACCAGATCCACTACCACAAATTTTTTTATCATAGTAGGAAAAAGAATAGGCACATCAAGTAGATCACAAATCATATCCAAACTCATAGAGAAATATGTGGACATATAATAGAAAGTAGAGCCCGGATCAAATAATACTGAAGCTACCCGGTGACAGACAAATATAGTACCTGTGATAGCTAGACAAAAGCCTTTGCCTCTGATCTGCCTAGAAAAGCATAACAATGAACTCATCCGCCCTCAGACTATGCGCCTCCATGACCACCCTAACCAGACTGGGCTTTCCCTCTCGCTACTTGATAACTGCCCCTGTCGAGCTGTTGACCACTTCTCTCAGATTGATAGCCGACCCTGCTAGGCTGTGAACCACTTCTACCCCAAGATCCACCTCTGCTAACCGATGGTGCTGGAATCTTGGGAGTATGAAATTAAGAGCCTTGCTGAACTCTACTCTATTTGGGTCTAGGACACTCTCTTACAGAATGTCCTAGGTGACCACACTCAAAGCAACCTCTAATCAATCAGGGCTGTGACACTGAAGCCGAAGAACTAGAATATCCTCCACGGTCTGAGGATCATGGGTAAGAACCCCGAGAAGTCTGTCTAGAACTGAAAAACACTCTGCCCAGAAGGACCACAAGCTAAAATATACAATGCTGGCTGAATGGAGCGGCCATAATGGTACTGATGGATCTCGCCCAAATGGCCCCCACCCCTTGAAGACAAACCACTAAAATTACCGAATTGGTTAATCCTCTTATCATTACCGCCACCATGAGCTTGAATCCTCGCAGACTCTAACTCGGTAGCATGAATAATCACAGAATGGAAAAAAGACCCAGAAGCTACTGGTTGTAAGGTCGTCAGCTTCAACAGAAGCACCAACCCCTTGACGAACCTCCTCGCACGCTCTTCTTTTGTGGGGAGGAACTAAACTGTATAACGAGTCAAAGAATGAAATTTGGACTCAGTGATCGACATCCCTCTCTGCTTTTGACTGTTGAACTCATCTTTTGGCCTGTCCTTCAAAGTCCAGGGAACGTACATCTCCAGAAACACCTGATAGAACTGAGTCCATATCAAAGGAGGCGACCCAGTTGGTCGACACTCAATATAGGACCTCTCAGGAAGATTCAATATGTGAACCATGGCATCATGCATTACGGGCGTGGAAATAACCTCTGGCTAAGCCTGGGCTGGTCCCAGCTCATCCTCGTCCATGGGCTCATCATTGTCCTGAAACACTGGCTAGGGCGATACAGATCTAGATCGAGCCTGTCCAGCCATGTCACGATCCAAATCAGAGGGCCACTGCGGGACTCGGGCTTTATTTATCGAGCACTAACATGACATACATTTATAATTGTAAAAATATACATAGGTGGGCCAGAAGGGCCATTATACGACAACCTACTAATTCGTGTAAAGTAGACTAAAAAACTCTCAAGCCAAAAGGACATACATATAAATATATACATAACTGGACATGCTAGTACGTGCCGACAAGGCTGTCATGAACATCTATATGACAAAACATAGACCGGCACGGCCATACAACATCTATATACATGACAATTGTCCACAAGCCTCTAAAGGAGTGCATAAACATCATAAGGTCGGGTCAAGGCACCACCATACCCATGAGTATACAAAAATAATACCAATAAGAGAACAACAACTCCGGGACAAGTGGAGTGCTCCAATACCAACGCTGAGTTGGGAAACCTACTGATGTGAACCGTCACCCTGTCTATCTGAACCTGTAAGCATAAAACATAGCGTCCCCAGGCAAAGTGACGTAAGTATGAATAAAGTACCGAGCATTTAAGGTAGAAAATAGCCTGAACATCTGAAATGCCTCTAAGGGCCATGCTATGCATAAGTACAGTATACATGTGTATATAATACCTTTATACATATATATGCCTATATAATTCCTTCAAGCCTCTGTAGGCTTCCTCATCATAAAATCATATATACATAGATGCATGAGTGTGATAGAGATACAGTTAGAGCCTATCGGAGTGACATAAGGTCATTGCACCTTCAATTACATTATGAAAATCAATACCATTAATATAAGCCTCAATAGATCGTAAGGATCATATATATAGACATACTTGGAACAACATTATAAGGAAAGGAACAACATGGACAACCTTTGTTAATAAGAGTAGATTCGTTATGGAATACCGTATCGTTTATGTTCGGTTTTACCTTAGATCATGCCAAAAGAAGGAGGGTTAGCCTTAACATACCTCAATCTCCTTTACAGTATTTCCAATGTAGCCTATAATATAACTCAATCTACATTAGTACAATAAGGATTATGTTTAATGTCGGGGAGAGACTTAATCGAATCCCTACGTTAGAAACTATCTATATAAATTTGGGCGGCATATCCCTATAACATTGACTTCATCCAACTCCACATATCAATAACAACAATTCATAGTAACACAACAAGTAAAACACCAACAATAAGATGTGGTGATTATTCAGACTTGAGTAAATTAAGTTTCAACTAAAGTTCTGATTTTGCCATTATGGGCCCAGGGCTATCTTCTAAGGGTCGTTCCGAATTCATCTAGGAATATAGCTATTAGGGTGTTCATAGACTCGTTGATAATATGAGATACTTATTTGATTAGACTTATTTCTTTCGGATGCATTCCAAAAAGGGAAGAAGTTCCAGATGGATGGTTTGTGGCTCCTGTTCGGCTTTCAAGGTATGTTATGGCTTAGTTACGTCTAGACTTTGATGAGGGATACGTATGTAATTAGTAGTTATTGATTGAGAAGGTATGATTAGTCCTTCGGGCATGGTGTGGAGGTGAATTCCAAATAGGTTTGTATCATCAATTGTTATGTGGGCTTGTCGCCATATTTGCTTGCGATTATGAATAGGGTTAGAGTGTCACGCCCCGAACCATGACCTGGGCGAAACACGACACTCGGTGCCTTACTGCTTGTGATCGAGCAAACCACATGGCTTGCTGAATCATTATGAGGCATACATGATCAGAATAGAACATGAAATATGATGAGCTTTAAGAAAATACATGAAGTCATAATAATTAATAAAATACTTATTTAAAACACGAATGCACAACTACTATGAATTGAGCCAAAGATGGCTAAACAACTTGCATGTCAGACATAACTAAACAGGCTAGTCTATGAAACCTCTAATCACGAGTCTTAACTAGAAAAAGTACTTGCTGGGACAATGCCCCCAGCATACCTTTAAATGCATAACTGACAAAATAAAAATATTTGACTAAAACCCCGAATGAGATGGGGCTCACCAATAAGCTGATACGAGCGAATCCTACTGAGCAGATGTGGCTTCCTATAAATCTGTACCTGCATCGTTAAATGTAGGCCCCCAAACAATAAAAGGGGAAGTCAGCACATTGAATGTACTGGTATGTAAAGCAACTGAATAAAATAACATGTGACATTGAAATAACATAATAGAGACTGACCTGAAACATGATCATGAACATGAGTACATATACATATATAACATGTGTAAACTATCGTGAGTAGGGATAGCAGTAAATATAACCAACAACATGGTCTGGTACTTGCGTCCTACTAACAAAATACTCATACCTTGCCACAGACATGAGATTTAATAATATTATGAAAGCATCCAGTCATTATGAGAGATCATCCTGAGCATGGGTGGAGCGATCCTCATCCTACGGTGGTTACGTAGTTTCAGGCTGTTTGAAGCCTTTTCGGTAATTAATACAACACCCAAAAACATGAACACGAAAAATAAGTGGCACTTGATGCCCATGGCTTTTCATGAATCATAACTTGCATGTACATGGATATCATTCGTATTATTCCTGCACGAACTTATAAAACATATATAGCTTTTCTTGAAAATATCATAATAGTTCATAAACTTGCATGTAAGAACCCATGGAATGCAAAGTATGGGCTTTCATGGATTACAGATTGATTCTCAATAATCAAAATGATGTATCAAGAACACAATGAAGAATTTATAACAATTTAATACATTATATAACATGGTGCATGGACCTAGGGTTAGCATAAAAATGGTTAAAAGTCTTAGTTTTCGTAAAGCTTCATGGTTTATGGAAGAAGAAGTGTGGGGAAGAAAAAAGATGTTCCCACACATAGATAGTAACCCTACATACCTAGTAATGCTCCAAGGTTGAAATAATAATCTGAACTTGGAAGAAGAATTCCAAGGTTTACGCCTTGAGTCCTTAAATGGATTTTCTTGAAAACTCTATGTTAAGAACAATGATCTCATTGTTAGATTATGAGAAAACATGTTAGAATTGATTCAGAAGGGCTTGGATTGACTTACCTTGATGTTTTGGATTGTCGGGAGAGGAATACCTTCGTTCAGGGGTTTAGGGACTAGTAAAAATAAAAATTAGAACTAAAACTAAGTATTTATAGTTTCTGGTACGGCATGGGAAATACGGACCAAAATACAGTCCGTATTCTGAATTACGATCCGTAATTTTGGACAGTAATTAAGCATGTTCAACAGGACAGAAACACTGTAGCACCTCCTTCGCAAATACTGTTATATCTCGTATTTTCGAACGTCTGATTATTTGTAAGCTGAGGTGGGGGCCACACGTCAAGATTTTTTTTTTGGAACATGTGACAAGTTATATGAATCACATATGTAAAATTAAACACAACTCGTGAAGGGCCCTTGGGCCAAATCAAAGTGGAAGCCCTCCAAACGAATATTTTTAAGAAAACGTTTTCGGGTGACTTGACTTCGAGGGACAAAAACGGTATTATACGTTTGGAATTTGGAAAAGTACCAAGAAATAGAAGTTGTAGGTAATTGAAGTAGCTGTCCAACCATAGGTCGTGGGTTCTCAGTTGACGTCGGTGCAAGGAGACAAGAACGTTTTAAGGTCGAAAGGTCAGTGGGCTAGGCCCAACTCGGGACCAACCGGGTTAGGCCCAAAAAAAAAAAGGAAAATGAGGCCCAAATTTGTGAGGGGTTGCCGGCCAACATAGCCGAAGCCCATGATTTTATTAATTATCCATGTGATAATTAATATAAAGGATATATTAATGAGTCATATCTCATTTAGAAACTTCAAGAAACAAAGAAAGAGAGAAAGCAAGAACACCAAGAGCAAAATTAAGAGACCATTCGGCCCTAGCAAGGGATTTTCACCCCTCAAAAATCTTGATCCAAAAATTATTGTCTTGTGATATTTCCACTAATTCAAGGGTCCTTTACAACTTGGTGTAGTTATTTTGGAAGAAAGGGCACTTGTTTCATCAATTTAACCACTTAGTCAAGTGAAGAAGTTGGGAGAAAAAGGTAAGAATTAATTCCTTTTTCTTGTGTTATGAAGGGTTGTTTGTGTTGTAGTATGTGGAAATGAGTAGAAAGTATGGAAATATGAAAGTTTGCAAAGTGGGTGTGTGTGTAGGCATGTAGCCGTGTGTGTGTAATGTTGTATGAATATGATGAGTTGAATTTTATGTTGTATTCTAGTTGTGGTTATGGTGAAATTTATATTGGAAATGAAAGTTGAATGAATTTGGTTGAAGTTGGAAATATAAGTGTTGGTCGTGTGGTATATGGAAGTTAAAATGGAAATGAACTAATTTTGTTTAATATGTTGGTTGTGTTGTTGTGATCCTTATAGTGTAAATGAAGGTTAAATAGGTTAAGTTGGCATTGAAATTGATTGTAGAAGATTATGTCATTTTTGTATGATTTTATGATATTATGGAAATGAAGTTGTTAAAGTGTGGATTGTTGTTGTTGAGTATGAATTTGTAAGTAGAAAATGTGTTGTGATGGTTTTGTTGTATATGTAAGAGTTTTGGATGGAATATGGAATTGATGGAATTGTTGAATATTGGATATATGGCTTGGAATATTCTTGGCCTATGTTTGAATGATTTTAAATTAGTCTATGAATATGGAAATATTGATATTGACTTGAAAGTGCAAAGTTGAATTGGAAGTTGTTGCATTATTTGGAAAAGAACACTATTTATGTTAAATTGCGTTTCTAGTCGATTGTGGATGTTGTTGGAATTGTTGTTGATATGGTTGTTGCTATTTGAGTCGAGTTGAATCTCGGGGATGTTGTATGTATAAGGGAGATGCTGCCCAAATTTTTGTAGAAAAGTATAAGTTAAGATTCGAGTTGTAAAGGCCTGAAATTTCTAATTGGTAAACATGACCATATGTAGATTTTGGGCGAAACGGAATTGAACTTGGACGAGCGTAAGGCGCAACTAAGGTATGTAAAGCTCACTCTTTCCTTCTTTTGGCATGTCCTATGTATACTAGGTCAAGACTTGAGCCTCGGGAACAATTCTGTCCATCGAAACCCGAGTTTGATTTTGAATACTATTCGTTCAATGTAATTGAACTATAATTCTTATGTTTTGTTAGAAGAGTGTCTAAACATCCATAACTTCCACAAGTGTATTCAGATTGCTTTGAAACTTTCTTGGATGACCCCATAAAGTCCAATGTTTGTAATTTATATCCGCCACCTCGACTTGACCCGAGGTGGGCTCACAAGTTCCGAAACTTCCTTCGCTTGTCTCACTTGAGCTATTCTTGTATGACATAAAAGTAAGTATTCTGATATTCTGGATAAGCTACTTACCTTCTGTATTTTTCCTGATATACGATTCATGTGTGATGCATGATTCTGGCATGTGTGACTTATGTTTGGAAAGTAATAAAGTTAGCACTTGTATTATTGTGTGCACTGTGTGGTATTGACCGCTGGACTCCTGACCGCGGTATGTGCGACATTGACCGCTGGACACCTGACCGCGGTATGCCGCACTATGTGATGTTGACCGCTGGACCCCTGACCGCGGTATCTGCGACATTGACCGATGGACCCCTGACCGCGGTATGTCGGGTTTGGGATGCTAACCGCTTGACACTTGGTCGCGGTATGTGAGATAGTGACCGCGGGACTCTTGGCCGCGGTAATTGTGTGTTGATTTTCTGTGTGTATGAGACAGAGATGTTCCTCAAAGGAAAGCAAAGTATTTTGGAATTTTGATTGCCGTATTTGTCTTCCGGAACCTTTTATGTATGATTTGTACGTCAGATGCAACACTTTGGTATTTTGGCTATTGTGCTCACCTTCTGTACATTTTACTTCGGTTATGTCTTCGTTTACTGTACTTCATGCTTTGCATTCTCTGTACATCTTTCGTACTGACCCCCTTTCTTCGGGGGGCTGCGTTTCATGCCCGCAGGTACAGATTCACGTTTTGGTGACCCACCGGCGTAAGATTTCCCTTTTGCTGTTCGGAGTGCTCCCTTTGATCCGGAGCTGACGTTTTGGGTACATACTCTTCTGAAGTATATGTTTATGTTTATTCAGGGTACGGCGGGGCCCTGTCCCGCCATCTGATTATGTTGTTCCGTACTAGAGGTCTGTAGACATAGACGTGGGTAATGTACAGTTTTGTTTGGACGCGTTGTGTAAATTGTGTTTGGGTGGCCCATCCGCCGTGGCGGCCCTATCGGCCGCGTGTATGTATGTTTCGGTACGTTATGTATAGTATGATAGCCTTGCCGGCTTCTATGCAGTATATATGGTTGTTGGCACCAGTGTGGAGCCATGTCTGATATTCATTTATATACGAGTCGTCTGTATGCTGAATTTGGTAAATGAGCGCGTAGGGGAGCCCAGTTCGGGCACTAGTCACGGCCTACGGGGATGGGTCGTGACAGAAGTGGTATCAGAGTGGTTCGTCCTCGGATTGTCTACAGACCGTGTCTAGTAGAGTCTTGTTTATCGGTGTGTTGTGCACCACATCTATAAACAGGAGGCTACAGGGCATTTAGGGTGTTATCTTTCCTTCTGGTCCTAGATCGTGCGATAGAGCTGTGTTATCAGGATGGTTCTTCCCTGACAAATTGTTATATTTTCAGCGATGCCTCCGAAGAAGGCCACAGCCGCCCAGAAGGGCAAGTCTACAGCGGCAGGTGAGACCAGCCGAGCTCAGGTGACTACTAGGGCTCGTGCCCAGATTGAGCCAGATATTGTGCCTTCGACGGCCAGTTCTGCTATGCCACCAGTATCGGAGGGATTTGGAGCAGCCACAGCTGCAGCACAGGGGGCGGCTCCACCGCCAGCTCCCGCGACACCAGTACCTGTACCTCCAGCCGCCCAGCCAGGGGCGGATGATGGGACCCTGCGAGAGGCAGTCTAGCTATTGACTCAATTGGTAGCAGGGCAGGTTTACAGACAGGGAGCAGGGGATGATCGTGTAGACAGACGCGATAGCCAGAGGGCCCATGATTTTCTGCTTTGTCGCCCACCAGAGTTTTCCGGGTCAAAGCCCGCAGAAGACCCTCAGGAGTTCATCCGACAAGTGCAGCGTACCCTGCGATTGATTAGTGCCTCCGAGACAGAGTCGGTTGAGTTGGCGTCGTACCGGTTGCACGATGTAGCAGCTAATTGGTACGAGTCTTGGATGTTGTCCAGAGGCGAGGGTGCCCCTCCAGCCGTATGGGGAGAGTTTACAGAGGCCTTCCTGGCCCATTTTCTACCTCCGGAGGTGAGGCGGGCCAGAGTAGACAGATTCCTGCTATTGAGACAGAGGGGCAGGAGTGTCAGGGAGTACAGCCTGGAGTTCGATTCGCTTGCCAGATATGCGCCCGCTTATTTCGCTGATATGACTGACCGGGTGCATCGGTATGTGATAGGGCTAGATGATTATTTGGTTGACAGCTGCACGGTGATGGCGGCCCAGATAGGGATGAGCATTACCCATATACAGGCCCACGCCTAGAGTATGGAGGACCGACACCGAGGGCGTCAGCCTGACAGGGATTATGACAGGGGTCCGCCCAAGAGGTCCCGATCCGCGAGATATTCTGGAGAATCGTGAAGCAGGCAGCCTCAGCAGCAGCAGAGCAGATATCCTCCCCAACTAGCACCGAGCACACCCCCACAGTTCCCCGGTTGGGGACCGGATGGTGCAGAGTATCCAAGAGCAGGCCAGAGCTCTAGGGCTTCAGGCTTACAGATGGACAAAGGTTCCAGTCAGTGGCGGCCACCCCTACCCCGATGTCCTCACTGTAGGAGACACCACCAGGAGGGGGAGTGTCGTCATGCCACGGGTGCTTGCTTTACCTACGGCCAGCAGGGCCATTATATGAGAGATTGCCCACTCAGGGACAATGCCGGGGGAGCAGCTCAGCCTACCGGGTCAGTCGCCGGTTCGTCTTCCCCTTCCGTAGCTATACGCCCGATGGGACGGGGTACACCGGCCCCAGCAGGCCATGGCCGAGGCCGTGGCGGAGCCTCCAGTTCCGGCGGTCCATCGAATCGTCTATATGCTTTGACCAGCCTGCAGGACCCAGGAGCGTCACCAAGTGCAGACCCAGGTATATTATTAATCTTTTCTTAAGAGATATGGGTATGGATAGATCTGTACTCTATCATATTATGTGATTTTCTTCTTCTGGGTGTTAGTAAAACTAAGGTAATTTTCAACCCAATAGAACTATATGAGATAGCTATAAATATGGTATGGATGTTATGAGTAGACGGATGCTAGTCCCACCATCAGGCAAAGCTGAAAGGTTTTAGTATAGCGATGCTTGGGAATGGAAGGAAATGAGTAGGGGAAAATAACTATGGTAGCGTTTGAAAATTTCTTGAAGGAAAGACAGAGACCTTCCCGAAGTACGATGAACCCCATAAGGTCAGTTGAACATTCGAGGACGAATGTTCTAAAGGGGGAGAGGATGTTATATCCCGTATTTTCGAACGTCGGATTATTTGTAAGCTGAGGTGGGGGCCACACGTCAAGATTGTTTTTTTGGAACATGTGACAAGTTATATGAATGGCATATGTAAAATTAAACACAACTCGTGAAGGGCCCTTGGGCCATATCAAAGTGGAAGCCCTCCAAACGAATATTTTTAAGAAAACATTTTCGGGTGACTTGACTTCGAGGGACAAAAACGGTATTATACGTTTGGAATTTGGAAAAGTACCAAGAAGTAGAAGTTGTAGGTAATTGAAGTAGCTGTCCAACCATAGGTCGTGGGTTCTCAGGTGACGTCGGTGCAAGGAGATAAGAATGTTTTAAGGTCGAAAGGTCAGTGGGCTAGGCCCAACTCGGGACCAACCGGGTGAGGCCCCAAAAAAAACAAAAGGAAAATGAGGCCCAAATTTGTGAGGGGTGGCCGGCCAACATGGCCGAAGCCCATGATTTTATTAATTATCCATGTGATAATTAATATAAAGGATCTATTAATGAGTCATATCTCATTTAGAAACTTCAAGAAACAAAGAAAGAGAGAAAGCAAGAACACCAAGAGCAAAATTAAGAGACCATTCGGCCCTAGCAAGGGATTTTCACCCCTCAAAAATCTTGATCCAAAAATTATTGTCTTGTGATATTTCCACTAATTCAAGGGTCCTTTACAACTTGGTGTAGTTATTTTGGAAGAAAGGGCACTTGTTTCATCAATTTAACCACTTAGTCAAGTGAAGACGTTGGGAGAAAAAGGTAAGAATTAATTCCTTTTTTTTGTGTTATGAAGGGTTGCTTGTGTTGTAGTATGTGGAAATGAGTAGAAATTATGGAAATATGAAAGTTTGCAAAGTGGGTGTGTGTGTAGGCATGTAGCCGTGTGTGTGTAATGTTGTATGAATATGATGAGTTGAATTTTATGTTGTATTCTAGTTGTGGTTATGGTGAAATTTATATTGGAAATGAATGTTGAATGAATTTGGTTGAAGTTGGAAATATAAGTGTTGGCCGTGTGGTATATGGAAGTTAAAATGGAAATGAACTAATTTTGTTTAATATGTTGGTTGTGTTGTTGTGATCCTTATAGTGTAAATGAAGGTTAAATGGGTTAAGTTGGCATTGAAATTGATTGTAGAAGATTATGTCATTTTAGTATGATTTTATGATATTATGGAAATGAAGTTGTTAAAGTGTGGATTGTTGTTGTTGAGTATGAATTTGTAAGTAGAAAATGAGTTGTGATGGTTTTGTTGTATATGTAAGAGTTTTGGATGGAATATGGAATTGATGGAATTGTTGAATATTGGATATATGGCTTGGAATATTCTTGGCCTATGTTTGAATGATCGTAAATTAGTCTATGAATATGGAAATATTGATATTGACTTGAAAGTGCAACGTTGAATTGGAAGTTGTTGCATTATTTGGAAAAGAAGACTATTTATGTTAAATTGCGTTTCTAGTCGATTGTGGATGTTGTTGGAATTGTTGTTGATATGGTTGTTGTTATTTGAGTCGAGTTGAATCTCGGGGATGTTGTATGTATAGGGGAGATGCCGCCCAAAGTTTTGTAGAAAAGTATAAGTTAAGATTCGAGTTTTAAAGGCCTGAAATTTCTAATTGGTAAACATGACCATTTGTAGATTTTGGGCGAAACGGGAATTGGACTTGGACGAGCGTAAGGCGCAACTAAGGTATGTAAAGCTCACTCTTTCCTTCTTTTGGCATGTCCTATGTATACTAGGTCAAGACTTGAGCCTCGGGAACAATTCTGTCCATCGAAACCCGAGATTGATTTTTAATACTATTCGTTCAATGTAATTGAACTATAATTCTTATGTTTTGTTGGAAAAGTGTCTAAACATCCATAACTTCCACAAGTGTATTCGGATTGCTTTGAAACTTTCTTGGATGACCCCATAAAGTCCAATGTTTGTAATTTATATCCGCCACCTCGACTTGACCCGAGGTGGGCTTACAAATTCCGAAACTTCCTTCGCTTGTCTCACTTGAGCTATTCTTGTATGATATAAAAGTAAGTATTCTGATATTCTGGATAAGCTACTTACCTTCTGTATTTTTCCTGATATACGATTCATGTGTGATGCATGATTCTGGCATATGTGACTTATGTTTGGAAAGTAATAAAGTTAGCACTTGTATTATTGTGCGCACTGTGTGGTATTGACCGCTGGACCCCTGACCGCGGTATCTGCGACATTGACCGCTAGACCCCTGACTGCGGTATGTCGTGTTTGGGATGCTAACCGCTGGACACTTGGTCGCGGTATGTGTGATAGTGACCGCGGGACTCTTGGCCGCGGTAATTGTGTGTTGATTTTCTGTGTGTATGAGACGGAGATGTTCCTCAAAGGAAAGCAAAGTATTTTGGAATTTTGATTGCCGTATTTGTCTTCTGGAACCTTTTGTGTATGATTTGTACGTCAGATGCAACACTTTGGTATTTTGGCTATTGTGCTCACCTTCTGTACATTTTACTTCGGTTATGTCTTCGTTTACTGTACTTCATGCTTTTCATTCTCTGTACATCTTTCGTACTGACCCCCTTTCTTTGGGGGGCTACGTTTCATGCCCGCAGGTACAGATTCACGTTTTGGTGACCCACCGGTGTAGGATTTCCCTTTTGCTGTTCGGAGAGCTCCCTTTGTTCCGGAGCCGACGTTTTGGGTACATACTCTTCTGATGTATATCTTTATGTTTATTCAGGGTACGGCGGGGCCCTGCCCCGCCATCTGATTATGTTGTTCCGTACTAGAGGTCTGTAGACATAGACGTGGGTAATGTACAGTTTTGTTTGGACGCGTTGTGTAAATTGTGTTTGGGTGGCCCATCTGCCGTGGCGGCCCTATCGGCCGCGTGTATGTATGTTTCGGTACGTTATGTATAGTATGATAGCCTTGCCGGCTTCTATGCAGTATATATGGTTGTAGGCACCAGTGTGGAGCCATGTCTGATATTCATTTATATACGAGTCGTCTGTATGCTGAATTTGGTAAATGAGCGCGTAGGGGAGCCCAGTTCGGGCACTAGTCACGCCCTACGGGGATGGGTCGTGACAAATACGATAATCAAATATGGGCCTATTTCAAAATACGATCCATATTTAACAATATATATATTCCCCAAACCAAATTGCAGAATGAACAGTGATTTAGTTGCCAAATTACGATTTGAAATATGGGTCGTATACTGAAATACGGTCCGTATTTTGGAGCGTATATCCTCATCTGACAACTGAAGAGAAATTTCCAATTCCCACATACTTTATCTGATTTTCTAAGTCTAAAATCATGAATATAGCCTAGTTTAATGGTACGGGGTGTTACAATATCTCCCCCTTGGGATCATTTTTCATCGAATGATGGGTCATGGTTAAGAATATTGCTGGACATGGCTTGAATACATAAACGTGTAGGAAACATGACATGAAACATGGAGATTGAATTAACATGACATGGTTAAATGGAAACATGCATACCAAAACATGGAACATGGGCATTGGATACATGACATGAGCGTGAAACATGAGACATAACATGACATGGACTATGGAAAGTTACCTTGAGTGTTCTCTGTTTTCTCTTCAAACAAAAATGGGTACTTGGATTTCATGTCTTCTTCGGCTTTCCATGTAGCCTTTTCAAATTTTTGACTTCTCCATAACACTTTTACTGAGGCCACTTGCTTAGTTCTCAACTTGCGAACCTGACAATTAAGAATGGCTACGGGGATCTCCTCATAGGTGAGGCCATCCTTAATTGTTATAGTATCAGCAGGAACAACCAACGATGTGTCTCCGACACACTTTCTCAACATAGATACATGAAACACTGGGTGAACAGCAGCCAACTCTCGGGGCAACTCAAGTTCATAAGGTACTAGACCGACCTTTCGCAGAATCCTATAAGGCCAATATACCTGGGACTAAGCTTCCCTTTCTTCCTAAATCTCATAACACCCTTCATGGGTGAGACTTTAAGGAACACCCAATCATTAACTTGAAATTCCAAGTCCCTTTGCCTAACGTCTGTGCAAGACTTCTGGAGACTCTGAGCTGTTTTCAAATGCTCCTGAATTAACTTGACTTTCTCCATAGCCTGGTAGACCAAATCTGGTCCTAACAACTTGGTTTCACCAACTTCCAACCAACCAATTGGTGATCTACACCTTCGCCCATACAGAGCTTCAAATGGTGCCATCCCAATGTTAGAATGATAACTCTTATTATAAGAAAACTCAAGCGGGGTAAGTGATCGTCCAAATTACCTTTGAAATCTAGGACACATGCTCTCATCAAGTCCTCAAAAGTCTGAATAGTATGCTCTGCCTGGCCATATGTCTGCGGATGAAAAGCTATGCTGAGGTTCACCTTGGTGCCCAATCCTTTCTGAAATGATTTCAAGAAGTTCCCTGTGAACTGAGTACTACGATCTGAAATAATCGACACTGGGGTCCCATGCAATCTAACAATTTCATTAACATACAACTTGGCATAATCTTCTGTTGAATCTATGGTCTTGACTGGCAAAAAGTACGCCGACTTAGTAAGCCCGTCAACGATCATCCAAATAGAGCTATGCCTCCTGGCTGAACGAGGTAGACCTAATACAAAGTCCATATTGATCATTTCTCATTTCCGGAAAGGAATATCAATATTCTGAGCTAAGCCACCATGCCTCTGGTGTTCGTCTTTCACTTGCTGACAATTCAGACACTTAGTTACAAAATCTGCTGCACTCTTCTTCATATCATTCAACCAATAAATCTCCTTAAGATCATGTTGCATGTTAGTGGAACCTGGGTGAATGGAATACCTAGAGTTGTGAGCTTCTGACATGATTCACTCTCTGAGCCCATCTATATCTGGAACACATGATCTGCCTCGGTACCTCAAGGTACCATCAACTCCCCCTTGTTCAAAAGTCATCGTCTTATGCTTGTGAATCCCCTCTCTAAGCTGCAACAAGTAGGGATCAATAAACTGTTTCTCTTTTACTTCAGCCACTAAGGAGGAAAGAGCTCTATTCTGAACAACCACGCAGTCGTCCTCGGAGTCCAAAAGTCGAACTCTAAGACTGGCCAAACGGTGAACTTCCTTGGTCATAACTCTCTTATCTACATCAACTTGGGCTAAACTCCCCATGGAACGCCTACTAAGAGCATCGGCTACAATATTCACTTTCCCCGAATGACCGAGAATATCCAAATCATAATCCTTAAGCTATTCGAGCCATCTTCTCTGCCTAAGATTCAGCTCCCTTTCCTTGAAGATATACTGCAGGCTTTTATAAGCTGTGAAAATATCAACATGCACTTCATACAAATAATGACGCCATATCGTAAGTGCAAACACCACAGCTGGCAACTCTATGTCATGAGTCGGATAATTCTTTTCATGAGTCTTAAGCTATCTAGACGCATAAGTAACAACCCTACCATGATGCACTAAGACGCATCCTAGACCAACTCCCGAAGCATCATAATAAACCACGAACTCTTCAGTTCTTTGTGGTAGCGTCAAAACTGGAGCAGAAGTTAGTCTCTTCTTCAGCTCTTCAAAGCTTCGCTTCCAAGCATCTGACCATTGAAACTCAACCTTTTTCTGAGTCAACTTATCAATAGAGCAGAAATAGAGGAAAATGCTTCTACGAAACGTCTATAATAGCCCGCCAGACCCAATAAACTTTTTATATTAGAAAACTGAGGTGGGTCTGGGCAAACTCGTTACAACATCAATCTTCTGAGAATTAACTTTAACATCTTCACATGAGATCAAATGGCCTAAAAATGCCACTGACTTAAGCCAAAACTCACACTTTGAGAATTTTGCAAAAAGTTCTCGATCTTTAAGAGTCTACAACACTATTCATAGATATTCTGCATGATCAGCCTCTCTACGGGCACCAAAATATTATCAATGAAGACAATGACGAATAAATCGAGGTAAGGCTTGAAGACACTATTCATAAGATCTATGAAAGCAGCTGGCGCATTTGTCAACCCAAATAACATAACAAGAAATTCAAAATGACCCTAACGGGTTCTGAAAGTGGTCTTCGAAATACCAACTTCCTTGACCTTTAACTGATGGTAGTCTGATCTGAGGTCAATCTTGGAATAACATTGGGCACCCTGAAGTTGGTCAAATAAGTCTTCTATTCTGGGAAGAGGGTACCTGTTTTTAATGGTGACTTTGTTCAACTGGCGGTAGTCAATGCACATGCGTAAGGAACTGTCTTTTTTTCGGACGAATAAGACTGGCGCACACCAAGGTGAAACACTTGGCCTAATAAACCCCTTATCGAGAAGATCTTCTAACGGGGCTTTTAACTCTTTTAACTCTGCTGGAGCCATTCTGTATGGCGGAATAGATATCGGCTTGGTGCCGGGAAGTATATTAATTCCAAAGTCAATCTCCCAGCCAGGAGGGACTCCTGGAAGATCTTCAGAAAAGACCTCTAAAAACACATTTACAACTGGGACGGACTGGAGAGTTGGAGTCTGGGCATCTGAATTCTTGACTTGAACTAGGGTTGATATAACTCTTGGAAATCATTTTTTAGCTCTTAGGTAAGAAATAAATCTACCCCTGGGTACTACTGAATTACCCTCTCATTCTATGACTGGCTCATTTGGGAACTCGAATCTTACAACTTTGGTTTTACAACATACCTTGGCATAACATGAAGCTAGCCAGTCCATGCCTATGATCACATCAAAGTCTACCATTTCTAATTCTACCAAGTCAGCTATGGTCCTACGGTGATAAACTAGAACTAGATAACCCCTATAAATACGTATGGCTATGACTAACTTTCCCGCTAAGGTGGACACCTCAAAGGGTTCATGCAATTTTCTGGTTCAATACCAAACTTCTTAGCAACAAATGGGATTACTTACCATAAAGGTGGATCCTGTGTTAATAAGGGCATATACGTTAAAAGTGAAAACTGTTAGTGTATCTGTGACAACATTTGCACGAGCTTTTGTATCCTGACGACCTGTCAACGCATACAAATGGTTTCGTCATCTACTTGCGTTTCCAGACATAGCTGCATTGTGCCCCTGCTGGGCTTGATTATTAGGAAGGACTGCTGGATTCGTGGACTGCGCCACATAACCTCTGGTACCCTATCTAGCTGATGGATAATCTCTCTGAATGTGACCTTCTGGCCGCAACCATCGTACATATCTGTACCCATACGACACTCACCTAAGTGCCTCTTGCTACACTTGCTGCAAGCTAGAATAGTATACGCTGACTGGCCCACACTAGCCTGAGAATAAGAACTCAATGGTCCGAAGTTATGCTTCTTGTTATTTTGGAAATTAGGGACTGGGGCACTTGCTCTGGATGGAGCAGGTCCTGCTGACTCGTTCTTAAAGAATTTCCTATTCCCATTACCGCTGAACTGTCTAGTAAACTTGACCCTTTTTTTGAACTCTTTGGCTTTCTCTTTCTGCAAGGCTTCCTCCTCCTTTAGCCTTGTCTTATTATCCTGTATGAAAGCAACCATCTTAGAGATCGTCATTCCCCGTTCAGTGCAGCAATATTGGCCCTATCGTACATATGGGGATCCAGACCACCAACAAACTTCCTCACTTTTGCCCTCATGTCCGATATCATAAGTGGAGCATGCTTAGCCAAACTAACAAATTCCAAATAGTAATCCTGAACTGACCTCCTCACTCTTGCCCTCATGTCCGGTATCATAAGTGGAGCATACTTAGCCAGACTAATAAATTCTAAATAGTAGTCCTGAACTGGCCTACCATTCTGCTTAAGCTTCAGGAATTGCTCAACCTTAGCTTCTTTAACTTCTATTGGCATGAAGTGGTCTAGGAATGCGCTTGTAAATTCATCCCATGTAGCATCAGGTGCATCCTCACCTCGGGATAATTCCCAAGATTTATACCAAGTGTTAGCAATGCTCTACAGTTGATGAGCTCCAAAAGAAGCTGCTTCAATTTCCATCACAGTCATAATCCTGAAGATTTTCTAAAGAGCATCAATGTAGTCCTGAGGGTCCTTATCTTTCTTTGTCCCCGTGAAGACTGGGGGATTCATCCTGAGAAAGTCCTTAGTCTTAGAACACTCTCCATTATTCCCTGAACTTGACCAAGATTCCTGACGCTGGGCCTGAGCTGCTACTAACTGAGGGAACATGTTAATGGAGCTTCTCACATCAGTATCATTAGTTCTGGGTAGAGGAACTAGAGTCTCTGTTGGAGTATTAGTCATTGGTGGCGTAGTCCCTAGCAGAGGTGCCTGATCCGGAGTGGCTTGGATAGCCTCTGTCCCTGCAGCATTAGCAGCTGCTCTTTGGCTGTTAGCTGAGTTCCTCTTCGTGTACTTTCTTTTTGGAGCCATTTCTGAAATACATAATTCGCACGAGTTAGAAGATTTCTTGAAAGTACTGCTATAACTGAACGATCTAGAGTATGAAAGACCCTAGTTTTTAGTTATATTTACTACTCTCCCTACTCACGATACTTTACACATGTTATATATGTATATGTACTCATGTTCATGATCATGTTTTAGTTCAGTGTCTATTAAAAACCCTAGTTTTCGTAAAGCTTCATTGTTTATGGAAGAAGAAGCGTGGGGAAGAACAAAGATGTTCCGACACGTAGATAGTAACCCTACATACCTGGTAATGCTCCAAGCTTGAAATAAAAATCTGAACTTGGAAGAAGAATTCCAAGGTTTATGTCTTGAGTCCTTTAAATGGGTTTTCTTGAAAACCCTATGCTAAGAACAGTGATCTCATTGTTATATTATAAGAACACATGTTAGAATTGATTTGGAAGGGCTTGGATTGACTTACCTAGATGTTTTAGATTGTTGGGAGAAGAAATACCTTCGCTCTGGGGGTTTAGGGACTTGTAAAAATAAAAATTAGAACTGAAACCAGGTATTTAAAGTTTCTGGTGCGACGTGGGAAATATGGACAAAAATACGATCCGTATTTTGAATTACGGTCCGTAAACCTAGATTGTAATTAAGCATGTTCAACAGGACAGAAACACGGTAAGACCTCCTTCGCAAATACAACCATCAAATACGGGTCGTATTTCAAAATACAGTCCGAATTTAAATGTATATATTCCCCAAGCCAAATTCCAGAATACACAGTGGTTTAGATGCCAAATTACGATTTGAAATACGAGCCGTATACTGAAATACGATCCGTGTTCTGGGGCTTAAATCGCCATCTGACAATTGAAGAGAAATTTTAATTCTCAAATTCTTTATCTGGTTTTCTAAGTGTAGAATCATGAATATAGCCTAGTTTAAAGGTTCGGGGTGTTACATAGAGTAAATTAATTCTTGACACTACTTTGTGTGTCACGACCCAAACCCCGTGGGCCGCGACTGGTACCCTAACTGGATACCCATACGTACCTATCTGATCGAATTCGAATCATACAGATTTTTTTTTTTCGTTTCAAAACAGAAGTACGGAAATAGGCCGATGCAAATACGGCACGCGCGCAACCATACGTATATATACATATATACCTGAACATACAGACATTTACAGATAAGCCGATGAGGCTAACATACAGACGAAACCCGTAACCCACATATCCATCTACAGGCCTCTACAGACATACAGAATCATATGACGGGACAGGGCCCCGCCGTACCCAGAATATACACACATACGGAGTACACAGAAGACAGAAAATATATACCAAAAGATATGCTCCGGGTCAAAGGAGCTCTTCAAAAAGCAGAGTCGGAAACCTACGCGGGCGGCGTATCACCTGGTGCGTCTGTACCTGCGGGCATGTAGCGCAGCCCCCGAAGAACGGGGGTCAGTACGGAAAATGTACCGAGTATGTAAAGCAGAAACGTAACAGATATAAACATAGTCCGAACTAGAGTCACAGAAATATAACGGGCAAAATCATAAGTCAAACTAACGGACAGAATTATGATCCAGACAGACATATAGAATCGTTTTACACAAATGAACAGAATTATAGTTCGGACAGACAGACGGAATCATAATACGGACAGACGAGCAGAATCTGAATCCATACGGACATACAGAAGCAGAAGCCATACGGACAAACAGAAATAGTCGTAACATAGACGGACAGACAGCCAGTAGTATGACGGACAGAATTATGCAAGCAGAGTAGCACAGAGTCACACAAAATCATACAAAGGCGTGTGCTTTATAAATACAGATGGCACACGCATATATTCATACAGATCCCGACCCTGTCTGGGGGCGCGGTAACAGAACCCGGTCCTCTTAGTACGGGACGCGGTGGACAGACAGAATCATATCAGATCATATGCCATCCTGGCCGCCATCCCCATACACAGATCATACAGACATACAGATCCCGACCCGTACGCCGAGGGACGCGGTGAACAATGCAGAGAAATATGCACGATAACAGAACCTGGCCCGGGTCGCAGTGAAAGAATGCATTGAGACAGACACGAATCGATAAATGAGAAACCACCTACCTACAGACTCAACATACAGACTCGATCAATCAGAAGGGTGCCAAACGGCGAGCCAAAATCAGAATATCCAGATAGTATGCATAGCACGCGCTCATATCCTAATTAGGAAGGCACGACAGATTATCAGAGTGGGATGCTCGGATGTTCAGAAATAATATTGTATAAATTACACAAAAATATCCATAATATTCACAAAATAATAGTTCAGAAGTTTTTGGAGAAGATCGGACCAAAACAGAAGTATTTTAAAAATCGTACCGGAAGTATCGGGCCTTGTGGGCCCACCTCGGACCAACCCGAGGCTACATACGTAAATTACTGATGATTGACCTTATGAGGTCACCCATACTCATTCGGAAGTGTTCCGACTCCGTTTGGGGAAGTTTTGTACAAAATCTCACTTTAAGGGCAATTTGCAATAAAATAGTTTCAATTGAATTGAAGGAATTGGAGCGTTTTTCCGTCTCGAATTCCGGGGAACGGAGTCGGACTTAAGGCTCGCGGTCGAGCCTACCATATCCAGAACATGCCTAGGAACGTAGAGAAGTGCTTCACATACCTCGATGGCGCCTTATGCTCTCTTGGCGTCAATCCAAATTTCGCCCAAAATCTGGAAATGGTCAAGTTTACCATTTGGTTAGTTTCATTCTTTCAATACTCTATCTTTACACATAATTGCCTACCGAAATTTCGGCAGCATTTCCTCTGTATATACGACATCCCCAAAAGTTAAAACACAGCCAACAACCAACACAACAACCCAGAGAATGATATCAAAACAACAACAAACATCAAGACATACATTAAGGCATCATTAGCCATCTTCCAACATAACGAAACCTTTTCCGTTTCAAACTTACATTTCCAAACCAAACTTATTATTTTCGCATCTATTATCCATCAAGATCATTATAGCATACGTCGGAGGCATATCATACCATTTCCACACAATATACACAAGATATGCAACACATACCAACTTTCCATTAAGCTACTACTTGTCCAATTTTTCCTAACTTTCAACATACAAGTTCGTTATACATTGCCATCTTCCGAATTCATCAACAATAACCATAATTTGCATCTCGATACTTTCATTTCCATTTCACTCCTTGAATCTCACGGCCACATACTATTTTTTTTCCAATCTTCACTAATTCATTCCACTTCCATTTCTAATATAATTTCTATCATAACAACAACTAGAATACATCATAAAAATTCAACTCATTACATCAATACATCAACACACACACACGGCCACTTTCCAACAAACACACCCACTTTGCAAACTTCCATATTTTCACAAATTCTATTCATTTCTACATTTCACAACATAAACAAAGCTCCATAACATAATAAAAAGGGATGGATTCTTACCTTTTCCCAATTCTTCCACTTGCCACAATAGGTAGTTTCTTGCCACAATAGTTATACCAACTTGAAGAGTACCTTGTGCTTAGTTCAAATCTCACAAGAGATGAATTTTTGAACCAAGGAATTGGCTCCAATTTTTTTTTTTTTCTTTTTCTTTTTTTTTCTTCACCCACCCGAAACCTCTCTCTCTTTTCTTTGTTCTTGCTTTATGTTTTGTTTCTTGAACCTTCTCAATACTTATCAATACATATATAATTCCCCATGGAATTTAATTATTCCATGGGCTTGGACTCCTTTGGCCGGTTGGGCCCCCTTAAGTTGGGCCTTTCTCCACCTATTTTTTTTTTTAGCCCAAAATGGCTAGATTTTGCAATTTATGGGACAAGTTCCCAAAATTCCAATTTTTGCCCTTGGCCACCTTTCGTAATTCCACACCATCACATTCATAACCTACACGTGCATACCAAGGAATGTCCAATTATGGCCTTATTCATCACAAGCCCATTTATCCTGAATTTTCCGAATGAACAAAAATGTCGGATGTAACATCCTCCCCCCCTTTAGGAACATTCGTCCTCGAATGTTAAATTTACCTTATGGGGCGTCATACTACTTCGGGAGGGTTCTCTTTACAATCGTCCTTTACCGACTTTCCGACATGGCTTCTCTGCCAACATTATGGGGTAATTTTTTTTCACATCACTGATTTAAATACCTTCATAATATATCTTCTCGTACCCCACGCAATCGTCGAACCATAAGCTATATTCTTGTAACTGACGAACGCTTTCCAGACGTCATAGTCCGTATCATTTCTTGTTACACTCCGGGGATTTCTACCACATCAATATAATCCCACTTCATACCAGACACTTCTTACCAACAGATTCAGGACTGGAACCGGACACGTAGAAGCATATCGGACGGGTTCGTAACCGGAAGCTGACATGCTAAACTCTGGCGGATGGATTCATAATCAAAAGAAGAGATACGGAAATATGTCAGACAGGAACGTATTCAGAATCAACCATACAAATCGTCTTGGGTGTCGCTTATCGACTTTTTCAAAGATTCTGCTTACTCGCCCTTCTTATCTCTCTCTTTCCCTACTATCCATACTCTTTTTCCTTTTACAGCTATCGTCATACCAGACTAACTTATGATGTACTTGGGCGTTTTCTACCCCCTGACAACATTCGGGTCGTCGCTGACTGTTATCCAGATTCGCTAAATTTTTCCGAGTGGTATCACACCTTTCCTTTTTGCCCACTTAATCCGCGTCGGACTGTGTGGTTTTTATAGAGGCGCTAATTACTCCATACATTCTCTTTTCCTTTAGATTACCACAAATTTTCATTTATATCAGTCATACCTGCACTTGTGCAAAACTTTGCATTACTTCCCAGGGGGTCACCCATCCCAGAATTGCTATGGCCTGAGCACGCTTAACTCCGAAACTTTCATGCATTTCGACACGTTAGGGCTAATATAATTTCGTCGATTGCCCCTCACGACCTTTGTCACGTAATTTTAGAGTAAATCGGGGTCTTCGCAGATTTTCTGAAAAATTTTGGTAGCGGGTCCCACCCCCGGCTAAGTCATACCCATACCATATTGCTTTTCTGAATCTCGGTATCTACCAAATTAACATTTATCTTACTATTTCCAATACCCAGAAGTATAAGATCACGTAATTCAGCAAAATACAAACTTATCCATACATACATTTCTCAAAAAGGATTGGCTGGCGTACCTGGGCGTGCACTCGAAGACGCTCCTGGGTCCTGCCGGCCGGTTAAAGCAAACACGCGGTTCGAAGGACCGCTGTAACCAGAAGCTGCACCACGTCCTCTGCCACGACCCGCTGGCGCTGGTGCTGGTGCTGGTGCTGGTGCTCCTCACCCCGCAGGGCGCATGGCCGCTGAAGGAGAAGATGAGCCTGCAACGGACCCAGCAGGCCGGGCTGAACCCGAACTGCCCTTAAGTGGGAACTCTCTGACTCGATGGTCTGGGCTCCCACAAAAATAACAAGCGCCCGTAGCGCGGTAACACTCCCCCGGGTGGGGCCTCCCACAATAAGAACACGGGGGTATGGGTGGCCTCGACTGACCGGGACCTCTGGAGCTCTGTCCTGCGAACTGTGGGGGCGTACTGTAGGCTGGCTGGGACGAATACCTATTTCTCTGCCGCTGGGAAGGCTCGCTCTGAAATCCCTCTGAATACCCAGCCGATCTGGCTCTCTTAGGCTGGCCCCTGTCGTAACCCCTATCAGGCCGACGTTCCCTACGTCGGTCCTCCATGCCCTGGGCGTGTGCCTGTACCCGGGCTACATGCATCCCTGGCTGAGCAGCCACAGCCAAACAACCATCAATCAGATAAGAGTCCAGTCCCATCACATACCTGTGCACCCTGTCGGCCATCTCAGCTACTATGGTGGGTGCATACCTAGCCAGTGAGTCGAACTCTAGGCTGTACTCGCGAACACTCCTACCATTCTGTCTCAAGTTCAAGAACCGATCGACCCTAGCTCTTCGTAGCTCTGGTGGTAGAAAATGGTCAAGAAAGGCCTTAGTAAATCCGGCCCATACCGCTGGGGGAGCATCGTCACCCCTGGAGAGCTGCCAAGACTCATACCAATTTGCTGCCACCTCATATAATCGATACGAAGCCAACTCCACAGACTCAGTCGGCGAAGCCTTAATCGGTCGTAGTGTGCTCTCCATCTTTCTAATGAACTCCTGGGGATCCTCCTCAGGTTTTGCCCCGGAGAATTCTGGAGGATTACATGTCAGAAACTCACGAGCCCTGGAGCTCTCATACCTGTCCGTACGACCGCCCCCAAATCCATGCCTGCGAACCTGCTCCGCCATTAATGTGGTCAATAGCTGAACCGCATCTCGCATGGCCCTACTCTCCGCCCCTGCCGGTGGAGCTGGAGGCTCGGGCGCTGGAACCTCAGGAGCTTGCGGTGGAGCCGTCTCCCGATTAGCAGCCCCTGCTGTTCTGATATCCTCTCGCGAAGGGGGTGTAACAGACCCAGACGACGGGGGCACATCCTCAAGTGCAGGCTGAACACTGGCCCTGGTAACCCTCGGGGCCTGGCTAGTCTCTCCTGCTTCAATCCTCGCCTTGCCCTTCTGGGCGGCTGTTGCCTTCCTCGGAGGCATCGCTGAAACATAGCAGATCGTTAGGAGAGGATCATCCTACTAATACAGTTCTATCGCACGATCTAAGAATCCAAAGAAGGGTAACATCCTAAATGCCCTGTAACTTCCTGTTTATAGATGTGGTGCACAACACATCGATAAACAAGACTCTACTAGACACGGCCTGTAGACATACCGAGGACTAACCGCTCTGATACCACTTTTTTCACGACCCAAACCCCGTGGGCCGCGACTGGTACCCTAACTGGATACCCATACGTACCTATCTGATCGAATTCGAATCATACAGATTTTTTTTTTTTCGTTTCAAAACAGAAGTACGGAAATAGGCCGATGCAAATACGGCACGCGCGCAACCATACGTATATATACATATATACCTGAACATACAGACATTTACAGATAAGCCGATGAGGCTAACATACAGACGAAACCCGTAACCCACATATCCATCTACAGGCCTCTACAGACATACAGAATCATATGACGGGACAGGGCCCCGCCGTACCCAGAATATACACACATACGGAGTACACAGAAGACAGAAAATATATACCAAAAGATATGCTCCGGGTCAAAGGAGCTCTTCAAAAAGCAGAGTCGGAAACCTACGCGGGCGGCGTATCACCTGGTGCGTCTGTACCTGCGGGCATGTAGCGCAGCCCCCGAAGAACGGGGGTCAGTACGGAAAATGTACCGAGTATGTAAAGCAGAAACGTAACAGATATAAACATAGTCCGAACTAGAGTCACAGAAATATAACGGGCAAAATCATAAGTCAAACTAACGGACAGAATTATGATCCAGACAGACATATAGAATCGTTTTACACAAATGAACAGAATTATAGTTCGGACAGACAGACGGAATCATAATACGGACAGACGAGCAGAATCTGAATCCATACGGACATACAGAAGCAGAAGCCATACGGACAAACAGAAATAGTCGTAACATAGACGGACAGACAGCCAGTAGTATGACGGACAGAATTATGCATGCAGAGTAGCACAGAGTCACACAAAATCATACAAAGGCGTGTGCTTTATAAATACAGATGGCACACGCATATATTCATACAGATCCCGGCCCTGTCTGGGGGCGCGGTAACAGAACCCGGCCCTCTTAGTACGGGACGCGGTGGACAGACAGAATCATATCAGATCATATGCCATCCTGGCTGCCATCCCCATACACAGATCATACAGACATACAGATCCCGGCCCGTACGCCGAGGGACGCGGTGAACAATGCAGAGAAATATGCACGATAACAGAACCTGGCCCGGGTCGCAGTGAAAGAATGCATTGAGACAGACACGAATCGATAAATGAGAAACCACCTACCTACAGACTCAACATACAGACTCGATCAATCAGAAGGGTGCCAAACGGCGAGCCAAAATCAGAATATCCAGATAGTATGCATAGCACGCGCTCATATCCTAATTAGGAAGGCACGACAGATTATCAGAGTGGGATGCTCGGATGTTCAGAAATAATATTGTATAAATTACACAAAAATATCCATAATATTCACAAAATAATAGTTCAGAAGTTTTTGGAGAAGATCGGACCAAAACAGAAGTATTTTAAAAATCGTACCGGAAGTATCGGGCCTTGTGGGCCCACCTCGGACCAACCCGAGGCTACATACGTAAATTACTGATGATTGACCTTATGAGGTCACCCATACTCATTCGGAAGTGTTCCGACTCCGTTTGGGGAAGTTTTGTACAAAATCTCACTTTAAGGGCAATTTGCAATAAAATAGTTTCAATTGAATTGAAGGAATTGGAGCGTTTTTCCGTCTCGAATTCCGGGGAACGGAGTCGGACTTAAGGCTCGCGGTCGAGCCTACCACATCCAGAACATGCCTAGGAACGTAGAGAAGTGCTTCACATACCTCGATGGCGCCTTATGCTCTCTTGGCGTCAATCCAAATTTCGCCCAAAATCTGGAAATGGTCAAGTTTACCATTTGGTTAGTTTCATTCTTTCAATACTCTATCTTTACACATAATTGCCTACCGAAATTTCGGCAGCATTTCCTCTGTATATACGACATCCCCAAAAGTTAAAACACAGCCAACAACCAACACAACAACCCAGAGAATGATATCAAAACAACAACAAACATCAAGACATACATTAAGGCATCATTAGCTATCTTCCAACATAACGAAACCTTTTCCGTTTCAAACTTACATTTCCAAACCAAACTTATTATTTTCGCATCTATTATCCATCAAGATCATTATAGCATACGTCGGAGGCATATCATACCATTTCCACACAATATACACAAGATATGCAACACATACCAACTTTCCATTAAGCTACTACTTGTCCAATTTTTCCTAACTTTCAACATACAAGTTCGTTATACATTGCCATCTTCCGAATTCATCAACAATAACCATAATTTGCATCTCGATACTTTCATTTCCATTTCACTCCTTGAATCTCACGGCCACATACTATTTTTTTTCCAATCTTCACTAATTCATTCCACTTCCATTTCTAATATAATTTCTATCATAACAACAACTAGAATACATCATAAAAATTCAACTCATTACATCAATACATCAACACACACACACGGCCACTTTCCAACAAACACACCCACTTTGCAAACTTCCATATTTTCACAAATTCTATTCATTTCTACATTTCACAACATAAACAAAGCTCCATAACATAATAAAAAGAGATGGATTCTTACCTTTTCCCAATTCTTCCACTTGCCACAATAGGTAGTTTCTTGCCACAATAGTTATACCAACTTGAAGAGTACCTTGTGCTTAGTTCAAATCTCACAAGAGATGAATTTTTGAACCAAGGAATTGGCTCCAATTTTTTTTTTCTTTTTCTTTTTTTTTCTTCACCCACCCGAAACCTCTCTCTCTTTTCTTTGTTCTTGCTTTATGTTTTGTTTCTTGAACCTTCTCAATACTTATCAATACATATATAATTCCCCATGGAATTTAATTATTCCATGGGCTTGGACTCCTTTGGCCGGTTGGGCCCCCTTAAGTTGGGCCTTTCTCCACCTATTTTTTTTTTAGCCCAAAATGGCTAGATTTTGCAATTTATGGGACAAGTTCCCAAAATTCCAATTTTTGCCCTTGGCCGACTTTCGTAATTCCACACCATCACATTCATAACCTACACGTGCATACCAAGGAATGTCCAATTATGGCCTTATTCATCACAAGCCCATTTATCCTGAATTTTCTGAATGAACAAAAATGTCGGATGTAACATTGTGCCTCCTATATTTGAAGGAATTTTAGATGATTTTGATGTGGCATGATATATCCCCCATTTTGTACATTCGGATAATTCAAGATAATTGCGGGAAGTTAAAAGCAAGACTATATTTTGATCTTGTTTAACACACAAGTTGCTTATGAAAATTTTGATGTGGAAATATTAAGAAAGGCTAGGGGTAAAAAGGGAATTTCACAAGGTGGTTCGTGGTAATATTGAGGAAGGCTAAGGGCAAATTTGGAATTTGGAGAATAATTTTTCATGAATTACAAAACAAAAAAAAAAGTTGGGCTTAAGTGAATGGGCCAAGTAGCCGGCCATGTTGGAGTGGGCTTAGGCCCACCTGGAATGTTTAATAAATAAGATAAAAGATGACATAATTTCCATATTTATCATCTTCATCTTTAGAAGACTCAAGAAACTTAGAGAGAAAAGAAAAAAGGAGAAGGCCATTCGGCCATAGCTCCCCAAACAAAGACCTTGGAAATTTTGATCAAAAAATTATTTTCTTCTAGCTAAACAACCAATTGGAAGGTCCCTAGCAAAGTGAAGTGGTCATTGGAGCAAGTAAAACATTTATTCTTGCAAGCTACAAATCTTAGCCAAGTGAGAAGTAAGTGGAAAAAGGTAAGATTTAATCTTCTTTTATATGTTATGGATGGTTGTGTATGTTGTAGTATGTAGAAATGGATGAAATTAATGAAAATATGGATGTTATGTTGTGGCCGTGTGGGTGGTTGTGTTGTGTAGGAATGATGAACCAATTTTTACTTAGTATTTTGGTTGTTGTTGTCATGAATTCTATGATGAAAATGAAAGTTTAATGATTCTAGTGAAGTTGTTATATCTCGCATTTTGTACATTCGGATAATTCAAGATAATTGCGGGAAGTTAAAAGCAAGGCTATATTTTGATCTTGTTTAACACACAAGTTGCTTATGAAAATTTTGATGTGGAAATATTAAGAAAGGCTAGGGGTAAAAAGGGAATTTCACAAGGTGGTTCATGGTAATATTGAGGAAGGCTAAGGGCAAATTTGGAATTTGGAGAATAATTTTTCATGAATTACAAAACAAAACAAAAAAAGTTGGGCTTAAGTGAATGGGCCAAGTGGTCGGCCATGTTGGAGTAGGCTTAGGCCCACATGGAATGTTTAATAAATAAGATAAAAGATGACATAATTTCCATATTTATCATCTTCATCTTTAGAAGACTCAAGAAACTTAGAGAGAAAAGAAAAAAGGAGAAGGTCATTCGGCCATAGCTCCCCAAACAAAGACCTTGGAAATTTTGATCAAAAATTATTTTCTTCTAGCTAAACAACCAATTGGAAGGTCCCTAGCAAAGTGAAGTGGTCATTGGAACAAGTAAAACATTTATTCTTGCAAGCTACAAATCTTAGCCAAGTGAGAAGTAAGTGGAAAAAGGTAAGATTTAATCTTCTTTTATATGTTATGGATGGTTGTGTATGTTGTAATATGTAGAAATGGATGAAATTCATGAAAATATGGATGTTATGTTGTGGCCGTGTGGGTGGTTGTGTTGTGTAGGAATCATGAACCAATTTTTACTTAGTATTTTGGTTGTTGTTGTCATGAATTCTATTATGAAAATGAAAGTTTAATGATTCTAGTGAAGTTGTAATGGTTGGAGAGTTGTTTTAGAAGCTAATGTGATTTGAATATAGTCTTCTTGTATTTATGGAGGATAATGTTGTTAGTGTGTGAATTGTTGGTGTAGTTCATGAATTTGAAAGAAGGAAATGTGTTGTTATTGTTCTTGTTGAATTTGGAAGGTTTCGGGTGGAGTGGAATATCGGTTAGATTATTTTGAATATTGTGCGGATTGTTTGAAGCGTTCTTGAATATTGTTTGAATGGTTTCGGATTAGTACTTGAATATGTGAGCAAATATGAATTGAATATAAGTGAAACGCGGTTGAAGTTTGTAGAAAGAATGTTGCTAACGTTGGAATGCGTTTTGAATTGACTGTTGGTATTGTTGTATTTTTGGCCGAGTTGAATTCTCGGGGTTGTTGTATTTACAGGGGAAATGATGCCGAAATTTCTGTAAATAAAGTGTTGGTTTAGAATTAGACTCTTAAGTGTTTATAGCTAATGTTTGGTATGTACGAATATTGTTGTAGATTTTGCGAAGCCAAAGACTTAAGTTCGGATTAGCGTAGGAAGCGGGCAAGGTATGTAAGGCTTATCCTTTCTTTCTTTTGGCATGATCCTTATGAAACGAGCAGATGACGTATATGTATGATTTCAAAGAAACTCCTATTCTTAGAGCCACTAGGATGGCTAACGTTCTTGACTTCCATAAGCTATGTCATATGATTTTGATGCGTATCTATGATGTCCGGAGATCTATTTGATATGTTTCCGAATGGCATTCGAAAGATAATTGATATGACTAAAATTTTGATTTGCAAATGCTAGCACGTTCGATTATTCCATTGAGTCTTTAATATATTTTGATACGTACATATGTTCCAAAAGCTCTATTTGATTTGATCCGTAATGATATCCGAAAGGTATTGATATGATTGTTGCTTTGATTTTCCAAAAATGGCTTCTGAAACGTTCATAGAAGGTTTTGTACTTCAAACGCTCATAACTTTCTTATACTAAATCGGATTGACCCGAAACTTGTTTCAGAGCCTTCAGGTGTCGGTAAGTATACTTGTTATCGAGTCTTGATTTATGTGCATATGATTTTGCACTATTCTGTTCGTGCAAGCCTCAGTATGTCCTTCACTGCGCCCCGAGCCAGGTTCTGTTATCGTGCGTCTTCTCTGCATTGTTCACCGCGTCCCTCATTGGAGAGCCGGGCTCTGTTTTATGTATGTCTGTATATGATGATATGATGATCTGGGGAAGGCGGCCAGGATGGCATATGATGATCTTATTCACCGCTTTTCTCCCTAGAGGGCTGGGATCTGTTATATGCATATATGATATATGATGTCGGCATATATGATGACTCCATTCACCGCGTCCCTCACTAGAGGGCCGGGATCTGTTATATGTGTATATGATATATGATGTCAGCATACATGATGACTCCATCCACCGCGTCCCTCACTAGAGGGCTGGGATCTGTTATATGTATATGTATATGATGACATATGATGTCGGCACGCATGATCTATGTTTGGAAAGTAAGTATTTTGGTACTCTGGATGATTTACTCATTTTATTTACTTCTTCTGACATATGACATCGGTATGCATGATTCACGTTCGGAAAATAAGCACCTTGGTATTCTGGCTAATGTACTTACTTTTTGTACCGTTGTTCCGGTTATGTTTCTGTTTTCTGTATTTCATGCCTTACACACTCAGTACATATTCCGTACTGACCCCCTTTCTTCGGGGGCTACATTTCATGCCCGCAGGTACAGACGTTCGTTACGGTGATCCGTCAGCCTAGGACATCCGTTCTGTTGTTTGAAGTGCTCCCTTGATCCGGAGCCTATACTTTTGGTACAGAACCATCTGTTGTACATATTTATGTATGTGTGACTATTTAGGGGTACGGCGGGGCTTTGTCCCGTCATATGATTCTGTTGTCTTTGTTAGAGGCCTGTAGACATATATGTGGGTCGTGTGTCGTATTTGTTCAGTAGTGTTTACATGGTTCTTGTTCTCCCCTACACTACAATAACCTGATCGGTTTATGTGTTATATTATAAGTAATGATTCAAACGATGTGTTGTCTTGTATGCACGAAGTCCATAATATGTTAAACGCAGGTAGATTTTTGGCTAATAGGTGTGCACGAGTGTCCATCTCGGGCACTAGTCGCGGCCTACGGGGTTGGGTCGTGACAAAAGTGGTATCAGAGCGGTTTGTCCTCGGAATGTCTACAGGCTGTGTCTAGTAGAGTCTTGTTTATCGGTGTGTGGTGCACCACATCTATAAACAGGAGGCTACATGACATTTAGGGTGTATCCTTTTCTTTCGATCTTAGATCATGCGATAGATCTGTATTATTAGGATAGTTCCTTTCTGACGAAATGTTATGTTTTCACCGATACCTCCGAGACAAGTGACAGCTGCCCATAAGGGCAAGTTAGCAGCAGTTGGAGAAACTAGCCAGGCCCAGAGAGTTACCAGGCCCGTGCCCAGACTATGCCCATGGTTATGCCCCAGTCAGCGGGCTCTACTACGCCACCATTATCAGAGGAGCCTAGAGCAGCAGCCGCTGCCACTATGGATCAGGAGGCGGCTCCACCATTAGCTCCAGAGGCTCCAGCGCCCAAGCCACCAGCTCCTCAGCCAGGAGCAGAGGACAGGGCAATGAGAGATGCCGTACAGTTGTTGACAAGATTAGTAGCAGGGCAGGCTCAAAGACGCGGGCTAGGGGGTGATGATGTGGATAGACATGACAGCTTGAGGGTTCTTGACTTCTTGACTTGTAATCCCCCAGAGTTCTACGGGTCAAAGCCCGAGGAGGATCCCCAGGACTTTATTCGAGCGATGCAGCGTACGCTGAGGTTAGTCAGGGCTTCTGAGTCTGTCGAGCTGGCTTTGTATCGATTGCGTGATGTAGCTATTAATTGGTTTGAGTCTTGGGAGCTGTCTAAGGGTGAGGATGCTCCCCCAGCAGTGTGGGCCGAGTTTACAGAGGCCTTTCTTTGCCACTTTCTGCCTCCCGAGGCGCGGCGTGCTAGGGTTGACAGATTTCTACAGTTAAGACAGAGGGACAGAAGAGTTTGGGACTACAGTTTGGAGTTCGACTCGTTGGCTAGGTATGCACCCACTATTGTAGCCGATATGACTGACAAGATGCACCGATATGTGATGCAGTTTGATGATTACCTGATTGATAGCTGTATGGCGGTGGCATCCCAGCCTGGCATGGATATTGCTCGGGTGTAGGCATATGCTCAGGGAATGGAGGATAGACGTAGAGGGCATCAGCCCGACAGAGAGTATGACCGGGGCCAGCCCAAGAGGGCCAGATCAGCTGGTTATTCTGGGGAGTTTCGAGGCGGGCAGCCTCAACAGCATACTACACAGTCTTCTCAGCCAGCGCGAAGTGCACCCCCACAGTCCACTGGTGGGAGATTTGATAGCACCGGTTACTCAGGAGCTGGACAAAGTTCCAGGGCTTCGGGTTCGCAGGTGAGCAGAGGTTTTAGTCAGTCAAAGCCACCCATGCCTCGGTGTTCTAACTGTGGGAAGCCCCACCCAGGGAAGTGTTATTGTGCTACGGGTGCCTGTTTCTTTTATGGCCATCAGGACCATGTTTTGAGGGAGTGCCCATTTAAGAATGGTCCCGGTGGTTCAGCCCAGCCCACTGGGTCGGTTGCTGGTTCATCTTCCCCTTCTGTAGCTATGCGCCCTACAGAGCAGGGTATGCCGACACCGGCAGGCCGCGGTAGAGGTCGAGGCGGAGCTCTCGGTTCTAGCGGTCCTTCGAACCGCTTATATGCCTTGGTCGGCCGACAGGACCAGGAGGCGTCACCAGACGTGGTTACAGGTATACTGTTGATCTTCTTCTGAAATGTATATGCATTGATAGATCCAGACTCTATTTTATCACATATTTTCCCCCGATTGCTAGTAGAACTGGGATAAAACTCGAATTTATAGGACCGTTTGAGGTAGTCATACATACAGATGAAAAGTGAATGTTGAGGATTTAAAAGGCTAACTCGGTAATTACATAATTAGAAAAGTAAAAGACCCCCTCTAGATCGGAGAGAGACACGTTACGAGAACATTTTGGAAGTTGCTATGGCACCGACTTGCTCTAGATTATGTGAAAAAGGTTGTGCGGGGAAGTGGGTGCAATTATACCAGCATTAACGCATCGAAATGCATTAAAGTTTCGAGGTTAAGCGTGCTAGGGCCAGAGCAATTTTGGGATGGGTGACCCCCTGGGAAGTGTACTAAAATTTCCACAAATGTAGATATAAGAGACAAATGGGAAATTGGGGTAACCTAACGGAAATTAGAAGGTGCGGAGTGGTTAGAAACCTTAAAGAGGTCGCGTAGACTAAGGCGGACTAGGCCGGTGAAGAGGAAGAAAGCGCAATGCAGCTCTGGAATCAGAGTAAGTTTGAATAGCGTTTGGAAATGTTTTGTAAGCGAAATGGTAGTAAATGTATATGTATGCATATGATATCCCATTTATGACTGTATCGATCGATGGGTGAAACCCAGTAACCAGTGTTACGATGTAGGGAAGACATTAACTAAATGGAATTCAAGAGACGAAGCGAAAGATATAGCACAGATGTTACAAGGTAAGATGATACTGAATTTACCACTAGTTAAGGCTGGAAAGTCCTAATGCAACGATATTCGGGAACAGAAAGAAAGCCAGTACGTGAAGGGCAAGGAGATTCGAAGTATCAGAAGTGTTGAAAGAAAGGAATATGAGAAGTAAAGCCTCTAAAGGAAGCGACAGGCAAAGCATGAGATTATCCGAGTAGAAATTTGAAGAACAGATCTGTAAGAGAATTAGAGTGTGATAGTAAGGGACAAAAAGGAAAAAAAATGCGTAGCCATATCGATATGATTGCTTCGAACATAGAGAAGCCTTCCTGGAGGGCGACTTAAGAATGGAACCATTCGCGTGTATAAAAGAATACCTTGCGAACCCCAGAACCAATGCTACAAACAACAAGAGACGAAAGCTACTCCCCAAGAAAGATTAAGGATACTAATGGTTTGATCAAGGGAAAAAAGAGAGTGGTTAGGAAGAAAGTAGCTGAAAACGGTTACGCATTAAAATGGTAATGACACTATTAGACATAAAGGACAGGGGTACGTCAAAGTGGAAAGAGCAAGCGTCGGAAATGAATGCCCTTATAAGTATTTCGATTAGATATGAGAACGTAGTTAGCAAAGAGATAGACATGATAGGCCCCGCGATAAAGGAACTTCAATTGTAAGGAGATCGCGGAAGGTGATTATTACTTAAGAGGCATAGGCGTATATAGACCCTCATAATAAGGGGGGTGAACACACTAGACTTAGAATGAATAATGACGAATATAAAAGGACAGCCCGAAATGACACCATATGAGGCTCTGCATGACAAGAAGTGCAAGTCACAGATCAGTTGGTTCGATATTATCGGAACTAAGCTAATTGGCAAATATGATTCAGCAGGCAGTCGATAAAGTGAAACCCACACGGGAACGGTATGTGATAGAAAGGAAATCTCCCCGAAGTGTTATGAGACCCCACAAGGCCAGTTTAACATTCGAGGACGAATGTTTTAAAGGGGGGGAAGATGTTATATCTCGCATTTTGTACATTCGGATAATTCAAGATAATTGCGGGAAGTTAAAAGCAAGGCTATATTTTGATCTTGTTTAACACACAAGTTGCTTATGAAAATTTTGATGTGGAAATATTAAGAAAGGCTAGGGGTAAAAAGGGAATTTCACAAGGTGTTTCATGGTAATATTGACGAAGACTAAGGGCAAATTTGGAATTTGGAGAATAATTTTTCATGAATTACAAAACAAAACAAAAAAAGTTGGGCTTAAGTGAATGGGCCAAGTGGTCGGCCATGTTGGAGTGGGCTTAGGCCCACATGGAATGTTTAATAAATAAGATAAAAGATGACATAATTTCCATATTTATCATCTTCATCTTTAGAAGACTCAAGAAACTTAGAGAGAAAAGAAAAAAGGAGAAGGCCATTCGGCCATAGCTCCCCAAACAAAGACCTTGGAAATTTTGATCAAAAAATTATTTTCTTCTAGCTAAACAACCAATTGGAAGGTCCCTAGCAAAGTGAAGTGGTCATTGGAACAAGTAAAACATTTATTCTTGCAAGCTACAAATCTTAGCCAAGTGAGAAGTAAGTGGAAAAAGGTAAGATTTAATCTTCTTTTATATGTTATGGATGGTTGTGTATGTTGTAGTATGTAGAAATTGATGAAATTCATGAAAATATGGATGTTATGTTGTGGCCGTGTGGGTGGTTGTGTTGTGTAGGAATCATGAACCAATTTTTACTTAGTATTTTGGTTGTTGTTGTCATGAATTCTATGATGAAAATGAAAGTTTAATGATTCTAGTGAAGTTGTAATAGTTTGAGAGTTGTTTTAGAAGTTAATGTGATTTGAATATAGTCTTCTTGTATTTATGGAAGATAATGTTGTTAGTGTGTGAATTGTTGGTGTAGTTCATGAATTTGAAAGAAGGAAATGTGTTGTTATTTTTCTTGTTGAATTTGGAAGGTTTTGGGTGGAGTGGAATATCGGTTAGATTATTTTGAATATTGTGCGGATTGTTTGAAGCGTTCTTGAATATTGTTTGAATGGTTTCGGATTAGTACTTGAATATGTGAGCAAATATGAATTGAATATAAGTGAAACACGGTTGAAGTTTGTAGAAAGAATGTTGCTAATGTTGGAATGCGTTTTGAATTGACTGTTGGTATTGTTGTATTTTGGCCGAGTTGAATTCTCGGGGTTGTTGTATTTACAGGGGAAATGCTGCCGAAATATCTGTAAATAAAGTGTTGGTTTAGAATTAGACTCTTAAGTGTTTATGGCTAATGTTTAGTATGTACGAATATTGTTGTAGATTTTGCGAAGCCAAAGACTTAAGTTCGGATTAGCGTAGGAAGCGGGCAAGGTATGTAAGGCTTATCCTTTCTTTCTTTTGGCATGATCCTTATGAAACGAGCAGATGACGTATACGTATGATTTCAAAGATACTCCTATTCTTAGAGCCACTAGGATGGCTAACGTTCTTGACTTCCATAAGCTATTTCATATGATTTTGATGCATATCTATGATGTCCGAAGATCTATTTGATATGTTTCCGAATGGCATTCGAAAGATAATTGATATGACTAAAATTTTGATTTGCAAATGCTTGCACGTTCGATTATTCCATTGAGTCTTTGATATATTTTGATACGTACATATGGTTCCAAAAGCTCTATTTGATTTTATCCGTAACGATATCCGAAAGGTACTTGATATGATTGTTGCTTTGATTTTCCAAAAATGGTTTCTGAAACATCCGTAGAACGTTCTGTACTTCAAACGCTCATAACTTTCTTATACTAAATCAGATTGACCCGAAACTTGTTTCTGAGCCTTCAGGTGTCGGCAAGTATACTTGTTATCGAGTCTTGAATTATGTGCATATGGTTTCACACTATTCTGTTCGTGCAAGCCTCAGTATGTCCTTCACTGCGCCCCGGGCCAGGTTCTGTTATCGTGTGTCTTCTCTGCATTGTTCACCGCGTCCCTCATTGGAGAGCCGGACTCTGTTATATGTATGTCTGTATATGATGATATGATGATATGGGGATGGCCGCCAGGATGACATATGATGATCTTATTCACCGCGTCTCTCCCTAGAGGGCCGGGATCTGTTATATGCTTATATGATATATGCTGTCGGCATATATGATGACTCCATTCACCGCGTCCCTCACTAGAAGGCCGGGATCTGTTATATGTGTATATGATATATGATGTCAGCATACATGATGACTCCATCCACCGCGTCCCTCACTAGAGGGCTGGGATCTGTTTTATGTATATGTATATGATGACATATGATGTCGGCACGCATGATCTGTGTTTGGACAGTATGTATTTTGGTACTCTGGATGATTTACTCATTTTCTTTACTTCTTCTGACATATGACATCGGTATGCATGATTCACGTTCGGAAAATAAGCACCTTGGTATTCTGGCTAATGTATATGATGACATATTGTCACGACCCGGCTAGGGGGCCGCGACGAGCACCCGGTGCTACCCCACCCGGGCACCCCCTTATCGTACATAACATAACATCTAGGTGAACCATAAGTCAATTCGTGCTTTTCTTATCGTTAATCATACTGATCCCATTAGACGACCATCATCATTTAACATATCATAGGCATTTATGCCACATCATAAGTACAAGGCCGACGAGGCCAACAAAAGATGTACAAAACATGGGCCGACATGGCCGAACATCTCTACCTACATACACATGACTACGAGCCTCTAAGAGTATGACATATCCTATGAGCGGGACAGGACCCCGCTATGCCCATAATTATATACACAAAAGAATAAGTACCCAAAAGCTACGGCTCCGAAAGAAATGGAGCTCTGCTATGCAATCTCTGAATAAGCAGCTATGGATCAAGTCTATCTCCCTGTGCAGCTGCGGGCATGACGCAGCGTCCACAAACAAAAGGACGTCAGTACGAAGAATGTACTGAGTATGTAAAGCATGATCAACATCAATATAGAAACATAATAGATATCATATGAAAATGGCTTAGGAGGGGAGACAGTAATATCATCATCATCATCATGTCGCTTACTTGCATACATCGTCGTTCGTATCCCATAATAATACTCGTACCATACTTGTGCTCATATTCGTATACATGTCCTTATTCATATTCTTATACATAGTCTTTTCACATTCATATTCATATTATATACATAGCCATACACTTATATACATACATAGCGTGCCCGACCATAAGGGTCGGTGTTTCATACGTACTTAGCCAACCAAGGCTCAATGTTATTTCTACCTGGCCCTACCAAGGCTTCGGGGTTATCCGTACCATCTGCAGATGTGTGAGCGCGTTACGTAATCGTATACATACTTTATACATAGTCATATACATATAGTCTTACCCGGCATCATAAGCTCGGGGTCTTATCATAGCCCTTCATAGGTATACATATGCATATATCATAGCTCGTAAGCATCTCTAATCTCATTTTACTCTCATCATCATTACTATCCTCATCATTATCGTTACATCTACATTATGGACTTACTCGTCATACGAGGAACATAGTATAATCATAGTACATATCAAGGGTCGTGAGCTTATGAGCTCGGAATGACAACCATGTGAAGACAACATACTCATATAGAGGAATTAGGAATTTGGCCAAGAACCATGCCTTATGAAAGAAGGGTTAGCCTTACATACCTTTCCGTCGAACTATTTTACACTTGCACGTTCCCTTCCAATGCTAGCGTTTATACCTTCATTAATATCATAACAATGACCATTAGTCATTCACATTATCCACATTATCTAGATTCCTCAATTTGCCTCTAATTCACCCACATTCATGGTTATAACACCCATCTTCGTCCATTCGTCTAAAGTGTTTAGTTCATGATCTTAATACCATTTATAACCCATTCATATCACAACACAACAACATTCATAACTCAATTCAAATTATTTCTCAAAATGTCACTATTCATCATTCATGACCTAGTTGACCACATTTTCTACAATCAATGTATTTTAATTCTCCAATACCTTAAACATCTTGTAAAAATCATGAATCTTACCATAGAAGTTGTAGGAACAAGCTTTGGTTGATAATACTCTTCTTTGAGCAAAACCCTAGTTTTTCTCCATTTGGATTTCTTGACTTGGATGGTCCTTGATGATTCCCTTATCCTTGATTCACTTGTCTTAATGTTATTGATGGCTTATAATCCTTGAAAACTCATATAATACATGTAGAGAGAAGTGGTGTAATGTGGAAATGAAATAAGACAAGTCTTGATCCTCATATTTAATGAATTGGAAAATTTGTGTTGGGTGAACAGTGGTCGTCCATGGTGGTTTACGGTCCGTATTCCACTTTACGGACCGTCCCTCATGGTCGTCTTTAAGCTTAAGCAGGACCAGAGACTTTGGCCTGCATGCATGGGATTTACGACCATGGTTTACGGGCCGTAAATCACTTTACGGTCCATCCACCAGGTCGTATTATACCTCTTCCTCAGCTGGCAGAAAGTTGAAGTTGGGCATGCCAGTTTACGACTTCAGGTTTACGGACCCGTATTGCACTTTACGGTTCGTATTTTGCACTATACGACCACTGGCAGAAGGCTGAAGCTTTTGCATGGCAGTTTACGACTGCCATTTTACAGACCGTATTGCACTTTACGGTCCGTATTTTGCAATATACGACCACTGGGCAGCTTTGCCAACTTTTAATTTTTTTCTCATTTCTCGACTTTTCATTCTAATCATCCACATCCCTTCACATACATTTCCCATGAAACATTATACACTCGCACTCCTCGCACACATCATTAGTCCATTTACTTGCATCCCAACGGGAAATTTTCCGAGGTGTAACACATATGATGTCGGCACGCATGATCTGTGTTTGGAAAGTAAGTATTTTGGTACTCTGGATGATTTACTCATTTTTTGTACTTCTTCTAACATATGACATCAATATGCATGATTCACGTTCGGAAAATAAGCACCTTGGTATTCGGGCTAATGTACTTACTTTTTGTACCGTTGTTTCGGGTATGTTTCTGTTTTCTGTATTTCATGCCTTACATACTCAGTACTTATTCCGTACTGACCCCCTTTCTTCGGGGGCTGCGTTTCATGCCCGTAGGTACAGACGTTCGTTACGGTGATCCGTCAACCTAGGACATCCGTTCTGCTGTTTGAAGTGCTCCCTTGATCCGGAGCCCATACTTTTGGTATAGAACCATATGTTGTACATATTTATGTATGTGTGACTATTTAGGGGTACGGCGGGACCCTGTCCCGTCATATGATTCTGTTGTCTTTGTTAGAGGCCTGTAGACATGTTTGTGGGTTGTGGGTCGTATTTGTTCAGTAGTGTTTACATGGTTCTTGTTCGGCATTCCCCTACACTACCATAACCTGATCGGTTTATGTGTTATATTATAAGTAATGATTTAAACGATATGTTGTCTTGTATGCACGAAGTCCTTAATATGTTAAACGCAAGCAGATTTTTGGCTAATAGGTGTGCACGATTGTCCATCTCGGGCACTAGTCACAGCCTACGAGGTTGGGTCGTGGCATGGCATATATAAGTCGCTTACAAGAGATCTCCTACTTATTTATGACTATAGGATGTATAGTTTGGATTATATTTTGTTGTGTTTGGTATCCCTTGCATGGCATATTATTCCATTCATTCCACATAACCGCATGGCACGTTATTTATTTATTTTCGGTTGATTGATATATTAAATTTTTGATTGTTCTGAAGGCTTAATTAATGACTTAAAGGACTTGTGGATTAGAGGTTCCACCTAGGCTTATGACTTGAGTTGTTGAGACCCATTGTGATTATCTTTATGGTGAATTGAGTTATAACCTGGTTGGTTTTCGGACATTGGTCATATGATATTTAATTTCTTTTAATCATTATGTGTTGAGATTAACAATCATGCATGGCATTGCATTCCTTATTTCACAATGTGACTTGCTATGATTTGGTTGGTAATGATGACAAAAGAGATATGAAAGCCGTGATCTGAGGTGTTTACTAGAGCGGTGTGAGTACTCGTGATCTGAGGTCATATGCCGGAGCGAGAGGGTGTACATAGACTTCGTAGGTCTCCCATGGGTCATGGCTATTGTGACATTGTCCTTAACATGTGTGTATGGTACGAAGAGGAGGCCTCGGGGGCATTGTATTGCATCCAATTTCATCTGTATCCTCATATCACTGCTCAGTGCATTATCTCATCAATTCTTGGTTGTGAGTTACTGCATAGTGAATTATCTCATCAATGCTTGCTTGTATGGTACTTACTTAGAAATGTGACAAAATTAAGGATTAGAAATTGCTTCTAGGCCTATGATCTGAGAATAGTGAGACTTTTATGTTCCATGAGTAGTGAAATGTTATGTTAATGTGCTTAGTTCTATGCTTGACTACCTATCTGCTCTATCTGTCAATTTCTGCTTACTTATATGCATTAGCTAATCGTTGTTGGCCTATGATACCTACGACTACGTGTGGTTTTACTAATACTGCTCTTGCTACATTCCTTGTGGAGTGTAGAGCTGATTCCAGGTTTGTGATCGAGTCCTTGTGTTAGGCCGAGGATGTCATCAGAGATGTTCGAGTGAGCTACTAGCCGGACCTGCAACCCTAATCCTCTTCTTGCGTATTCTGTCCCATTATTTTTCTAGGGAACATGTTTTATTTTAATTGGAGTCTGAATGTCATTTCAAGCCTTGTAAATTCATATAGAAGCTCTTGTACCGTTTAAGACTAGATTTAGGGAAAGTTTATAATAAAGTTGTTTTCCGTATGTTTATAGTTTTATGATGTTTCTTCTAGCTTTAATGTAGTTATTTTCCGCATTGTGTAATTAATTCAAGATATTATTGGCGATGGTTCGCCTACCAGGAGGGATAGATTAAGTGCCATCATGACCCGTGATTTGGGTCGTGACAGAGGGTGTTTAATTAAGAGATTCGGTGGTTAGCTTTGTGGATGATTTTCAACACCAGTCTCTTTCTACTTTTTACTTATTTCTATCTTCTTTTACATTCCAAAGAACGTATTTAGTCAATTCATACTTGTAATAGTATTCTTTGTAGCTCTTGTGCACATGACACTAGGTATTGGATGGTCCTTTGTTGTTTTTCGTACTTTTATGGATAATGACTTGATTTGACTTATATCATCTTATCACTTACATTTTCTCTTAATTTATCGAATGAATTGGTGTTAATCAATTTTGGATTACCTATCGGGTTAGGAGTAGGGGCCATCACGGCTATTATATATGGGCCATGACAGCTTGGAAAAGAAGAGATATTATCTCAAATTTAAAAGGTGAATTCTACACAAATCATCAACTTAATTTTAAGAAAATATACCTTATGGCTTAAATATTCATGATTCTTAATTCACACCAGCTAATAGTTCAATCAAAACACTATTTAGAGCTCACTTGCATATTGTGGAAACGTTTATGCTCAAGACGACATTGAAACTTCAAATACGAGCTGCGTGACACAACCCAAACTCATCTGAAACTAATCCGAATTTCCCCAAAACTTGTTAACAAGTCCAAATCATCATACGAACCTTCTAGAATGCTCAAACCACTAATCCGGGGTCATCTTGACCCGATGTTGAGCATGGTTAACTCTAACTCGTGAACTCACCTAGTTTTCCCACCAAGAGTCTAAATCACACTCGATCCCTCCAGGGCTCTTCCAAGAAACCCGATTAATTCATAAATTACGTTCGAGAGCCCATGGAACTATCGAAAAGTAGATCCGAGATCGTTAACCTCCGTTGTTGACTTTGGTCAAACCTTTCCATTTCCATAACTTAAGACCTTCAAAAAATAGGTTTCTCCTGCGATACTCATCTGATAGCCGCGGGAATTGTTCCACTAATCTTTGCAAGTCAACAAAATCCTATTAAAGCAATAGAATGGGTCATTTAGGAAAAAACTTTAATGCTCAAAATGACCTAGCGAGTCGTTACATGAATACTTCAAATATGCAACTTCACAAGCTAATCATTTGGATTTTTCATCTCCCAAACGATGCATCGTGGGAATTGGAATAATTTTCTTGAAAATATTGTTTGAATCCTAATAAAGTTATAACCAAAATCCAGCAAAATTATCTTTATTCACTTGAAATCATTCACCATATGGTCTTGACAACTCCCATTCCGAATCTATGTATACATTCCAATGATTCCTTTCTGCCTACACAATTAGGTAGTCATTCATATATTTTGCTCCAATAGAAAGTGCTCAATTTTCTCCTTGTTGTTTTTGTGTGACAAAGCATGATTAGGAATTCAAATAAACGCCAAAGAAAATTCAAAAGAATAGCTAGTTTGTCCAAACAAGCAGAAGAATTGTGTATCCTATGTGATATACCTAGCTCCTCAATAGAAGGAATGGTTTCTCTGGGACTAAATATAATTAAGGCAACAGGAACATCACATAGGATAGAAAATTCTTATGCTTGTTTGGGAAACCTAGCTATTCTTCTACCTTTTCTTTGTCTTTCATCTAAATTCCTAATCATGTTTGGTAACATGCTAAAAAAGAAAAGAAAAACAGAGCACTTTCTTTGGCAGCAACATATATGAATTAACATCAAATTTTGAAGGTAGAAGAGAAGCATTGAAATGTACTTATAGATTCATAATGGACTTGTTAATACTCGATGGTAAAATTATTTCAAGTAAATCTAGATAATTTGGTGCGAATTTGGTTTTAATTTACTCGGAAAATTTGAATTTGGAAGAAATAAGTATTTCTTAAAATGCTTGAAAATTTAAAATTCAAAGTTCAAACAAGAATTTCAACAGTTCTATGATTATATGAAAGACATTTATGACTTAGTTGGATGGTTGGGACGAAACCCAAGGGGCTCGGGGAGTGGTTCAGACACTTGAGTTGCATTCTTGTAGAAATGTGAGTTAAGAGTTGGCAATGATCAAACCGTTGATTAAACAAGCTTGGGTTCTTGATTTGATTGTTCCTGCTTTTTTCTATGATGCTTTCGCACTTGTCCTCAAGTTTTGGTGAAATTCTGATTAGTTTTGGGTTGTGTCGCAGTCTTACTAAAGGTTTCAACGTCATTTTTTTTTAGAATAAATTGTACCACTTTAAGCATATGAGCACTAAATTTTGTTTTTATTTAACCATTTGATCCATATCGTGATTTTGGAACCATAGCAACAATAATCGCCGAATTTTGAGATCGTATGAGAGAGTTATGGCCATTTTGTCTTGACGGGCTGTTGCTAGCGCTTGTTCGATTAAAATTACTTGGTGGGTGCGCTAATACAGTGTGACCACAAATGCAGTAAAAAGTGTCGTAACAGCGGCAACCGTGGATATTAAAAGTCTGACTTCATTTCATTCATTCAAATTCAATTTTCGGGTGTTCTAGAGTTTCGATTAGGGCAATTTTGGTACTGTTCTTCCTATCTAGAAGATAGGGTAAGTTGTAACTCTTGTTACTGTATTTGCCCATGATTCCTATCATTTAATTAGTGTTTTATTCGTGTTTGGATTGAAAGAATGGGGGATTTTGAGCCCTAAATTTAAGAGAATGTAAATCCTTGATTTGAGTGTGAATTCATGGATGAAGTTGATCAATTTTCTAGATGTAGACCATATGGGTTTCGAATAAAATTCTAGCTTTGCCCTTGGAGGCTTGGGCTTGACTTTTTGGGCCATGATTATTACAATATAAATATGGGTATCGTTGGACTCGTTGATCCTCATTGAGTACTACTTTGACTTGATGGAACGAGTTAGGTGACTTCAGTTGTGGAAGAGCTTAGAAAGACTGTATCTTTGCTCATATCGAGATTGGGATCTTTCAAAAGCTTTGACGAAAGGCAAGTCCATTCGTGCGCTTTGGGATTTTAAATCTAAGGTGTTACATCCCGTGTTCTCATGCGTTGGAAGGTGTGCGAGTTAAATGACATTAGTAATGGAAACGAGGTTGTCTTCCAAGCTTGTGGGCGGTTGTAGTAATGGTACAGATGTGTTATAAATATTTAAAGTTAAACAAATCTAGGAAAATAAGTTTTGTCAAGGTTCGAAATTTATTTGATGAAATACGGTCCAAGATATAATATCTCGTATTTCGGGACTAGAAAAATTTAATCGTCCAATATGAGTAAAAATTTCCCGAGCCCGGAAAATTCGATCATATTCAAGGATGAAAATCGAGAGCTCGGTGTACAAAGAGTTTGAGGTCCCGAAATAATTTAGGACTTGACAAGTGTGACCACGGTGATTGAGAATAATATTTTATGTGTACCAAAAGGGACTATGGACTAGCGCTATGTCACATAATCATGGCAATGAGTATATAAAGTGTATTAAAAATAATTGTTATTGAAGTCAATTGACATCAAGGAATTAATTATGTGTGCAATTAGTCACATATGGAGTGTAGTGGAGACAAGACATTAATTAAATAATGGATAAGTGTTATAAAGTGATTCCAGGTGTTGCATGGTAAAAGAACAAATGGTGACTAATGTCTTAAGTAATTGGTCGTGGCATCATTTGGTGGAAAAGGATTAACACGATATGTATATACAATAAGATTTGCAAAGAGGTAACATTTCACCTTTGGGAAGCTTCACATAGAATTTGTATACAAGAACCTCTTTTCATGGAAATTGAACGTAATTGAAGTAAAAGCATGAGCAACCATGGCTGCCACTGCTCACGGCCAGCCATGGTTGTTGAAGAAATTTTTTGTTTTCCTTGTTTGATTAAGCTCCAAGTAATTTGCAAGTTCAAGGAGGTGATAGCAACATTGGATATTGAATTGAGGAAGAAGAAATTGTGAAATTGGGGCAATTAAGTGTAGAAAATTCCTCCGAGAAAATTAAGGTAAGATTTTCTTGTTTTGTAGTATAATTGTATTGATGGTGTTGTAATGGAAGGATTAAAATTGTACTGGATGAAATTGAAAGTAAGTAATTACATGAAATCGTTGTTATACGATATTGTGGGTTAAAAAGGATTATTGGATTATTAGAATTGTTATGGGCTGAATTATGAGAATTGTATGTGTATATTGTTGTTGTTGGTATTTCTGTGTTTACGGGAGGACAATTAGAAATTCAGGTTAGGCGACTATATAGGGGAAATACTGCCCAATTTTTGTGATATAAGGTGTTTCATACTATAGTGCCATATTATTATGATCCTTAAGGCTTTGTGATATACATACGATGACATTCAAGGGATGTTTGATATGTTTCCGAGTGTCATTCGAAAGGTATTTGATACGACTATTGTCTTAATTTTCAAATGGTAATTCGTGTTGATTATTCTATTGAGTCTTTGAAAATGTTTTAAATTGCATATAGTTTCTCACTACTCTGCTCGTGCATGCCTCAATATGTCTTTCACTGAGTCCCGGGCCAGGATCTGTTATCGTGCACAGTTTCACTGCATTGTTCACCGAGTCCCTCACTAGAGGGCCGGGTACGGTATATATATATATATATTATGGTGTTATGCTGTGTTATGGCGTTATGCTGTGTTATGGAGTTATGCTGTGTTATGGCGTTATGCTGTGTTATGGAGTTATGCTGTGTTACGGAGTTATGTTATATTCTGGAGTATGCTGTGTTATGGCGCCAAAGACGGGGTGGCGACCATGTTCACCGAGTCCCATAATGGGACGGATATGATATATGATATTGACATACATGATTTATGTTTCAAAGGCAAGTATTTTGGTATTCTGGTTATTGTACTCGTTTTCTGTACTCCTTATTTCAGATATGATCCTGTTTATGGTATTTCATGCTTTACATGCTCAGTACATATTCCGTACTGACACCCTTTCTTCGGGGGGCTACGTTTCATGCCCGCAGGTGCAGATGCTCGCTCTGGTGATCCGCCAGCTTAGGATTCCCTTTCTGCTGTCTTGGAGAGCTCCGTTGTTCCGGAGTCTAGACTTTTGGTTTGAATCTTATGATATATATATGTATATGTTATCCAGGCGTACGAAGGGGCCCTGTCCCGTCATATTTCGCTATTCGTACTCTTAGAGGTCTGTAGACATATGTGTGGGTTGTGTATGAGTTTTGTTCAGCTGTGTCTATACGATCTGCTGTGGTATGATGTTCGTCTATAGTGGCAGCCTTGTCGGCTTGCATATGATATTGATATGTGATGGCAGCCTTGTCGGCTTGCGTATTATTTCATGATATGATTAGTTGTGACTCCTCAGGAGACAATTTATCTCAATATTCATATATGATGACGCTATGAACTTCCGGAGTTCTTTTGTAATGTTCCATATTGTTCGTAGTTTCAGTTGACTATGTCTGGTAGGTATGTATACGGGTGTCCAGGTCGGGCACCAGTCACGGCCTACGGGGTTGGGTCGTGACAAAAGTGGTATCAGAGCAATTCGTCCTCGGAGTGTCTACAGACCGTGTCTAGTAGAGTCTTGTTTATCGGTGTGTTGTGCACCACATCTATAAACCGGAAGCTACAGGACATTTAGAATGTTACCTTTCTTTCATATCTAAGATCGTGCGATAGAGCCCAGCCATAGGAAATGAAATTCCTTATACTAACCCTTGATTTCAGCTGAAGAACGACATCGACAGAAGAAAACGACCGATCATATTGGAAGCTACAAAGTACGCAGGTAAGTTACGGTGCGAAAGAGGCATGTTGGATAAGGTAAGAATATTGAAATACGATTGAAATGTAAAGTTGAAGGATGAAAGAGAAGGCAGATAGGAAGGTATAACAGGACAGATCGTTAAAGGATCAGGTACGCCTCGGGGTGCGATATGTGAGGTAAGTCCCGACACCTTTTTACTTTTTCTGGAAACTGGGAAGCCCTGTGTGGATATAATATGATATGATATATGTATACATATGTTGGCCCTGTGAGGCATTGTTGGTATTTCCTGCGTGCAGGTTCTGGGATAGTAAGAAGTACAGAGGAAACTCTGCCCAAATTTTCCCAGAAATAGGAAAAAGAAAGAGAATGAGACATAGGTTCATAATGTGTTTTGAAGGGTGATACCGACACGGTAAATCTATTATGTTGGACTAAAGAGTTAATAAACACCCCCACGTCATCCATAAGAGACATCATTCTTGTTTGGAAGACCTTATTTCGAAGAAGCGTACATGAGCAGCAGAATTCGGAATTCATTTGAATGGACTAGAATACCTTATAGCCAAATTTTTTCCAAAAAAAAAAGCTTAGGGTAAAGGGCAAAACCGTCCAGCAATTAAGTTCCACTATTGGAAGAGTACAAAGAATACGACAAGTAGTTTGTGAACTAAATGGTTCGTTCACGACTCATGAATAAATCTGGAGGTAAACTATGTGAATGAAGCACTAGAAGTCCTGTGGTGCTTGTCGGATTCTAGTTTTTCTTCTGGTGGTGGTTGGAGAATGCCTCATGGAGACATTTTATTAGTTATTAATAAACTAATTGGAGATGGAATTTGTGGAAGGAAAACTCAAACTTGTGGGCTGTCTAGGATCATGTGTTTCATATGTTGTTGATGAAATGCTAGAATAATTCGGAAGGGCTTGTGATACTAAGGGATGATTTAGGAATAGGTGGTAAATCTTAACAAAACATTTTATTCAGGTATCGAATGAACTGATAAGTAGGGATAAATTACGACGAGTTTACAGTTAAAAGGGGTGACAGTATGATTGAGATAAAAGTACGGAAGAAAAAGAATTATGACAAATTATGAAGGTATTGATAAGACAGCTTGTGAGATATTAAGGATAAGATTGACCAGAAAGGGTGAAGGGTTAAATACGCCTACTTCACAGAGTGCAATTAAAACATAGTAAGAATCATGAATAAGATTAAGAAGTGTTACATTATAGGATGGATGGCGAACAGGATGTAATGTGAATACCATAAGGAGTGTTATAGAAGTGAGTGAAGCCTAGCAAGGAAGTAACTAAAGGATATGATGTGATTAGTGTGAAATGGGAAAGCAAATGTAGAACGAATAAGAAAGACTCACAAAGTTCTATAGGGAAAGTACAGAATAAAAGTCAAGTGGTAACGAAAGTGAAAGCGAGCACAGGAAGAGAAGGAGTTAATAGAAAGAGGAAGATAAGGAGAAAGCGAGTCAGATTACAGCATAGCGATGCGTTATGACATGTATAGCTTGGAAAATGAGTAATACAAGTGACAGAACTGTGAAAGACCAACCTAAAGAAAGATGAGCAACGAGACAGAATGAATGCCAGGAATGACTGGCATGATAAGGACAAATAGAAATGAACAGAATATATTTTGAAAACGAAAGAGGGATTATGTAAAAGTAGTGCTTTCCGAAGGATGTAGGGGTACCATGAGATTGCTCACGCACAAATAAAAGATGGACATAGACTGGGGAAATGAAAGGAATACTAAAGGAAACACTCAATATAGACATAACTAATTAAGTATGAGTATAGGACAAAAGGGGAAATATATAGCTAGGAACTTAAGATGTAGCACGACGAGAAGGTGATAAGACAAGACCACTATTGAGACGAATTTGATATGATTTTGAGTAAGTTAGAAGTATATAACAAGAATGAAAGAGCATGAGGTATAAAAAAGTACTATGTATATGTGATTGCACCTCGGAAATGGGGGAAAATCCATAAAGGACAAAGGGTTGTGGATTTGCAAAACAACTGATGTATTATAAATTTATTAGAAGGAACAAACGATATCCGTTGGGATAAAGATAGTGTTATGAGAAAGCTTGAGACACTTAACACTAAAATATAGGTGCTACTGAATGGAGAATTTGAAACGACGATAAGCACTACCTAATTACTGATTGGGATGAATGGGATGTGGCTTCTGACAAATTGCTACATTAATTACGTTACACGAGTACCAACCATCAGATAAGATTTTGTACTATATATCGAGAGTTCTCATCGCCTCGTGATTGTGTTAGGCTTTCATACATGGGTAAGCTAAGTTATAGGTGATAAAGAAAATACATGGATATGGCACAGTATACCAAACGTATTGGAAAAAGGATCATAGGAATTTGAATGTTGGAAATGAAGGCATAGAGCGGAATATAAGTAGATAATGATGTGAGTACACCCAAAAGGGGGGAAGCGGATGAGAGAGATGCAAATGTAAGATAAAATCAGCTGACACTACAACACGTTTGATGTGAATACTTATACTTCAAATGAGATCCCATGTTGAAACAAGTTAGTGAGATCTGAAAGCCAGCGATAAACGGATAGAAGCCAAGATGCTAATTGAGACAGTGTTGAGAATTATTGGTACAGACTTTGGATAATATGACATCAGAAGGTGGATGCTTATAACACGAAAAAATATGACAAGAGAATGGTAACAAGTAACTTAAAAGGATATTATAAAGGATAGCAAGGCTGTACTGGATTAGAGGTTAAGATGTTGACAACGGAGTTATTGGCTAATGATATCGTGACACATAGGTAGCAAAGGAGAAAGGATAGAAAATCTCTCCTGTAGTAGGACATGAGAAACACCAAATGGTGAATAGAGGAAGGGGAAAGAATATGGAAAAATAGGCATCAAGTGAGTGTTAGTACAATAAGATGCGTAGGGCAGAATAAGCCAGGAGAAGGAAAGACTATGACTAAGATTGGACGCATTTTGTACAAATTGTACAGGAATAGTTATGCAACCTACGAATACTTGTATACTAAGAACGAGGCCAAGTGAGTACTTGATAAGGAGGGTAAAAATTCAGTAACAATAATGCGGTTGCAAATTTTGGGTACATCAAAGAAAGGTGTAAGAGGGTTTGAAGCGAAACTACAGAGATGAAATTAGTATTGAGGGCAAAAGCCATAGTTGAGCCTTGACATCAATTGAATGATATAAGAGAAGAATATAGGGTCTGCATAAATACAAGTGAGGCAACGCTAAGGTATTTACTAGGCTGATTTGAGCACCTACACATGCTTGTGTAAAGATTGCAATAGGATGCGTGAAAGGAGAGCTAAGAGCAAATTTGAGCAAAGGGGCAATAGAAGAATTTGAGTCAAAAATAAAGAAACGACACGAGGTAATATGCCTAAAGTAGTGCCAGTTATGTTAAGGGAAATTACGAAATGATTTAACCGAGACAGTTAGGACAAGCAGGTTACTGGTTACTGGATGACAGTGAAGCCATAATATGAGGGGATCCTAGCACTATTTGATAGCCAACCCTAAAGATCGAGATCAAGAAGTTAAAGACCTTTAAAAAGAAAGTCAGAAAGTAACACATGATGTTGAGAATTCCAGAATAAAGTAAAGCAAGGATATTGGAGTACAAAAATGTTACCCTCTATGGAATTTCGTTTTACTCGTAGAACCTGCGAAGGGTCCACAGGTTACCAGAGGCATGCGATACTCCAGGGATACTAAAGTCTAATGAATCGACGAGGGACGTCTGCACGTTATAAAATTCATATTTAAGGTCTGAGAGGTAAGATCAAGGAAACGATATCTTAAGGGAATAACTATAGGAGGAGAAGGAGGCGAGTTAAGACTAAGCGCACAAGGAAGACAGTAAAATTTCAGCGGAAAAGCTCGCAACACAACTGATAACGGACTGCGAAGTAAGATAAGAGTAAAGGCAATGACGTGAAATTATTACCTCGGGAAGCAACAGAAAGAGGAGATATTACAGGAATGACTATGTAGAGACCTGAAATGCATTATAGTGGATTATTGAAGTAAAAGCATGAGCAACCATGGCTGCCACTGCTCACGGCTAGCCATGGTTGTTGAAGAAAATTTTTGTTTTCCGTGTTTGATTAAGCTCCAAAAAATTAAGGTAAGATTTTCTTGTTTTGTAGTATAATTGTATTGATGGTGTTGTAATGCAAGGACTAAATTGTATTGAATGAAATTGGAAGTAAGAAATCACATGAAATCGTTGTTATACGAAATTGTGGGTTAAAAAGGATTATTAGATTATTAGAATTGTTATGGGCTGAATTGTGAGAATTGTATGTGTATATTGTTGTTGTTGGTATTTCTTGTGTTTACGGGAGGACAATTAGAAATTCAGGTTAGGCGACTATATAGGGGAAATGCTGCCCAATTTTCGTTAAGCCCTTAACTAGTGGAAAACCCTAAATGAGAATGTATAGGTTAAATAACAAGTTCTATAAAGTGATGGGCTACGGTTTACGAACTAGAAAGTATGGTTACTGACGATAACGTTACCTTTATGTTAAATAGGCTAAAAGAGCGACAAAGCGAACGGTTTTGCAATTAGTCGTCAACAGGTATGTAAAGCTCTCCCTTCTTTCTTTTGACATGTCTTAGATTTAACTGATGAATGATATGAACTTTGGGGTAATTCCACTCACAGACTTCGAGTGATATTTATGATTCTTATTCACTTCTTGATATTGCAATTCTCAAGTGATTGAGCCTCCCTTTTCAGTTTTCTGTACGTTGGATAATAGTCGATATATATCCGTTCTTAATCTTGCGAACTCCATGATAACTAGTGACTGGACTTCTATAAGGTGTTTCATACTATACTGCCATTTTACTATTATCCTTAAGGCTTTGTGATATACCTACGATGACGTTCAAGGGATGTTTGATATGTTTCCGAGTGTCATTCGAAAGGTATTTGATACGACTGTTGTCTTAATTTTCAAATGGTAATTCATGTTGATTATTCTAATTAGTCTTTGAAAATATTTTAAATTGCATATAGTTTCTCACTACTCTGCTCATGCATCCCTCAATATGTCTTTCACTGAGTCCCGGGTCAGGATCTGTTATGGTGTTATGCTGTGTTATGGTGTTATGCTGTGTTATGGAGTTATGCTGTGTTACGGAGTTATGTTATATTCTGGAGTATGCTGTGTTATGGCGCCAAAGACGGGGTAGCGACCATGTTCACCGAGTCCTATAATGGGCCGAATATGATATATGATATTGATATGCATGATTTATGTTTCAAAGGCAAGTATTTTGGTATTCTAGTTATTGTACACGTTTTCTGCACTCCTTATTTCAGCTATGATCCTGTTTATGGTAATTCATGCTTTACATGCTCAGTATATATTCCGTACTGACCTCCTTTCTTCGGGGGGCTGCGTTTCAGCTGTGTCTATACGATGTGCTGTGGTATGATGTTCGTCTATAGTGGCAGCCTTGTCGGCTTGCATATGATATTGATATGTGATGGCAGCCTTGTCAGCTTGCATATTTTTTCATGATATGATTAGTTGTGACTCCTCAGGAGACAATTTATCTGAATATACATATATGATAACGCTATGAACATCCGGAGTTCTTTTGTAAAGTTCCATATTGTTCGTAGTTTCAGTTGACTATGTCTGGTAGGTATGTATACGGGTGTCCAGGTCGGGCACCAGTCACGACCTACGGGGTTGGGTCATGACATAAGGCAAGTTAAGACCTTAGTTGAATCTATTTGAAGTGGGGTTGGTAATTTACTATAGTTATTGGAAATGGGTAAACAGGGAGGTTCCGTGCTGGTACTGTTCTCTTATGAACACATGAGCAATCAATCATGAGATTCATATCCACATGAGCAATCTAATCCATTTCCCTTAAGGAGGACAAAGTGCTAATTATAGCCTTTGCCTGTTATAGTGTTATTTCTTATTTTTGCCTGTTACATTCATACCTTCAGATAGTATCTAATGCATATCGCACTTGAGGATACATATGGTGATGCTAGATGGGAAATACTTTCGGGCATAGCGGTGTATTGAGATTGATATCCTAATAGGCTTAGAACTCGATGGGAAATAGTGTCGGATGGCGTATTAACCTCTTGAGTCACCTACGAGTAACGCTTCCCTATTAAAGAAGCATGTGTATACCAGTTGCGCCCAGGCATGTGCATTGCATTCCATATCAGATCATCTTTAACTACTCTCTGCATATTAGCTTAATTTAAAGAAGTGTATTGGTTCGTGATTATCTATCTTGTCTTTTTATCTGGATATCTAGTTGATCTGTTGAGACTTACTTGTCCTTTACATGTCGCATTACATTTATACCTTTTAGAGATAGTAATCGTTAAAGTGTGGGAATGAGTATCTGGAAGTCCAACCATCACCACTGCTTCAGTTTAGGGTCGGTCCAAAATGTTGCTGAGTACACGTTCATTCTCCATAATAACTCTACACTAGCTGCCCTTTTTGTGTGTAGAGTCTGTCTCGAGTACTAATGGACTTCGCTGAGCCATCTGGTCTAAGGGTTTTGATTTAGGAGATCTTAGTGGTGAGCTTTGTGGGTGATTTGCAACGACAGTCTCCACCTACTTTTTACATATTTCATCTTCTTTTACATTCGGAAAAATGTGTTTAGTCGATTCAAACTTGTAATAGTATTCTTAGTAGCTCTTCTACTCATGACACAAGGTTTTGGGTGGTATTTTATTATTTTCCGCAATTTTATGGGTAAAGACTTGATTTGACTTATATCGTGTTATCACTTACATTTTCTCTTAATTAATTTAATGAATTGGTGTTAATAAATTTTTTATTACCTATGGGGTTAGGAGTAGGTTCTATCACGGCTATTATTTATGGGTCGTGACACCTTGGCAAAGAAGAGCTATCATCTCGAATTTAAAAGCTAAATTCTACCTAACTCATCAACTTAGTACCAAGGAAATATACCTTATGGCTTAAATATTCATGTTTCTCAATTCACGCCGGCTAATAGTTCAATCAAAACACAATTTAGAGCTCGTTTTCTTGTTGTTGAAATGTTTATGCTCAAAACGACATTGAATCTTCAAATACAAGTGTGCCACGACCCAGACTCACCCGAAACTCATCGTAATATCCCCAAAACTTATGGACAAGTCCAAAATTATCATATGAACTTGGTTGAATACTCAAAACATTGATCACGGGTTATCTTGACCCGATGTTGACCATGGTCAACTCAAACTCATGAACTCACCTAGTTTTCCCATCAAAAGTCTAAATCACACCCGAGCCCTCCGGGACTCGTCCGAGATGCTCGATTAAGTCATAAATTACGTTCGAAACCCCATGGAACAATCAAAAAGTAGATCTGAGATCGTTGACCTCCGATGTTGAATTTGGTCATCCATAACTTAACAACTTCAAAAAAAAAGATTTTCTTCTCCGATACTCACCCGATAGCCTCGAGAATCGTGCCACCCATCCCTGCAAGTCAAGAAAACCAAATTGAAGCGCCAGAAAGCATCATTTAGGAAAAAAGATATTTAGCGCTCAAAATGACCCAGCGAGTGGTTACATGAATGCTTCAAATATGCAACTTCAAAAGCTGATCATTTGGATTTTCATCTCCCAAACGATGCATTGTGGGAATTGGAATCTTTTTTTGAAATTGTTGTTTGAATTTTGAAATTCAAGCATTTTAAGAAAAATACTTAATTCTTTTAAATTCAATATGTCCTAATAAAATTATAACCAAATTCGGACCAAATTATCTTGATTTACTTGAAATCATTTACCATATGGTATTAACAACTCCCATTCCGCATCTATATATACATTCCAATGATTCCTTTCTAGCTATACAATTAGGCAATCATTCATATATTTTTCTCCCATAGAAAGTTCTCATTTTTTTGTCTTACCAAACATGATTAGGAATTTAGATGAACGCCAAAGAAAATCTAGAAAAATAGCTAGTTTGTCCAAACAAGCAAAAGAATTGTTTATACTATGTGATGTACTTGTTGCCTAAATAGAAGCAATGGTCTCTCCGGGACTAAATATAATTAAGGAAATAGGTATATCACATAGGATAGACAATTCTTATGCTTGTTTGGGAAACCTAGCTATTCTTCTGGCTTTTCTTTGTCTTTCATCTAAATTCCTAGTCATGTTTGGAGGCACACTAAAAGAAGAAGAATAAAATAGCACTTTCTTTGGGAGCAAAATATACGAATTAACACCAAATTTTGATGGTTGAAGAGGAGCATTGAAATATATTTATAGATACATAATAGACTTGTTAATACCCTATGACAAAATTATTTAAAATTCAAAATTCGAACAAGAATTTCAACAGTTCTATGATTATATGAAAGACATTTTATGACTTAGTTGGATGGTTGGGACGAAACCCGAGCGGGTCAGGGAGTGATTCAGACACTTGAGTTGCATTCTAGTAGAAATGTAAGTTAATAGTTGGCAATGGTCAAACTGTTGATTAAACAAGCTTGGGTTCATGATTTGATTGTTCCTTCTAGCTTGTATGATGATTTGAAACGTGTCCCCAAGTTTTGGTGAAATTCTAATTTGTTTCGGATAGGTTTGGGTTTTTTCGCAATTTTAATAAAGGTTTCGACATCATTTTTTTTAGAATAAATGGTACCATTTAACTCCTACATATGTTTCACTAATTGGATTCTAACCGAAAGGTAAACCATAACCTACCTCGATGTCGAGCGGATGCCACGAACTATCCAACACGAGCTTGCCTTTCCGGAGAGCTTCTGAATGTTCGAAGTCTATTCAACAATACATTCTATATTAGAAAAGAAGATTAACGATACTCGTAAAGCTACAATTCTAATCGAACAAAAAAAACTGTCATGACCCAGCTAGGGGCCGCGACGGGTACCCGGGGCTAGCCACCGAGCACCACTCGATCTACTACTCATCTTTTTCATTTAATGCTCTTTTATCAACTTTTATACTCAAATGGTAAGAAAATCATATTTCATATGGAAACATAATTACTTTTATATACATGTGCCTCTCGGCCATCAAAATAATATATACATATAATAGCATCTCGTGAGACCATCTAACCCACACTGCGCATCTACGAACCTCTACTGGAGTGCTAAACATAAGGACGGGACAAGACCCCATCATGCCCAAAAATACATATACATGGCTAGATAGGCAAAAGGATAATCAAGCACCTCCGGAACAAAGGAGTGCTTTCAATCAGCTGACAGCTACTACGAATCAGGGTCAAGCTCTCCTCCCTATCTACCTGTGTGTATGAACACAACGTCCAAAGAAAACGGACGTCAGTACGAACATTGTACTGAATATGAGAGGCATAAACAAAGAAATAAGACAATGACATAAAGGAAACATCGATATGGAACATCTGTATCTGACTGTCAAGTATAAAGAAAATAATGCATGCTGGCTTATTCATAATCCTCATCATGTCATGTATGCATAGATATATAAGCTGCCCGTCCACATAGGATCGGTGTAATAATCATAACATTAGCCTGCGTCCAGGCATCCCCCGTCCGGGGTACCATCTCATGCCGCCCACTAGTAGTGTCTGCCTATGCCATTTGGCTATGGTGTATCGTATAGCTGCCCGCCTTAGCGGTGACTGCCCGGCCAAATAGGCGCGGTGTTATATCATCATCGTACATGCTCATCATCATATGCTTATCGTAACATACTTATCATAATATATGCATAAGGCTTAAGAACGACTTTACTTTATCGGGGTGACGTAAGGTCGTGATCCCCCAATTTCATTATGGAGCAATCATTGATATTGTGCCTCACCTTGAAGGAATTAGCACATAAGGTGAGTGTAAGTAATAAATAACATCATTATCATTATAGGACTCATGACGTATCTCTTATCTTATATAGTTACTCACATACATAGGCTTTTAGCTTTCTGAAACATAAGAACTCACGAAGAGGAAAGAAAATCATGCCATTAGAAAGAAAGGACTAGCCTCACATACCTTTGACGTTTGACTAAGCTACCGCTTGCTTGTTCTCCTTCGATACCACGTTTCTACCTTCAAGAAAGAATTCGCACTAACGTTAGAACGCGCTACTGCTTCTAGGGAAAATTGGGCAGCACTTCCTTTGTTTATACTACTTTTCCCATATGCTATATCAACTCCCACACGCTCACACCAACATTCACAATATCGCAATCAACAATCATCATTTATATACATTGACCACAATCCACCATTTCTCTTCAATTTCTCCACATTTATGGTTAAAGCTTACTATCGCGTTTCCTCATATATAATACTTATTTCATGGTCTAAATGTAATTTATAATGTATTCATAATCACAACACTCCAACATTCATAATTCAACCCAACTACCATCCAACCATGACAATATTCACTCATGAATGACCCATTTCCTATGTCTTTTTACAATTCAAGTATCTTAACCTTCCAATACTTTAAACAACATGGTTTAGTCATGAAACTTACCATAGATGATGTTTGAAAAAGCCTTGAATGGAATTACTCCTCTAGCATCAAAACCCTACTTCACTTCCTTTGGGTTTTCTTTAGAGAGATGAACTTTAGCTAGGTTTCATACACTTTGTCTCATGGATTTGGTGTTATTGATCATGGATTTCCTTTGATTTTCTTGTAAATGAAGAGTGGAGAGTATTCTGGAGGTTTCTAGAGAGAAGCATCATGGAAATGAAATGAATTTAATGAGCTTGGGTCTCCTTTTAATGACTTAAAATCTAATCCAGAATGAACAGTAGTTGAAGTGCACAGTGGTCGTAAACCCAGTTTACGATCCGTATTCCAGTTTACGGGCCGTATTTTGTGGTCGTATTTAAGCATAACAAAACCAGAAAGGTATGTTGGGGATCATGGTGATTTACGATCGTAGTTTACGGGCCGTATTTCAATTTACGGTCCGTATTCCAAGTCGTATTAAACCATTTGAACATTTCGCAGAAAGTTGAAGTTTTGTAAGTTGGAATACGACATGGCAGTTTACGGGGCCATATACCACTTTACGGTCCGTATTTCATTTTACGATCGATTGGGCCAAAGTGCAAATCTGCGACTTTTCACATTTTCAGGACCCATAAGTAGTCGTTGTGGAGCATAACCTATCTCTTATTGCAATTACCTTTGAAATCTTACTGAGGGTCGTCAAACGTCGTTCCCTTCTTATTAAAACACCATATACTCGTATTCTTCGTTAGTCTATTCGTTGTATGTTCACGGGGAAATTTCTGAGGTGTAACAAAAACCCTCTTTAAATAGGAAACCGAGCCCACAAGGGCAAAGCATTTTAGACAAAAATTGGTTAATCCATACTTAGGATGTCCAATACTATACCTCAATTGCTATATAAACTTAATCAATCATCAACCTCAACCCTAAATCAAAAACACCCAATTTAGGATGAAACCCTAACTCTCCATATTAATAAACCAAGAAATTTAGAATTATTCAACTTAGTAACAACTCAATCCAAGAATTCATGACCAGGTTAAACAAGATTTATCAACAAAACCGAATTCTATAGCATAAGATTTCAAGATGATAACTTAGAGTTTACAGCTTACTTTCCCACTAACCCCTTTAATTTGTCATAGATTCTAACTTAGGAAATAAATAAATTAGGGTCAAAGGAACTTATTCAAAGATGATTCAACTCTAAATGCTCTTAAAATTGCCTCTAGAACGCTTTAGGCTTAAATTTGGTGAATGGAAGTGGAATGGTTCGAATTTGGAAATATAACGGAATTTTGTTCAGCGGCCCGCTTACGCGGTGCAGGACCCGCTTACGCGATCCCGTATCGACGGATAACCTTCTGCAAAGGCGGATCACATTTAATGAGTCAGCTCTCGCGTATGCAGGCAAGGTCCTACATGGGTGGACCCGTAGAGGCAGAGACACTCCCGCAAAAGCGGGACACCAGAAAACCAGATTTTTCTAGTTTTCACCAAGTTTCACCAAAAATCCCGACATCCACCCGAGACCTCCAAGGTACAAACCAAGCATGCGGACATATGTAAAAATATGCTACGAAGTCCATCGTGGTCTTGGAATTCCCAACGAAGGACACCTTGGCCCGATCAACCCCCAAACGCCAAAACAAAGTTTCTAACCAAAGGTGCAAAACTCTCCTGAAGCCTCGGGAACCGAACAAAACTTCTCATCAAGTCATAATCAACCCTCCGAACCTCATGGAATCGACGGAATTCCCATAAAGGTCTGTTTACCCAAAAGTCAATTATCGATAAAACATTGTTCACTTTAAGGTTCTAACTTCCTCAAATCCTATCAAAACGCGGTCGACGAACTCGGGAACCGTGTTGCCCATTGTCACGACCCAATTCGTGAATCGTGATGGCACATACATTGTTCCCCCCAGGTAGGCGAACCATTCCCAAATCATTTTAGTCATCTATAAGAATCATGCGGAAATAAATAATGATTTAGCTAACAGATTCAAATTATATAAATGATAAGTATGGAATTAATAATAACCCTAAAATCTGTTCTGGACTAGTACAAGAGCCACTATTACATAGATACAAGTCTGATAGAAAGTGCAAATCTCAAATATCAATACCGTCTCAGTAATACAAAGTACACCGTTAAATACAAAGAAGAGTCTCCTAGTTGCGGATCTAGCTCAAAAGCTCACCCTGGAATCTATGTAGACTCTAATCACTCTCGAGGACGGGAACTAGAACTAGTAACAGACTCTGCACTCAAAGGAAGAGTGCAGCAAGAGTAGCATCAATACAAACAACAAGTACTGGTAGGTATCATAGACCGTCCGACAACAATTAGTTAACATTTACGAAGAAAGAAATCAACAAGTAGGAAAATAGGCAATTAAGCATACTCACAAATCACATTATCATATTAATCAAGGAGTTCTACCCACACATACATCATACAGAAGCTCACTTTCCAAGTGATAAGCCTATGTGAAGCTTCTAAACCACAAGTTTTTCGAGTCTCAACAATCTCAAATCGATAATCATGAATTAAAATTTTGAACCTAGGCAGAGTCACTAATCTACAATCTGGTCCAGTCCATAGTCAGATCTATGCCACAACAATTGTACAAACAACCTATACCAAATTAAAAATAAAGAGTCATATGATGATGCATGATGAAATGTAATGATGTTCAATGCGATACAATGAAATGCACTGGCCAAATATCTCAAACCTGTACACACATACTGTTGTATCCCGTATTTTTGAACGTCAGATTATTTGCTGAGATGGGACCCACACATCGAGATTTTTTTGGGACATCTGAAAACTCATATGAATCACATATGAGAAGTTAAACACAACTCAAGAAGGACCCTTGGACCAAATCAAAGTGGAAGTCCTCCAAACGAATATTTTAAGAAAACGTTTTCGGGTGATCTGATTTCAAGGGGCAAAAACGGTATTATAAGTTTGGCATTTGGAAAAGTACCAAGAACTAGAAGTTGTAGATAATTGAATTAGCTTTCCAACCATAGGTCGTGGGTGCCCAGGTGACATCGGTACACGGAGCTATGAACGTTTTAAGGTCGAAAGGTCAGTGGGCTAGGCCCAACTCGGGACCAAACCGAGTTGGCCCAAACAAATCAAAAAAAATAATAAGGCCCAAATTTGTGAGGCCCAACCGGCCATGGTTCTGGCCCAAGCCCATATTAAATAAAATTTGGTCAATAAATAAGATGACTAAGTCATCTTATTCCACATAATGTTCTAGAAATTTCAAGAAAAGCAAGAACAAGAGAGAGGAGAAAAACTTAAGGCCATTTCGGCCACGAGCAATTTTCACAAGAAAAATTTGCAAAATTTCTCCAAAAATCATTTTCTACCAAGTAAAAGGTGATTAACAAGGTGGAGTTGTTGTTGGAGCAAGAAAAATTCAAAATCTTACAAGTTGTCAAGTTGTAGTCAAGTGAGAAGTTGAAGAAGAAAGGTGAGTTTTGATCTTTTTTTATGTGTTATATATGGTTTATATGTGTTGTAGTATGCTAAAATGGATGAAATTCATGAAGGAGAGAAATATAGTATATGGCCGTGTATATATATATGTGTGTGGGAATCATGCTTCAATTATTTTAATTAGTGTTTAGTTGTTATTGTTGTGAATGATATGTGGAAAATGGAAGTTGAATGAGTTTGGAGAGATTGTAGTGGTGTATACATGTTGGAGCCGTGTGAGTGTGCATGGTATATGTGGCCGTGTATACTTGATGTATAGTCGTGTATATTGGTGAGTTGTGAAAGAATAATGAGCGAGTTGTAATTAATATCTTAATCGTTGTGTTGTAGATGTTATATCGCAAATAAAGACTTGACAAGTTTGGTGAAGTATTGGCAATTGGAAGTTTGTGTAAATTGAAAATAATGTTTTTGTATGGAAGACATGTAATGGTATTACTATGATGTTGTTGGAATATATGTATTATAAGGTTATTGTTATTTCATTGGAATTGGAGAGTATTGAAGGAGGTAGAATGTTAATTGAAGTGTTGGAATGCACCTTGAATGGAATATGTGAATTTTTAGTGTGATTGTTGAATTATGTTAATAGTTTGGCCGGGTTTGAATTCCCGGATTGTGATTGATGAGAATTTGGCTATGTTGAATGTTGAGGATGGTATATTTATAGAGGAAGTGCTGCCGAAATTTCGGTAGCCAAGTGGTTCCTTAAGATTCTAACTCTAAGTACCCTAATGAAAGTTTGGGTAAATGTGACCAATTTGCAGATTTTGACGAGATTGCAACGTGAATTCGGAATAGGAAAAGAAGCGGAAAGAGGTATGTAAGGCTTCACCCTTCTTTCTATGGCATGTCTTAGTTGAAATAAGTTGGGTACGAGCCTCGGGGACAACTCGGTTCCCCGGAATCTGCACCTAAAGTTTTCCACTTTTTGTTCAATAGAATTGAACTAGAAAGTGTGCCAATTGTTGGAAAAACCTCCTACACCCTTAGAACTTGTATAAATGGGACCCGATTACCCTAAGACCCTCACAAGTAACGCTATTACACGTAACATACGTAAATCGTATACGCTACCTCATCCGGCCCGAGGTGGGCCCGCTACTCTCGGATTTTTCCTTACAGTCTTGCTTGACTTACTTGAAGTGAATCCAAAGGGAACCTTTGATCCCGATTTCAATACCAAATGATAAATACTATGACTCCTCTAACGAGGGCACTTCCATGACGATAATGATAACAATGATGTTAGATAAGAGAATATGCCTATGATACGTACTACCGGAACGACTCTATGACTAAGATGACTAAGCTAAGTATCTTATGTAAACATGAAAATGATAAACTAATTTTTGAATCTTATTTATATTTCCTAGGTATGACTTTATTTTCTAAAAGATTTCAAAGTCTATGAACCGTCATCTATGATGCCCCGATTTAATTCTACGTTTACTTTAATATTATTCCCCGTTGGTAGTCTCACCTTAAAATACTCGTTCCTTCAAGGTGAGACAAAGCGATCACGAGTATTCTATAATATAATTGGAGGTCACCGACCTTACGTCACTCCGATGACTACATGATTCTTCTTTGGGCTTTCCAGCGTGCCTATGAGACATATGTATATAGGATACGTAAATGCATATAAGACATGTAAATGTATGTAAGATATGTTTATATATTTTTTTAAATAATGCACATGACGAAAGAGCTAGAGCGCTATAGACGCTGATGTACCTACACGACACACGTATATGTATATGATAAAAGAGCTAGAGCGCTATAGACGCTAATATATGTACATGATATATGCATGTGTATACGGGGAAAATGGATTTAAGGGCAGAGCGTTATGAACGCATATCCACCTGATCAGTTGGCATTACATGATATGATATCGTCCCGGACGCGGGATGCCCGGACGCGGGATGTGTATAATTATGGTTAAATGGATCGGCTGCCGACGCCTCGGCAATATGAGATGTCCTATTTTATATGTATATGTATATGAACAAGGAAAGTTTCTTAAAGGAAAGCTAAGTACGCATAGCACCTGCCAAGGGTATATATATATACAGGTTATGTTTCTATCCCAGGACATGTGTTGTAACTCTCTTATGTCATTATACATGATTCATATTTTCTGTATATTACTATTCATGCCTTACATACTCGGTACACTATTCGTACTGACGTCCCTTCTTGTGGACGCTGCGTTTCATGCCGCGCAGGTCAGCAGACTGGCGGATTTGATCCTTAGAAGCTCTACTAGCAGTGTTGACAGTGCTCCAGTTATTCCGGAGCCTCACTTCCTTGGTACTATTTTGTGTATATATATTCGGGCATGGCAGTACTCAGCCCTTTCTATGTATAAGTGTACTACGTCTAGAAGATCGTAGACAGATATGTACAGTCAGTTAAGTATAGTTAGGTATATGGTGTTTTGGCATGCTAATGTTGATGTATAAGTGATAACGAAGTTTATTAGTCTATGTTCAGAATGACGCCGCTAATGTTAATGTTAAAAAAAAAATGGCTCTGTTTACATGGCTTGCTAAGAGGTAAAGGTAAAACGATAGACAAGGGGTGCTCGGTACAAGTATCGGGTACTCGTCACGGCCCCTAGACGGGTCGTGACAGAAGTGGTATCAGAGCAGTTCGGTCCTAGGGGTTTGTCTACGAGCCGTGTCCAGTAGAGTCTTGTTTATGGGTGTGTAGCGCGCCACACTTATAAACAGAAGGCTACAGGGCATTTAGGAAATGTGACCTTCTTTGCATTCTGAAATCGTGCGATACAGCTAAGTTGCCAGGCTTCCATATTCCTTTTCCTAAACCTGTGTTATGGTTTCAGTAATGCCGCCAAAGAAAAAGGCTACGATGGCCGAGAAAGCCAAGGGGGTGGCGGCCAGCAGAGTTGAACAGGAGCTAGAAGAAGAATAATCTCATAATGAGGCTCCCCCTCAGACTGTTCCTGCTCCCCCTGCACCAGCAGAGCAGGAAAGAGTTCCAGCTCCAGCCCCCGCACCTCCAGTTCCACCGCCAGCAGTTCCGGGCCAGCAGATGGCAGAGGCCATCCAGTTATTAACCCAGCTCGTTGCCGCACAGGCTCAGCGGCAAGATGTAGACCTGGGAGGCAGAGTGGTAAGTGCAAGGGCCTGCGACTTTATAACCCTGAAGCCTCCAGAGGTTTATGGATCAAAACCAGAGGATGACCCGCAGAGTTTTATAGATGAGATGCTGAGGACTCTGGGGATCATACATGCTTCGGATACGGAGTCCGTAGAGTTGGCTTCATACAGGCTGCGGGATGTGGCAGTTCTGTGGTACAGTAGCTAGATATCATCGAGGGGAGCAAATGCACCCCCTCCGGTTTGGCAGGAGTTCACTGAGGCGTTCCTGCGACATTTCCTACCGCCAGAGGTTCGACGGGCTCGAGCCGATATGTTCTTGAACCTGAGACAGGGAAATATGAGCGTTCGAGAATACAACCTCCGTTTTAATTCATTAGCCCGGTATGCCCCAGCCATGATAGCGGATAAGGGAGATCATGTACACCGATTTGTGAGTGTGTTAGGGCCACATTTGGTTAAGGAATGTTTGACAGCTTCACTCCAGGACGGGATGACTATTACTCGAATCCAGGCCCACGCCCAAAATCTGGTGGAACAATATCAGCCACGGCGAGAGGAGCGTTACCCAGATAAGGGTTCCAGAAAAAGGGGCAGGTTTTCCAGGACTAGAAGCGAGTACAGAGGGGGACAGGCACAAGAGCTATTCAGGCATTCAGAACAACCGGCGGCCAGTGCACCGCCTCGATTTACGGATAGGGGACTTGACCGTTCTACTCACTCACGACCAGATCAGGGTACTAAGGCGTCAGGATCCCAGTATAGAGCTGATTCTAGCAGGATGATGCCACCCCCGCCACGGTGTGCGCGATGTGGTAGACCACATTCTGGAGAGTGTCACGCAGGTACAGGTGCATGTTATACTTGTGGGCGGGTTGGCCATTTGATGCGTGATTGCCCACTGAGGTATGAGGGAGACCAAGCCCAGCCCGTCGGGTCCGCGGTTGGTTCATCGTCGACCGTACGGCCTCTTGGACAGACCTCCCAAGCTCCAGCGGGCCGCGACCGAGGTAGAGGAGGGACACCTAGTTCAGCTGGTCCTCCACACTGCCTATATGCATTGACAGGACGACAGGACCCTTAGCCTTCCGCAGACGCGGCCACAGGTACTTTTTCGGCACCTTCTATGATGTGTATGTTAATTGATTCGGATTCTATCCTATCCTACGTTGCCTTTATATTGCTGATCATATTAAGAATTCAGAAATTAGGACGAAAGGTAGCCATACGCACAGGTAAAAAGACGAATACTAGAGATTGCGGAGGTTAGAACCGTAAATAAAAGAAGAGATGTGTTACGCGACGTTTCGAAAACTGCTAAGACCCCAACTCGTTCCATAATATGTGATATAAGTAGTGCGAGGGAGTGCGGGCGAAAATACTAACGCTAAGACGCTGAAATGCACTAAAGTTTCAAGGTTAAGCGTGCTAGGGTGAGAGTAATTTCATGATGGGTGACCCCCTGGAAATATGCTGAAATTTTCACAAATGTGGGAACAAGAGACGAATGTGAAGCTAGGTAGTCCAATGTAAATTAGAGTGTGTGGAGTGGTTACACACCCTATAAAAGTCATGTAGGCTGAGACGGACAAGACTAACGGAAGAGGAGAAAGCGTGACAGAAAGGGGACTTATTAACGTAGGGCCAACGTTCAGAGCTTACTCAATGGACTTACGACATAAAAGCGACCTAAGCGACATGTGAGATGTCTACGAAGGAGACCTCCCCGAAGTATTATGATACACTATGAGGCCAGTTTAACATTCGAGGACGAATGTTCTAAAGGGGGGGAGAATGTTGTATCCCGTATTTTTGAACGTCAGATTATTTGTTGAGATGGGACCCACACATCGAGATTTGTTTGGGACATCTGAAAACTCATATGAATCACATATGAGAAGTTAAACACAACTCAAGAAGGACCCTTGGACCAAATCAAAGTGGAAGTCCTCCAAATGAATATTTTAAGAAAACGTTTTTGGGTGATCTGATTTCAAGGGGCAAAAACGGTATTATAAGTTTGGAATTTGGAAGCGTACCAAGAACTAGAAGTTGTAGATAATTGAATTAGCTTTCCAACCATAGGTCGTGGGTGCCCAGGTGACGTCGGTACAAGGAGGTATGAACGTTTTAAGGTCGAAAGGTCAGTGGGCTAGGCCCAACTCGGGACCAAACCGAGTTGGCCCAAAAAAATCAAAAAAAATAATAAGGCCCAACCGGCCATGGTTATGGCCCAAGCCCATATTAAATAAAATTTGGTCAATAAATAAGATGACTAAGTCATCTTATTCCACATAATGTTCTAGAAATTTCAAGAAAAGCAAGAACAAGAGAGAGAGGAGAAAAACTTAAGGCCATTTCGGCCAAGAGCAATTTTCACAAGAAAAATTTGCAAAAATTCTCCAAAAATCATTTTGTACCAAGTAAAGGGTGATTAACAAGGTGGAGTTGTTGTTGGAGCAAGAAAAAGTCAAAATCATACAAGTTGTCAAGTTGTAGTCAAGTGAGAAGTTGAAGAAGAAAGGTGAGTTTTGATCTTGTTTTATGTGTTATATATGGTTTATATGTGTTGTAGTATGCTAAAATGGATGAAATTCATGAAGGAGAGAAATATAGTATATGGCCGTGTATATATATATGTGTGTGGGAGTCATGCTTCAATTATTTTAATTAGTGTTTAGTTGTTATTGTTGTGAATGATATGTGGAAAATGGAAGTTGAATGAGTTTGGAGAGATTGTAGTGGTGTATACATGTTGGAGCCGTGTGAGTGTGCATGGTATATGTGGCCTTGTATACTTGATGTATAGTCGTGTATATTGGTGAGTTGTGAAAGAATAATGAGCGAGTTGTAATTAATATCTTAATCGTTGTGTTGTAGATGTTATATCGCAAATAAAGACTTGACAAGTTTGGTGAAGTATTGGCAATTGGAAGTTTGTGTAAATTGAAAATAATGTTTTTGTATGGAAGACATGTAATGGTATTACTATGATGTTGTTGGAATATATGTATTATAAGGTTATTGTTGTTTCATTGGAATTGGAGAGTATTGAAGGAGGTAGAATGTTAATTGAAGTGTTGGAATGCACCTTGAATGGAATATGTGAATTTTTAGTGTGATTGTTGAATTATGTTAATAGTTTGGCCGGGTTTGAATTCCCGGATTGTGATTGATGAGAATTTGGCTATGTTGAATGTTGAGGATGGTATATTTACAGAGGAAGTGCTGCCGAAATTTCGGTAGCCAAGTGGTTCCTTAAGATTCTAACTCTAAGTACCCTAATGAAAGTTTGGGTAAATGTGACCAATTTGCAGATTTTGACGAGATTGCAACGTGAATTCGGAATAGCAAAAGAAGCGGAAAGAGGTATGTAAGGCTTCACCCTTCTTTCTATGGCATGTCTTAGTTGAAATAAGTTGGGTACGAGCCTCGGGGACAACTCGGTTCCCCGGAATCCGCACCTAAATTTCCCACTTTTTGTTCAATAGAATTGAACTAGAAAGTGTGCCAATTGTTGGAAAAACCTCCTACACCCTTAGAACTTGTATAAATGGGACCCGATTACCCTAAGACCCTCACAAGTAACGCTATGACACGTAACATACGTAAATCGTATACGCTACCTCATCCGGCCCGAGGTGGGCCCGCTACTCTCGGATTTTTCCTTACAGTCTTGCTTGACTTACTTGAAGTGAATCCAAAGGGAACCTTTGATCCCGATTTCAATACCAAATGATAAATACTATGACTCCTCTAACGAGGGCACTTCCATGACGATAATGATAACAATGATGTTAGATAAGAGAATATGCCTATGATACGTACTACCGGAACGACTCTATGACTAAGATGACTAAGCTAAGTATCTTATGTAAACATGAAAATGATAAACTAATTTTTGAATCTTATTTATATTTCCTAGCTATGACTTTATTTTCTAAATATTTCAACGTCTATGAACCATCATCTATGATGCCCCGATTTAATTCTACGTTTACTTTAATATTATTCCCCGTTGGTAGTCTCACCTTAAAATACTCGTTCCTTCATGGTGAGACAAAGAGATCACGAGTATTCTATAATATAATTGGAGGTCACCGACCTTACGTCACTCCGATAACTACATGATTCTTCTTTGGGCTTTCCTGCGTGCCTATGAGACATATGTATATAGGATACGTAAATGCATATAAGACATGTAAATGAATGTAAGATATGTGTATATATTTTTTTAAAACATGCACATGACGAAAGAGCTAGAGCACTATATAGACGCTGATGTACCTACACGACACACGTATATGTATATGATAAAAGAGCTAGAGCGCTATAGACGCTGATATATGTACATGATATATGCATGTGTATACGGGGAAAATGGAGGTAAGGGCAGAGCGTTATGAACGCATATCCACCTGATCAGTTGGCATTACATGATATGATATCGTCCCGGACGCGGGATGCCCGGACGTGGGATGTGTATATTTATGGTTAAATGGATCGGCTGCCGACGCCTCGGCAATATGAGATGTCCTATTTTATATGTATATGTATATGAACAAGGAAAGATTCTTAATGGAAAGCTAAGTACGCATAGCACCTGCCAAGGGTATATATATATACAGGTTATGTTTTTATCCCAGGACATGTGTTGTAACTCTCTTATGTCATTATACATGATTCATATTTTCTGTATATTACTATTCATGCCTTACATACTCGGTACACTATTCGTACTGACATCCCTTCTTGTGGACGCTGCGTTTCATGCCGCGCAGGTCAGCAGACAGGCGGATTTGATCCTTAGAAGCTCTACTAGCAGTGTTGACAGTGCTCCAGTTATTCCGGAGCCTCACTTCCTTGGTACTATTTTGTGTATATATATTCGGGCATGGCAGTACTCAGCCCTTTCTATGTATAAGTGTACTACGTCTAGAGGCTCGTAGACAGATATGTATAGTCAGTTAAGTATAGTTAGGTATATGGTGTTTTGGCATGCTAATGTTGATGTATAAGTGATAACGAAGTTTATTAGTCTATGTTCAGAATGACGCCGCCAATGTTAATGTTAAAAAAAATGGCTCTGTTTACATGGCTTGCTAAGAGGTAAAGGTAAAACGATAGACAAGGGGTGCTCGGTACAAGTATCGGGTACTCGTCACGGCCCCTAGACGGGTCGTGACACATACTAAAGACCTTGTTCGCATGATAGTCATGACCCGCGGTGAATCCATGGTGTCCAAGTACAACTCGCTCCAGAACAGACCTCGGATCACGAGTCCACTCGCTCCGAAGCAGACTTCGGATCACTAGTTCACAAGTAGGCCACATCCTCACCTCTTGTCAAATGTGCCTTATACATATCACAAGATAGGCCACCTCCTCACCCCCTATATATATATATATATATATTAAGATGAGTATTTGACAATATGGTTCAAGTATAGAAACCCCAATTTAAAAAATCAACACATATATAAGCAGGAGGAATGAGAATGAATGCATAATATTCAATTATGGAATAGATCAATGAACCAGTTCAATTAAGGGTGAAATTACCCTACCCATAGTCCCAACAATCATAATCCTTAATTACATGGGTTTCTATTCACATTAGACCCTTCAATTTCATCAATTAGTCAACCCCCCCCCCCCCCCCAATTTGGGTGAAACCCTAAGTCTTATGATTAGGTTCTTGAACTATAGAGCAATTCCATCTTAGAATGTGCTAATCTACACTTCTAGATGATATAAACAGTAATTGAAGCAACACTTAATCAATTTATAAAAAGGGTTCACGAATAATACCCTAAGTCTCATCATCCCCGTACAAGGACCATAAACTACGAAGGAAACTAAAAGAAGAAGGTAGTAAAGCTAGATAGCAGATTGGAACTTACCCCAAATAGATGATTTTCGCTAATATCTTCAAAAATTAGCTCTCCTAGCTCTTGGAATAGGTTTTAGGTGTTTTTGGACTAATGATTCGAACATAGGAAGATAAAATAAGGATCTAGTCCAGTAGATCCGCCACGGCGGTCACAAGGATGGCCATGGCGAAAATCATTAAAGCACAACCCCTCGCCATGGCGGTCCCGCTATGGCGGCACTAAGCCCGCCATTGCGAACATACCACAATCTAGAAAATTTGGCTTTCACAAGTCACCCAAAATCTCGACATCAATTCGAGGACTCCCGTACACAAACCAGATATGTAGACACACGTAAAAATAAGCTACGAATTCACTCGTCGCCTCAAAATTCCCAACGGAGGTCTAATTTACCAAGTCAACCCCCAAACGGATAAAATCAAGTTTCCAACCAAGTTCCCAATACCCAACCAAATACCTCGGGAATCAAACCATCACCTTACCAAGTCATAATCGACCCTCCGGACCTCACGGGATCGACGAAAAATTGAAAAACGTTTGTTTACCCAAAAGTCAACAATTTGTCAAATGCTTTGATTTAAGGATTCTAAGTCCTTTAGTTTTCACTAGAATCGTTTTTTAATCTCGAGAATTGGTCAATGGGGGTAAAATGATCAAAATAGCGCATAACCATCCCCGTGGGTCAAAAGTACTCTAACGGGGCTAGGGGAATGTCACGACCCAACCCCGTAGGCCGTGACTAGTGCCCGATCTGGGCACTGAAACGCATTCTAGTATATGGCAGAAGCCAACAAGGCTTTATTCTAAATTTAGATAATTTCCAGAAAAATTTCGGCAGAGTTTCCTTTGTTTTACGGACTATCCCAAATACCCTGCACGCAGAAAATACCAACAAAGGCCTCACAGGGCCAACAAAGCAACATCTAGATATATGCGGACCGGCCGCCGCGACGAAGGGGATCGCCCAAACACAACACATACACATATCTGTACAGAAAGATCCCAACCCACAAACATGTCTACAGACCTCTAAATGGACCAACAGAATCATATGGCGGGACAGGGCACCGCCGTACCCACGAACGAGAATATACACATATAGAAGTGACAGACTGTACCAAAAGATGGCTCTGAATAAAAGAGCGCTCCAAATGGCGGAAAAGATATCCTAGACAGACGGATCGGCAAACCTGTCGTCAGTACCTGCGCGGCATGAAAACGCAGCCCCCGAGGAAAGGGGGTCAGTACGAAATCTGTACTGAATATGTAAAGCCTGAGTTGCAGAAACAAAATCATAACTGGTATATAATGTACAGAAAGTAAACAGAAAATACAAGGTATCAAATATATATTTTCAAAACATGCGGAGTGTGTACAGAAACATATGTCATATCAAATCCGGCCCCTGCCAAGGGACTCGGCAGACAGAACGTGGTCACCCTCCCGACGCTGGTGCCACAACACAGAAGAATCAGAATAGGGGCATAACCCCATAACACAATATGTCATATCAGATGGCCATAGTAAATCATATCAGAACAAACGTACATGGCACAACATACTCCACAAACCCATGTACGCGTATACCTGCCCCCTCACATCGAGGCACGGCGAACAATGCAGGGGATTACGCTTGACAACATATCCTGGCCCGGGCTCAGTGTGGGAATCATTGGGGCATCCACGAATAGAGTAGTGAGAAACTAAATGCAGTTAAAATATCATAAATATTTTTAGAGACTCGATGAGGCATATTAATGACAAACACATCCAATGAAGTCGGACGGGATCATAATAAAAGCATTTCGGACATCATAATAAATTACAGAAGCATAACCTCCCTGAAGTCGTTCCGAGTGTCAAAATAATTTATCAGACTTAATAGAATATTTAAAACCATATTCGTTAGGTAATAAAAAGGGTAGTCGAAACGTTTCTTTCAAAAATCGTTCGAAAAGGAGACTTTAGTACATTAAGGGCAAAACCGGGAATAGCGGGCCCACCTCGGAACAAGCAAGGCGGTGGGCTCAAATTACGCCCTTTAAGCTTATGGGGTCACCTATAAAGGTTCTACGGACATTCTATAGCTTTTCAAGGAGTTTAGAGAAAATTTGCATAATTTCAGGAAAGCATATCAAAATGGTTCAATTCTACTGAAGGAAAAACTGAGATTTTCTCTTGCGGATTCCGATGGCCAAGAAGGTCTTTTGAGGCCCGAATCCGATCCTAAAACACTTAGACATGCCAAAAGAAGGATCGGGGTAGCTTTACATACCTTTTGAGCTTTTTAAGCCTATCCAAGCTCACTCTCCGTTTCGTCGAAAATCTGCAAATGGTCACATTTACCAATTGTAGGTTATAGATGCTACAAGTTCAATTCAACTCTTATTTGTCTACCGAAATTTCGGCAGCACTTCCCCTATACATATAGCACCCCCGAGAATTCAACTCGGCCAAATCAATCAACAACAACCCAAACAACAACATCAACATCAACAAAGAACATTAAAAACACAATTATCCTTCAACTAGTCATTTTTCTCACAAGTTGACATAACCTTCATTCTAACCCAAACTTTCAAACTAACATCATTGATTTCACATCCATTATCACTCAAGATCATCACAATATAGATTTAGAGACATTTCATATCATTTTCCTTAAGTTATACACTCGATATACATAATATACAACTTTCCGCCATAGTCATAATTTATCCAAAACTCCTAATCTTTGGCATACGTATTCATAACATGTTTCCTTCTTCCAAGTTCATCAATACTTGTCATAATTAGCAACCTAATAACTTCATTTTCATAATGTCATAAAATCGTACTAAAACGACATAAGCTTCCATATTTCATTTCCATACAAACTTTTATCATTCTAACTTCATTTACATTACAAGAATCTCAATAACACAACTAACATACTAAACAAACTTAATCCATTCCATTCCAACTTCAACATAGTACACGGCCATATGCCCTTCTATCAACATCAACTAAATTCATGCAACTTTCAATTCCTATATGCATTTCACACAACCACAACTAAGATATAACATGAATTCTATACATTGTGGCTATACAACATATACATACTCACGGCCATATAGCTATAACACACACCCACTTTGCAAACTTCCATTTCTTCACACAATCAACTCATTTCTACATACTACAACACAAACAAGACTTCATAACACAATAATAAGGGATAAATTCTTACCTTTTTACTCAATCTTCTTCACTTGAATATAAGGTCAACTTGAAGGAACAAGACCTCTTTCTTCCAAACCAACTACACCAAGTTGAGAAGGGACCTAGAATTAGTAGGATTCCAACAAGAAAATAATTTTGGAGGCAAGATTTGGAGGGGGTAATTTTTCTATGCCAAACCCGAAATGGTCTCTAGTGTTGCTCTTGTTCTTGTTTTTCTTTCCTTGTCTTATTTTTCTCTTGAACCTTCTTAAGAGTTAAAGACTAATATTCACTAATTAGCACATGGGAAATATCTTAAAGGCATGGGTTTGGGCCATATCAAGAAATGGGCCTCATTGTGCTTCTTATTTTTGCAAGCCCAAATGGCTACAAATTTTATTTTTGCAATTCCCGAAACCAATTTCCGAAATTCCACGTTTTGCCCTTAGCCTTATCCCACACTTCCACGATAATATTCTTTCATACATAACTCTTATGTTCGACAAACTATCAAATTTAACCTTATATCTCAAGAATCCAATATTTATCAAATTTTTCCAAACGTGTGAAAACACGGGATATAACATCCTCCCCCCCTTTAGAACATTCGTCCTCGAATGTAAAATTAATCTTATAGGTTTGGAAAATAACTTGGGGGAGTTTCTAATTATAGACAACACACATGACATACGATTGGTATTAAAATGAAATTAAGTAGGGACTCAAGGTTACCTGTGGGCATAGGGAGCAGATGAGGGTATTTCTTCTTCATTTCCTCTTCGGCCTCCCATGTCATTTCCTCCCTATTCTCGTTCCGCCACAGTACCTTAACAGAGGCTACATCCTTATTACGGAGCCTCCGTACCTGACGATCCAAAATAGATACAGGCTGCTCCTCGTACGATAGTTGCTCCGTCACTTGAATATCATCTGCAGGGAATATTCTGGAAGGGTCACCGATGCACTTACGAAGCATAGAGACGTGAAATACCGAATGTACCGCTTCCAAGTCAGATGGCAAATCTAACTCATAGGCGACATTTCCAATTTTCCGCATGATCAGATAAGGCCCAATATAACGCGGACTAAGCTTACCCTTTCTGCCGAACCGCATTACGCCTTTCATAGGCGATACCTTCAGAAATACCCAATCACCAACCTGGAATTCCAAAGGACGACGCCGTTTGTCAGCGTATGATTTTTGTCGACTCTGGGCTGCCAATAGTCGTTCCCGAATAAGTTTCACCTTATCAACGGCCTGCTGGATCATATCTGGGCTGATTAATTCTGTCTCGCCAATATCAAACCAGCCGATAGGTGACCTGCATTTCCTACCATATAAAGCCTCGTACGGAGCCATCTGGATGCTGGAATGGTAGCTGTTATTATAAGAAAATTCAATCAATGGCAAGTGATCCTCCCAGCTACCTCTGAAATCAATAACGCAGGCCCGCAACATATCTTCAAGCGTCTGGATAGTGCGCTCGGCCTGTCCGTCACTCTGAGGATGGAAAGCTGTGCTCAGGCTCAGCTGAGTCCCTAATCCTTCCTGAAAAGATCTCCAGAAGTTCGTTGTGAACTGAGCACCTCTGTCAGTGATAATAGATATAGGAACTCCACGAAGCTTCACTATTTCTTTAATATAAAGCCTGGCATAATCCTCGGCGGAATAAGTAGTTCTGACGGGGAGAAAATGGGCTGATTTTGTCAGCCTATCAACAATAACCCAGATGGAATCATACTTTCGTGGAGTGCGAGGCAACCCTGTAATGAAGTCCATATTAATGATCTCCCACTTCCACGTCGGAATTTCCATTTCCTGCAACAGTCCACCCGGTTTCTGATGTTCAATTTTGACCTGTTGACAATTGGGACACTGGGCGACGAACTCTGCGATATCCCGTTTCATGCCATCCCACCAGTATAAGTATCGGAGATCATGGTACATCTTTGTAGACCCAGGATGGACCGAATAGCGAGCATAATGTGCCTCGCTCATAACCTGCTGCCGAAGACCTGCAATATCAGGTACACACAACCTGCCCCTGAATAATAAAGTCCCGTCCGGAGTGAACTCGAACGGAGTCTTCCCCTTATCATAGGCCGTGTCTCTGTATCGTGCCAAAACAGGATCTTCATATTGATGCCGCTTGATATCTTCCTTAATAGATGACTCAGAAACCCCTCGGACAGAAATCCGTGTACCTCCAGAATCGGCCAGACGAACCCCAAGATTAGCCAACTGATGAATGTCACGTACTATCTCTCTCCTGTCTGGCTGTAAATCTACCAGGCTGCCCATAGATTTCCGGCTAAGCGCATCTGCAACAACATTAGCCTTGCCCGGATGATACAGAATATCCACATCATAGTCTTTCAGGAGCTCCAGCCACCTCCGCTGCCGCAAATTAAGCTCTTTCTGTCTGAAAATATACTGGAGACTCTTATGATCTGTATAGATATCAACATGAACGCCATATAAATAATGTCTCCATATCTTCAGGGCATGGATCACCGCTGCAAGCTCCAGATCGTGAGTAGGATAATTCTTTTCATGCTTTTTCAATTGCCGAGAAGCATAAGCTATAACTCTACCGTGCTGCATCAATACACAGCCCAATCCCACACCAGAAGCGTCACAATAAATAACATATCCATCGGGTCCCTCTGGAAGAGTCAGAACTGGGGCTGTAGTCAGCTTCTCTTTCAGCAACTGGAAGCTTCGTTCACAAGTATCAGTCCACTGGAACTTGGCTCCCTTCTGAGTTAGCCTTGTCAAAGGCGCTGAAATCGAAGCAAACTTTTCCACAAATCTTCTGTAATAGCCAGCTAACCCCAGGAAACTACGTACCTCTGTGGGCGTCGTGGGTCTGGGCCAATTTTTCACGGCCTCAATCTTCTGTGTATCCACCCGGACACCATCAGCTGCAATAATATGCCCCAGAAATGCCACTGAAGCCAGCCAGAATTCACATTTAGAAAATTTTGCATATAATTCCTGATGCCGAAGTACCCCCAATACCGCTCTCAGATGATCTGCGTGCTCTGCCTCGGACCGAGAATAAACCAGGATATCATCGATAAATACAATTACGAACATGTCTAAGAATGTCCTGAATACCCGGTTCATTAAATCCATGAATACCGCAGGAGCATTAGTCAGCCCAAAAGACATAACTCTGAATTCATAATGCCCATATCTGGTCCGGAATGCTGTCTTAGGAATATCGGCCTCCCGTACCCGTACCTGATGATAGCCAGACCGAAGATCTATCTTCGAAAAATACTTGGCGCCCTGCAACTGATCAAACAAATCTTCAATTCTGGGGAGGGGGTATTTATTCTTTATGGTTACCTTATTCAGCTGTCGATAATCAATACACATACGCAACGACCCGTCTTTCTTACGCACAAATAATATCGGGGCTCCCCAAGGCGAAGTACTGGGTCTAATAAAGCCTTTTTCTAACAGATCCTTCAACTGCTCTTTCAGTTCTTTCAATTCTGCCGGTGCCATTCTGTACGGGGGAATAGATATCGGCTGAGTATCTGGAAGCAAATCAATAGTAAAATCTATCTCCCGCTCTGGAGGAAGGCCTGGAAGCTCTTCTGGGAACACATCTGGAAATTCATTAACCACGGGAACTGACTGAAGAGTCGGCGTTTCTGCTGTCAAGTCTTGTACCCTAACCAGATGATAAAAATAACCCTTTCTGATCATTTTCTTTGCCTTAAGGTATGAAATAAACTTACCTTTCGGCGATGCTGTATTACCGGCCCATTCTATAACTGGCTCCCCAGGAAACTGGAAACGAACTACCTTATTTTGACAGTCAACATTAGCATAACAGGAGGCTAGCCAGTCCATTCCCATAATAACATCGAACTCGACCATACCTAACTCCACCAGATCTGCCTTAGTGTCACGGCCACATACAATTACGGAACAGTTTTTATATACCTGTTTTGCTACAATAAAGTCCCCAATCGGTGTGGCTACCTCAAACGGCTCTATAGGTTCAGATATTATACCAATTTTACAAGCAACCAGAGGCGAAATATATGACAAAGTCGAACCTGGATCAATCAATGCATACACAGACCGAGAGAAAACCAATAATGTACCTGTAACGACATTAGGCGATGCCTCCTGATCCTGGCGGCTGGACAGAGCATAGATGCGGTTCGAAGGACCGCTAGTACTAGAAGCTCCACCACGGCCTCTGCCGCGACCCGCTGGTGCTGAAGTACCTGGCCCCGTAGGGCACATAGCCACTGATGAAGATGAAGACCTGGCGGCTGATCCGGTAGGCTGCGCTGCACCACCCGAACTACCCTTATACGGGCAATCTCTCACAGAATGGCCCTGACGGCCACAAGAAAAACATGCACCGGTGGCTCTGTAGCACTCCCCAGGATGGTATCTGCCACAATAAGAACACTGAGGCCTAGGTGGCCTCGTCTGACCAGAACCCCTATCTGTCCGCGAACCTGAAGCCCTGGAGCTCTGACCTGCTCCTGAATAACCTGGGCTATCAAATCTGCGACCTGTAGCCTGTGGAGGTGCGCTCTGAGCCGGCTGGGATAGATGTCTGCTAGGCTGCTGCGGCTGCTGAGGCTGCCTGCCCCGAGAATCTCCAGAATACCCAGATGATCTGGCCCTCTTGGGCTGTCTCCGATCCTGGCTCCTATCAGGATGACGCTCCCTATGCCGGTCCTCCATGCCCTGGGCGTGGGCCTGAATCCGGGCAATATCCATGCCGGGCTGAGCAGCCAATACTAAACAGCTGTCGACAAAATAACGGTCCAGCCCCATAATATACCTGTGCATCCTGTCAGCCATAGTAGCTACCACAGCAGGTGCGTATCGGGCCAATGGGTCGAACTCCATACTGTACTCTCGAACACTGCGACCCCTCTGTCTCAGCAATAAGAATCTGTCAGCCTTGGCTCGCCGTAGCTCCGGAGGCAGAAAGTGGCTAAGAAAAGCCTCAGAAAAATCATCCCAAACTGCTGGGGGAGCGTCGTCGCCTCTGGATAACTCCCATGACTCGTACCAATTTGCCGCTATATCATACAACCGGTAAGAAGCCAATGTGACTGACTCTGTCGCGGAAGCATTAATAAACTGTAAGGTGCGCCGCATCTTCCTGATGAACTCCTCGGGATCCTCCTCGGGCTTTGTCCCAAAGAACTCTGGAGGGCCACAAGTCAAGAACTCACGGGCTCTCGAACTGTCACGCCTGTAAGCCCGGTCACCTCCCAGTCCGTGCCCCTGAACCTGTCCTGCCACAAGTCTAGTCAATAGCTGGACTGCCTCTCTCATAGTCTGATCCTCAGTCCCTGGCCGTGGAGCTGGAGGCTCAGGTACTGGAATATCGGGAGCTGGCGGTGGAGCCGCCCCTCGACCTGCAGCTGCTGCTGCTCCAATCTCCTCTACATGTGGCGGTGTGGAAGAGCCCTCTGCCGGGGGCAAAACATCAGGAGCAATATGAGCATGGGCCCTGGTAACCCTCTGGGCCCGACTAGTCTCTCCCGTAGCCGTTGCCTTGGCCTTTTGGGCCGCTGTCGCCTTTTTTGGAGGCATAACTGCAAATGTAACAATTTGTTAGGGAGGAATCATCCTGATAACACAGTTCTATCGCACGATCTAAGACAGAAAGAAGGGTAGTATCCTAAATGCCCTGTAGCCTCCCGTCTATAGGTGTGGTGCACAACACACCGATAAACAAGACTCTACTAGACACGGTCTGTAGACATTCCGAGGACGAACCGCTCTGATACCACTTTTGTCACGACCCAACCCCGTAGGCCGTGACTAGTGCCCGATCTGGGCACTGAAACGCATTCTAGTATATGGCAGAAGCCAACAAGGCTTTATTCTAAATTTAGATAATTTCCAGAAAAATTTCGGCAGAGTTTCCTTTGTTTTACGGACTATCCCAAATACCCTGCACGCAGAAAATACCAACAAAGGCCTCACAGGGCCAACAAAGCAACATCTAGATATATGCGGACCGGCCGCCGCGACGAAGGGGATCGCCCAAACACAACACATACACATATCTGTACAGAAAGATCCCAACCCACAAACATGTCTACAGACCTCTAAATGGACCAACAGAATCATATGGCGGGACAGGGCACCGCCGTACCCACGAACGAGAATATACACATATAGAAGTGACAGACTGTACCAAAAGATGGCTCTGAATAAAAGAGCGCTCCAAATGGCGGAAAAGATATCCTAGACAGACGGATCGGCAAACCTGTCGTCAGTACCTGCGCGGCATGAAAACGCAGCCCCCGAGGAAAGGGGGTCAGTACGAAATCTGTACTGAATATGTAAAGCCTGAGTTGCAGAAACAAAATCATAACTGGTATATAATGTACAGAAAGTAAACAGAAAATACAAGGTATCAAATATATATTTTCAAAACATGCGGAGTGTGTACAGAAACATATGTCATATCAAATCCGGCCCCTGCCAAGGGACTCGGCAGACAGAACGTGGTCACCCTCCCGACGCTGGTGCCACAACACAGAAGAATCAGAATAGGGGCATAACCCCATAACACAATATGTCATATCAGATGGCCATAGTAAATCATATCAGAACAAACGTACATGGCACAACATACTCCACAAACCCATGTACGCGTATACCTGCCCCCTCACATCGAGGCACGGCGAACAATGCAGGGGATTACGCTTGACAACATATCCTGGCCCGGGCTCAGTGTGGGAATCATTGGGGCATCCACGAATAGAGTAGTGAGAAACTAAATGCAGTTAAAATATCATAAATATTTTTAGAGACTCGATGAGGCATATTAATGACAAACACATCCAATGAAGTCGGACGGGATCATAATAAAAGCATTTCGGACATCATAATAAATTACAGAAGCATAACCTCCCTGAAGTCGTTCCGAGTGTCAAAATAATTTATCAGACTTAATAGAATATTTAAAACCATATTCGTTAGGTAATAAAAAGGGTAGTCGAAACGTTTCTTTCAAAAATCGTTCGAAAAGGAGACTTTAGTACATTAAGGGCAAAACCGGGAATAGCGGGCCCACCTCGGAACAAGCAAGGCGGTGGGCTCAAATTACGCCCTTTAAGCTTATGGGGTCACCTATAAAGGTTCTACGGACATTCTATAGCTTTTCAAGGAGTTTAGAGAAAGTTTGCATAATTTCAGGAAAGCATATCAAAATGGTTCAATTCTACTGAAGGAAAAACTGAGGTTTTCTCTTGCGGATTCCGATGGCCAAGAAGGTCTTTTGAGGCCCGAATCCGATCCTAAAACACTTAGACATGCCAAAAGAAGGATCGGGGTAGCTTTACATACCTTTTGAGCTTTTTAAGCCTATCCAAGCTCACTCTCCGTTTCGTAGAAAATCTGCAAATGGTCACATTTACCAATTGTAGGTTATAGATGCTACAAGTTCAATTCAACTCTTATTTGTCTACCGAAATTTCGGCAGCACTTCCCCTATACATATAGCACCCCCGAGAATTCAACTCGGCCAAATCAATCAACAACAACCCAAACAACAACATCAACATCAACAAAGAACATTAAAAACACAATTATCCTTCAACTAGTCATTTTTCTCACAAGTTGACATAACCTTCATTCTAACCCAAACTTTCAAACTAACATCATTGATTTCACATCCATTATCACTCAAGATCATCACAATATAGATTTAGAGACATTTCATATCATTTTCCTTAAGTTATACACTCGATATACATAATATACAACTTTCCGCCATAGTCATAATTTATCCAAAACTCCTAATCTTTGGCATACGTATTCATAACATGTTTCCTTCTTCCAAGTTCATCAATACTTGTCATAATTAGCAACCTAATAACTTCATTTTCATAATGTCATAAAATCGTACTAAAACGACATAAGCTTCCATATTTCATTTCCATACAAACTTTTATCATTCTAACTTCATTTACATTACAAGAATCTCAATAACACAACTAACATACTAAACAAACTTAATCCATTCCATTCCAACTTCAACATAGTACACGGCCATATGCCCTTCTATCAACATCAACTAAATTCATGCAACTTTCAATTCCTATATGCATTTCACACAACCACAACTAAGATATAACATGAATTCTATACATTGTGGCTATACAACATATACATACTCACGGCCATATAGCTATAACACACACCCACTTTGCAAACTTCCATTTCTTCACACAATCAACTCATTTCTACATACTACAACACAAACAAGACTTCATAACACAATAATAAGGGATAAATTCTTACCTTTTTACTCAATCTTCTTCACTTGAATATAAGGTCAACTTGAAGGAACAAGACCTCTTTCTTCCAAACCAACTACACCAAGTTGAGAAGGGACCTAGAATTAGTAGGATTCCAACAAGAAAATAATTTTGGAGGCAAGATTTGGAGGGGGTAATTTTTCTATGCCAAACCCGAAATGGTCTCTAGTGTTGCTCTTGTTCTTGTTTTTCTTTCCTTGTCTTATTTTTCTCTTGAACCTTCTTAAGAGTTAAAGACTAATATTCACTAATTAGCACATGGGAAATATCTTAAAGGCATGGGTTTGGGCCATATCAAGAAATGGGCCTCATTGTGCTTCTTATTTTTGCAAGCCCAAATGGCTACAAATTTTATTTTTGCAATTCCCGAAACCAATTTCCGAAATTCCACGTTTTGCCCTTAGCCTTATCCCACACTTCCACGATAATATTCTTTCATACATAACTCTTATGTTCGACAAACTATCAAATTTAACCTTATATCTCAAGAATCCAATATTTATCAAATTTTTCCAAACGTGTGAAAACACGGGATATAACAGGGAAGGTCAACAGGGGTAAAAGGGGAAAAACGCACATAACAACCAAAGAATCATTACTTAGATACCAATTAAACAGTTTTTCATCCTTGAACGAAGAAGGAAAGAAAGGTACTTGAGTCAGTGAAAAGCTGGGGATATCTCTCTCGTATATCTGCCTCGGTCTCCCAAGTAGCCTTCTCAACTGGTTGGTGCTTCTATTGCACCTTCACTGAAGCAATCTCCTTACACCTCAACTTCCTCGCCTGCCTACCAAATCCCACTGAATGATTTAAGAACTGTTTGAATGGTACTTCTTTAATATGTAAACATGGAATATCGGATGAACACCTGACAAGCCTAGCGACAAAGCTAACTCATAAGCCACCTTACCAACATGACGGAGAATCTCGAAGGGACCAATAAACCTCGGGCTCAACTTGCCCTTCTTCCTAAATCGCATCACAACTTTCATGGTTGAAACCTTTAACTGAACCTGCTCCTCAACCATAAACTCTAAATTAAACTTTCCGGTCCATATACTTCTTTTGCCTACTCTGAGCTGCCAGAAGATTTTCCTGGATAAACTTCACTTCTTCCAAGGAATCTCTCAACAAATCCGTACCCCAAGGTCTCACCTTAAAAGCATCAAACCACCTAATCGGAGAACGACATCTTCTACCATACAAAGCCTCGAACGGTGCTATGTCGATACTCAAGTGATAATTGTCATTGTGCACAAACTCTACCAACTGTAAGAACTGGTCTCAATGACCACCAAAGTCGACAACATAAGCTCTCAACATTCCTTAAGCACCTGAACGATCCTCTCAAACTGACCATCGGTCTTTGGATGAAATGCGGTGCTAAAATCCAACTGAGTACCCAACTCCTTCTGCAAAGTCCTCCAGAAATGAGAATTAAACTGAGTGCCTCTATCTGAGATGATAGAAATGGGCACTCTATGTAATCAGACAATCTCTCAAATGTAAATCCGTGCTAATTTCTCTGCATTGTAAGTCATCTAAACTGGAATGAAGTGCACAGACTTAGTCAACCTATCTACAATAACCCAAATGGAATCAAACTTTCCCAAGGTCTTCAGAAGACCAACCACGAAATCCATAGGGATCCTCTCCCACTTCCACTCGTGAATGAGAATCCTTGTAACTTGTTGGCAATTCAAACACTGTGAAAAAAAATCCTTGATGTCTCTCTTAATCCTACACCATCAATAGTGCTACCTCAAATCACGCTACATCTATGTTACACCCAGATTAATAGGATATCTTGAACTATGAACCTCCTCTAATATCAAACAAGTCAAACCACCCACACAAGGAATGCAAATTCACCCCTTAAATCCTCAAGAAACAATAACTATCAATCATGGCCTCCTTGGCCTCACCACTTAACCCCTTATCCCGAATCTTACACAACTTCACATCATTGAGCTGTTGTGCCTTAATCTGCTCCAAAAGAGACGACCTCACCTTAACACAAGCTAGAACCTTGCAAGGTTCCGAAATGTCCGATCTCATAAAGCCATTAGCTAAAGTTAGAACCTCCATGGCTAAATGACTCTCCTCAACAACCAAATGAGCTAAGCTACCCATACTCACAACCTTTCAGCTCAATGCATCAGCTACCACATATGCCTTGCCCGGATGGTAAAGAATGGTGATATCATAATCCTTAAGTAACTCCATCCATCTACACTGCCTCGAATTGAGTTCTCTCTGATTGAACACATGTTGAAGACTGCGGTTATTAGTAAACACCTCACAATGAACCCCATACAAATAATGCCTCCAAATCTTCAAGGTGAAGACTACAACCGCCAACTCTAAATCATGAGTGGGGTAGTTCTTCTATTGAATCTTCAATTTCCTCGAAGCATACGTGATTACCTTGCCCTCTTTCATTAACACACTGCCCAAACTAATGCGAGACGCATCACAATATACGGGGAAGTCCTTACCCTCCACGAGTAATGCCAAAATCGGGGCTGAAGTCAAATAACCCTTGAGCTTTTGAAGCTCTCTTCACACTCGTTGGACCACTGGAAAGGAACATTATTCTGAGTCAAATATGAAGCAATCGGTGAAAACCCTTTCACAAACCGATAATAATAACTCCAAGGCCCACGAAACTACGAATCTCAGTAACTGAAGTAGGCTTCTCCCAATACCCTAACAGCCTCGATCTTCTTGGGATCAACCATAATCTCGTCCTTAGATGCGACGGAACAAAGCAAAAACTCACACTTAGATGTCACACCCCCGCCGGGAGGCGTGACAAGGCACCCGACCTCAGGGCCAAAATGTCGGCTGAGCTAAACTAAACTAGACAACATAATCATAATAGAATTGGAATAACATAGCATAAAGCCTTAGCGGCACCTGCATTCAGTAAAACCCAAACCAAACAGTAGAAAACCTCGCCTATATATACACATAATCACAGTACGTGCGCCGACGATGCTCCTATCACGGCGCGTCTCCAGTAAACCTATCCTAATCTGCAGCATGGCGTGATTCATTTGGAACAATAAACCAAAGATAAGAATATATGACTGTGCACAGAATACATGTTCTGTCTGTGGTCGTAAACATAAAAGACGGACCGTAAACTGGTTTACGGTCCGTAAAGTACGATCGTAAACTGAGCTTTTGTAGTGGATAACATGCTGTCCCATTCTATAAGCTTAAATACGGACCGTAAAGTGAAATACGGTTCGTAAAGTGAGATCGTAAACTGGGATTCCTTTTTGGATAACAACATGCTCAATTATAAATGCTTAAATACAAACCGTAAAGTGAAATACGGTCCGTAAAGTGAAGTCGTATTACGCACCACAGACAGACACACTTTTTCGATTTCAAAATTTCATTGCACATCGTGGTTTCACATTGGGTTCGGGGCCAAGGTTACTCAGACTTCACCCATTTTCTACCAATTTTCATAATTCCCGCAGAGTCAAGCCATTGGTGGGCAGACCAAAACTTCAAATTTTTAATTTGAAGTATGGAATGCCCTCCAACCCATTTGGGTTTAATTAACAATGACCCACAATAATTTGAAAGAGTTAAACATATTTATCCCCCACAAGATCATTAACCAAGGTATCAAATGCATAACTTCACAAACCCAGTCTAAACAATCACTTACCACCAAGTTCAAACTCACATATGTAGAAGAATAAGGAAAGCCAATCATACCTTTTTGGTGAAGAACTAACTGACCACTGTAGGCACAGATTTTGAGAGAACATACTTGAATCACAAACGAATTTAAACCTAGGGCAGAAGGGGATACAAATTTATGGTAAGCTGGGTCAGTTGGTGAGTGGGGTTTGTGTATTTATGGTGGTGAGGAAGATGGAAAGTGATGGGTTTAATATGGGAAGTCGTGGGGATGAAAGGGAAGTTGAAGAGGGATCGTTTCCGTTGAAAAAAATGGAGGGAGAATATTAATGGTGCGAAAATCGTGGGGGTGATATTAAGTTGGTGGTGTTTGAGTTATTCTGCCCTTGATATAAACTGCTCGTTACATTTAAATTGCTGTGTTATTCTTTTTTTTTTATTCTAAATACGGTCCGTAAATTGATTTACGGCCCGTATTTAGAGATGTTATTGTGGGCAGTGCACTGTATTGTCTCATGTTAGTTTACGTTCAGGTTTACGGACCGTATTGTGAAATACGATGTGTCCTACGTGGTCGTAAACCAGCATGTTACATTACAGTGCTCATTGTTTTGAAGCATTATTAAATACGCCCTGGTTTACGAGCCGTATTGTGAAATACGGTCCGTAAACTTCAGGAGTCTTTTGCAATGTAGCGGAACAGTGTTTGACAACTGAACTTACCTGCATTTCAGTAGAATTTTTTTTTCCTGTCATATATTCCTGCACCAAAACAACCATTACCCTATATGGACGAAGAACAACAAAGAAAAATAAACATTACACTTGGTTTGCCTCCCAAGAAGCGCTTAATTTAACGTCACGGCACGACGGTGGTGACCAATCACTCCTTGTCTTGGTACACCAGATCATTGTTCGTTCCGAGGTGTTTCAACCTATAGCGATCAACAACCCTATCCTCCGACACCATTCCGTGATAGTGCTTCAATCTCTGCCCATTCACCTTAAATGTCCGGGTACCATCTCCGGACTTCAATTCAACCGCGCCATGGGGTGAAACACCTACCACCTCAAACGGACCCGACCACCTGGATTTAAGCTTACCTGGTAGCAACTTCAGCCGAGAGTTAAACAGTAATACAGAGTCGCCCTTGTAGAACTCTCGCTTCAGAATCTTCTTGTCATGGTATTGCTTCATCCTTTCTTTATAAAGGGCTGCACTCTCATATGCCTGGTACCGAAATTCATCCATCTCATTTAATTTAAACAACCGCAGCTTGGTTGCTTCCTCCCAATCCATGTTCAACTTCTTCAGCGCCCACATAGCTTTGTGTTCAAGTTCAACCGGCAATTGACAAGCTTTCCCGAATACAAGCTTGAAGGGTGAAGTCCCAATTGGAGTCTTGAAAGTAGTCCGGTATGCCCATAGAGCGTCATCGTGCTTGCGGGCCCAATCAGTTCTATTGGCATTCACTGTCTTTGCTTGAATACTTTTGATCTCCCTATTGGACACTTCAACCTGTCCACTTGTCTGAGGGTGATAAGGTATTTCCACCCTATGCTTTACACCATATTTCTTCATCAGTCCCGCGAACGCTTTATTGCAAAAGTGGGATCCACCATCGCTGATTATCGCCCTCGGAGTACCAAAACGAGTAAATATGTTCTTCTTAAGGAACCCCATAACACTCTTGGCCTCATCATTGGGTAAAGCCACCGCCTCAACCCATTTTGACACATAATCCACAGCTACCAAGATGTATTTCATTCCACCAGAACTCACAAAAGGTCCCATAAAGTCAATCCCCCAGACATCGAACACTTCCACCTCCATAACAAAATTCATAGGCATCTCTTTCCTTCTGCCGATATTCCCTTGCCTTTGACATTGATCACAGGACCGCACCAAAAGATTAGCATCATGAAAAATAGTCGGCCAGTAATAGCTGCACTCAAGTACCTTGGCTGCAGTCCGGTTTCCGTTATGATGAACCCCAACAGGAGAGTCATGGCATGCCTTCAGAATTTCCATCACTTCACTTTCCAGAACACAATGCCGAAGGATGTTTTCAGCGCATGTGCGGAACAAATAAGGCTCGTCCCAATAGTACTGCCGAACATCCCGCAAGAATTTCTTCTTTTGGTAAGTTTTGATATCATCGGGAACTATACCTGTTACCAAATAATTGGCAAAATCAGCATACCATGGTGCTACCTCATTTGACACCGCCAACACCCTCTCGTCTGGAAAAGCATCATCTATATCAAGCTCATCAGACGGTTTCCCAGCTTCTTCAAGCCGAGAGATATGGTCAGCCACCTGGTTTTCAGTGCCCTTTCGGTCTTTTACCTCAAAATTGAACTCTTGCAGCAGTAGCACCCATCTGATCAGTCGCGACTTTGCTTCCTTCTTTGCCATGAGGTATCTCAAGGCTGCATGATCATTATAAACCACAACTTTGGACCCCAACAAGTAGGCCCGAAATTTTTCGAAGGCAAACACAATGGCAAGCAGCTCTTGCTCCGTCACTGTGTAATTCATCTGTGCAGCATTCGGTGTTCTACTAGCATAATAGATCGGGTGCATAATTTTATTGTGCCTCTGCCCAAGCACAGCACCAATCACAAAACCACTAGCATCACACATCAATTCGAATGGTAGGGACCAGTCAGGAGCAACAATAATAGGAGCAGTAGTGAGACGCACTTTTAACTCCTCAAACGCCTTCTGGCACTTCTCATCAAACACAAATATAGCCTCCTTTTCAAGAAGCTTGCACAAAGGATTGGCAACTTTAGAGAAATATTTGATGAAGCGCCTGTAGAACCCAGCATGCCCCAAGAAACTTCGGATTCCTTTGACTGAGATAGGTGGAGGTAGTTTGGAGATCACATAAATTTTTGCTTGATCGACCTCGATTCCTTTTTCAGAGATTTTGTGATCGAGGAAGATTCCTTCCTTCACCATAAAATGGCATTTCTCCCAGTTCAGCACCAGATTAGTCTCTTCACACCTTTTTAGCACTTGACCCAGATGGCCAAGACAATCATCAAATGAGTCACCCACCACGGAAAAATCATCCATGAACACCTCCAAGAAATCCTCCACCATGTCAGAGAAGATTGACATCATGCACCTCTGAAAGGTCGCTGGTGCATTACACAAACCAAAAGGCATCCGGCTGAATGCAAATGTCCCATAAGGACAAGTGAACGTGGTCTTCTCTTGATCTTCCAGAGCAATGTTGATCTGATTGTAACCCGAATAACCATCAAGGAAACAATAATAAGAACGCCCTGCTAGTCTATCCAACATCTGATCAATGAAGGGCATAGGGAAGTGGTCCTTGCTCGTGGCTGTGTTGAGCTTGCGATAATCCATGCAAACTCTCCAACCGGTGACAGTTCTGGTCGGGATCAACTCATTCTTAGCATTCGGTACAACAGTAATACCACCCTTCTTAGGAACACATTGGACGGGGCTCAACCATTTACTCTCAGCGATCGGGAAAACCACGCCTGCATCTAGCCATTTGATGATTTCTTTCTTGACGACCTCTTGCATATTCTCATTTAGTCGCCTCTGATGCTCTACACTTGGTTTGCTGCCCTCCCCCAACTGAATTTTGTGCTCACAGATCCCAGATGGGATACCTCGAATATCTGCTATGGTCCAACCAATAGCACGCCTATACTCCCTCAATACCTCCAAAAGCTGCACAATCTGCTCCACAGTCAATGAAGCTGAAACAATCACCGGTAATGTGCTGTCGGGACCGAGGAACTCATATTTCAGGTGTGAAGGGAGCTGCTTAAGCTCCAACTTAGGTGGCTCAATGATCGAAGGCTTTGCTGGAGGAGTTGTTCTTTTTTCCAGATCAAGACTCAGTTTCTTTGGGTGGTATGTGTATGAGCCCAACCCAACAAGTGAGTTAACTGTCTCCTCATAGTCTTCCATGTCTTCAGCATCGAAATTCATCAGAATGCCAACCAAAGCCTCACCCAAGCTCTCTTCTTCCATTTTGAACTCCACTGCATCATCAACTACATCAAATGAATCAATTACCGAAATGCTCACATAAGCACTTGGTAACTTCATCCCTTTGCTAGCCTGAAAAGTCACTTCTTCATTGTTGACTCGAAACTTGATTTCAATTTTTTCAGAATCCATCAAAGCCCTCCCTGTAGCAAGGAAAGGCCTCCCCAGAATGATAGGAATGTCCCGATCAACAGCACAGTCAAGAATCACAAAGTCAGCGGGCAACAAAAACTCACCAACCCGCACAATCACATCATCAACCACCCCAACAGGTCTTTTGATAGACCTATCAGCCATCTGCAACCTCATCGTAGTCTGCCGTGGCATTCCCAAACCTGATTGCTTATATATAGCAAGGGGCATCAAATTCATACTCGCCCCATTATCACACAAAGCGCGAGCAAAATCATGGTGCCCAATAGAACAAGGAATGGTGAACGCCCCAGGATCTCCTTTTTTCTGAACAGTTGTGGTTGAGATAATGGAACTCAAAGTGTGAGTCAAACTCATGGTTTCATGTTGAACCGTCTTCTTCTTAGTCAGGAACACCTTCAAATATTTCGCAAAACCGGGCATCTCGTTGACAGCGTCCAAGAAGGTAAAATTCAGAGATAACTGCTTCAGCTGATCATAAAATTTCTCAAACTTAGCATCTTCATTCTTCTTTACCAACCTCTGAGGAAAAGGAGGTTTAGATTTGAAAAGTTGTGTCAAAGGGCGGAGAGCCCCTTTTACAGCCAGCTTGCTTGTGTTATCAGCTTCCCTCGCCATCTCTGGAATCTCAACATCCTTCTTGTTAGTAGGAATCTCATCAGCAATAATGGATGCTTCAGACTGCACCTCATTCTCTTCATCTAACGGCTCAAGATCAATCACCTTTTCAGCAGCCCCCTGTATTTTTTTACCACTTCTAGTTGTGATGGCAAATGCACGGTTTATACCGGTTGATGGTACGCCGCCTCCAGGTCCTTTTTGCTTATCAACTTATTTTTACGCCAATCCCCTATATGTGCAGCTGTAATGGTACCGTCCCAATCTGGAAGCGGAATTACCCTTGCCCGTCGACACAATGCCGTGATAAGGCATTGAAAGACCATGTTTTTGCTGGGCTTATGTGCCCGCATGTGCAGCTCCTCAGCTATTAACCCGCCAACATCCATCGGGTACCGTGACATGAAGGAGGCAATGGTCACTTCCTGACTGGTGGACAGGGTATTATCTGCCTGGGTTGGCGTGATCCTGTATCGCAGTAACGTCCACCAGAATTTAGCCTCTGTGGACAAACAGCTTTTAGTGATCTTTGCTTTCCAATCATTAACCCATTTTTGCTCATGTGGCTCAGATGTGATAGCTGCTGCAGTCCATTTCCTGACGGATTTGTCGTCCTTTCTGTCTCGTTTGTCTAGGAACAAGCACAGATCAGTAGGAGGAACAAAATCATCTCCAAACAAGACCCTGTTGATGGCTTTGGAGGAAATATCAACTAGGGAGTTCCGGACCGTCCCATTTTCCAGCATGGGGATCTGATGCCAAGCAAGACTCGGCTTCTTCATCGACTTCAGGACGGCCCCATATGATGCATAGAACGCCCGCACAATATGTGGAGCATACTCTCCCGGCCCATGAGTGAATGCATTAACTTGTACCCTTTGATGGTATCATCCAGCTGTGGATAAGCTGAAATACCATCGAAAATCAGCCGCCGTTCTTCAAATATTTTCCTCGACGGCTGCCCACCAGTCTCAGACCCGGCCATCCATTGGTCATACAACTCCTTTGACCCCTTTACCGAGAACCGCAGCCTTTCTTCATCCAAATGTTTGGTCCTGACGACCAGCTTACGACCCTTAGGCGGCGTACCATCAACCGGATCACTACCCTCACTAGGCCCTGCTGAGTCACTCTCTGGTGGAGTCTGGGTGGCAGCCCCCCTGCTTGATGCTTCCGCGTCAGAATCCCCCTCTTCAGACTGGGAGGCTTCCGACGCAGACTTTGATGGAGTCATGGGTGAGGGTAGGGTTGATGTGGTTGCCATTGTGTCTTGGGTGGGGGCGCCCCGGACTTTTGGTGGCTGTATGACCTCGGCGTACTCGGATCCTGATTGTTCCCCTTCCGAAGTGGAAGGTTCATCTATCATCCTTGAATCCGAGCGCGCTCTCTTTTTCTTGCCCGTGCTGTGGGCCCCCGCTCTCGTTGATTTTCTTTTCTTACCCATTCCTGCAAAAGACACCACATATTAGTTACCATGGAACAATCAACCAAAGATAAGAATATATGACTGTGCACAGAATACATGTTCTGTCTATGGTCGTAAACACAAAAGACGGACCGTAAACTGGTTTACGGTCCGTAAAGTACGATCGTAAACTGAGCTTTTGTAGTGGATAACATGCTGTCCCATTCTATAAGCTTAAATACGGACCGTAAAGTGAAATACGGTCCGTAAAGTGATATCATAAACTGGGATTCATTTTTGGATAACAATCTGGTCAATCATACATGCTTTAATACGGACCGTAAAGTGAAATACGGTCCGTAAAGTGAAGTCGTATTACGCACCACAGACAGACACACTTTTTTGATTTCAAAATTTCATTGCACATCGTGGTTTCACATTGTGTTCGGGGCCTAGGTTACTCAGACTTCACCCATTTTCTACCAATTTTCATAATTCCCGCAGAGTCAAGCCATTGGTGGGCAGACCAAAACTTCAAATTTTGAATTTGAAGTATGGAATGCCCTCCAACCCATTTGGGTTTAATTAACAATGACCCACAAGAATTTGAAAGAGTTAAACATATTTATCCCCCACAAGATCATTAACCAAGGTATCAAATGCATAACTTCACAAACCCAGTCTAAACAATCACTTACCACCAAGTTCAAACTCACAGATGTAGAAGAATAAGGAAAGCCAATCATACCTTTTTGGTGAAGAACTAACTGACCACTGTAGGTACAGATTTTGAAAGAACACACTTGAATCACAAACGAATTTAAACCTAAGGAGAAGGGGATACGAATTTGTGGTAAGCTGGGTCAGTTGGTGAGTGGGGTTGGTGTATTTATGGTGGTGAGGAAGATGGAAAGTGATGGGTTTATTGTGGGAAGTCGTGGGGATGAAAGGGAAGTTGAAGAGGGATCGTTTTCGTTGAAAAAAATGGAGGGTGAATATTAATGGTGGGAAAATCGTGGGGGTGATATTGAGTTGGTGGTGTTTGAGTTCTTCTGCCCTTGATATAAACTGCTCGTTATATTTAAATCGCTGTGTTATTCTTTTTTTTTTTACGTTCAGGTTTACGGACCGTATTGTGAAATACAATCTGTCCTACGTGGTCGTAAACCAGCATGTTACATTACAGTGCTCACTGTTTTGCAGCATTGTTAAATACGCCCTGGTTTACGAGCCGTATTGTGAAATACGGTCCGTAAACTTCAGGATTCTTTTGCAATGTAGCGGAACAGTGTTTGACAACTGAACTTACCTGCATTTCAGCAGAATTTTTTTTTCCTGTCATATATTCCTGCACCAAAACAACCATTACCATATATGTACGAAGAACAACAAAGAAAAATAAACATTACACTTGGGTTGCCTCCCAAGAAGCGCTTAATTTAACGTCGCGGCACGACGGTGGTGACCAATCACTCCTTGTCTTGGTACACCAGATCATTGTTCGTTCCGAGGTGTTTCAACCTGTAGCGATCAACAACCCTATCCTCCGACACCATTCCGTGATAGTGCTACAATCTCTGCCGATTCACCTTAAATGTCCGGGTACCATCTCCGGACTTCAATTCAACCGCGCCATGGGGTCAAGCACATACCACCTCAAACGGAACCGACCACCTGGATTTAAGCTTACCTGGTAGCAACTTCAGCCGAGAGTTAAACAGTAATACAGAGTTGCCCTTGTAGAACTCTCGCTTCAGAATCTTCTTGTCATGGCATTGCTTCATCCTTTCTTTATAAAGGGCTGCACTCTCATATGCCTGGTACCGAAATTCATCCATCTCATTTAATTGAAACAACCGCAGCTTGGTTGCTTCCTCCCAATCCATGTTCAGCTTCTTCAGCGCCCACATAGCTTTGTGTTCAAGTTCAACCGGCAAGTGACAGGCTTTCCCGAATACAAGCTTGAAGGGTGAAGTCCCAATTGGAGTCTTGAAAGCAGTCCGGTATGCCCATAGAGCGTCATCGAGCTTGCGGGCCCAATCAGTTCTATTGGCATTCACTGTCTTTGCTAGAATACTTTTGATCTCCGTATTGGACACTTCAACCTGTCCACTTGTCCGAGGGTGATAAGGTGTTGCCACCCTATGCTTTACACCATATTTCTCCATCAGTCCCGCGAACGCTTTATTGCTAAAGTGGGATCCACCATCGCTGATTATCGCCCTCGGAGTACCTAAACGAGTAAATATGTTCTTCTTAAGGAACCCCATAACACTCTTGGCCTCATCATTGGGTAAAGCCACCGCCTCAACCCATTTTGAGACATAATCCACAGCTACCAAGATGTATTTCATTCCACCAGAACTCACAAAAGGTCCCATAAAGTCAATCCCCCAGACATCGAACACTTCCACCTCCATAACAAAATTCATAGGCATCTCTTTCCTTCTGCCGATATTCCCTTGCCTTTGACATTGATCACAGGACCGCACCAAAAGATTAGCATCATGAAAAATAGTCGGCCAGTAATAGCCGCACTCAAGTACCTTGGCTGCAGTCCGGTTTCCGCTATGATGAACCCCAACAAGAGAGTCATGGCATGCCTTTAGAATTTCCATCACTTCACTTTCCGGAACACAACGCCGAATGATGTTATCAGCGCATGTACGGAACAAATAAGGCTCGTCCCAATAGTACTGCCGAACATCCCGCAAGAATTTCTTCTTTTGGTAAGTTTTGATATCATCGGGAACTATACCTGTTACCAAATAATTGGCAAAATCATCATACCATGGTGTTACCTCATTTGACACCGCCAACACCCTCTCGTCTGGAAAAGCATTATCTATATCAAGCTCATCAGACGGTCTCCCAGCTTCTTCAAGCCGAGAGAGATGGTCAGCCACCTGGTTTTCAGTGCCCTTTCGGTCTATTACCTCAAAATCGAACTCTTGCAGCAGTAGCACCCATCTGATCAGTCGCGGCTTTGCTTCCTTCTTTGCCATGAGGTATCTCAAGGCTGCATGATCAGTATAAACCACAACTTTGGACCCCAACAAGTAGGCCCGAAATTTTTCGAAGGCAAATACAATGGCAAGCAGCTCTTGCTCCGTCACTGTGTAATTCATCTGTGCAGCATTCAGTGTTCTACTAGCATAATAGATCGGGTGCATAATTTTATTGTGCCTCTGCCCAAGCACAGCACCAATCGCAAAACCACAAGCATCACACATCAGTTCGAATGGTAGGGACCAGTTAGGAGCAACAATAATAGGAGCAGTAGTGAGACACACTTTTAACTCCTCAATCGCCTTCTGGCACTTCTCATCAAACACAAATTTAGACTCTTTTTCAAGAAGCTTGCACAAATTATTGGCAAATTTAGAGAAATCTTTGATAAAGCGCTTGTAGAACCCAGCATGCCCCAAGAAACTTCAGACATCTTTGACTGAGATAGGTGGAGGAAGTTTGGAGATCACATCAATTTTTGCTTGATCGACCTCGATTCCCTTTTCAGAGATTTTGTGACCGAGGACGATTCCTTCCTTCACCATAAAATGGCATTTCTCCCAGTTCAGCACCAGATCAGTCTCTTCACACCTTTTTAGCACTTGACCCAGATGGCCAAGAGAATCATCAAATGAGTCACGCACCACGAAAAAATCATCCATGAACACCTCCAAGAAATCCTCTACCATGTCAGAGAAGATTGACATCATGCACCTCTGAAAGGTCACTGGTGCATTACACAAACCAAAAGGCATCCGGCTGAATGCAAATGTCCCATAAGGACAAGTGAACGTGGTCTTCTCCTGATCTTCCAGATCAATGTTGATCTGATTGTAACCCAAATAACCATCAAGGAAACAATAATAAGAACGCCCTGCTAGTCTATCCAACATCTGATCAATGAAGGGCATAGGGAAGTGGTCCTTGCTCGTGGCTGTGTTGAGCTTGCGATAATCCATGCAAACTCTCCAACCGGTGACAGTTCTGGTCGGGATCAACTCATTCTTAGCATTCGGTACAACAGTAATACCACCCTTCTTAGGAACACATTGGACGGGGCTCAACCATTTACTCTCAGCGATCGGGAAAACCACGCCTGCATCTAGCCATTTGATGATTTCTTTCTTGACGACCTCTTGCATATTCTCATTTAGTCGCCTCTGATGCTCTACACTTGGTTTGCTGCCCTCCTCCAACTAAATTTTGTGCTCACAGATCCGAGATGGGATACCTCGAATATCTGCTATGGTCCAACCAATAACACGCCTATACTCCCTCAATACCTCCAAAAGCTGCACAATCTGCTCCTCAGTCAATGAAGCTGAAACAATCACCGGTAATGTGCTGTCGGGACCAAGGAACTCATATTTCAGGTGTGACGGGAGCTGCTTAAGCTCCAACTTAGGTGACTCAATGATCGAAGGCTTTTCTAGAGGAGTTGTTCTATTTTCCAGATCAAGACTCAACTTCTTTGGGTGGTATGTGTATGAGCCCAACCCAACAAGTGAGTTAACTGTCTCCTCATAGCCTTCCATGTCTTCAGCATCGAAATTCATCAGAATGCCAGCCAAAGCCTCAGCCAAGCTCTCTTCTTCCATTTTGAACTCCTCTGCATCATCAACTACATCAAATGAATCAATTACCGAAATGCTCTCATAAGCACTTGGTAACTTCATCCCTTTGCTAGCCTGAAAAGTCACTTCTTCATTGTTGACTCGAAACTTGATTTCATTTTTTTCAGAATCCATCAAAGCCCTCCCTGTAGCAAGGAAAGGCCTCCCCAGAATGATAGGAATGTCCCGATCAACAGCACAGTCAAGAATCACAAAGTCAGCGGGCAACAAAAACTCACCAACCCGCACAATCACATCATCAACCACCCCAACAAGTCTTTTGATAGACCTATCAGCCATCTGCAACCTCATCGTAGTCGGCCGTGGCATTCCCAAACCTGATTGCTTATATATAGCAAGGGGCATCAAATTAATACTCGCCCCATTATCACACAAAGCGCGAGCAAAATCATGGTGCCCAATAGAACAAGGAATGGTGAACGCCCCAGGATCTCCTTTTTTCTGAACAGTTGTGGTTGAGATAATGGAACTCACAGTGTGAGTCAAACTCATGGTTTCATGTTGAACCGTCTTCTTCTTAGTCAGCAACTCCTTCAAATATTTCGCAAAACCGGGAATATCCTTGACAGCTTCCAAGAATGGAAAATTCAGAGATAACTGCTTCAACTGATCATAAAACTTCTCAAACTTAGCATCTTCATACTTCTTTACCAACCTCTGAGGAAAAGGAGGTTTAGATTTGAAAAGTTGTGTCAAAGGGCGGAGAGCCCCTTTTACAGCCTGCTTTCTTGTGTTATCAGCTTCCCTCGCCATCTCTGGAATCTCAACATCCTTCTTGTTAGTAGGAATCTCATCAGCAATAATGGATGCTTCAGACTGCACCTCATTCTCTTCATCTATCGGCTCAAGATCAATCACCTTTTCAGCAGCCCCCTGTATTTTTTTACCACTTCTAGTTGTGATGGAAAATGCACGGTCTATACCGCCTCCCCCATTCTTGGGATTTAGAATAGTGTCACTTGAAAGTCCTCCCTTTTTAGGAGGGTGCTGCTCTCTAGAAATATCCCTCATCTGCGACTCAAGCTTCTGAATAGCCACTGTATGAGAACCCACTGTTTCTGTCAGCCCAGATAAAGTCCTTTCAGACTTAGATTGATTTGCCAGAATCTTCTCAAGCATTGCTTCAACTTTCGAACTACCCTGCTCTGATGACTGCCCTTTTGGTGGTATATAAGGATTGGAACTCTTGTTCCCAAAATTGTTGCTGTTGTTGTAGCTCCCTTGGTTCGCACCACCATAGTTATTGTTGTAGTTCCTAGAGTTGTTGTAAGCACCTTGACCTTGCTGAGGTCTCCATTGATTCTGATTTTGATAGCCACCTTGGTAATTCTGTCTTTGATAACCCCCTTCAGAGTTATTAACATAATTGGCATCTTCAACCTGCATGGGTGGCCCATCAAGGAATGGACCATCATGAGCATGGTACATCCCTTTTGGCAAAACTACATCATCCTCACAAACATTTACATTTTTGATCTGAGATTCATCGAACGTCTTCGTCAGCAAGGAAATATTTGTTGCAAGCTCTGCCAATGTTTGCTGGGTATCCTGATTTTCCTTCACTATATTCTGGAGCATAGTACTACCGTATGGTACCACTTCAACATTGTTTGAGTGCCAAGCCTGATTATTAGTTGTCAGCTTGTTAAGTATAGTGGTCACTCGTCGAAAGGTCTTGTTCATAAAACACCCATCAGCTGCATTGTTAGCTACTGACTGTGTCACTGGATCTAACCCTATGTAGAACTTCTCCATCAATATATTTTCCGGAAAACCATGATTCGGGCTCTTCTGCAAATACTCTTTGAACCTCTCCCAGGCTTCATATAGTTGTTCCCCCGGTCGCTGCTTGAATTCATAAATCTTGTCGCGAATCTCAGCCTTCTTGCTAGGGAGGTACCACTTTGTAAGAAAAACGGCTACCATTTCTGCCCATGAAGTAATTGAATTTCGGGGCAGCTTCTCGAACCATGTTCTTGCCTCCCCAGCTAAGGAATATTTGAATAACCTCAACTGAATAGCATCTTGTGGAACATTGTTCTGGATATGATTAGCACACACATCCACAAAATTCTGCAAATGACGTTGAGGGTCATTCTCGGTAGAGTTCCGAAAGTATCCCTCAAGTTTCAACAGCTGGTATAAAGATGAGTCGATTTTCACTGTAGCAGCTCCAACTCGAGGTTGAACAATAGTAGATGCATAGTCCTCCTCTTGAACAAGTTCAACAAAAATATTCTCATCATCAGATTCATTCGCCTGATTGTTCAACCGATTCACCTGATTACCAGCACGCTGATTCTGTTGATTTTGATTCATGTTCACCTAGTTTACACAGAGTAGAAAACAAGGTGTGATGGAATAAGAAAAAGACTTTAATCAAAGAAACACTATTTAGTAATTTCAAAACCGTATTCCCTGGCAACGGCGCCAAAATTTGATACGCTCAAATTACACCTATTAATGGTATAACGCGGACGTTGTCCAATATAGTAACCCAACAAGGTTGGGGTCGAATCCCACAGGGAATATGGTGTGAAAAGGTTACTAAAATCGCAAATGCTAAGTTCTAGGTCTAATGTCTTAATCCGATAATTTGTGTAAAAGTTGGTTGTTTCTATGACTAATTGCTAAACTATTGCTTTGGTGGAAATTTATGGTAAGAGAAACTAAGGTTGTGTCCCCGTTAGATAGAGTGTATGATCATGGGTATTGATCTTGATATACTTCTAATGGATCATTATATGAATGCGCTTAATCTCTATGTGAATCTCTATTATTTCCCAATAAATAAAGATTATATCTTTCTATGATTTTTCCAAATATAAGAAAGTGATTATGAAGAACGATTAATCATGCCAAGTAAATTCCTCTTATTCCTAAGTGAATTTATTAAACAAAGTTTAAAGCTTTGAGTTCATGTTAATTATTATTACCAACCCTAATTATTTTTCCAAATAAATTTAGGGTTTATGACTTTAATCAATGTTTGCAACCATTAATCATGAATGAAGAATGAAGAATAATCAAACCCTAATAATCCATTATGTGTATATCAATCACAACACCCAATCACAAAACACCCATCATTGGGTTCACAACCCTAGTAAAGGAATTTAGCTACTCATGATAAAGAACAAGAAATAAGAAATTGAAGAATTCATAAATGCTTACTTTGGAATAAAAAAAGAATTGGTAATACTTGAATTGATGTTTGAATCTTCAAAAACTAGAGAGAAGTTTTTGTTCTAAGTCAAGAGACAAAAATATATTGAATGCTGAATATTAAAACCCTACAATGACTATTTATACGTTTCAAAATTACATAAGTTACAGATTTTGCACTTCAGTCCCGTCATGATGAAATACTGTCCGTAAATCACTTTACGGACCGTAAAAATGGTTTACGCCCTCGTCGTCCTCTCAGCTGTGTTGAACTTAACCTTCCAAAATACGGACCGTAAAGTGGTTTACGGTTCGTAAACTTCTTGGTCGTCTTTCACTTTGCTAATCTCAGACTTTCTGCCAGATGCTTGAATGACTAAATACGTGATGGAATACGGACCGTAAACTGAAATACGGTCTGTAAACTGAGCTCGTAAATCACCATCTTCTCAGCTTGACTTTCTGTTTCTGAAATCTTTTAATACGACCACGGAATACGGCCCGTATTGTAGAATACGAGCCGTAAACCTCAATTTACGACCTGGTTCTGCACTTCAACTGCGATTGTGCCAAATCTGTTCCTTTACCTGAAAAACACTAAGAAACACGTAAAATCACATCGACTTGCTTAAAAACAAGTAAAACGTATAGACGAAAAGTATCGATTTTGGCGTAAAAATCACGCTACATCAACACCCCCAACTTAAAGTATTTGATTGTCCTCAAGCAAGCCGTACCACGCAACGACTCAATCTAACACCTAGATATCACAGAATAAAAATGTCTACATCGGTTTTGCCTCGGAACTTCTGGCATGCATGTTTTCTTTCAACTGACCACCCCAACTGTCTATTGTACAACAATATTACACACTTTAAGAATGTTATGAGTAACCATGACGCTTCAATACATGACATTACATTTTCGAACATATTATCATGCATAAAAACACTACTTTCGGCGGTCACTTTAGTTTGTTCAACTCTCATCCTTATGCTCTCACATAGACCAAAGAATGTCCCAACACACATATATACGACAAGAATGGGACGAAGATGAATGAGACGAGAAAAACACTCAACACTCACAAAGAATTCATATTCACACATGCAAATACCATAGGCTTGCCCTTATTTTCTGTGTTCTCGTCCTAGGCTCGTTCGGTTGTGATCACATTAGGACTTGTTTCGGCTTGTAATGTAGGCTTAGGGACGGGTAGGATACTTTTTGGGTATTAGTGACTCACCCTCCTTGACACTACAACATCTCTTTTACCCTGATTCACCTCTTTTCTTTCCAGCCCCGTCTTTCCTTTAACGTTTTCGACCTCGATGTGGTTTTATTCCTATCCAACTAGCAATTCTTTTTGTGTTTCAGTTTCCTGTTTTTTTTTTTTTTATATATATATATAGTATCAACTACCACATCGACTCTCTACTAGCAAACTTCACCACCCCCAACCTTTGTTCTCACATCTACTTCACATTTAATTTACCCCCAACTTAAGCGTTTTGCTTCGTCTATCTAGTAGCATCAAGGAGGAAACGGCTGCGAAGGTGGATAATTTTCACAACGGGTGAGGTTTCAATTGGCTAGCCAAGAAAAAGGGTCAAAAAGGCTCAAAAGGGAAAGACTAGTGATATTTTCAGCTTTTGGTGAGGCTTGTTTAGGCAAAGTAACTTATTAACACAAAGAAAGCCTAAGATCATTTCACAACCAAACTAACTTTCGGATTTCAAACAAGATTAACCGGGCAAGTTCTAGATTATACATGCGTGAACAGGACAAAACTAACAACTCACACACACATCGGCATAAGGATAATCATTTTTACACTTGTGGCCTCCTAAGTAGTCATTCATCACACACAATACCCCAATAATCACAATGTCATATAAAGAATCAATCATGTCAGACAATAACTGTTCTAAGTATGCATTTTCCAAAAATTTTGAGGGGTCCAAAATTTTCAACAAACCACAACACAAGCCATCAGTTACAAAGTAACACCAAATAAGTCAAAATTATTCTACTCAACCTAAGCAACATCCTAAACATGCCAGTTTCAACAAAATAAACACCCTCAGGAAAAGAATTCTGGCAAAGAAAAGCCGAGGGGGTTCCTAAACACATATTTATGCTACCCTACTATTAATGAGTCCCACCCCCAACTAAAAATCAAGCACTGTCTCAGTGCTTCAAATATAAGAACAAGGGAGTGAGAAAATACCTGAATGCTGTGAACATCTCATGGCTAGCCCGCCGCATCCGGCGGCTGACTTGAGGACTTTCCAGGTTGGCGCTGCGGCTCAACCAATGACTGAAAGATCACCTGCTGCAGATCCTTCTTTTTTCAGTCATTTTTAATCTCCTGGCCAACTCCTCCGGGTCCTCAGATGACTCACTGACCCTCTTTCCAGTACTGCGAACAAAAGGTTCCGCATCCTCCGTCTCCTCCTCAGAATCAAGCAAATCCAGCACCTTAAACATACTAGGAAAAATGGCCCGTGGTGTTGGTGCTGGTGCGGCTACCATCCCGTGCATCTTGAGTGTGTCCAGCTCCTTTTTCAGCTTCTCCAACTCACTCCTCAAAGAACTAGACTCCCCACCGGGTGCGGTCGGCTCTCGAGTCAACAATCTCGCCTCAAAGCTGTCTAGTCGAGCCTGATACACCTCGTGTTTTTTATCAAATTCCGCACGGATCTCTGTGGTTGCCTCAGTGACCAGTTGCTGCACTATCCTCGCCACCTTCGGCCTGAATTGTTGCAAGATTTTGTCTACTTGCCTTTCGGTCCACACCGCTTTGATTGCGATTTGGCTGTAGTTAGCAGGGCCGAAGTGTAGCAACCCCACCTCTTGATCAGCAGGCTCGGCTATCGCAGCAGTAGTGACGGACCCCGAATGAGGACCCTGTGTGGCCGGATGTGGTGGTGGAGGTCTTGCCTCCGAAACAGCTAGTGTGGCTGCATCACCCTGTCTATCGACAATAGCTGGGACACTTGTCGTGGGAGCCTCCGGCCCTGTCGTGGTAGCACCAAACTCGGAACCTACTAGATCAGTCCTATAGGCACGACTCAGACTCATCTCTAACTGAGTGTCGTCGTCATTGCCGGACTGTTCCGCCTCCCGGTCCTTTTTGCTTATCACCTTATTTTTATGCCAATCCCCTATATGTGCAGCTGTAATGGTACCGTCCTAATCTGGAAGCGGAATTATCCTTGCCCGTCGACACAATGCCGTGATAAGGCATGGAAAGACCATGTTTTGGCTGGGCTTATGTGCCCGCATGTGCAGCTCCTCAGCTATTAACCCGCCAACATCCATCGGGTACCGTGACATGAAGGAGGCAATGGTCACTGCCTGACTGGTGGACAGGGTATTATCTGCCTGGGTTGGCGTGATCCTGTATCGCAGCAACGTCCACCAGAATTTAGCCTCTGTGGACAAACAACTTTTAGTGATCTTTGCTTTCCAATCATTAACCCATTTTTGCTCCTGTGGCTCAGATGTGATAGCTGCTGCAGTCCATTTCCTGACGGATTTGTCGTCCTTTCTGTCTCGTTTGTCTAGGAACAAGCACAGATCAGTAGGAGGAACAAAATCATCTCCAAACAAGACCCTGTTGATGGCTTTGGAGGAAATATCAACTAGGGAGTTCCGGACCGTCCCATTTTCCAGCATGGGGATCTGATGCCAAGCAAGACTCGGCTTCTTCATCGACTTCAGGATGGCCCCATATGATGCATAGAACGCCCGCACAATATGTGGAGCATACTCTCCCGGCCCATGAGTGAATGCATTAACTTGTACCCTTTGATGGTATCATCCAGCTGTGGATAAGCTGAAATACCATCGAAAATCAGCCGCCGTTCTTCAAATATTTTCCTCGACGGCTGCCCACCAGTCTCAGACCCGGCCATCCATTGGTCATACAACTCCTTTGACCCCTTTACCGAGAACCGCAGCCTTTCTTCATCCAAATGTTTGGTCCTGACGACCAGCTTACGACCCTTAGGCGGCGTACCATCAACCGGATCACTACCCTCACTAGGCCCTGCTGAGTCACTCTCTGGTGGAGTCTGGGTGGCAGCCCCCCTGCTTGATGCTTCCGCGTCAGAATCCCCCTCTTCAGACTGGGAGGCTTCCTACGCAGACTTTGATGGAGTCATGGGTGAGGGCAGGGTTGATGTGGTTGCCATTGTGTCTTGGGTGGGGGCGCCCCAGACTTTTGGTGGCGGTATGACCTCGGCGTACTCGGATCCTGATTGTTCCCCTTCCGAAGTGGAAGGTTCATCTATCATCCTTGAATCCGAGCGCGCTCTCTTTTTCTTGCCCGTGCTGTGGGCCCCCGCTCTCGTTGGTTTTCTTTTCTGACCCATTCCTGCAAAAGACACCACATATTAGTTACCATGGAACAATCAACCGAAGATAAGAATATATGACTGTGCACAGAATACATGTTCTGTCTATGGTCGTAAACACAAAAGACGGATCGTAAACTGGTTTACGGTCCGTAAAGTACGATCGTAAACTGAGCTTTTGTAGTGGATAACATGTTGTCCCATTCTATAAGCTTAAGTACGGACCGTAAAGTGAAATACGGTCCGTAAAGTGATATCGTAAACTGGGATTCCTTTTTGGATAACAATCTGCTCAATCATACATGCTTAAATACGGACCGTAAAGTGAAATACAGTCCGTAAAGTGAAGTCGTATTACGCACCACAGACAGACACACTTTTTTGATTTCAAAATTTCATTGAACATCGTGGTTTCACATTGTGTTCGGGGCCTAGGTTACTCAGACTTCACCCATTTTCTACAAATTTTCATAATTCCCGCAGAGTCAAGCCATTGGTGGGCAGACCAAAACTTCAAATTTCTAATTTGAAGTATGGAATGCCCTCCAACCCATTTGGGTTTAATTAACAATGACCCACAAGAATTTGAAAGAGTTAAACATATTTATCCCCCACAAGATCATTAACCAAGGTATCAAATGCATAACTTCACAAACCCAGTCTAAACAATCACTTACCACCAAGTTCAAACTCACAGATGTAGAAGAATAAGGAAAGCCAATCATACCTTTTTGGTGAAGAACTAACTGACCACTGTAGGCACAGATTTTGAGAGAACACACTTGAATCACAAACGAATTTAAACCTAGGGCAGAAGGGGATACGAATTTGTGGTAAGCTGGGTCAGTTGGTGAGTGGGGTTGGTGTATTTATGGTGGTGAGGTAGATGGAAAGTGATGGGTTTATTGTGGGAAGTCGTGGGGATGAAAGGGAAGTTGAAGAGGGATCGTTTCCGTTGAAAAAAATGGAGGGAGAATATTAATGGTGGGAAAATCGTGGGGGTGATATTAAGGTGGTGGTGTTTGAGTTCTTCTGCCCTTGATATAAACTGCTCGTTATATTTAAATCGCTGTGCTATTCTTTTTTTTTTATTCTAAATACGGTCCGTAAATTGATTTACTGCCCGTATTTAGAGATGTTATTGTGGGCAGTGCACTGTATTGTCTCATGTTAGTTTACGTTAAGGTTTACGGACCGTATTGTGAAATACGATCTGTCCTACGTGGTCATAAACCAGCATGTTACATTACAGTGCTCACTGTTTTGCAGCATTGTTAAATACGCCCTGGTTTACGAGCCGTATTGTGAAATACGGTCCATAAACTTCAGGAGTCTTTTGCAATGTAGCGGAACAGTGTTTGACAACTGAACTTACCTGCATTTCAGCAGAATTTTTTTTTCCTGTCATATATTCCTGCACCAAAACAACCATTACCTTATATGTACGAAGAACAAAAAAGAAAAATAAACATTACACTTGGTTTGCCTCCCAAGAAGCGCTTAATTTAACATCGCGACACGACGGTGGTGACCAATCACTCCTTGTCTTGGTACACCAGATCATTGTTCGTTCCGAGGTGTTTCAACCTGTAGCGATCAACAACCCTATCCTCCGACACCATTCCGTGATAGTGCTTCAATCTCTGCCCATTCACCTTAAATGTCCGGGTACCATCTCCGGACTTCAATTCAACCGCGCCATGGGGTGAAGCACCTACCACCTCAAACGGACCCGACTACCTGGATTTAAGCTTACCTGGTAGCAACTTCAGCCGAGAGTTAAACAGTAATACAGAGGCGCCCTTGTAGAACTCTCGCTTCAGAATCTTCTTGTCATGGTATTGCTTCATCCTTTCTTTATAAAGGGCTGCACTCTCATATGCCTGGTACCGAAATTCATCCATCTCATTTAATTGAAACAACCGCAGCTTGGTTGCTTCCTCCCAATCTATGTTCAACTTCTTCAGCGCCCACATAGCTTTGTGTTCAAGTTCAATCGGCAAGTGACAAGCTTTCCCGAATACAAGCTTGAAGGGTGAAGTCTCAATTGGAGTCTTGAAAGCAGTCCGGTATGCCCATAGAGCGTCATCGAGCTTGCGGGCCCAATCAGTTCTATTGGCATTCACTGTCTTTGCTAGAATACTTTTGATCTCCCTATTGGACACTTCAACCTGTCCACTTGTCCGAGGGTGATAAGGTGTTGCCACCCTATGCTTTACACCATATTTCTCCATCAGTCCCGCGAACGCTTTATTGCAAAAGTGGGATCCACCATCGCTGATTATCGCCCTCGGAGTACCAAAACGAGTAAATATGTTCTTCTTAAGGAACCCCATAACACTCTTGGCCTCATCATTGGGTAAAGCCACCGCCTCAAACCATTTTGACACATAATCCACAGCTACCAAGATGTATTTCATTCCACCAGAACTCACAAAAGGTCCCATAAAGTCAATCCCCCAGACATCGAACACTTCCACCTCCATAAAAAAATTCATAGGCATCTCTTTCCTTCTGCCGATATTCCCTTGCCTTTGACATTGATCACAGGACCGCACCAAAAGATTAGCATCATGAAAAATAGTCGGCCAGTAATAGCCGCACTCAAGTACCTTGGCTGCAGTCCGGTTTCCGCTATGATGAACCCCAACATGAGAGTCATGGCATGCCTTTAGAATTTCCATCACTTCACTTTCCGGAACACAACGCCGAATGATGTTATCAGCGCATGTGCGGAACAAATAAGGCTCGTCCCAATAGTACTGCCGAACATCCCGCAAGAATTTCTTCTTTTGGTAAGTTTTGATATCATCAGGAACTATACCTGTTACCAAATAATTGGCAAAATCAGCATACCATGGTGCTACCTCATTTGACACCGCCAACACCCTCTCGTCTGGAAAAGCATCATCTATATCAAGCTCATCAGACGGTCTCCCAGCTTCTTCAAGCCGAGAGAGATGGTCAGCCACCTGGTTTTCAGTGGCCTTTCGGTTTTTTACCTCCAAATCGAACTCTTGCAGCAGTAGCACCCATCTGATCAGTCGCGGCTTTGCTTCCTTCTTTGCCATGAGGTATCTCAAGGCTGCATGATCAGTATAAACCACAACTTTGGACCCCAACAAGTAGGCCCGAAATTTTTCGAAGGCAAACACAATGGCAAGCAGCTCTTGCTCCGTCACTGCGTAATTCATCTGTGCAGCATTCAGTGTTCTACTAGCATAATAGATCGGGTGCATAATTTTATTGTGCCTCTGCCCAAGCATAGCACCAATCGCAAAACCACTAGCATCACACATCAGTTCGAATGGTAGGGACCAGTCTGGAGCAACAATAATAGGAGCAGTAGTGAGACGCACTTTTAACTCCTCAAACGCCTTCTGGCACTTCTGATCAAACACAAATTTAGACTCTTTTTCAAGAGGCTTGCACAAAGGATTGGCAACTTTAGAGAAATCTTTGATGAAGCGCCTGTAGAACCCAGCATGCCCCAAGAAACTTCGGACACCTTTGACTGAGATAGGTGGAGGAAGTTTGGAGATCACATCAATTTTTGCTTGATCGACCTCGATTCCCTTTTCAGAGATTTTGTGACCGAGGACGATTCCTTCCTTCAGCATAAAATGGCATTTCTCCCAGTTCAGCACCAGATTAGTCTCTTCACACCTTTTTAGCACTTGACCCAGATGGCCAAGACAATCATCAAATGAGTCACCCACCACGAAAAAATCTTCCATGAACACCTCCAAGAAATCCTCCACCATGTCGGAGAAGATTGACATCATGCACCTCTGAAAGGTCGCTGGTGCATTACACAAACCAAAAGGCATCCGGCTGAATGCAAATGTCCTATAAGGACAAGTGAACGTGGTCTTCTCCTGATCTTCCAGAGCAATGTTGATCTGATTGTAACCCGAACGCCCTGCTAGTCTATCCAACATCTGATCAATGAAGGGCATAGAGAAGTGGTCCTTGCTCGTGGCTGTGTTGAGCTTGCGATAATCCATGCAAACTCTCCAACCGGTGACAGTTCTGGTCGGGATCAACTAATTCTTAGCATTCGGTACAACAGTAATACCGCCCTTCTTAGGAACACATTGGACCGGGCTCACCCATTTACTCTCAGCGATCGGGAAAACCACGCCTGCATCTAGCCATTTGATGATTTCTTTCTTGACGACCTCTTGCATATTCTCATTTAGTCGCCTCTGATGCTCTACACTTGGTTTGCTGCCCTCCTCCAACTAAATTTTGTGCTCACAGATACCAGATGGGATACCTCGAATATCTGCTATGGTCCAACCAATAGCACGCCTATACTCCCTCAATACCTCCAAAAGCTGCACAATCTGCTCCTCAGTCAATGAAGCTGAAACGATCACCAGTAATGTGCTGTCGGGACCAAGGAACTCATATTTCAGGTGTGACGGGAGCAGCTTAAGCTCCAACTTAGGTGGCTCAATGATCGAAGGCTTTGCTAGAGGAGTTGTTGTCACGACCCAGCCCCGTAGGCCGTGACTAGTGCCCGATCTGGGCACTCAGACACATTCTAATATACAGCAAACGCCGACGAGGCTTAATTTCAAATTTAGCTAATTTCCAGAAAAATTTCGGCAGAGTTTCCTTTGTTTTACGGACTATCCCATATACCCTGCACGCAGAAAATACCAACAAAGGCCACACAGGGCCAACAAAACAACATTTAAATATATGCGGACCGACCGCCGCGGCGAATGGAATCGCCCGAACACAACATAAGCACACCACTGTACAGAAAGATCCCAACCCACAAACATGTCTACAGACCTCTAAATGGACCAACAGAATCATATGGCGGGACAGGGCCCCGCCGTACCCATGAACGAGAATATACACATATAGAAGTGACAGACTGTACCCAAAAGGTGGCTCTGAATAAACGAGCGCTCCAAAAATAGCAGAAGGAGATCCTAAGCGGACGGATCAGCAAACCTGTCGTCGGTACCTGCGCGTCATGAAAACGCAGCCCCCGAAGAAAGGGGGTCAGTACGAAATATGTACTGAATATGTAAATCCTGAGTTGCAGAAACAAAATCATAACTAGTATAGAACGTATAGAAAGTAAACAGAAAATACACGGTATCAGATATATATATTTTCAAAACATGCGGAGTGTGTACAGAAACATATGTCATATCAAATCCGGCCCCTGCCAAGGGACTCGGCAGACAGAACGTGGCCACCCTCCCGACGCTGGTGCCACAACACAGAAGAATCAGAGTAGGGGCATAACCCCGTAACATAATATGTCATATCAGATGGCCATAGTAAATCATATCAGAACAAACATACATGGCACAGCATACTCGACAAACCCATGTACGCATATACCTGCCCCCCCACATCGAGGCACGGCGAACAATGCAGGGGATTACGCTTGACAACATATCCTGGCCCGGGCTCAGTGTGGGAAACGTTGGGGCATCCACGAATAAAGTAGTGAGAAACTAAATGCAGTCAAAATATCATAAATATTTTCAGAGACTCGATGAGGCATATTAATGACAAACAAATCCAATGAAGTCAGACGGAGTTATAATACGTGGGGTTCGGATGTCGTAAAGAATCACAGAAGCATAATCTTTCTGAAATCGTTCCGGGTACCAAAACAATTTATAAGACTTAATGGAATATTTAAAACAGTTTTTGTTTAGTACTTAAAAGAGTAGTTAGGACATTTCTTTCAAAAACTGCTCGAAATCAAGCCTTAAGTACAATAAGGGTAAAACCGGGAATAGTGGGCCCACCTCGGGACAAGCAAGGCGGTGGGCTCAAATTACGCATTTTTATGCTTATGAGGTCACCTAGAAAGACTCTAGGGCATTCCGTAGTTTTCTAGACCATTTGGGGGAAAATATGCATAATTCTCCAAAAAGGACTCTTAAGGTGTTCAATTCCATTGAATGAAAATGCGACAATTTCAATCGCGGATTCCGATGAACAGAATAATCCCCGAGGCATAAATCCAAGCCTAGTACATCTAGGACATGCCAAGAGAAGAATCGGGATAGCTTTACATACCTTTTGAGCTTTTTATACCTTTCCAAACTCAGTTCCCGTTTCGTCAGAAATCTGTAAATGGTCACCCTTACCAGTTACTATTCATGCAAGTTGACATTTTAATCTTTGGCTACTATTTGGCTACCGAAATTTTGGCAGCACTTCCCCTATAAATATGACACCCCCGAGATTCAACTCGGCTCAATACAGCTAACAACAACCCAACAACCACACCAAAAACATCAGCATTCACCACAAGCCACAACATAACACAACTAGTTTACTTTCCGACATAATGCGACGGTTTCCATTCCGACTTCACAATTCCAAATCAATATCAATATTTCCATACACGCATACTAATTTACAATCATTCAAACACAAGCCAAGAACATTTCAAATCTTACAATCCAATATTCAATACCTCTATATCCTATCTAAACTTCTTATATATGCAACCAAATCCTTCCGACACATTTTCTAGATCTTGTTTACAATTCCCGAAACAAATTTCTAAAATTCCAAATTTGTCCTTGGCCTCATTCGACACTTTCACATTAATATTCTTTCATACACAACTCCTATGTCAAATAAAAGTTAGTTATGGCCTTATTTCTTACAAGACAAGATTATCTCCAAATTTTCCCAAAGGTGTGAAAACACGGGATATAACATCCTCCCCCCCTTTAGAACATTCGTCCCCGAATGTTAAATTAATCTTATAAGGTTTGAAATGGTTTCGGGGGAGTTTCTGTTTATAGACAGCACAATTAGTACACATTCATTATCGAAATGGAATTAAGCAAAGATTTGAGATTACCTGTGGGCATAGGGAACAAATGAGGATATTTCTTCTTCATCTCCTCTTCGGCCTCCCAGGTCATTTCCTCCCTATTATTGTTTTGCCACAGCACCTTGACAGAAGCTACATCCTTGTTCCGGAGCTTCCTTACCTGGCGGTCCAAAATGGCTATGGGTTGCTCCTCGTATGATAACTGCTCCGTCACCTGAATGTCATCCGCAGGAAATATTCTGGAAGGGTCACCAATGCATTTGCGGAGCATAGACACATGGAATACCGGATGTACCGCTTCCAAATCAGATGGCAGATCTAACTCCTAGGCGACATTCCCAATTTTTCGCACAATCAGATAAGGCCCAATATAACGCGGACTGAGGCGATACCTTCAGGAATAGCCAATCACCAACCTGGAATTCCAAAGGACGACGCCGTTTGTCAGCGTATGATTTCTGTCGACTCTGGGCTGCCAATAGTCGCTCCCGAATAAGTTTCACCTTATCAACGGCCTGCTGAATCATATCCGGGCCGATTAACTCTGTCTCGCCAATATCAAACCAGCCGATAGGTGACCTGCATTTCCTGCCATACAGAGCCTCGTACGGAGCCATCTGGATGCTGGAATGGTAGCTGTTGTTGTAAGCAAATTCAATCAATGGCAAGTGATCCTCCCAGCTACCTCTGAAATCGATAACACAGGCCCGCAACATATCTTCAAGTGTCTGGATAGTGCGCTCGGCCTGTCCGTCACTCTGAGGATGGAAAGCTGTGCTCAGGCTCAGCTGAGTCCCTAATCCTTCCTGAAAAGATCTCCAGAAGTTCGCCGTGAACTGAGCACCTCTGTCAGTGATAATAGATATAGGAACTCCATGAAGCTTCACTATTTCTTTAATATAAAGCCTGGCATAATCCTCGGCGGAATAAGTAGTTCTGACGGGGAGAAAATGGGCTGATTTTGTCAGCCTATCAACAATAACCCAGATGGAATCATACTTCCGTGGAGTGCGAGGCAACCCTGTAATGAAGTCCATATTAATGATCTCCCATTTCCACGTCGGAATTTCCATTTCCTGCAACAGTCCACCCGGTTTCTGATGTTCAATCTTGACCTGCTGACAATTGGGACACTGGGCGACGAACTCGGCGATGTCCCGTTTCATGCCATCCCACCAGTATAAGCATCGGAGATCATGGTACATCTTCGTAGACCCAGGATGGACCGAATAGCGAGCATAATGTGCCTCGCTCATAACCTGCTGCCGAAGACCTGCAATATCAGGTACACACAACCTGCCCCTGAATAATAAAGTCCCGTCCGGAGTGAACTCGAACGGAGTCTTCTCCTTATCATAGGTTGTGTCTCTGTATCGTGCCAAAACAGGATCTTCATATTGATGCCGTTTGATATCTTCCTTAATAGATGATTCAGAAACCCCTCGGACAGAAATCCGTGTACCTCAAGAATCGGCCAGACGAATCCCAAGATTAGCCAACTGATAAATGTCACGTACTATCTCTCTCCTGTCTGGCTGTAAATCTACCAAGCTGCCCATAGATTTTCGGCTAAGCGCATCTGCAACAACATTAGCCTTGCCCGGATGATACAGAATATCCACATCATAGTCTTTCAGGAGCTCCAGCCACCTCCGCTGCCGCAAATTAAGCTCTTTCTGCCTGAAAATATACTGGAGACTCTTATGATCTGTATAGATATCAACATGAACGCCATATAAATAATGTCTCCATATCTTCAGGGCATGGATCACCGCTGCAAGCTCCAGATCGTGAGTAGGATAATTCTTTTCATGCTTTTTCAATTGCCGAGAAGCATAAGCTATAACTCTGCCGTGCTGCATCAATACACAACCCAGTCCCACGCCAGAAGAGTCACAATAAATAACATATCCATCGGGTCCCTCTGGAAGAGTCAGAACTGGGGCTGTAGTCAGCTTCTCTTTCAGCAACTGGAAGCTTCGTTCACAAGCATCAGTCCACTGGAACTTGGCTCCCGTCTGAGTTAGCCTTGTCAAAGGCGCTGAAATCGAAGCAAACTTTTCCACAAATCTCCTGTAATAGCCAGCTAACCCCAGGAAACTACGTACCTCTGTGGGCGTCGTGGGTCTGGGCCAATTTTTCACGGCCTCAATCTACTGTGTATCCACCCGGACACCATCAGCTGCCATAATATGCCCCAGAAATGCCACTGAAGTCAGCCAGAATTCACATTTAGAAAATTTTGCATATAATTTCTGATGCCGAAGTACCCCCAATACCGCTCTCAGATGATCTGCGTGCTCTGCCTCGGACCGTGAATAAACCAGAATATCATCGATAAATACAATTACGAACGTATCCAAGAATGGCCTGAATACCCGGTTCATTAAATCCATAAATGCTGCAGGAGCATTACTCAGCCCAAAAGACATAACTCTGAATTCATAATGCCCATATCTGGTCCGGAATGCTGTCTTAGGAATGTCAGCCTCTCGTACCCGTACCTGATGATAGCCTGACCGAAGATCTATCTTCGAAACATATCTGGCGCCCTGCAACTGATCAAACAAGTCATCAATTCTGGGGAGGGGGTATTTATTCTTCATAGTTACCTTATTCAGCTGCCGATAATCAATACACATACGCAGCGACCCGTCTTTCTTACGCACAAATAATACCGGGGCTCCCCAAGGCGAAGTACTGGGCCTAATGAAGCCTTTTTCTAACAGATCCTTCAACTGCTCTTTCAGTTCTTTCAATTCTGCCGGTGCCATTCTGTACGGGAGAATAGATATCGGCTGAGTATCTGGAAGCAAATCAATAGCAAAATCTATCTCCCGCTCTGGAGGAAGACCTGGAAGCTCTTCTGGGAACACATCTGAAAATTCATTAACCACGGGAACTGACGGAAGAGTCGGCGTTTCTGTTGTCAAGTCTTGTACCCGAACCAGATGATAAAAATAACCCTTTCTGATCATTTTCTTTGCCTTAAGGTATGAAATAAACTTACCTTTCGGCGATGCTGTATTATCGGCCCATTCTATAACTGGCTCCCCAGGAAACTGGAAACGAACTACCTTATTTTGGCAATCAACATTAGCGTAACAGGAAGCTAGCCAGTCCATACCCATAATAACATCGAACTCGATCATATCTAACTCCACCAGATCTGCCTTAGTGTCACGGCCACATACAATTACAGAACAGTCTTTATATACCTGTTTTGCTACAATAAAGTCCCCAATCGGTGTGGCTACCTCAAACGGCTCTATAGGTTCAGACGTTATACCAATTTTACTAGCAACCAGGGGGGAAATATACGACAAAGTCGAACCTGGATCAATCAATGCATACACAGACCGAGAGAAAACCAATAATGTACCTGTAACGACATTAGGCGATGCCTCCTGATCCTGGCGGCTGGACAGAGCATAGATGCGGTTCGAAGGACCGCTAGTACTAGAAGCTCCACCACGGCCTCTACCGCGACCCGCTGGTGCTGAAGTACCCGGCCCCGTAGGGCGCATAGCCACTGATGAAGATGAAGACCCGGCGGCTAATTCCGTAGGCTGCGCTGCACCACCCGAACTACCCTTATACGGGCAATCTCTCACAGAATGGCCCTGACGGCCACAAGAAAAACATGCACCGGTGGCTCTGTAGCACTCCCCAAAATGGTATCTGCCACAGTAAGAACACTGACGCCTAGGTGGCCTCGTCTGACCAGAACCCCTGTCTGTCCGCGAACCTGAAGCCCTGGAGCTCTGACCTGCTCCTGAATAACCTGGGCTATCGAATCTGCGACCTGTAGGCTGTGGAGGTGCGCTCTGTGCCGGCTGGGATAGATGTCTGCTAGGCTGCTGCGGCTGCTGAGGCTGCCTGCCCCGAAAATCTCTAGAATACCCAGACGATCTGGCCCTCTTGGGCTGTCTCCTATCCTGGCCCCTATCAGGCTGACGCTCCCTATGCCGGTCCTCCATGCCCTGGGCGTGGGCCTGAATCCGGGCAATATCCATGCCGGGCTGAGCAGCCAATACCAAACAACTATCGACAAAATAACGGTCCAGCCCCATAATGTACCTGTGCATCCTGTCAGCCATAGTAGCTACCACAGCAGGTGCGTATCGGGCCAATGAGTCGAACTCCATACTGTACTCTCGAACCCTGTGACCCCTTTGTCTCAGCAATAAGAATCTGTCAGCCTTGGCCCGCCGTAACTCCGGAGGCAGAAAATGACTAAGAAAAGCCTGAGAAAAATCATCCCAAACTGCTGGGGGAGCGCCGTCGCCTCTGGATAACTCCCATGACTCGTACCAATTTGCCGCTACATCATACAACCGGTACGAAGCCAATGTGACTGACTTTGTCGCGGAAGCATTAATAAAATGTAAGGTGCGCCGCATCTTCCTGATAAACTCCTCGGAATCCTCCTCGGGCTTTGTCCCGAAGAACTCTGGAGGGCCACAAGTCAAGAACTCACGGGCTCTCGAACTTTCACGCCTGTAAGCCCGGTCACCTCCCAGTTCGTGCCCCTGAACCTGTCCTGCCACAAGTCTAGTCAATAGCTGGACTGCCTCTCTCATAGTCTGATCCTCAGTCCCTGGCCGTGGAGCTGGGGGCTTAGGTACTGGAATCTCGGGAGCTGGCGGTGGAGCCGCCCCTCGTCCTGTAGCTGCTGCTGCTCCAATCTCCTCTACATGTGGCGGTGTGGAAGAGCCCTCTGCCGGGGGCCAAATATCAGGAGCAATATGAGCATGGGCCCTGGTAACCCTCTGGGCCCTACTAGTCTCTCCCACAGCTGCTGCCTTGGCCTTTTGGGCCGTTGTCGCCTTTTTTGGAGGCATAACTGCAAATGTAACAATTCGTTAGGGAGGAATCATCCTGATATAGCACAGCTCTATCGCACGATCTAAGACAAGAAAAAGGGTAGTATCCTAAATGCCTTGTAGCCTCCAGTTTATAGGTGTGGTGCACAACACACCGATAAACAAGACTCTACTAGACACGGTCTGTAGACATTCCGAGGACGAACCGCTCTCATACCACTTTTGTCACGACCCAGCCCCGTAGGCCGTGACTAGTGCCCGATCTGGGCACTCAAACACATTCTAATATACTGCAAACGCCGACAAGGGGGCCGACGAGGACGCTCCTGAGTCAAGCACCCAAGAGTCTATCGGGCTGTCAACCGATAGCAACAACGCATCGCCAATGTCTTCCGTAGCAGTGTTGATTCCAGCCCCCTTGTTGTCCTCCTTCTTTGGCGCCCTGCAGTTCTTCTTGAAGTGACCTGGTTTTCTACAGTTCCAACACTCAAATGTTCGTCCTGGTCTGGATTGACCCCTGCCATTCTTTGACTTCGATCTGCCCCTATTTCGGTTGTAGTTTCTGTCATAATTTCTGCTTCTGTTTTCAACATTAAAAGCAGAACTCGTCGATGGCTCTCCAGAATCTGTCCTGCGCACTTCCTCAGCAAGGATACGATCCCTAACATCGTTGAACTTTAGTTTTTCACTACCGACAGAATTACTAACCGCTGCTCTCATTGGCTCCCAGCTATTTGGTAGGGATGCCAACAAAATTAGAGCTTGCACTTCATCATCGAAGTCAATTTTTACCGATGACAATTGATTTACAGTGGTATTGAATTCATTTACGTGTGCAGCAACACGAGCATTTTCCATCATCTTTAGATGAAATAGTTTCTTCATGAGAAATACCTTATTATTTGCTGAAGGTTTCTCATACATGTCAGACAATACCTTCATCATATCAGCGGTGGTCTTCTCCTTTGCCACGTTGTGAGCAACGTTCTTCGACAGCGTCAGCCGAATGACTCCCAGAACTTGTCTGTCGACGAGATTCCAATCTGCTTGCTTCATCTCCTCTGGTTTCGGACTCAGAGGTTCATGAAGCTTTCTGCCATATAAATAATCTTCAATTTGCATTCTCCAGAACGCAAAGTCTGTACCATCGAATTTACCGATGCCGTGCGTCGTACCATCTTCGCCTCCCATCGTTTCTAAATCACAACACAACCTGTTGCTTTGATACCAGTTGTTAGGATTTGAATCCCAAATCCGACCTTTGTAAGCAGGTTCCCAGGAAAGATTGGAGGGTCACAGCTGGACCACTTAAATACCAACCTCCTTAGACAAAACCTACTTACGCCGTGATATAAGCGAAGAATAAATAGCACACACAGATTTATAGTGGTTCACCCTCAATGTGAGAGCTACGTCCACGTTGCCGCTGCAGATCTTATTAAAGAAGAAATATTAAAAGTGTTTACAACACTCAACCTCACAACCCCAATCCCAATTACACTCAAGAATTTTACCACAAAAAATTCTCTCAAAGACTTCTCTTACTTAAGCCTTTCACTAAGAGTATTTCTCTTAGATTTTTCTCTCTATGGGATGTGTTGTCTTCTTCAATTTTTTGGTGTGTTTTGCAAATGATCTTGGTGTGCCTATTTATAGGAATGAATTTCCTATGATGAGGTAAGCGCTTACATCACGACTAAGATGAGGTAAGCGCTTACATCATGTCTATGTGAACAAAAGAATTGACTTGTTGGTCAATTCCACACCTAACAAATCTCCCACTTGAAGACTAATTTTAATTTGTCTTCACACTTTGATCGATGCAGCAGCTCTTTCCTAGTTTCATACTTCGTGCAGGTCAACTGAAGCTGAGCATAGCTTCAGTTTGTCTATCGTCACTGCCTTTGTCAGCATGTCTGCTGGATTCTGACTCCCTGCGATCTTCTCAAGCACTAACGCTCCATCTTCCAAAGCTGATCTAATGAAATGGTACCGGAGTTGTATGTGCTTCGTTCGAGCATGATAGACCGGGTTCTTTGCCAAATGAATGGCACTTTGGCTATCACAATATAGCACACTTCCCTCGTGGTCCTGATCCAATTCCCGCAAAAAAGATTGTAGCCACATCATTTCCTTTGTGGCCTCCGTCACAGCAACGTACTCAGCCTCACAACTAGAGAGAGCTACTATCTTTTGCAACTTGGAAACCCAAGAGATTGTAGTACCTCCGAAGGTGTAAACATACCCGGATGTGCTCTTTCTGCTATCAATATCACCACCGTTGTCAGCATCAACATACCCTTGCAATCTTGTTTTTGATTTTCGGAAATACAGAGCTGAACTCGAGCTGCCTTTCAGATATCTGAATATCCACTTCACAGCCTCCCAGTGTTGCTTTCCCGGATTGCTCATAAATCGGCTGACAACTCCCACTGCATGTGAAATGTCTGGCCTTGTACATATCATTGCATACATAAGACTACCGATTGCAGATGCATAAGGTATCTTGTCCATCTGCTTCTTCTCATCCTCGGTTGTCGGCGACTGATCCTTTGACAACCGAAAGTGTCCAGCCAAGGGAGTGCTGACTGGCTTGGCATCATGCATGTTGAACCTTTTGATAACTTTCCTCACATATTCTTCTTGTGAGAGTTTAATGCCCTCCTTGTTTCGGTCGATTCTCATCCCAAGGATTTGCTTTGCAGCTCCCAAATCCTTCATTGCAAACTCTTTCGATAACCCTTTTTTCAACCGATCAATCTCCTGTAGGTTTGCTCCTACGATTAGCATGTCGTCGACATAGAGTAGGAGTATCATGTACGAGTCTTCAAATTTTTTGAAGTAACAGCAGTGATCTGCCTCGCACCTTGAAAAATCAGCTTTCTTCATAAAGTTGTCAAACTTTAAATACCACTGTCTTGGAGCCTGTTTTAGTCCGTACAGACTCTTTTGAAGTTTGCACACCAGATTCTCCTTTCCTTTGACTTTGAATCCCTCCGGCTGTCGTATGTAGATTTCCTCATCTAGATCACCGTGAAGAAATGCAGTTTTCACGTCCATCTGTTGCAGATGTAGATTTTCCTTTGCTACCAGTCCAGGAACAGTTCTGATAGTCACCATCTTGACTACGGGAGAGAAGATCTCCGTATAGTCGATGCCTTCTTTCTGTTGAAATCCCTTTGCAACCAGCCTTGATTTATAACGCTTGCTTCCATTGGGTTCTTCCTTTATCCGATAAACCCATTTGTTTTGCAATGCCTTCTTATCCTTGGGCAACTCGGATAATTCCCATGTATGATTTGCCGATAGTGAATCCATCTCATCCTTCATTGCCAGCTCCCACTTAGTCGATTCATCGACTTGCATTGCTTCTTCATAACATTCCGGCTCCCCTCTATCAATGAGTAGAATGTAGTTGAGGGATGGAGAGTACCTGTGAAGCGGCTTCCTGATCGTGGATGATCTACGCAGTTCTGTGATTGGCGTCTGTTCATTTGTTTCAGAATCAGCACTTTCATCAGCACCTTCTCGGATTGTTTGTTCCTCTGCCTCGGCTGTACCTGGCTGCGGCTCAGGTGCCGGAAAGTCCCTCAAATCGACTATTTCCGATTCCTTGTCCTGACATTCTGAATTCTTTTGCAGCTTGTCTTTGTACAGTACCTCTTCGTTAAAGACAACATTCCTGCTTCGGATGATCTTCCGATTTTGTTCATCCCAAAATCGGTACCCAAGCTCGGTGTCACCATAGCCAATAAAGTAACACTTCTTTGATTTTGGATCAAGCTTGCTTCTAGCCGTATCATCATTATGAACATATGATAAGCAACCGAACACTTTCAGAAATGAAAGATTTACCTTCTTGCCACTCCAGACTTTTTCTGGAATTCTGAAATCCAAGGGAACTGACGGTCCTCGGTTAATTAAGAAGGCCGCGGTATTGACTGCATCTGCCCAGAATGTCTTGGGCAGTCCAGAGTGTATTCTCATACTCCGAGCACGCTCGTTCAACGTTCGGTTCATTCTTTCGGCTACTCCATTCTGTTGCGGCGTTCCAGGAATAGTCTTCATCATCTTGATCCCATTATCGGCACAGTACCGTTTGAAATCACCATCAGTGTATTCTCCGCCGTTGTCGGACCTCAAACACTTCAACTTGAGGTTTGTTTTATTCTCGACCATGGCTTTCCATCTTTTGAATACACTAAACACATCGGATTTATTTTTCATAAAATAAACCCATACCTTCCTGGTTGAATCATCAATGAAGGTCACGTAGTAGTGTGATCCTCCAAGGGAGGGTACAGTGGTAGGTCCCCACACGTCTGTGTGCACCAATTCCAGCTTTTCGACCTTCAACTCTCTGCCTGCACTTGAGAAGCTTACTCGCTTTTGTTTTCCGAGAATGCGGCTCTCACACGTATGAAGGTCCACCGTCTTCAGCTCCGGAATTAAGCCATTTGTCACCAACAGCTTCATCCCCTTCTGGCTGATATGCCCAAGCCGACAATGCCACAAATCTGTCTTCTTTGTGTTGTCAACCACAGCAACAATATCACGACAGCTATCCGTCATGTAGAGAGTGCTAATCTTCTTTCCTCGGCCAACTACCATAGCACCTTTCGCCACCTTCCAAGACCCATTACCAAAATTGAGATCATATCCCTCATCATCAAGCTGACCTACTGAGATCAGGTTTCGCATCAGCTTTGGAACATGTCTAACTTTTGTAATCTTTCACGAGGATCCATTTGACATCTTCAAATTAATGTCTCCCGTGCCAACAACATCTACGGCTCTCCATCGGCTAAATAAACTTTACCGAGATTCCCAGCCACGTATTTTGTCATTATATCATGATGTGGGGTGGTATGAAAGGACGCTCTTGAGTCAAGCACCCAAGAGTCTATCGGGCTGTCAACCGATAGCAACAACGCATCGCCAATGTCTTCCGTAGCAGCGTTGATTCCAGCCCCCTTGTTGTCCTCCTTCTTTGGCGCCCTGCAGTTCTTCTTGAAGTGACTTGGTTTTCCACAGTTCCAACACTCAAATGTTCGTCCTGGTCTGGATTGACCCCTGCCATTCCTTGACTTCGATCTGCCCCTATTTCGGTTGTAGTTTCTGTCATAATTTCTGCTTCTGTTTTCAACATTAAAAGCAGAACTCGTCGATGCCTCTCCAGAATCTGTCCTGCGCACTTCCTCAGCAAGGATACGATCCCTAACATCGTTGAACTTTAGTTTTTCACTACCGACAGAATTACTAACCGCTGCTCTCATTGGCTCCCAGCTATTTGGTAGGGATGCCAACAAAATTAGAGCTTGCACTTTATCATCGAAGTCAATTTTTACTGATGACAATTGATTTACAATGGTATTGAATTCATTTACGTGTGCAGCAACATGAGCATTTTCCATCATCTTTAGATGAAATAGTTTCTTCATGAGAAATACCTTATTATTTGCTGAAGGTTTCTCATACATGTCAGACAATACCTTCATCATATCAGCGGTGGTCTTCTCCTTTGCCACGTTGTGAGCAACGTTCTTCGACAGCGTCAGCCGAATGACTCCCAGAACTTGTCTGTCGAGGAGATTCCAATCTGCTTGCTTCATCTCCTCTGGTTTCGGACTCAGAGGTTCATGAAGCTTTCTGCCATATAAATAATCTTCAATTTGCATTCTCCAGAACGCAAAGTATGTACCATCGAATTTACCGATGCCGTGCGTCGTACCATCTTCGCCTCCCATCGTTTCTAAATCACAACACAACCTGTTACTTTGATACCAGTTGTTAGGATTTGAATCCCAAATCCGACCTTTGTAAGCAGGTTCCCAGGAAAGATTGGAGGGTCACAGCTGGACCACTTAAATACCAACCTCCTTAGACAAAACCTACTTACGCCGTGATGTAAGCGAAGAATAAATAGCACACACAGATTTATAGTGGTTCACCCTCAATGTGAGAGCTACGTCCACGTTGCTGCTGCAGATCTTATTAAAGAAGAAATATTAAAAGTGTTTACAACACTCAACCTCACAACCCCAATCCCAATTACACTCAAGAATTTTACCACAGCACTCTCAAAGACTTCTCTTACTTAAGCCTTTCACTAAGAGTATTTCTCTTAGATTTTTCTCTCTATGGGATGTGTTGTCTTCTTCAATTTTTTGATGTGTTTTGCAAATGATCTTGGTGTGCCAATTATAGGAATGAATTTCCTATGATGAGGTAAGCGCTTACATCACGACTAAGATGAGGTAAGCGCTTACATCATGACTATGTGAACAAAAGAATTGACTTGTTGGTCAATTCCACACCTAACAAATCTCCCACTTGAAGACTAATTTTAATTTGTCTTCACACTTTGATCGATGCAGCAGCTCTTTCCTAGTTTCATACTTCGTGCAGGTCAACTGAAGCTGAGCATAGCTTCAGTTTGTCTATCGTCACTGCCTTTGTCAGCATGTCTGCTGGATTCTGACTCCCTGCGATCTTCTCAAGCACTAACGCTCCATCTTCCAAAGCTGATCTAATGAAATGGTACCGGAGTTGTATGTGCTTCGTTCGAGCATGATAGACCGGGTTCTTTGCCAAATGAATGGCACTTTGGCTATCACAATATAGCACACTTCCCTCGTGGTCCTGATCCAATTCCCGCAAAAAAGATTGTAGCCACATCATTTCCTTTGTGGCCTCCGTCACAGCAACGTACTCAGCCTCACAACTAGAGAGAGCTACTATCTTTTGCAACTTGGAAACCCAAGAGATTGTAGTACCTCCGAAGGTGTAAACATACCCGGATGTGCTCTTTCTGCTATCAATATCACCACCGTTGTCAGCATCAACATACCCTTGCAATCTTGTTTTTGATTTTCGGAAATACAGAGCTGAACTCGAGCTGCCTTTCAGATATCTGAATATCCACTTCACAGCCTCCCAGTGTTGCTTTCCCGGATTGCTCATAAATCGGCTGACAACTCCCACTGCATGTGAAATGTCTGGCCTTGTACATATCATTGCATACATAAGACTACCGATTGCAGATGCATAAGGTATCTTGTCCATCTGCTTCTTCTCATCCTCGGTTGTCGGCGACTGATCCTTTGACAACCGAAAGTGTCCAGCCAAGGGAGTGCTGACTGGCTTGGCATCATGCATGTTGAACCTTTTGATAACTTTCCTCACATATTCTTCTTGTGAGAGTTTAATGCCCTCCTTGTTTCGGTCGATTCTCATCCCAAGGATTTGCTTTGCAGCTCCCAAATCCTTCATTGCAAACTCTTTCGATAACCCTTTTTTCAACCGATCAATCTCCTGTAGGTTTGCTCCTACGATTAGCATGTCGTCGACATAGAGTAGGAGTATCATGTACGAGTCTTCAAATTTTTTGAAGTAACAGCAGTGATCTGCCTCGCACCTTGAAAAATCAGCTTTCTTCATAAAGTTGTCAAACTTTAAATACCACTGTCTTGGAGCCTGTTTTAGTCCGTACAGACTCTTTTGAAGTTTGCACACCAGATTCTCCTTTCCTTTGACTTTGAATCCCTCCGGCTGTCGTATGTAGATTTCCTCATCTAGATCACCGTGAAGAAATGCAGTTTTCACGTCCATCTGTTGCAGATGTAGATTTTCCTTTGCTACCAGTCCAGGAACAGTTCTGATAGTCACCATCTTGACTACGGGAGAGAAGATCTCCGTATAGTCGATGCCTTCTTTCTGTTGAAATCCCTTTGCAACCAGCCTTGATTTATAACGCTTGCTTCCATTGGGTTCTTCCTTTATCCGATAAACCCATTTGTTTTGCAATGCCTTCTTATCCTTGGGCAACTCGGATAATTCCCATGTATGATTTGCCGATAGTGAATCCATCTCATCCTTCATTGCCAGCTCCCACTTAGTCGATTCATCGACTTGCATTGCTTCTTCATAACATTCCGGCTCCCCTCTATCAATGAGTAGAATGTAGTTGAGGGATGGAGAGTACCTGTGAAGCGGCTTCCTGATCGTGGATGATCTACGCAGTTCTGTGATTGGCGTCTGTTCATTTGTTTCAGAATCAGCACTTTCATCAGCACCTTCTCGGATTGTTTGTTCCTCTGCCTCGGCTGTACCTGGCTGCGGCTCAGGTGCTGGAAAGTCCCTCAAATCGACTATTTCCGATTCCTTGTCCTGACATTCTGAATTCTTTTGCAGCTTGTCTTTGTACAGTACCTCTTCGTTAAAGACAACATTCCTGCTTCGGATGATCTTCCGATTTTGTTCATCCCAAAATCGGTACCCAAGCTCGGTGTCACCATAGCCAATAAAGTAACACTTCTTTGATTTTGGATCAAGCTTGCTTCTAGCCGTATCATCATTATGAACATATGATAAGCAACCGAACACTTTCAGAAATGAAAGATTTACCTTCTTGCCACTCCAGACTTTTTCTGGAATTCTGAAATCCAAGGGAACTGACGGTCCTCGGTTAATTAAGAAGGCCGCGGTATTGACTGCATCTGCCCAGAATGTCTTGGGCAGTCCAGAGTGTATTCTCATACTCCGAGCACGCTCGTTCAACGTTCGGTTCATTCTTTCGGCTACTCCATTCTGTTGCGGCGTTCCAGGAATAGTCTTCATCATCTTGATCCCATTATCGGCACAGTACCGTTTGAAATCACCATCAGTGTATTCTCCGCCGTTGTCGGACCTCAAACACTTCAACTTGAGGTTTGTTTTATTCTCGACCATGGCTTTCCATCTTTTGAATACACTAAACACATCGGATTTATTTTTCATAAAATAAACCCATACCTTCCTGGTTGAATCATCAATGAAGGTCACGTAGTAGTGTGATCCTCCAAGGGAGGGTACAGTGGTAGGTCCCCACACGTCTGTGTGCACCAATTCCAGCTTTTCGACCTTCAACTCTCTGCCTGCACTTGAGAAGCTTACTCGCTTTTGTTTTCCGAGAATGCGGCTCTCACACGTATGAAGGTCCACCGTCTTCAGCTCCGGAATTAAGCCATTTGTCACCAACAGCTTCATCCCCTTCTGGCTGATATGCCCAAGCCGACAATGCCACAAATCTGTCTTCTTTGTGTTGTCAACCACAGCAACAATATCACGACAGCTATCCGTCATGTAGAGAGTGCTAATCTTCTTTCCTCGGCCAACTACCATAGCACCTTTCGCCACCTTCCAAGACCCATTACCAAAATTGAGATCATATCCCTCATCATCAAGCTGACCTACTGAGATCAGGTTTCGCATCAGCTTTGGAACATGTCTAACTTTTGTAATCTTTCACGAGGATCCATTTGACATCTTCAAATTAATGTCTCCCGTGCCAACAACATCTACGGCTCTCCATCGGCTAAATAAACTTTACCGAGATTCCCAGCCACGTATTTTGTCATTATATCATGATGTGGGGTGGTATGAAAGGACGCTCTTGAGTCAAGCACCCAAGAGTCTATCGGGCTGTCAACCGATAGCAACAACGCATCGCCAATGTCTTCCGTAGCAGCGTTGATTCCAGCCCCCTTGTTGTCCTCCTTCTTTGGCGCCCTGCAGTTCTTCTTGAAGTGACCTGGTTTTCCACAGTTCCAACACTCAAATGTTCGTCCTGGTCTGGATTGACCCCTGCCATTCCTTGACTTCGATCTGCCCCTATTTCGGTTGTAGTTTCTGTCATAATTTCTGCTTCTGTTTTCAACATTAAAAGCAGAACTCGTCGATGCCTCTCCAGAATCTGTCCTGCGCACTTCCTCAGCAAGGATACGATCCCTAACATCGTTGAACTTTAGTTTTTCACTACCGACAGAATTACTAACCGCTGCTCTCATTGGGTCCCAGCTATTTGGTAGGGATGCCAACAAAATTAGAGCTTGCACTTCATCATCGAAGTCAATTTTTACTGATGACAATTGATTTACAATGGTATTGAATTCATTTACGTGTGCAGCAACATGAGCATTTTCCATCATCTTTAGATGAAATAGTTTCTTCATGAGAAATACCTTATTATTTGCTGAAGGTTTCTCATACATGTCAGACAATACCTTCATCATATCAGCGGTGGTCTTCTCCTTTGCCACGTTGTGAGCAACGTTCTTCGACAGCGTCAGCCGAATGACTCCCAGAACTTGTCTGTCGAGGAGATTCCAATCTGCTTGCTTCATCTCCTCTGGTTTCGGACTCAGAGGTTCATGAAGCTTTCTGCCATATAAATAATCTTCAATTTGCATTCTCCAGAACGCAAAGTATGTACCATCGAATTTACCGATGCCGTGCGTCGTACCATCTTCGCCTCCCATCGTTTCTAAATCACAACACAACCTGTTACTTTGATACCAGTTGTTAGGATTTGAATCCCAAATCCGACCTTTGTAAGCAGGTTCCCAGGAAAGATTGGAGGGTCACAGCTGGACCACTTAAATACCAACCTCCTTAGACAAAACCTACTTACGCCGTGATGTAAGCGAAGAATAAATAGCACACACAGATTTATAGTGGTTCACCCTCAATGTGAGAGCTACGTCCACGTTGCTGCTGCAGATCTTATTAAAGAAGAAATATTAAAAGTGTTTACAACACTCAACCTCACAACCCCAATCCCAATTACACTCAAGAATTTTACCACAGCACTCTCAAAGACTTCTCTTACTTAAGCCTTTCACTAAGAGTATTTCTCTTAGATTTTTCTCTCTATGGGTTGTGTTGTCTTCTTCAATTTTTTGATGTGTTTTGCAAATGATCTTGGTGTGCCAATTATAGGAATGAATTTCCTATGATGAGGTAAGCGCTTACATCACGACTAAGATGAGGTAAGCGCTTACATCATGACTATGTGAACAAAAGAATTGACTTGTTGGTCAATTCCACACCTAACAAACTCCTATGTCAAATAAAAGTTAGTTATGGCCTTATTTCTTACAAGACAAGATTATCTCCAAATTTTCCCAAAGGTGTGAAAACACGGGATATAACATCCTCCCCCTCTTTAGAACATTCGTCCCCGAATGTTAAATTACTCTTATAGGGTTTGAAATGGTTTCAGGGGAGTTTCTGTTTATAGACAGCACAATTAGTACACATTCATTATCGAAATGGAATTAAGCAAAGATTCGAGATTACCTGTGGGCATAGGGAACAAATGAGGATATTTCTTCTTCATCTCCTCTTCGGCCTCCCAGGTCATTTCCTCCCTATTATTGTTTTGCCACAGCACCTTGACAGAAGCTACATCCTTGTTCCGGAGCTTCCTTACCTGGCGGTCCAAGATGGCTATGGGCTGCTCCTCGCATGATAACTGCTCCGTCACCTGAATGTCATCCGCAGGAAATATTCTGGAAGGGTCACCAATGCATTTGCGGAGCATAGACACATGGAATACCGGATGTACCGCTTCCAAATCAGATGGCAGATCTAACTCCTAGGCGACATTCCCAATTTTCCGCACAATCAGATAAGGCCCAATATAACGCGGACTGAGGCGATACCTTCAGGAATACCCAATCACCAACCTGGAATTCCAAAGGACGACGCCGTTTGTCAGCGTATGATTTCTGTCGACTCTGGGCTGCCAATAGTCGCTCCCGAATAAGTTTCACCTTATCAACGGCCTGCTGAATCATATTCGGGCCGATTAACTCTGTCTCGCCAATATCAAACCAGCCGATAGGTGACCTGCATTTCCTGCCATACAGAGCCTCGTACGGAGCCATCTGGATGCTGGAATGGTAGCTGTTGTTGTAAGCAAATTCAATCAATGGCAAGTGATCCTCCCAGCTACCTCTGAAATCGATAACACAGGCCCGCAACATATCTTCAAGTGTCTGGATAGTGCGCTCGGCCTGTCCGTCACTCTGAGGATGGAAAGCTGTGCTCAGGCTCAGCTGAGTCCCTAATCCTTCCTGAAACGATCTCCAGAAGTTCGCCGTGAACTGAGCACCTCTGTCAGTGATAATAGATATAGGAACTCCATGAAGCTTCACTATTTCTTTAATATAAAGCCTGGCATAATCCTCGGCGGAATAAGTAGTTCTGACGGGGAGAAAATGGGTTGATTTTGTCAGCCTATCAACAATAACCCAGATGGAATCATACTTCCGTGGAGTGCGAGTCAACCCTGTAATGAAGTCCATATTAATGATCTCCCACTTCCACGTCGGAATTTCCATTTCCTGCAACAGTCCACCCGGTTTCTGATGTTCAATCTTGACCTGCTGACAATTGGGACACTGGGCGACGAACTCGGCGATGTCCCATTTCATGCCATCCCACCAGTATAAGCATCGGAGATCATGGTACATCTTCGTAGACCCAGGATGGACCGAATAGCAAGCATAATGTGCCTCGCTCATAACCTGCTGCCGAAGACCTGCAATATCAGGTACACACAACCTGCCCCTGAATAATAAAGTCCCGTCCGGAGTGAACTCGAATGGAGTCTTCTCCTTATCATAGGCTGTGTCTCTGTATCGTGCCAAAACAGGATCTTCATATTGATGCCGTTTGATATCTTCCTTAATAGATGATTCAGAAACCCCTCGGACAGAAATCCGTGTACCTCCAGAATCGGCCAGACGAATCCCAAGATTAGCCAACTGATAAATGTCACGTACTATCTCTCTCCTGTCTGGCTGTAAATCTACCAAGCTGCCCATAGATATTTGGCTAAGCGCATCTGCAACAACATTAGCCTTGCCCGGATGATACAGAATATCCACATCATAGTCTTTCAGGAGCTCCAGCCACCTCCGCTGCCGCAAATTAAGCTCTTTCTGCCTGAAAATATACTGGAGACTCTTATGATCTGTATAGATATCACCATGAACGCCATATAAATAATGTCTCCATATCTTCAGGGCATGGATCACCGCTGCAAGCTCCAGATCGTGAGTAGGATAATTCTTTTCATGCTTTTTCAATTGCCGAGAAGCATAAGCTATAACTCTGCCGTGCTGCATCAATACACAACCCAGTCCCACGCCAGAAGAGTCACAATAAATAACTTATCCATCGGGTCCCTCTGGAAGAGTCAGAACTGGGGCTGTAGTCAGCTTCTCTTTTAGCAACTGGAAGCTTCGTTCACAAGCATCAGTCCACTGGAACTTGGCTCCCGTTTGAGTTAGCCTTGTCAAAGGCGCTGAAATCGAAGCAAACTTTTCCACAAATCTCCTGTAATAGCCAGCTAACCCCAGGAAACTACGTACCTCTGTGGGCGTCGTGGGTCTGGGCCAATTTTTCACGGCCTCAATCTTCTGTGTATCCACCCGGACACCATCAGCTGCCATAATATGCCCCAGAAATGCCACTGAAGCCAGCCAGAATTCACATTTAGAAAATTTTGCATATAATTTCTGATGCCGAAGTACCCCCAATACCGCTCTCAGATGATCTACGTGCTCTGCCTCGGACCGAGAATAAACCAGAATATCATCGATAAATACAATTACGAACGTATCCAAGAATGGCCTGAATACCCGGTTCATTAAATCCATAAATGCTGCAGGAGCATTACTCAGCCCAAAAGACATAACTCTGAATTCATAATGCCCATATCTGGTCCGGAATGTTGTCTTAGGAATGTCAGCCTCTCGTACCCGTACCTGATGATAGCCTGACCGAAGATCTATCTTCGAAAAATATCTGGCGCCCTGCAACTGATCAAACAAGTCATCAATTCTGGGGAGGGGGTACTTATTCTTTATAGTTACCTTATTCAGCTGCCATTAATCAATACACATACGCAGCGACCCGTCTTTCTTACGCACAAATAATACCGGGGCTCCCCAAGGCGAAGTACTGGGCCTAATGAAGCCTTTTTCTAACAGATCCTTCAACTGCTCTTTCAGTTCTTTCAATTCTGCCGGTGCCATTCTGTACGGGGGAATAGATATCGGCTGAGTATCTGGAAGCAAATCAATAGTAAAATCTATCTCCCGCTCTGGAGGAAGACCTGGAAGCTCTTCTGGGAACACATCTGAAAATTCATTAACCACGGGAACTGACTGAAGAGTCGGCGTTTCTGTTGTCAAGTCTTGTACCCGAACCAGATGATAAAAATAACCCTTTCTGATCATTTTCTTTGCCTTAAGGTATGAAATAAACTTACCTTTCGGCGATGCTGTATTACCGGCCCATTCTATAACTGGCTCCCCAGGAAACTGGAAACGAACTACCTTATTTTGGCAATCAACATTAGCGTAACAGGAAGCTAGCCAGTCCATACCCATAATAACATCGAACTCGATCATATCTAACTCCACCAGATCTGCCTTAGTGCCACGGCCACAGACAATTACAGAACAGTCTTTATATACCTGTTTTGCTACAATAAAGTCCCCAATCGGTGTGGCTACCTCAAACGGCTCTATAGGTTCAGACGTTATACCAATTTTACTAGCAACCAGGGGCGAAATATACGACAAAGTCGAACCTGGATCAATCAATGCATACACAGACCGAGAGAAAACCAATAATGTACCTGTAACGACATTAGGCGATGCCTCCTGATCCTGGCGGCTGGACAGAGCATAGATGCGGTTCGAAGGACCGCTAGTACTAGAAGCTCCACCACGGCCTCTGCCGCGACCCGCTGGTGCTGAAGTACCCGGCCCCGTAGGGCGCATAGCCACTGATGAAGATGAAGACCCGGCGGCTAATCCCGTAGGCTGCGCTGCACCACCCGAACTACCCTTATACGGGCAATCTCTCACAGAATAGCCCTGACGGCCACAAGAAAAACATGCACCGGTGGCTCTATAGCACTCCCCAGGATCTTATCTGCCACAGTAAGAACACTGAGGCCTAGGTGGCCTCGTCTGACCAGAACCCCTGTCTGTCCGCGAACCTGAAGCCCTGGAGCTCTGACCTGCTCCTGAATAACCTGGGCTATCGAATCTGTGACCTGTAGGCTGTGGAGGTGCGCTCTGTGCCGGCTGGGATAGATGTCTGCTAGGCTGCTGCGGCTGCCTGCCCCGAAAATCTCTAGAATACCCAGACGATCTGGCCCTCTTGGGCTGTCTCCTATCCTGGCCCCTATCGGGCTGACGCTCCCTATGCCGGTCCTCCATGCCCTGGGCGTGGGCCTGAATCCGGGCAATATCCATGCCGGGCTGAGCAACCAATACCAAATAACTATCGACAAAATAACGGTCCAGCCCCATAATGTACCTGTGCATCCTGTCAGCCATAGTAGCTACCACAGCAGGTGCGTATCGGGCCAATGAGTCGAACTCCATACTGTACTCTCGAACACTGCGACCCCTCTGTCTCAGCAATAAGAATCTGTCAGCCTTGGCCCGCCGTAACTCCGGAGGCAAAAAATGACTAAGAAAAGCCTGAGAAAAATCATCCCAAACTGCTGGGGGAGCGCCGTCGCCTCTGGATAACTCCCATGACTCGTACCAATTTGCCGCTACATCATACAACCGGTACGAAGCCAATGTGACTGACTCTGTCGCGGAAGCATTAATAAAATGTAAGGTGCGCCGCATCTTCCTGATAAACTCCTCGGGATCCTCCCCGGGCTTTGTCCCGAAGAACTTTGGAGGGTCACAAGTCAAGAACTCACGGGCTCTCGAACTGTCACGGCTGTAAGCCCGGTCACCTCCCAGTCCGTGCCCCTGAACCTGTCCTGCCACAAGTCTAGTCAATAGATGGACTGCCTCTCTCATAGTCTGATCCTCAGTCCCTGGCCGTGGAGCTGGGGGCTTAGGTACTGGAATCTCGGGAGCTGGCGGTGGAGCCGCCCCTCGTCCTGCAGCTGCTGCTGCTCCAATCTCCTCTACATGTGGCGGTGTGGAAGAGCCCTCTGCCGGGGGCAAAATATCAGGATCAATATGAGCATGGGCCCTGGTAACCCTCTGGGCCCGACTAGTCTCTCCCACAGCTGCTGCCTTGGCCTTTTGGGCCGTTGTCGCCTTTTTTGAAGGCATAACTGCAAATGTAACAATTCGTTAGGGAGGAATCATCCTGATAACACAGCTCTATCGCACGATCTAAGACAGAAAAAAGGGTAGTATCCTAAATGCCCTGTAGCCTCCTGTTTATAGGTGTGGTGCACAACACACCGATAAACAAGACTCTACTAGACACGGTCTGTAGACATTCCGAGGACGAACCGCTCTCATACCACTTTTGTCCCGACCCAGCCCCGTAGGCCGTGACTAGTGCCCGATCTGGGCACTCAAACACATTCTAATATACAGCAAACGCCGACGAGGCTTAATTTCAAATTTAGCTAATTTCCAGAAAAATTTCGGCAGCGTTTCCTTTGTTTTACGGACTATCCCATATACCCTGCACGTAGAAAATACCAACAAAGGCCACACAGGGCCAACAAAACAACATTTAAATATATGCGGACCGGCCGCCGCGGCGAATGGAATCGCCCGAACACAACATAAGCACACCACTGTACAGAAAGATCCCAACCCACAAACATGTCTACAGACCTCTAAATGGACCAACGGAATCATATGGCGGGACAGGGCCCCGCCGTACCCATGAACGAGAATATACACATATAGAAGTGACAGACTGTACCCAAAAGGTGGCTCTGAATAAAAGAGCGCTCCAAAAATAGCAGAAGGAGATCCTAAGCGGACGGATCAGCAAACCTGTCGTCGGTACCTGCGCGGCATGAAAACGCAGCCCCCGAAGAAAGGGGGTCAGTACGAAATATGTACTGAATATGTAAAGCCTGAGTTTCAGAAACAAAATCATAACTAGTATAGAACGTATAGAAAGTAAACAGAAAATACACGGTATCAGATATATATATTTTCAAAACATGCGGAGTGTGTACAGAAACATATGTCATATCAAATCCGGCCCCTGCCAAGGGACTCGGCAGACAGAACGTGGCCACCCTCCCGACGCTGGTGCCACAACACAGAAGAATCAGAGTAGGGGCATAACCCCGTAACATAATATGTCATATCAGATGGCCATAGTAAATCATATCAGAACAAACGTACATGGCACAGCATACTCCACAAACCCATGTACGCATATACCTGCCCCCTCACATCGAGGCACGGCGAACAATGCAGGGGATTACGCTTGACAACATATCCTGGCCCGAGCTCAGTGTGGGAAACGTTGGGGCATCCACGAATAGAGTAGTGAGAAACTAAATGCAGTCAAAATATCATAAATATTTTCAGAGACTCGATGAGGCATATTAATGACAAACAAATCCAATGAAGTCAGACGGAGTTATAATACGTGGGGTTCGGATGTCATAAAGAATCACAGAAGCATAATCTTTCTGAAATCGTTCCGGGTACCAAAACAATTTATAAGACTTAATGGAATATTTAAAATAGTTTTTGTTTAGTACTTAAAAGAGTAGTTAGGACATTTCTTTCAAAAACTGCTCGAAAACAAGCCTTAAGTACAATAAGGGTAAAACGGGGAATAGTGGGCCCACCTCGGGACAAGCAAGGCGGTGGGCTCAAATTACGCATTTTTATGCTTATGAGGTCACCTAGAAAGACTCTAGGGCATTCCGAAGTTTTCTAGACCATTTGGGGGAAAATATGCATAATTCTCCAAAAAGGACTCTTAAGGTGTTCAATTCCATTGAATGAAAATGCGACAATTTCAATCGCGGATTCCGATGAACAGAATAATCCCCGAGGCATAAATCCAAGCCTAGTACATCTAGGACATGCCAAGAGAAGAATCGGGATAGCTTTACATACCTTTTGAGCTTTTTATACCATTCCAAACTCAGTTCCCGTTTCGTCAGAAATCTGCAAATGGTCACCCTTACCAGTTACTATTCATGCAAGTTGACATTTTAATCTTTGGCTACCGAAAATTTGGCAGCACTTCCCCTATAAATATGACACCCCCGAGATTCAACTCGGCTCAATACAGCTAACAACAACCCAACAACCACACCAAAAACATCAGCATTCACCACAAGCCACAACATAACACAACTAGTTTACTTTCTGACATAATGCGACGGTTTCCATTCTGACTTCACAATTCCAAATCAATATCAATATTTCCATACACACATACTAATTTACAATCATTCAAAAACAAGCCAAGAACATTTCAAATCTTACAATCCAATATTCAATACCTCTATATCCTATCTAAACTTCTTATATATCCAACCAAATCCTTCCGACACATTTTCTACACACTAATTCATTACCAACAACAATAATCTACACTCAAGCAACCTCATTATCTTAATATCATAAAATCACCGTAATGCGACATAATTCTCTACATCTCATTTTCATGGAATCTTAACCTATACATGCTCCCTTTACATTGTAACGATTATGACGACGCAACTAACACATTAAACAAAATAAATTCGACATGTTTCCTCCTACCATATACCACACGGCCATAGGCCAAATTCCAACTACATTCCATTTTCATTCAACTTTCATTCCCAATGTGAATTCCACAACAACTACAACCATAATACAACATAAAATTCAACATAACCACACTACACATTAAGGCACACACACGGCCACATGCACTCTTACACTACCACCATGCAAACTTCCATATTACCATATATTCTACTCATTTACATACCCTACAACACAAACAAACCTTCATAATATAAATAGAAGGGATGAATTCTTACCTTTTCCTTCCAACTTCTTCACTTGTCTCAAGTGTTGAATTGAAGAAATCAATGCTTATTCTTCCAAACCAATTGCACCAAGTTGTTAAGGGACCTTGAATTGGTATGAAAATCACAAGAAAATAATTTTGGAATCAAGGTTTTGAAGGTTGGTTTTTTCTTGGACTAGGCCGAACCCTTCCTCTCTTGTTCTTCTTGTTTTCTTTTGTTTTTCTCTTTCTCACTTTGTCTTGAAATTTCTAGAGAACCTAATGAATATTTGGTCCCTTTATAATAGTTGATCACATGACTTAGTCACATGACTAAGTCATGGATTTGGGCTAGGCCTTGGCCGGCCACCCCGTCTCTTTTGGGCCTTAATTCCTCATTCATTTTTTTTTAGCCCAATTGGTTATAGATCTTGTTTGTAATTCCCGAAACAAATTTCTAAAATTCCAAATTTGTCCTTGGCCTCATTCGACACTTTCACATTAATATTCTTTCATACACAACTCCTATGTCAAATAAAAGTTAGTTATGGCCTTATTTCTTACAAGACAAGATTATCTCCAAATTTTCCCAAAAGTGTGAAAACACGGGATATAACAGTTGTTCTATTTTCCAGATCAAGACTCAGCTTCTTTGGGTGGTATGTGTATGAGCCCAACCCAACAAGTGAGTTAACTGTCTCCTCATAGCCTTCCATGTCTTCAGCATCAAAATTCATCAGAATGCTAGCCAAAGCCTCACCCAAGCTCTCTTCTTCCATTTTGAACTCCACTGCATCATCAACTACATCAAATGAATCAATTACCGAAATGCTCTTATAAGCACTTGGTAACTTCATCCCTTTGCTAGCTTGAAAAGTCACTTCTTCATTGTTGACTCGAAACTTGATTTCATTTTTTTCAGAATCCATCAAAGCCCTCCCTGTAGCAAGGAAAGGCCTTCCCAGAATGATAGGAATGTCCCGATCAACAGCGCAGTCAAGAATCACAAAGTCAGCGGGCAACAAAAACTCACCAACCCGCACAATCACATCATCAACCACCCCAACAGGTCTTTTGATAGACCTATCAGCCATCTGCAACCTCATCGTAGTCGGTCGTGGCTTTCCCAAACCTGATTGCTTATATATAGCAAGGGGCATCAAATTAATACTCGCCCCATTATCACACAAACCGCGAGCAAAATCATGGTGCCCAATAGAACAAGGAATGATGAACGCCCCAGGATCTCCCTTTTTCTGAACAGATGTGGTTGAGATAATGGAACTCACAGTGTGAGTCAAACTCATGGTTTCATGTTGAACCGTCTTCTTCTTAGTCAGCAACTCCCTCAAATATTTCGCAAAACCGGGAATCTCCTTGACAGCTTCCAAGAAGGGAAAATTCAGAGATAACCGCTTCAACTGATCATAAAACTTCTCAAACTTAGCATCTTCATTCTTCTTTACCAACCTCTGTGGAAAAGGAGGTTTAGATTTGAAAAGCTGTGTCAAAGGGCGGAGAGCCCCTTTTACAGCCTGCTTGCTTGTGTTATCAGCTTCCCTCGCCATCTCTGGAATCTCAACATCCTTCTTGTTAGTAGGAATCTCATCAACAATAATGGATGCTTCAGACTGCACCTCATTCTCTTCAACTATCGGTTCAAGATCAATCACCTTTTCAGCAGCCCCCTGTATTTTTTTACCACTTCTAGTTGTGATGGCAAATGCACAGTCTATACCGCCTCCCCCATTCTTGGGATTTAGAATAGTGTCACTTGGATGTCCTCCCTTTTTAGGAGGGTGCTGCTCTCTAGAAATATCCCTCATCTACGACTCAAGCTTTTGAATAGCCACTGTATGAGAACCCACTATTTCTGTCAGCCCAGATAAAGTCCTTTCAGACTTAGATTGATTTGCCAGAATCTTCTCAAGCATTGCTTCAACTTTCGAACTACCCTGCTCTGATGACTGCCCTTTTGGTGGTATATAAGGATTGGAACTCTTGTTCCCAAAATTGTTGCTGTTGTTGTAGCTCCCTTGGTTCGCACCACCATAGTTATTGTTGTAGTTCCCAGAGTTGTTGTAAGCACCTTGACCTTGTTGAGGTCTCCATTGATTCTGATTTTGATAGCCACCTTGGTAATTCTGTCTTTGATAACCCCCTTCAGAGTTATTAACATAATTGGCATCTTCAACCTGCATGGGTGGCCCATCAAGGAATGGACCATCATGAGCATGGTACATCCCTTTTTGCAAAACTACATCATCCTCACAAACATTTACTTTTTTGATCTGAGATTCATCGAACTTCTTCGTCAGCAAGGAAATATTTGTTGCAAGCTCTGCCAATGTTTGCTGGGTATCCTGATTTTCCTTCACTATATTCTGGAGCATAGTACTACCATATGGTACCACTTCAGCATTGTTTGAGTGCCAAGCCTGATTATTAGTTGTCAGCTTGTTAAGTATGGTGGTCACTCGTCGAAAGGTCTTGTTCATAAAACACCCATCAGCTGCATTGTTAGCTACTGACTGTGTCACTGGATCTAACCCTATATAGAACTTCTCCATCAATATATTTTCCGGAAAACCATGATTCGGGCTCTTCTGCAAATACCCTTTGAACCTCTCCCAGGCTTCATATAGTTGTTCCCCCGGTCGCTGCTTGAATTCATAAATCTTGTCGCGAATCTCAGCCTTCTTGCTAGGGGGGTACCACTTAGTAACCCAACAAGGTTGGGGTCGAATCCCACAGGGAATATGGTGTGAAAAGGTTACTAAAATCGCAAATGCTAAGTTCTAGGTCTAATGTCTTAATCCGATAATTTGTGTAAAACTTGGTTGTTTCTATGACTAATTGCTAAACTATTGCTTTGGTGGAAATTTATGGTAAGAGAAACTAAGGTTGTGTCCCCGTTAGATAGAGTGTATGATCATGGGTATTGATCTTGATATACTTCTAATGGATCATTATATGAATGCACTTAATCTCTATGTGAATCTCTATTATTTCCCAATAAATAAAGATTATATCTTTCTATGATTTTCCCAAATATAAGAAAGTGATTATGAAGAACGATTAATCATGCCAAGTAAATTCCTCTTATTCCTAAGTGAATTTATTAAACAAAGTTTAAAGCTTTGAGTTCTTGTTAATTATTCTTACCAACCCTAATTATTTTTCCAAATAAATTTAGGGTTTATGGCTTTAATCAATGTTTGCAACCATTAATTATGAATGAAGAATGAAGAATAATCAAACCCTAATAATCCATTATGTGTATATCAATCACAACACCCAATCACAAAACACCCATCATTGGGTTCACAACCCTAGTAAGGGAATTTAGCTACTCATGACAAAGAACAAGAAATAAGAAATTGAATAATTCATAAATGCTTACTTTGGAATAAAAAAAGAATTGGCAATACTTGAATTGATGTTTGAATCTTCAAAAACTAGAGAGAAGTTTTTGTTCTAAGTCAAGAGACAAAAATATATTGAATGCTGAATATTAAAACCCTACAATTACTATTTATACGTTTCCAAATTACATAAGTTACAGATTTTCCACTTCAGTCCCGTCATGATGAAATACGGTCCGTAAATCACTTTACGGACCGTAAAAATGGTTTACGCCCTCGTCGTCTTCTCAGCTGTGTGGAACTTAACCTTCCAAAATACGGACCGTAAACCACTTTACGGTCCGTAAACTTCTTGGTCGTCTTTCACTTTGCTAATCTCAGACTTTCTGCCAGACGCTTGAATGACTAAATACGTGATGGAATACGGACCGTAAACTGAAATACGGTCCGTAAACTGAGCTCGTAAATCACCATCTTCTCAGCTTGACTTTCTGTTTCTGAAATCCTTTAATACGACCACGGAATACGGCCCGTATTGTAGAATACGAGTCGTAAACCTCAATTTACGACCTGGTTCTGCACTTCAACTGCGATTGTGCCAAATTTGTTCCTTTACCTGAAAAACACTAAGAAACACGTAAAATCACATCGACGTGCTTAACAACAAGTAAAACTTATAGCCGAAAAGTATCGATTTTGGCGTAAAAATCACGCCACATCAAGGAGCATGCATGCTAAATAGCTCTACGACTCGTGCCAAGGAATTGAGGACAGCTACACCTTACATACCTGTCTCTGCTATCTCGCTAACCTGACTCGCTCCTTTAATCCACTGCTTGACCTTTCGTTCCGAAACCTATATCGACAAATAATTTCCTTAGTCAATTTCGTAGATTCCTTAGATTTAACTCATCTAAATCTTGTAGTCCTGAGGAATTCGTTCAACAAAAAATGCAGCGGCACTTCCTCTGTTCATATTCTGATCCCAAGATTATAACAATAACAATCCAACACCAATAATCCTAACTTCAATCCATATCCAAACAACCCATCACAATATATATTATAATCTGTCAACAAAACCCATAAAAGATTTATATCAAATTTCCATCAATCCGATTTATACAAGTTAAAACTAGCGAGATTTACTACGGATTCACTTAAATTATTGATAGCGAGGAAGAATTTTACCTTAACTAGCTTCCATGCAAGGAATATCATCTTAAACTCATCGTTTCCACCCTTTTCCATAAGACCCATTAACGAAAATACGAAGCTATAGGGCTATACGCCTCTCCCGAGCATAGGTTGATGTTGGATTTGGTGAATTTGGCCAAAATGTGGTATATGTACTAAGAGGGATGGTTGTAGATGTTTCTAGAAGTGATGGAGTGTTGAATTAGGTGAGCAATGAGCCAAAAATTGAATTTAAGGGGCCTATTTATAGGGCTGTGGGTTGGGTTTGGCTTAATGGACCGAAATTAGTGGGCTTTTTTTTTTCTAGAATTCCCATGTGGGTTCGCGGGCTTCTGGCTGTCCATTTTTAAATGCTCATAACTTCGTACTCCGATATGGCATTGATGAACGGTTTGTTGTGTTAGAAACTAAACTCGACAAAATTCATTTTAGGCTTTTGAATCACCTCAAAACTCCTTGTATGCTAAAAGTTACACTCCCATCTAGTTGGACAATAATTTGCTTCCAAAATTTCGCCACCTTCTTCCAAAGTCCCATTAAGTTTCTTTGCTTCTACCCGCTTGATCCCGGAACCTTCCGAAACGTCTCATGCATGATATTTATCATTAATTATACTTGATAAGGGTCATGTCCCCTGCGTCCAAGGTTGTCCTTTCCGGTTACAACTTACGAAATCATAATTCATCCTTTACTTCATTGTTACGTATTTCCCATGCTAGAACGACCCTCACAAATTGCGAATACTAATTTGTTAAGAATTAATCGGATTGAGGATATGGCATCATCATTCGCTGGAATTGAAATATCTGTGAGATGTTGTACCTTTCAAAACATCACGAGACGTCTCTAATGCTTCATTAATATAGTGAAATACGTGGCGTGCTCATACTCGGAGAGAGCGGGGTATAACATTAGAAAACTTAGCCTATAACTTCTTTTCCTTCAATAGACCAAGCACGATCCTTAAGTGCTTCTCATGCTCTTAGTTACTTCAAGAATAAACCAATATGTCATCGATGAACACAATCACGAACGAATCCAAATATGGCTTGAAGATCCCATTCATTAAATCCATGAACACTGCGGGGGCATTGGTAAGCACAAAAGACATAACTAGAAACTCATAATGACCATAACAGGTCCTGAAGGCTGTATACAGAATATCCTCCGCTTGGATCTTCAACTAATGATACCCTGACCTTAAGTCGATCTTAGAGAAGACCGACACGCCCTGAAGTTGATTAAATAAGTCATCTATATGGGGTATCAGATACTAGTTCGAAATGGTAACCTTTTTCAATTGCTGATAATCGATACACATCCGCATAGAACCATCTTTCTTCTTCATGAATACCACGAGAGCACCCCAAAGGGAAATACTAGGATGAATGAACCCTTTGCTTAATAGATCCTGCAATTGTTCCTTTAATTCTCTCAACTCGGCTGGAGCCATACGGTAAGGTGTAGTAGAAATAAGCTGAGTTCCTGGCTCCAAATCGATACAAAAATAGATGTCACGGTCAGATCGCATACCAGGAAATTCTGCGGAAAAGACCTCCGCAAACTCAATAACTATAGGAACAGACTTAAGGGAAGTAGTATCCACACTCATATCACGAAGATGAGCCAAATAGGCAAGACATCCTCTATCCACTAACTTCTTCGCCCACAGGAACGAGATGATCTACTTAGAAGCAGGGCTAAGAGTACCCTTCCACTCCAAACGTGGAATGTCGGGCATAGCTAACGTGACTGCCTTGGCGTCACAGTTCAAGATCGCATGGTACAGAGAAAACTAGTTCATTCCCAAGATAATATCAACGTCTACTATGCTAAGGATGACCAAATCTACGCAAGTATCATATCCCATACAAGTAACCACACAAGCTCAATAGACTCGATCTACTACAATAGAATCTCCAACTGGAGTAGACACACATATAGCCACATCAAGAATATCATAAGTCATAGCCAATACAGTAGAAAAGTAGATTGACACATATGAGAAAGTAGAACCCGGATCAAATAAAATCAAAGCTGCCCGATGACAAATAAAAATGGTACTTGTGATGACTGCATCAGAAGCCTCCACCTCCGGTCTACCAGGGCAGGCTTAACAATAGACCCGTCCACCACCGGACTGCGCAGCATCACGACCACTCTGGCCTGACTGTGCTCCTCCTCTAAAACACTAAGAACTGCTACAGTCGGGTTAATATCCACCTCTAGCAGACTCAAAACACCCGCGGTCTGTCTAAGCACTGCCCCTACTAGAGTACCCACCTCAGCTAGCTGAAGGCACTGGAGTCCTCGAAGTCTGAAATCTGGAACCCTCCTACGCCTCACTCTGCTAGTCTTGGGACACTCTATGGCAAAGTGGCCTAAGTTACCACACTCATAGTATCTAAGCTCCCAGGGTTGTAACACAGAAGATGAAGAACTGATATAGCCACCACGGTCTGCCGGTCAAGAAAAGAAACCCTCAGAAATTTGCCCTCCACTATAACCACTCTTCCTCGAAGGGCCACTAGTTTAAGCCTGAAGCGCTGACTGGATGAGGCAGCTAGGAAAATGCTGGTGAGTCCTGCCTGACTGGCTCCTACCCTTAGAAGCATAATGTCACAGCCTAAATGGGAGGGCCATGATGGGCACCTGGGCCCTACCTTTTGAGCACCGCTAAACATGCTTTCATATGATAATCATAAACAAGAGTGGACCTCAAGGTTCATCAAATGGAAATCTTCTAAATCATAAGAGAAATATGCTGAAAAAGGATAAGCCCGAAAAGACCTACTATACAACTATGCTGGACCAAAACTGTGCAAGCCAATAAGGCCATCAGGGAATACTATGCAACAAAACTATAGGCCGAGAGGGCCATATAAAGTCTAACTATACCATGACTATCGACAAGCCTCTACTGGGGTTTATGACATAATAAGGTCGGGATATAGGGCCCCGCCATACTCGTATGTATACAAAAGTATAACGTACCAAAAAATACAACAACAACTCCGGAATAAGAGGAATGCTCCAATATCAGCTGAACAGCAACCTACAGGGGCGGATCGTCAACATGTCTACTAGAACCTCCATGCATGAAAGCCAGCGCCTCTTGCAAAGAGAAGTCAGTACGGACAAAATATTGAGTATGTAAGACACGAAAGTAACATGAAGGAGACATAAATTACATAAGATGAAACAAATGGAACCTGTATATCTGAACAGCCTCTGAGGGCCAATGATATGCATATATACTGTGCATGTATGCATAGGGTCATACATATATATGCGTATATAAAGCCGGTCAAGCCTCTGTGGGCACCATCATCATCATATGACCAGTTGATCGGCTGATAGTGCTTATATAACGCCATCACCTTCCCCATACCCCATATATATATATATATATATATATATATATATATATATATATATATATATATATATATATATATATATATATATATATATATATATAATACATAATATACGCATATACAACGCCTGAGGGGTCATACTTCTGTACATACATATATAGTGCAATGCATGAGTACTATAAGAGTAGATCCTGAATCTGTCGGAGTGACGTAAGGTCGTTACACCTCAGAATATCATTATGAGATAGCATTTTCATCAACAAACGACTCTGTGAATCATACAGAATCTGAAGAAAGACATACTGAAAACAAAATTATAGAACATGAATCAACATGAAGCATCCCTAGCTACTAAGTGTAGAATCATTATGGATTAGTGTTACGTATACGTTCCGTTCATAAGGATCATGCCAAAAGATGGAAAGCTGGCCTTAACATACCTCAAGTAATTACCAAATCCCACAATAAAACTGTCGAGCTAGTACTCCATTATTCTTTGTCACTACAGTATACCTAGGAACCAATAACATAACAAGAACCTCATATAAGATTCTTTATTACCACATCATTACTCACTCCAAGTTTACATCAAAACAACACAATATACACTTTGTATACAACATTTATACACTTTCTTCAACCAATTGTACCAAGTATAACATCCTTAATACAATCTCAACACCCACTACTATCCTTATAATAAGGTTTTAGCTTAAAAACATATTCAACATAACCTAAGTTAGATTATATCTCAACATAAAATCAAATTCATATTTGAACCTTCCTTCCAAACCTAACATAATCATATAAACTCATAAATAAGGAGTTAAGATAGAATCTTACCTCAAAACTCAAAAACACACCAATTCCAGGAGTGTTTCACCTTGAAGTATCCTCCAAAAGTTCTACCAAGAGGAGAAACAAGCTTCCATGATCACTTTAGAACTTTTAAACACTTAATATTCTTTTTTTTATCTTTGAATTTCCTCAAGGGTTTGATAGATATGTTGGAGAGGGTTTTCTAGAATGTTGGAGATCAGGGAAAGTGAAGAAAATTAGTTAAAAAATAAATATATGAAATATAAAAATAAAAAAAAACAACTGCTGCTGACTTAAAATATAGCTAGAAATACTGACCGTATTATCAAATATGTCCGTATTTCTGGACCGTAATTCCCAGTCCAAAAATCTCACTTCTGCATAATGAAATAGGTCCGTATTTGCAATCGTATTGTTTTGTACGGGCCGTATTTTGCACCGTACTTCTCAAATTTGTGATCTGTCACTTGTATTGCAAAGAAAACTCTCCGAACTTGAATTGACATAGCTTATGCATTCAAATAACTCCTCATATGCTAGAAGATATACCTCCCTGAAGTTGGACAAAAAATCCTGTTCAGAATTCTACCAAATTTTCACAAAGTTTCGACAAACTTAATTTCTTCAATTTGCTTCACCCCAGAAGCTTCCAATACCAGCTAAACATGATCTTAAAATCTTATACACTCAAAATAGACATGTCTAAACCCACATGACCCCGAAGTTTGTCCCACTCTTCCAAGTCTGCGATGACTAACTCGCGACGAAATCAACGTACAAAAGTACAAGGTGTAACATCCTTCCCCTCTCAGAAACATTCGTCCTCGAATTTTTAACAATTCAGAGGTCTATAGAAATTTTGGCGGAGTCTCCTCTGTAACCACACTACTACCAACCTGCCACACAACCCAACAAAACATCACAATGCTACACAGGGCTACAACAATCAATCATAACCATGGTCCCACACGACCAACAAGAGTAACTGATAAATAATACATACCTGAATATGATGTTACCATAGTCTGCATCTGCTCTAGATCCGAAAACAAATCAGAGTATCTAGACCTCATATCTTCCTGGGCTTCCTAAGTCATATCTTCTATATTCTTATTTTTCCAAAGTACTTTTACAGAAACAACATCTTTGGTTCGCAACCTCCATACCCGGAGATCTAAAATAGCAATAGAGACTTCCTCGTATGACAACTGCTTTGTAACCTGGACATCATCTACGAGCACAATTCTGAACTGAGCTCTGATGCCCTTGCGGAGCATGGATACATGGAAAGCCAGATGTACTGATTCCAAGTCTAAAGGTAAATCCAACTCATTGGCTACTTGGCCTACTCTACGCATAATTCTATAAGGACCAATGTATCTAGGGTAAGCTTACGCTTCTTACCAAATGTCATGACACCTTTCAGATATAATACCTTCAGAAACACCCAGTCATCTACCTGGAATTCCAATTCTCGCTGTCTATTATCTGCATAAGACTTCTGGCGACTCTGAGCTGCTAGCAATATCTCCTGAATGAGCTTAACCTTCTCTACCACCTGCTGAACCAAATCAGGCCCTATCAACTTTGATTCTCTGACTTCGAACCATCCGATAGGAGATCTACACTTCCGCCCATAGAGTGTCATGCCCCAACCGTAGTGAGGCGTGATTGGCACCCGACACCTTACTAGGGCTGAGCGAACCAAACTATATCTTGCATTTCTATGTCATGAAAGACAATGTAAGGCCAGGGAGGCCAACCTATGAACGTATTATTATGTATAAGTAAACACCTGACCATCTGGGCCAACATACATCTTAATAACCAACAACCAAATATATATATATATATGTATATACAATGGGCCCACGAGGCCGATATATCAACTTACGAGACATAACTAAACTGTATACAAGATAAAGCCTATAAGAACATGAACAAAGTATATAAGTCAGCACAGGGCCCCGGACATACCCATAACACAAAATTACATATACAATCCCTGGCTCGGCAATGCTCCAGGAAGAAGTGGAGCTCACTAATCAAAACTTGTACCTAGAGGTAGCCTACTGTATAGGGTCCTCGTCTGATCTATCTATACCTACGTGCATGACCGCAGCGTCCACAAATAAAAAGACATCAGCACGAATTATGTACCGAGTATGTAAGGCGAAAATGCAACATAATAAACATATTCTGCAAAGAAGAAGGGTAAAAATCAACCTGGCATTTCCGACTTACCGATAAGAACCTAGCATGAATGTCTCTCTATACCCTACTATGCTTAACTATATCTATGTACAATATTGTGGCTCTGACCAACCTAACCTCATGGTGCGATCTAGCCAACTGATCAGTGGTAACTACTCAATCGGCAATAGCTCGGTGGTCACTGACCATCCGATTATCGCCTGATGATAGAGCGCATGTCGTAACCGCCCGGTTGATCAGTGGTAACTACCCAACCGGCCATAGCTCGGTGGCAATATCTGCCCAACTAGCCAGAGCCTGGTGGTAAGTATGTGTCTGCCCGATCGGCTGTAGGTCGGTGGTATAACTGCCCAACTCGGCATAGCATGGTTGTAATTAGTGATACATAATTTTCCCAACTTGTTGTAGACCAGTTGTAAATATAATCAATATCATAACAGTCACGACCCAACCCCGTTGGCCATGACCAGTGCCCGAGATGGACACTCGTATATGTACCTGTTAAACATAGTCAGGCTGACACTATAGACAATATAGGAATTGACAAAGATCCAAACGTTCACAATGTCACATATCATGATAATCTGTCTCCTGAGGAGTCACAACCAATCACATCGTAGTAAAATATGCAAGCTAACAAGGCTGCCACTATATATCGTTATAAAACGCAAGTCGACAAGGCTGCCACAACATTTCAATACCACACATAAGCCGACAGGGCTATCACAACATGTGAATACTATACATAAGCCGACAAGGCAATCACAACATGTGAATACTATACATAAGCCGACAAGGCTATCACAACATGTCAATACCATACGTAAGCCATATACACACGGCTGAACAAAACATATACATAACCCACACTTATGTCTACAGACCTCTAAGAGTATCAATAGCGAAATATGACGGGACAGGGCCTCGTCGTACCCCTGGATAAACGTGTATATATAAAGCAAAAGATTTGTACCAAAAGTCCAAGCTCCGGAACAATGGAGCTCTACAAGATAGCTGAGTGGAAATCCTAAGCTGGAGGAACGCCAAATCGAGTATCTGTACCTGCGGGCATGAAACGCAGCCCCTCCCCCCCCCCCCCCCCCAGAAGAAAGGGGGTCAGTACGAGATATGTACTAAGTATATAAAGCATGAAATACAGTAAAGCGGATCCTGACTGAAATAGACATCACAGGAGACAAGTATGACATTCAAAATACCAATACCCTTGCCTTATGAAATGTAAATCGTGCATATCAATATCATATATCCTACCCGGCCCATTATGGGACTCGGTGACATAATAATATCATCATCATATATATATACCGTACCCGACCCTCAAGTGAGGGACTCGGTGAATAAAGTCATCACATGCCATCCTTGGCGCCATAATCACATCATCATATCGTCATATCATCATATCATCACATCATCATATCATCATATATATACATATACCGTACCCGGCCCTCTAGTGAGGGACTCGATGAACAATGCAGTGAACTGTGCACGAGAACATACCCGGCTCGGGACTCGGTGAAAGAGATATTGAGGCATGCACGAGAAGAGTAGTGAGTGACCATATACAAACCAAGTCATCATCTGAGGCTCGATAGAATAAGTTAAATAAACTAACACTTGAGTGTCAAAGGAGTACGTCATGTCAAGTATCACTCAAATATCATTATGGATTATGTCAAATGGATCTTCAAGAATCATAGACACATATCAAGCTAACATGAAATAGCTTATGGAATTCAAGGACTCTATAGAATATTCAAAACGAATCATCTTGGAAAATCAAGACAATAGCCATATCCAGTACCTTTCGAATATCAATACGGATTATATCAAAATAGAACTTCTGGAATCATATACACGTATCAAGACATAATGAATAGTTTATGGAAATCAAGAACATTAGCCATCCTAGTGGCTCTAAGAATAGGAGCTTTTTTAGAGTCATATATACGTCGTCTGTTTGTTTCGTAAAGATCATGCCAAAACGAAAGAAGGGTTAGCTTTATATACCTGTTCCAGGTTAATCGTAATCTCATTCGCTTCGTCGCCCCTTTAGCCTATTTAATGTAAAGGTAACGCTATCATTAGTCAACTATACTTCCTAGCTCATAAATCTGTAACCAAGCGCCTATAGGACTCATTCTTTTACTTATACTTTCTTGATTAGGGTTTTCATTAGTTAAGGACCTAACGAAAATCGGGCAGCATTTCCCCTATATATTCGCCTAACCCGAATTCCCAATTATCCTCCTGTTATCACAGAAATACCAACAACAACATATGAACATAATCATACCTTCAATCCTTTCAATTCAACAAGGATAACAACATGTCCATAAAATAACACAACTTTAACTTTAACCATTTAATTCCTTCATTTTTACCATATCACCCATGATAACAACAACCATAATGCTACTTAAAATCAATTCACCATTCGTAATCAAAACAACCCCCTACTCTGCTCAATCTATACTTCAATATCCACATACATAACCCTTTACATTCAACACACATCTACCAAATTATACAAGTTTAAACTACCTCCAAAACATGTGGAAAAAGATTGAATCTTACCTTAATGATCTTGGTTCCTTAACGTTGCCACCTTCAATGATTAAATTAAAGTTGCAATTCCTTTGAACACTTATAAAACCTTAGAATTAAAGCTTCCCAAACCCTCTTTCACTTGAGCTTCACTTGAGCTCATTCTTGGCCAAAAATGGCCATGGCCGAGAGCTTCATTCTCCTCCCCCTTTCAATTTCTCTCTTTCAATCTAATTGTAATGTTGAAATGGTGATCCATGAGTCATCTTGGTGGCTTATATATGAGCCCCCCTAGGCCTTACACGTGCCCACCTAATGTGTCATCTATTATCTTTTTTTTTAATTAAAACGAGTGGGGCCCACACATAGTAATTAAGTTAATTAATTTTAATTAATCACTAATTTTTGCTTAATAATTTAATCATAATTAATTAGTCCCTAATCTCAAATAATATTTCTACACTAAGTAAAATTTTATAAACAATTTGTGTTCTAATTAAAATTGAAAATTAAAAGTTCCTATTTCGTATCTGAAAATGATCCCGTCCTTAACTTAAGTCGATTATCTTGTGAATAACTCGACGTATAAAAATATGGGATATAACATTCTTCCCCGCTTTAGAACATTCGTCCTCGAATGTTGAATTGGTTCTGTAAGTCTTATAAAAATTTCGGGGAAGTCTTCCTTATCACTAATACATATAGTTTCATCGATTAATCAATATAATCAAGTGAGGAGTTTAAGTTACCTGTAGGCGTAGGTAACAAGTAAGGGTACTTATTCTTCATCTCCTCCTCGGCTTCCCTGGTCATCTCTTCTCTATTGTTGTTTCGCCATAATACTTTAACGGAAGCCACGTCCTTGGTTCGCAATCTCTTAAGCTGCCGATCAAGTATGGCTATAGGCTGCTCCTTGTAGGTTAACTCCTCCATCACCTGGACATCATCCACTGGAAATACTCTGGAAGGATCGCCTATACATTTGTGAAGCATTGACACGTGAAATACTGGATGTACTGCTCCCAAATCAGACGGTAGGTCCAACTCTTAGGCAACCTGGCCTACCTTACGGATAATCTAATAAGGCCCAATGTACCTCAGGCTTAACTTCCCTTTCTTGCCGAATCTCATGACATCCTTCTTCGGTGACACCTTTAAAAACACCCAATCACCAACCTGAAATTCTAAGTATCGACGTCGATTATCTGCATATGATTTCTGTCGACTCTGGGCTGCTAGTAACCTCTCCTGAATAAACTTCACTTTATCAACAGCCTGCTAAACCATGTATGGGCCTATTAATTTAGTCTCACCAACATCAAACCAGCCAATAGGTGACCTGTACTTCCTCCCATACAAGGCCTCATACGGTGCCATCTGAATACTCGAATGGTAGCTATTATTATAGGCAAACTCGATAAGTGGCAAATGATCATCCCAGCTACCTCTGAAATCAATAATACAGGCCCGTAACATATCTTGTAGTGTCTGAATAGTACGCTCGGCCTGTCCGTCAATCTGAGGGTGGAATGATGTGTTAAGACTCACTTGTGTCCCCAATCCTTCCTGGAATGATCTCCAAAAGTTAGCCGCAACTGAGCTCCTCTGTCGGAGATAATACCTGTGGGGACCCCGTGAAGTGTCACTATCCCCTTGAGGTATAACCCAGCATAGTTCTCAATACTAATTCTGTCCCGGTAATTTGGTTCAAACCATGTTTCACCTTTCCATGTCACACCCACAATGTTGTTACTGAATTCTTACTCGTCTTATCAAGTACACGCTTGGTCTCATTCTTAAGATACAAATATTCATAGATTGCATAACTATTCTTGTACAAGTTGTATAGAGTATATCCCATCTTAGTCATAGTCCCTTTCTTCTCCTGGTTCATCCTGTTTTGCATATCTTATTTGTACAAAAACTCAGTTGTGGTCTATCTTATCATACTCCCTTCCCTTCCTTCATTCTCCATTTGATTTTCTCACATCCTACTATAGGAGATTTCCTATCCTTTCTCCTTTGCTACTTATAAGCTACAGTATTATTAGCAAGTAACCACATTGACAACGTCTTAACCTCTAATCCAGTATTGCATTTCTATCCCTTGTAATATCTCTTAAATTATTCGTTACCATTCTCTTGTCGTATTCTGCCTTTTTAAAAGCACCCCCTTTGTAATGCCATATTATTCGAGATCTTTACAGATGCTTTTCCGCACCATCTCAAATGCCATCTTGACTTCCATCCCATTGATTGCTAGCTTTCAGGTCTTACTGACTTGTCCCAGCGAGGGATCTCGTTTAAGGTTTAAGCATTCACATTAAATGTGTTGTAGTGTCAATTGTTTCAATTTATACTTACTTCACTTTCACCCGCTTCCCCCCTTTGGGGTTGTACTTATACCATATCCATGTCTTTTCTTTATAATCTTTAACTTGATTATCCTCGTACGAGACCTTAACAAAATCACGAAGTGACGAGAACCTTTCTATATATAGTGTAAAATCTCATCTAATGATCCGTACTTGAGTAATGTAACCCATATAGCAACTTATCCACTATCACTTTCCACTTACCCCGATCGGTAATTAGTTAGTACTTGTAGTCTTTCCAAATTCTTAACTGGGTAGCACTTATATTCCGATGATAAGTGTTCCAAGATCTGCTGTATCATTATCTTTATCCCAACCTGTATCATATGTTTCCTTTAATAGATTTACAATACATTATTTGTCCTTCAGGACTACAGTCCTTGTCCGTTAAGGATTCCACTATTCCTGAGGTGAAGTCATGTATACGCAGTACTCCTTTATGCCTTATACTCTTTTACCCTTGTTGTGTAACCAATACTGACTTCTGACTTACCCAGAATCACATCAAGTTCACCTTAGTAATGGTTTATCTTATCACCTTGTCGTCGTACTACACCTTTAAGTTCGTAGCTATATATTTCCCTTTTATTTTATACTCGTACTCGATTAATTACGTCTGTCTTGGGTGCTTCCTTTAGTATTCCCTTACCATTTCTCCAGTCTATGTCCATCTTTTATTCTGTGCACGAGGAATCTCATGCTACCTCTGTATCCTTCGGAAAACACTACTTCTACATAACCCCTTTTCTCATTCAAAACGTATTCTGTTCATCCCTCTTTGTTCTTATCATACTAGTCACTTTCTGGCACTCATTCTACTTCGTTGCTCATCTTTCTATAGTTTGGTCTCTTCATAACTCCGTCACTTATGTTACTCGTATTCTCGGCTGCGCTGTTATCTCGCTCGCTTCCTTCTTATTTCCTTCTTTCGATTAACTCCTCCTTTTCTTGTGCTCGCTTTCGTTTTCATTATTATATAATCTCCATTCTTAACCTTCCCTATAGGACTTTATAAATCTTTCTTATTCGTTCTATAGCTCACCTTTATACTTTAGTCACATAGATCATGTCATCTCTTTTAGTCACTTCCTCACCAGACTTTACTCATTTTCATAACAATCCTTATTGTATTCACATTATATTCTGGTCGTAATCAATCCTATAGTGTAACACTTCTTAACCTTTTATCCTTTCTGGGTAAGCCTATCCTTAATACCTTACAAGCTGTGTTATCAATATATTCATATTCATGACAATTCATCTTTCTTTGTACTCTTGTCTCAATCATATTATTACTTCTTCTAACTATAAAGTCGTCGTAATTTACCCTTGCTTGTCAATTCCGTTGATACCATAATATAACACCCTATCAAGATTTGCCAGCCTTTTCTAAATCATCTTTTAGCATCTCAAGCCCTTCCAAATTACCCTAGCATTCCCCTTTTACCATATTGATACCGATCTCATAATCACTATTACCATCAATTCAACGGTTAACTTATCTCTCAAAGTCGGTCTTACTCGCAACTTAGCCAAATCTTATCATTACTGTTTACACGGCCTTTCAAAAAATATTACGAACATATATGCCATTTTCTTTTTATTTCTATGAAAATTTTGGCAGAGTTTCCTCTGTCTTTCATACTATCTCAAAACCTGCACACAGGAAATACCAACAACGCCTCACAGGGCCTACATACACATATATATTATATCGTATCGTAGCCGCACAGGGCTTCCTATATCAGTCACAAGATGAAAATGACGAACTTGCCTCGTGTTTCCAACTCAAACTGTACCTGTCACACTTTCCTGTTTATTTTCCCTTTCGATCTTTAACTGCAGGTTTCAAACACACCTGCAGCATTCATACTCTGTCTAGCATATATTTTGCTTACAGTCACTAATTCCTTTAGCTTCTTCTGTGCTTACTTTCTAACTGCACTCATCTACAATATATACATTCAACCCATTTCCTTGCTATACTTACCATAACTCACCATAATGATAGCCAGTGTGCCATTCCGTATATACAAATCATCATAATGTAACCTTGATATTCAACTTTCACCTGTTTGTACAACTATTTTCCATCCTAGATTTCAAAATTCCCATGGTGATGGGAACACCTTGGTCACTGTCACTTGTAAATACTTAGTTGTCAGCCCCTTTGATTTCCGCTCGCCGCCATTAGGTAACAATCTATAACAAATGCACATACATAGGAAATTTCAATAAGGTCTCATATACCTGTAGTCGATCAGTCTCTAGTCCGATCTGGTGATCTATAAGGCGAAGTGTGCTCCTTGTCATTATCTACCCGCCATCTACTCGTCTGGCTTTAATCATCTTCCTCATCGGTGTCCAGGGAATGTAGATAACCTGGAAACTCCTGGTTTACCGATGACCAGGATAGGGGCTGGAGTAATCTGTAACGCTTACCGGGGTAGCCGGTCTAACGTGGTGTCCTGATGTAGAAGCAACTGGTACGGCCTCGGGGACCGCCTCCCTCGATATCAAAAACTCTAGAGGTATTGTTCCTGGGTCCTCCGATGGGTCAGTCTCGATAGAATAACTGAGGCTCCTCCTGCTCGGTCCTGGAGCTTGGGGTCCTGAATTTACCCTAGGGGCCTTCTTAGCACCCCCACTATCTGAAGTTGGCCTCTTCATCTTTCGCAATTCTGCACCTACCTACAGGAAAAAGAGGTCAGAACAATCTTTCCTAGGCTCTGGCTCTATCGTACTATCTAAGACAGAAGGAAAGATAATCTCCTAAATGTCCTGTAGCTTTCTGTTTATAGATGTGGTACACAACACACCGATAAACAAGACTCTACTAGACACGGTTTGTAGACACTCCGAGGATGAACTGCTCTGATACCACTTTTTTCACGACCCAACCCCGTGGGCCATCACCAGTGCCCGAGATGGACACTCGTATACGTACCTGTTAAACATAGTCAGGCTGACACTATAGACAATATAGGAATTGACAAAGATCCAAACGTTCACAATGTCACATATCATGATAATCTGTCTCCTGAGGAGTCACAACCAATCACATCGTAGTAAAATACGCAAGCCGACAAGGCTGCCACAGCATGTCAATACTATACATAAGCCGACAAGGCTATCACAACATGTGAATACGATACATAAGCCGACAAGGCTATCACAAAAGATTTGTACCAAAAGTCCAAGCTCCGGAACAATGGAACTCTCCAAGATAGCTGAGTGGAAATCCTAAGCTGGAGGATCGCCAAATCGAGTATCTGTACTTGTGGGCACGAAACGCAGCCCCCCCTCCCCCCGAAGAAAGGGGGTCAGTACGAGATATGTACTAAGTATATAAATCATGAAATACAGTAAAGCGGATCCTGACTGAAATAGAGATCACAGGAGACAAGTATGACATTCAAAATACCAATACACTTTCCTTATGAAATGTAAATCGTGCATATCAATATCATATATCCTACCCGGCCCATTATGGGACTCGGTGACATAATAATATCATCATCATAAATATATATATACCGTACCCGGCCCTCTAGTGAGGGACTCGGTGAATAAAGTCATCACATGCCATCCTTGGCGCCATAATCACATCATCATCTCGTCATATCATCATATCATCACATCATCATATCATCATATATATACATATACCGTACCCGGCCCTCTAGTGAGGGACTCGGTGAAATGTGCACGAGAACATACCCGGCACGGGATTCGGTGAAAGATATATTGAGGCATGCACGAGAAGAGTAGTGAGTGACCATATACAAACCAAGTCATCATCTAAGGCTTGATAGAATAAGTAAAATAAACTAACACTTGAGTGTCAAAGGAGCCTGTCATGTCAAGTATCACTCAAATATCATTATGGATTATGTCAAATGGAACTTCGGGAATAATAGACACATATCAAGCTAACATGAAATAGCTTATGGAATTTAAGGACTCTATAGAATATTCAAAACGAATCATCTTGGAAAATCAAGACAATAGCCATATCCAGTACCTTTCGAATATCAATACGGATTATATCAAAATAGAACTTCTGGAATCATATACACATATCAAGACATAATGAATAGTTTATGGAAATCAAGAACATTAGCCATCCTAGTGGCTCTAAGAATAGGAGCTTTTTTAGAGTCATATATACGTCGTCTGTTTGTTTCGTAAAGATCATGCCAAAACGAAAGAAGGGTTAGCTTTATATACCTGTTCCAGGTTAATCGTAATCTCATTCGCTTCGTCGCCCCATTAGCCTATTTAATGTAAAGGTAACGCTCTCATTAGTCAACTATACTTCCTAGCTCATAAATCTTTAACCAAGCGCCTATAGGACTCATTCTTTTACTTATACTTTCTTGATTAGCGTTTTCATTAGTTAAGGACCTAACGAAAATCGGGCAGCATTTCCCCTATATATTCACCTAACCCGAATTCCCAATGTCACGACCCAACCCCGTAGGCCGCGACTAGTGTCCAACGTGGACACTCGTATATACTTACTCACCAAATCTCACTTATGCCTATATATTATGAATCTCGTGCGTCCCAAATTATAAACATATCTTTTAAACCATTATTTATATCATAAAACATAGATCGATCATATTAACGTAGTGTAGGGGCAAACTGGGCACAAACCAAGAAAACATCACTGACCAAACACGACCCATGACCCACATACATGTCTACAGGCCTCTAATACAGACAACGGAATCATATGACGGGACAGGGCCCCGCCGTACCCAAAATAACCATAAACACGAAATCATATACACCAGAGAGTTCTGTACCGAAAGTATGGGCTCCGGATCAAAGGAGCACTCCAAGCAGCAGACTGTGTACCCTAGGCTGGCGGATCACCACAATAAGCGTCTGTACCTGCGGGCATGAAACGCAGCCCCCGAAGAAAGGGGGTCAGTACGGAATATGTACTGAGTATGTAAAGCATGGAATACAGAAATCAGAACTATAGTCGAAACAAGCGGTAAAAGAATGAGTACATGGTCCAGAATATCAAATCACTCACTCCCCAGTCCCAGATCATACAGATCATCACAAATCATACAAACCGATATAACCTGTCAAAAGGGTTGCGAAACGTACAGGGTTTCCAGACGCAACTTGTGCCTACCTAGCTCATGTGTCAGACGGAGTGTATGACATACAGAATACTCAGATGACGTCATATATCAGAAGGAATACGGGACTTACCGAGTACTCAGATGATATAGTATACCGGTTGGAATACAGGACGTACAGAGTATCAGAACTTACTTTCCAGACACAGATCACACATAGTGCACATTATAGTCATATGCCATATCAGGACGCCGTAGCGTATCGGATCAGACGTTGTAACCTGCGAATCATATGATGTCTACAAGGAGTGTGACACCTCGAGCTCAGCCCAGTACAGTGGTCACATCATACATAAACGTATCGTATCAGGCGGCGTACAGCCGGAGTATATCATATCAGATCGTATCATATCATATCAGAACACGCGCCTACAAGGGGTATTCCACCTCGAGCTCGGCCCAGTACAGTGGTCATCCCATGCAGGAACTGCCCGTTTTCCCGCTCGAGCTCTGCCCAGTACACGGGTCACGGATCAGTCTCGGGAGCTCGAGCTCTGCCCAGTACACTCCCAACACGTCTGCCTGGTATCAGATTATGCAGCGCAGATACTGTCCGCTTTGGGGATCGAGCTCAGCCCAGACCACCCCTCACGGTTTTATTTCAGAACACAGTAGACAACATAGGGGAATAGCGCACGATAACATATCCTGGCCCGGCTCAGTGAATAGACATGCTACGGCTCACACGAGCAGAGTAGTGAGAAACCAGATGCACATAGAAACCAAGACTCGACAGACAAGTGTCCTTACCGATACCTGGAGGCTTGGAACAGATTTCAGGTCAATCCAACGTAGTATGAGAAAGTTATGAGCGTTTGAAGTACAGAACGCTTTATAAGCATTTCAGAAGCCTTTTTCGGAGAATCAGAGTCATAGTCATACCAGGCACCTTCAGATGTCCTTACGAATCAGATCAATCGGAGATTTTGGAACCATATGTACATACAGAAAGATCATGAACGTTTTTGGTACCGGAACCTCTTCGGACACTTCTAAACAATCTGATGCCGTATACGAAAGTTGGAGACGCTAAAGCTTACAGAGAACATTCATATTGGATACTCACATCAGAGTACTTGTATCAGAATACTCATAGAAGAATACTTATAATAGAACACTTACATCAGAAATCTTATTTCAGAATACTTATGCCAAATAGTTATTTCAGAATACTCATATCATAATACTTTATCCGGATACTTATATCAAAATACTTACATCAGATTACTTATATCAAAATATTTATATCGGAATACTTATATCAAAATACTTCTAGCGGAGTACTTGTATCGGAACACCTATGCCCGGATACTCATGTCAACAAAAGGGCATACGGTCGAATTGTCATAGTGCGCGTGATCAATAACCGGCCCGGGAACCGGAGAACGATATCGTAATAAAGGGGCATGAGCGACTAATACAATTTATAAATCGAAATAGTTATAAAACTTGATATAATCATATATCTGCTCATTAGTCAAACTAGTTCGAACAATTGGTCAATACAGGATTTATTTCACGAAAGTACTTCCAAAGTTACATTTATAGTTCGAAATGTAATTTAGAACGTCAAGGACAGTCAAGACATTATTCTATGATAGCCAAAGTCATAAACAATAGTCTTTTTTTGACACTATACAAAAATACGCCTATTAGAACAAACAAAGGAGTCTCGGGATTAGTGGGCCCACCTCGGGTCATGTCGAGGTGGCGGACCTGAATCACAAGTATTAGGATCTATGGAATCATCAATGGAAGTTTCGAAGCGATTCTATTACATTTACCAAAGTTTCGGACGTTTGATCATTTTCCAACAAAATGTGAGGTTTTCTAATTCAATTAGATTGAATTAATAGTACTCAAATTCAAATTCGAATTTCCATGAACGGAATTGTCCCCGAGGCTCAAGTATCGACCTAGTATACTTAGGACATGCCAAAAGAAGGAATGGGTTAGCTTTACATACCTTACGTGCGTCTTTCGCTCGCTTAAACTCAAATCCCGTTTCGCCCGGAATCTACAAATGGTCAAAGTTACTAATTGTAAGTTATGGATTCAACTTAAAGTCATAGTTGTCTACCGAAATTTCGGCAGCACCTCCCCTATAAATATAGCACCCCCGAGAATCATCTCGGCTCTAATAGCAGCAACAACAACCCAACAACATCAACAATGCCAACAATCATCACAAAAATGCATTATATCAACAATAGTCTACTTTTCTATCCACTTCCCATTATCCAACTAACATCAACATTTTCCATATTCATTAGCTAGTTCAAGATCATCCAAATACATTCAATAGCATTCCAAACAATATTCATGAATTCAAGTATTCCCGCTAATTTTATATTCCATCCGATGTTTCTACAAATGTAACGAAACTTCCAACTCACATTGTTTTCCTTTCTAACTCATTAACAACAACCAAATTCACATTTGAATCTTACTTCCATGCTTATATAAAAGTCATGCAAAATTTACATAATTTCTCATAATTACATACAAGCAAATTCAAGGCTAATTCAAGTCGTTAAACCTTCATTTGCGTCACAATGGTCACAACGACGCAACTAACTGACTAAATAAAATTTAACTCACCGCTTTCTACCAACACCATGGCACACGGCCATACACCACCACACACACACACACGGCTTCACACACATATCACAAGTCCACAATTCTCATCTAATTCTAACCATTATAACATATATACTTATTCCATAACATAAAACATAAAATTCATACCTTTCCTTCAAATTTCAACTTTCCCGCAAACGTGGTTCTTTCGCTAAACTAATTATACCACGTCGAAGAGCGCCTTGAACTTATTAATAATTCAAGAAAGACAAGATTTTTGGATTGAAATCAAAGGCTAGGAATGTTTTTTTTTTTTTTTTTCACTAGGGCCGAATGCCCTTTTTTTGTGGTGTTCTTCAAATTGTTGTGATTGTTCTTGAATTTTCTTGAACATTATCTCCTTTTATATTAATTTGTCACATGACTTAGTCACATGACAAATTAATAACATGGGCTTGGGCTAGCTTCATGGCCGGCCACCCCTATAAATTTGGGCCTCAATTTTCTAATTTTTTTTTGAGCCCATCTTGTTAGAATTCTCGTTTTGTAATTCCCGAAACTAATTTCCGAAATTCCAATTTTGCCCTTGGCCTTCCCCGATGTCTCCGCGTCAACACTTTTCATAAACAACAACATATAGGTCCGATGAAATCAAAATGTGGCCTTATTCTTTACAAGTCACAATTACTCCAAATTTTCCGAATACGCGAAAACACGGGATATAAAACCCAATTATCCTCCTGTTATCACAGAAATACCAACAACAACATATGAACATAATCATATCTTCAATCCTTTCAATTCAACAAGGATAACAACATGTCCATAAAATAACACAACTTTAACTTCAACCATTTAATTCCTTCATTTTTACCAAATCATCCATGATAACAACAACCATAATGCTACTTAAAATCAATTCACCATTCGTAATCAAAACAGCCCCCTACTCGGCTCAATCTACACTTCAATATCCACATACATAACCCTTTACATTCAACACACATCTACCAAATTATACAAGTTTAAACTACCTCCAAAACATGTGGAAAATGATTGAATCTTACCTTAATGATCTTGGTTCCTTAACGTTGCCACCTTCAATGATTCAATTCACATTGCAATTCCTTTGAACACTTATAACTCCTTAGAATTAAATCTTCTCAAACCCTCTTTCACTTGAGCTTCACTTGAGCTCATTCTCGGTCAAAAATGGCCATGGCCGAGAGCTTCATTCTCCTCCCCCTTTCAATTTCTCTCTTTCAATCTAATTGTAATGTTGAAATGGTGATCCATGAGTCATCTTGGTGGCTTATATATGAGCCCCACTAGGCCCTACACGTGCCCACCTAATGTGTCATCTATTATCTTTTTTTTTTATGAAAATGGGTGGGGCCCACACATAGTAATTAAGTTAATTAATTTTAATTAATCACTAATGCTTGCTTAATAATTTAATCACAATTAATCAGTCCTTAATCTCTTAATATTTCTACACTAAGTAAAATTTTATAAACAATTTGTGTTCTAATTAAAATTGAAAATTAAAAGTTCCTATTTCGTATCCGAAAATGATCCCGTCCTTAACTTAAGTCGATTATCTTGCGAATAACTAGACGTATAAAATTACGGGATATAACAATAACCAGACCTCATGATCATAACTTATCCGTAATACCTACATAGTCATACAAGACTTATAAGCACATTTCTGGGCCATTATGACTTCTTCCCGATTAACTAAACCTTACTCAATTCCTGGATGCGTCATAGGCCTATTTTCTAGCATTAAGTACCTTATTAGGGATCTTCTAACAAGAATACTATTCATGTCTAACAAAACATTCCTTTAGAACACATTTCTGAATTCAACGGAGTGACGTAAGGTCGTTTTACCTCTAATTATCGTTATGGATCTTTCATCATTGGTATATCTCACCTTGAAGGAATCAATGACTATAAGATGAGATTAACAACAATAAACAAGATCAATTATGTCATAGGAACATCAAGAAACATCAGCTCCTAACATTTATAAGAGTAAAGTCATTATGGACTTCATTTGTGAAAGTATGCGTCGATAAGATCATGCCATAAGACATAAAGGGGCAGCCTTACGTACCTCGTCGTCTACTTAATCAATCAATGTCTATCCTCCTGAGCTTGAAAATCTACATTCAAGATGATTCACACTAAGGTTAGATCTTTGAAACGCTTATAGGATCAAACAAAACTATTCGGTAAACTAACAAAATTTGGGCAACACTTCCCCTATATCATCTACTTCCTCCAAATTCCAAAACAACACCCAAACATCATTAACATCCTCAACAATATCATATACTAGATATTATTTTCATATTAGACTCAAATCCATCCAAGACTGCCTTTCAACTTTCATTCATAACCAACAACTACAACACAATACTTTAGGATCTTTCTTCCACAACTATTTTCATGTTTAGGACTTTCTAAGCCTTCATATCAACCCAAAATAAGAAATAAAGTGAGAATCATACGTTATAACTTCAGGAACTTCACCTTACACAATTAACTCTAAAGCTTATCGACCACAACTTCAACTACAAGTAAGAACAAGCTCCTTCCAAGAACTAGTTAAGGATTTTAAAGCTTGGTCTTCACTTTAATTAGCTTAGGATGTTCATGGAAGGTTTGAGGTGATTGAGAGAGCTTGAGGGGTCTAGAAGAATATGATTTTTGGTGAAAAATGAGCCCCAAGGTCATGGCCCCTCGTATTAATAATCAAAGAACAAAATCTCCACCGCCTCAATTCGACGGTCACTTTCATGGACCGTGAAAAATTTCCCTAAGCATGAAAGTGGCTGTGAAATCAGTCCAGTGGTTCCTCCTCACTGTCACCTTTTCACGGTGGAAATTTTTCATTTTTACGCTCTGTGAAATTATTCATCGTCCGTGAAAATGTCCCTATTTTTCAGATTTGTATTCTGTCAGTTGCATTGGAAAGAAGACTCTCTGAACTTGAATTTACATAGGTTATGCATTCCATAACTCTACATATTCTAGGAGATATACCTCTCCCAAGTTGGACCAAAAATCCCGTAAAAAATTCTGTCAAATTTTCCCAAAGTTTCGACAAACTTAATTTCTTTGATTCGCTTCATCCCGGAACCTTTAGACACTTGCTTAACACTTGTTAAAAGTATTTCTTAACCTTATAAGGGTCTCATAACCTCTTTAGGCTTATGTTAGTTTACTTACAATAAGTGGCAAATGATCATCCCAGCTACCTCCGAATTCTATCACACATGCTCGTAGCTTATCCTCGAGCGTCTAAATGGTACGCTCAGCCTGCCCGTCTATCTGGGGATGAAATATTATACTGAGGTTTACCTGTGTCCCCAAACCTTTCTGGAAGGATCTCCTGAAATTAGTTGTAAACTGTGCATCTGTCTAAAATAGTATATACTGAAACACCATGAACTTGCACTATCTCCTTAATATATAACTTCGCATAATCCTCGGCTGAATAAGTAGTCCTGACAGGTATAAAATGTGTTGACTTCGTGAGTCTATCAATAATCACCTATATCACGTCAAACCTGCACTAGGAATGAGGTAAGCGTGTAATAAAATCCATATTAATCACCTCCCATTTGCAAGTCGGAATCTCTATGTCCTGTAACAATCCACCAGGCTTTTGATGTTCAACCTTGACCTGCGGACAATTAGAACTTTGCGCCACGAACTCCACTATATCCTTCTTCATAGTAAATCTCTCTGATATCATGGTACACCTTCGTCGACCTTGGATGAATAGAATACTTGAATAAAGAGCTTCTGCCAAAATCTACTGACGTAACCCGGTAACATCCGAAACACACAATCTGCCTTGATATCTCAAAACTCCATCTCTGGAAATCTAGAAGGGTGACTTCATTTTCTATGGGGCTGTCTCCTTGTACTGAATCAAAGAAAGATCCCCCATACTGGTGTTTCCTAACCTCAACTATTAAGGATGATGTCGCTGTATTCTGAACTGTAACTCCTGCATCACCCGAGTCCAATAATGGAAGTCCTAGGCTGCCTAACTGTACTGACCCGTTTAGTTATTATAGTGTTTTGACCCATTTAAGCTTGATGACCCTTCCCTAAGTCCTGTTAGTATGATCTAACACTTAATGAAGTCACTGGGTTTGTTTCCGCAAGGTTCGAGTCTAAATTGAGTCATTAATAGAGAAGCTAGTTAAGTTAGCGAGTTATAGTTGACCACAGTCAATGTTTGGCTAGGACGACCCCGTGTCAATATTTTGGAAGTTCCAACATATTAATATGCTGATTTTTAACTTGTCCACAAGTTTTAGTGAGGTTCCAAAGAGTTTCAGATGGGTTTGGGTTTTGTCGCGTTCGTATTCGATGTTTTCACCGTAGGTTTGTGGATTGAAACGGCTCCAAATTGACCAAATGACCTTTGTTTTGTGTGAGGTTTGAACCATTAGATCCGTATCAAAATTACAAAGCCATAGCAAAAAGAATAGTCGTGTTTCGCCTCCAGATGAGGGAGTTATGCCCTTTTTCGTTCGGGTTGTTCCTGCAGGTCCGCTGGCAGAGACCTATGGTCGCTATAGCTAGACCACTGCAGCGACCAACTAGCTGCTGTAGTGACCGATGGGGGGTAAAAAGCCCTATTTTAATCCTCCATCTCCTAACCATTACCCACAAGACCCCAAAGTCAGTTTTCAAGAGAGGAAGAGGCAAACTTCATTCCATTCCTTAGTGAAAGCATTTTGGAGGGTACGTCCCCACCTTTATTTGTTCCTTTTCCTTTTTGTTCTTCAAGTTCCATGATTATTTTAAGGTCCATCAAAGGTGGGTGAAAGTCCTAGAACCCTAAATTAGTAAACCCTTGAATAAATGATGGATTGTTGATTTTGTTGTTGATTAATCACCTAGGAGTATAGATTATCGCTTTCTAGGAAAGGAATTTGATTTCTTGTGGTTGGAATTGCATGTTGAGACTTAGGGTTCTAATAAAAATGGAAGCTTTGTTCTAAAATCTGTTGGAAAGGGTAAAATTGATTAGAAACCCATGAATTGAAGGTTAATGATTGTAGAGATAAAAGTTATGATAAATTCACCATTAAAGGATGGTTTCATCCATTGAAAAGGGTAGAAGTAAGCGACTCTTCTTCACCAAATTGTTGTTCTTGCTTAAAAACATGGTTTGTTGCTTACTTAGCATCATAACGTTAGACTTTGACCATTATGTGGCGCTTCAAAAATTGAAGGCTCGTGTGGAGTAGTTTGTGGCTCCCGTTCTGCTTTTGAGGTAGGTTGTGGCTTACTTTAGTTAGACTTTGATTAGCAAAACGTATCTATTCTATAGAATTGATGGGAGAAAGCATGATTAGGTCTACGGACATGGTGTTTTGATCGGATAATAGCTAGGTTGGTATGACTTCTGATTTTGTGGGCTCGTCGTCATTACTTTATGTACCAAAATAACAGGTGTAGTTGTATTCATATTATGGTGATTCAGGATGGATTTCTATTAGGTTGATTATCGGTGATGGTGGTTTGTTACCCTGTTATTGTGAGTAGACTTGTTACCTGAATTGTTGTATTGTAACAGTTGCACCCAGTTCTCTCTTATTGTGATACATATCATCGGAGAAAGGAAGGATAATGAATTTAGACTTGAACTATGATATAAAGTTATGACAGTACGTAGATGAAAACATAATGTATGATTTACTGTTGATGATAATATATAAAAAAATGTAACATCTTGGTAATACCAGACTTAGTTGTAAGGCGTACTTGCTATGGGTGGAAGTAAAGAGGGACATAGACTCTGATGTTGGGTGTGACAGTTTGCATGATCCATTTCATGGTTGAGTTGATCCAAGTCTTGATATGACTTGTGGCTTGTGACTTGTACATTCACTGTTGTTGTATTGGTTTGCATTGATTTACCATGTTTACACTCATTTATGCATTCATACACTCATACATGATGGAAATGGTTCGATAAGGATTCATGAAAGATTTGTGGCATGATGCCTTGTGTTTGACATTGATATTGCTAATTGTTCATAGTCCGTACATATTAATTGAACTGGAATACGTGGAGACATACATTCTGTTATGAAACCAGTGAAGAAGTTAATATAATCTTCTTGTTGAATTTTTTATCCTATTTGATGCTAGTTGTGAGCTCATGGTCCGAGGTTCATTCCGAAAACGAGTGGTACATTATGTGGATCTGTATCCGCAGTTCTTTCTGGAGCGGAGGATTTATGGCTCGGGTCAGATGAGTATCCGGAACGAGTGGTACACGAACACCATGGGTCCCCTGCAGGTCATGACTTCTGGGCAATGACACCAGTGTGCATGTGTGTACAGTGTGTATTTGGCCAGTGCACTGCATGCACTTCATCATATTTTGCATTGTACATCATTACATTTTATTCTGCATTATGATACACCCGTTGTTTTTTCTAATTTTGGTATGGTTTGTTGAATGGCTGTATATATATATATATATATATATATATATATATATATATATATGATCATTGACTGAGTGAAATTGGGGGTTAGTGATTCTACCTAGGGACGAAACTTGGACTTGTGATTATCAGGTGAGACTATTGGGACTGGATAGATTTGTGGTTTAGAACTGTGACTCTGTTATGGGATATTTTGTGACTTGGTTCGAGTATTAAGTGCCTATCTATTTATCTTGTTGGTTTTATACTTAGCTGCATGAACTAATCTTAGTCGGCCTATGATGCTTATCGATACATAGTGTTTGTACTGATACTACCTTGTTGCACCCTTTTTGAATGTAGATTGTGTTGCAGAGATTTCATCCAGACTACATCTCTAGCTTAAAGCTAGTTTGCTCGATCAGATCCGAGGGTGAGCTTTTACCCATGCCATGCCACCTGAAGATCTCTTTTTCCAAATGTCTACTTTAAATTCTAGACATTATTTATTGTTATACATGACATATATTTCATTCTTTAGACATTGCTGGTTAGAGTCCTTATACGATGACTTTCAGATTCTGGGGATGTAATAGTTAGACTTCCGCACTTCTATCATTTATTATTTATGACTTGGTAGACTATTTATTCATTCACATGTTCATTGATTGTTTAAGTATAAATGATTAAAGTAGTTAAAATTAGCTAGTGATTAAAGGGTTAACGGGTAAGGGTTCGCCTACTAGTGATAATAAAGTAGGTGCCCGCACGATCGGTAATTTGGGTTGTGACAGTTGGTATCAGAGCCGGGTTCGTGAATCTCATTGTACAGGGATATGTCTAGTAGAGTCTTGCGGATCGATACGAAGAGCTCTGTACCTATCTGCGAGAGGCTATAGGACATTTAGGAAACTTCCACTTCTTTCATTCTTTCATGCTACTTTATTGAAATTGGTATCTAGACGATTCCAATTGGTATCTTCACTTCCTTGTCTTATGCTTCCACGAATGGTCGAAACCCCTCCCCTAAAGTCTTATGCGAGTGGTTTGTGTTATGGCATGGCGTGGTATGGTACTAATACGTCTTCTTGATTCAGACGCATGATCCAAGTTCAGTTTCCAATCGTGACTTATAGTTTAGTTGTGTGGGTTGTAATTTAGACCCGGTTATTGTGTTTGCATAATCTTGTAAAGAAGAGAACATTGGGTAAATTAATCTCCACCATTATGAAGGGAATAATTGGTATCTGACTGTTATGACCCTCCCGGTAGTTATAGAAATCTTGACCACCATAGCCTGTAACACCTCTCCGAGAGTAGAATGAGCTAATAGAATCTCAAATGTAGAATTTTAAGAACTGAAAACTTGGCTTGTTTGTGATTATGGTTTGGTTGTATTGAGTCCATTTGGGGATGACGTGGGAAATTAAACCTCCGTTTGGGATTCCGAGGCCACAAGTGAGTCCGTATGGTGTTTTTACATTAATGTGCATGTTTTGTTTGTGTGTGTGAGGCCTCGGATGAAGTGTTATGTAGTAAAGTGAAAAACTATGAGAATTGGCAAGCTTACTAGCTCAGTGGGACCGCTGTAGCAGCGAAGTACAGCTGCGGCGGGGCCGTTATAGCGGCGGTCCTATCGCCGCCGCAGTCAGACGAGATTGGGTGTGTCCGCTATGGCGGGCACTGGACCAATGTCATGAGAGCGCTATGGCGGAGCCATGCCCGCCACAGTGGAGGATGACTTTTGGGGAATGTCCGCTACAGCGGACACTTGCCCGCTATAGCGAGACCGCTACAGCGGGCACTTACCGATTTTAGCGAGACCGCTACAGCGACGGATTGACCGCCGCAGTGGTCGACGAAGAACAGTAGCCATGTTTTATAACACTTAGTCTGAATTATTTATTCTCTTAAATCCAACATAGTTCCGAATAAACACCTAGGTAACTTGAAGAGTTCTTGAATTTGTTTCTTCTGGAGGTGAGTTCCCTTGCCTTATCTTATGAGTATCTATCATCTTAGGCTTGAATAAACTGTGCAAATGTATGGGGACTAGCTGGAAAGATGAGTTTCTATCTTAGCATTAAGAATTGAATAATAGACTTAAGATATTAGTTTAATTGTGAGTCTTGCCACTAGTAAGATGGGATTTCATGAAGTAGTAAATTATAAGCTTGAATCTCTAATCTAGACTAAGATTGATTAAGGATAAAAAGGGGGATCGTTCAAAACAAAAGCTAATAATTTGAGAGTTATGTTAAGGTTCTACAATGTGAAGTTGACTCGAGGGTTATTTATGAATTGGTAAGTTCTAGTATGTCATAGGCTATAGGGGACATTGGTTGGACACCAAAAATGAAGACTCCAGTGGTTATCGTGTTACTTCTGGCTGGTGAGAGACGATATTATTTATTGTACTATATTTTCGTATTTACCTATCTGGTTATTGAGCATACATATATTTTTGTTGGTTGGTGTTCTTGGTAGTACGACATCTTGCTATGGTAAGGCTTATTTCCAAGATCTCTGAGTTAAGTTCTGTCGTATTAAAGTAATAGTGATCTTAGATAAATTAGTTATCTAAGTCAGAAAGGGGTTAAGTATGAACTTTGTGAAGTAGGTGTCTGAGTCCTGGTTTGTTGAGATAGATATGAGGAATAATTAATAAATTGATGGTAGTTGAGATTTGTCTAATAGTAGATATATTGTTGTGACTTCTTGATAAATAGTAAATTTGTCATAATGTGAGAAATATAAGGAAGTTAAATAGTTCCGATAGGACGAGATGTTACGAAGAGTATCCTAACGAATTAGTCTTGAGGAAAAAGGGTAAATGAGTTAGTGGAATAGATAAGGTTGTTGGCTTTCACGTGGTCCTTTTTTAGTATTAAGTAAGTGATAGCATCAGAGAGTTTGGGTAAGTCTGTGATAAACTGTTACTTGGCTTGAATGGTTGATAGGTAAAAGGTTGACATAGTAGTATTAAACAAAGCATGTCGAGATATGAAATCTTAGCTTACTGATCTAAGAAAGATTTGCTAATTGCATTGGTAATCATAAGGGTCTAGAGCAGTTGTAATCAGTAGAGGTATGAATTGTGATTAGTATCATCAAACTTCGATATATTAGCTGACGCATATATGTTGTAGTAATTCTTGTGGTAGGTTTGAGTACAGGAATATGGAAATTGGGTCTCTGAGGTAAAGTTAGAAAGAGTTTTGCTTAATAAGATGAACGGATAGTGGTTAGGGCGCACTTGGTGCCATGGAGGCTTCCGTGTGGTTATAATGCATGTCCTTGGGTTATTGTCAACCTTCGTACTCCCCTTCTTCGTTCGGGGATGAACGATGAGTAAATTGCTAGATGATGTAATGATCTGTTTAGTTATTATAGTGTTTTGACCCATTTAACCTTGTTGACCCTTTCCCAAGTCCGGTTAGTATGATCTATGACTTAATGTAGTCATTGGGTTGTTTTCCGCAAGGTTCGAGTGTAAATTGAGTCATTGATGGAAAAGCTAGTTAAGTAAGCGAGTTAGAGTCGACCACAGTGAACATCGGGTTAAGATGACCCCGTGTCAATGTTTTGGAAGTTCCAACATGTTAATATGATTATTTTGAAGTTGTCCACAAGTTTGTGTGAGGTTCCGAAGAGTTTCAGATGGGTTTGGGTTTTGTCGCGCTCGTATTCGATGTTTTCGCCATAGGTCTGTGGATAGAAACTGCTCCAGATTGATCAAACGACCTTTGTTTTGTGTGAGGTTTGAACCATTAGATCTGTATCGTAATTACGAAGCTATATCATAAAGAATCGTCGCGTTTCGCCTCCGGATGAGAGATTTATGCCCTATTTCATTCGGGCTGTTCCAGCAGGTCTGCTAGCAGCGACCTATGGTCTCTATAACGAGACCGCTATAGCAACTGACAGGGGGCAGGAAGCCCTATTTTAATACTCCATCTCCTAACCATTACTGTTACACCTCGGAAAATTCCTCGTTGATGCACAATGAATAGACGAATGAAGAGCACGAAGTATATGGTATTTCAATAAGTAAGGAATGACATTTGATGACCCTAGTTGAGATTTGCATAGACATTCGGAGTAAGAGGAGAAAGTTTGCCAAGAAAGGGCAAGGTATACGATATGCATTGGAAAGGATTTACGAGTAACAAGTTAATGATGATTTAATATTGTCTTGGAGAAGAATTACAACGTCTCTTAGATCATTAATAAGATGTTAAACAAGTATCAAGAAGGTTCCATAAGGATTGGAGATCAAACGAAGTAACGAGAACAAGATTAGAGAAAAGATGGGTTCCACGGCCGATTATACGGTCCGTATGATGGTCCGCAGAATCGTCACAGTGAAGTCCCTCACTGGTGGGATTATACGGTCACTTATATGGACTGTATAAAATTATACGGGCCGTATAATGTGCCGTATAATGGTCATAGAAGCGAGATGTTGAAGGGGCAATTTCACGGTCACTTATACGGACCGTATAAGTGTCTATATAATTTCCCGACGGATCAGATTTCTAAGTTATTAAAAAGGGACCAAGTTCATTATTTCATTTCATTTTCACCGAACACTTCAAGAACTCTCTCTAGAACCTTCTCCACTCTTCATCCATAAGAACACAAGAGAAATTTATGATCAACTTCATCAAACTAAGAAAACCAAGTGTAAGAAACTCATTAGATATCATCCAAGTCAAGAAATTTCATTGGAGGTGAACTAGGGTTTTGGCTCAAGTGAAGTATTTCCACCCAAGGCTTATTCCTACAACATCTAAGGTAAGTTTTATGGTATTTGCATGTTGTTTAAGGTATTGGGAAGTTGAAACACTTGGATTGTAGAAGGATATAGAAAATGGGTCTTGAATGTGAGAATAGTGATGTTTGTGAGTAATAGCTTGCGTTGAGTAATGATTCTTGATATGTTATGATTATTATCATGTTATAAATGATATTGAGAATATGGGATAAACATTGTATATGAGCGAAGGTAATAGTGTGCTATGACCATGGATGATTCGAAGTGAATTGAGAAGCAAGGATAATGTAGGTAAATAAAGACTATTGTTATGATGTTGTGAATGTATTATTGATGTTTGGGAGTTGATAGATGATAAGGAGGAAGTCGTATAAATAAAGGAGATGCTGCCAATTTTCTCTAGCTTTAAGTCATGTATGCTAAGCTATCGCTTTTCTAATGATAGTATAACTCTAATAAAGGTAGAAATGTGAGCATTGAAGGAGAACGTGCAAGTGATAGAATAGTTGAACGGAAAGCTATGTAAGGCTAACCCTTCTTTCATAAGGCATGGTTCTTTGGCCAAATATCTAATCTTCTATGAGCCTATGATGTCCTACAAATGATTCTATCTTTAAAAGCTACTAAGCTCATGATTCTCCATATGTTACGATTGTACTAAATACCTCTTATGATAAGTAATCCTCTAGGGATAGATGTAATGAACGACGACAGTAATGATGCTAAAGACGCTGATGAGCTTTTATGTATATGTGCCTATGTATAGCTATTATGAAACCCCGAGCTTATATGGCCGACTAGAATATATATATATATATATATATATTGCGCGAGCACTACTGCAGTTGGGTACGGACAACCCTGAGCCTTGGTAGGGCCAGGTATGTGAAACACCGAACCTTCGTGGTTGGGTATGCTATGTAAATGATGTGTATATGAATATGAATATGTATATGAATACGAAATTGGATATGAAATGTAAATGAGTACGGATATGAATACGGATACGGATATGGATGTATGTACACAATCACGCATTAGAAATTGAAAGTCCCTATGAAAAGCAAGTAATCGTGTGTGACAATGATACTACTATCTCCCATCCGATGCTATTTCTTATGCTGTCTATTATGCTTTCATAATGATGTTGATCATGCTTTATATACTCAGTACATTCTCCGTACTGACGTCCTTTTGTTTGTGGACGCTGCGTCATGCCCGCAGGTGGCCAGGGAGACAGACTTAATCCATAGCTTTATTACCCAGGGACTACATAGCGGAGTTCCATTTCATTCGGAGTTACAACTTTTGGTACTTATTCTTTTGTGTACATATTTATGGGCATAGCGGGGTCCTGTCCCGCCTATATGATATGACATACTCTCCTTAGAGGCTCGTAGACATGTTTATATGGTTAGATTTGTTTGGCCTTGTCGCCCTATATTTTGGATATCATTTTGTTAGCCTCGTCGGCTTATGTACATCTATATGGGCATTGTTATTGATGATGATATATATGTATTATTGCCCAAAGAAATTAGTATGAATAATGGATGGAAAGTATGATTTAGCTATGTAGCTCACCTAGATGTAAATGTGAAAGTATGATAAGAGGTGCCCGGGTGGATTAGCGCTGGGTGCCCGTCGCGACCCTCCGGTTGGGTCGTGACAAATGTGGTATCAGAGCAGTTCTGTCCTAGGGTTTATCTACGAGTCGTGTCCAGTAGAGTCTTGGTTATAGGTGTGTTGCGCGCCACACTTATAAACAAGAGGCTGCGGGCATTTTAGGAATGAATGACCTTCTTTCTTCATAAGATCGTGCGATAGAGCTATGACATAAGAACTTCTTTTTCCTTAACCGTGTGTTATGTATTTCAGAAATGCCTGTAAAGAGAAAGGCTATGGCAGCCCAAAAGGGCAAGACGGTGGCAGAAAAGCGGGCTGAAAAAGCATCGCCAATAGTTGTAGAGGAAAGTGAGTCCCAGAATGCGGCTCAATCTCAGTCCCCCCATTCAGTGCCTATTTCTGAGGAGCGTGAGAGAGCCTCAGCCTCATCTACAGCACCTCCGGCTCCTCCACCGGATGCTTCAGGACAAGATGTAAAAGCGGTCATTCATTTTCTTACTCAATTGGTTGTTGGCCAGACTCAGCGGCAAAGTACAGGGCAAGGTGATAGGGCTGTTAGTGCAAGGGCCCGTGACTTTATTAGCTTGAACACTCCGGAATTCTTTTGATCAAAGCCGGATGAGGACCCTCAGAATTTTATTGATGGAATGTTGAGGACGCTTTGGTTGATACATGCTTCGGACACCGAATCGGTGGAGTTAGCGTCCTATAGATTGAGGGATGTTGCGGTTCATTGGTACACAGTTTAGATGGTTTCACGGGGAGCCAATGCGCCTCCCCCAGTATGGCAAGAATTTGTAGATGCCATCCTCCGACATTATTTGCCTCCAGAAGTTCGGTGAGCTAGAGCCGATAAGTTCTTGAATTTGAGGCAAGGAAGCATGAGTGCTTTAGAGTATAGTCTCCACTTCAATTCTTTGGCCAGGTATGCTTCGGCCATGGTAGCGGATATGGGTGACCGAGTGTACCGATTTGTGAAAGGTCTAGGGCCACATTGATGGATAGGTGCTTGACTGCGTCCCTTCAGGACAATATGGATATTTCAGGCATTCAAGCCCATGCTCAAAATTTAGAAGAAATCCTACAACAACAAAGGAGTGAGCGTGAGCATGATAGGGGACATAGCAAGAGGGCTAGATCTTCGGGTCTGATGAGTGAGTTTAGAGCCGGGCACAGACAACAGTTTTCTAGGCATTCAGGCTATTCTATGACTAGTGCGCCTCCACAGTTTTCAGTCCAGAGATTTTATAGAACTACTCATTCCGAGCCGAGTCAGAGTTTTTCCGGTTCGCAGTTCAGAGGTGATTCGAGTCAGGCGAGGCCAACCATGTCATGATGTTCCCAGTGTGGGAAGTTACATTGGGGTCAATGCCGATTAGGTTCAGAGGTTTGCTATTCATGCGGTCGGCTGGGCTATATTATGCGCGATTACCCCTCAGTTGGTAGCAGAGGTAGGACCCAGCCTTCAGGGTCGGTAGCTGGATCTTCATCATCTATACGCCCTATGGGGCCAGGTTCACATGCGCCGGTCGGTCATGGTAGAGGCAGAGGGAGAGTCCCTAGTTCTAGCGGTCCTCAGTACCGTATTTATGCTTTGGCTAGATGCCAAGATCTTGAGTCTTCTCCTGATATGGTCACAGGTATATTATCGGTATTTTCTCATGATGTATATGCTTTGATATATCCGGGCTCCACATTGTCATACGTTACTCCGTATATTACGGGTCGATTTAGAGTCAAATCGGAGTCGATCAAACCTTTTGAGGTGTCTACACCCGTTGGTGATTATGTAATAGCTAGCCGAGTATATAGAAACTGCATAGTTGTGATTTGTGACCGTCGTACTATGACTGACTTGCATGAGTTAAAAATGGTGGATTTTGATGTTATTATGGGCATTGATTGGTTGGCTTCTTTCTATGCCAATGTTGATTGTAGAATGAAAATGGTTCGTTTCCAATTTCCAGGAGAACCAGTTTTAGAATGGAAAGGGAATACTGCGTCACCAAAAGGTAGGTTTATTTCCTATCTAAAGGCAAGGAAAATGATCACAAAAGGTTGCATTTATCATCTAGTTCGGGTTCAAGATGTAGAAGCTGAACCGCCGACTATTCAGTCAGTCCCCGTAGTGAATGAGTTTCTGGATGTATTCCCAGAAGAGCTTCCAAGCCTCCCTCCCGAGCGGGAGATTGATTTTGCTATTGATGTGTTGCCAGACACCAAGCCTATATCTATTCCTCCTTATAGAATGGCTCCCGCAGAACTGAAAGAGATGAAGGAGCAATTGAAAGACTTGCTTGAGAAAGGCTTTATTAGGCCTAGTTCATCCCCGTGGGGAGCACCCGTATTTTTTGTCCGAAAGAAAAATAGCTCCCTGCGAATGTGCATTGACTATCGATAATTGAATAAGGTGACGAATAAGAATAAATATCCTATTCCGATGATTGATGACTTATTTGACCAATTACAAGGCGCCAAATGGTTTTAAAAGATATATTTGAGGTCCGAGTATCATCAGGTGAGAGTTGGGGAGAAAGATATCCCTAAGACAGCCTTCAGAACAAGATATGGCCATTTTGAGTTCCGAGTGATGTCATTTGGACTAACTAATGCACCGGCAGTATTTATGGATTTGATGAACAACGTGTTTAGACCCTTCCTAGATCTATTTGTGATTGTATTCATCGACGACATCTTGGTGTATTCTAGATCTGAGGCAGAACATGCGGATCATTTGCATACTGTCCTTAGAGTGCTTCAAACTCGAGAGCTATTCGCCAAATTTTCTAAGTGTGAGTTCTGGTTGAACTCAGTGACATTTCTGGGGCACATTGTTTCAGCCGATGGTATTCGGGTAGATAGCCAAAAGATTGAGGCCGTGAAGACTTGGCCAAGGCCCACAACTCCTACGGAGGTTCGTAGCTTTCTGGGCTTAGCAGGTTATTACAGGAGATTTGTTGATGGCTTTTCTTCTATTTCTGCACCACTCACAAAGCTGACCCAGAAATCAGTAAAGTTTCAACGGACAGATGCTTGTGAACGTAGTTTCCAAGAGGTAAAAGACAGATTGACTTCTGCCCCAGTCCTGACACTTCCAGAGAGGTTAGAAAGCTATGTTGTTTATTGCGATGCTGCAGGTGTTGGGCTAGGCTGTGTGTTGATTCAACATGGTAAGGTGATTGCGTATGCTTCAAGGCAATTACGGAAATATGAGAAGAATTATCCAACCCATGACCTGGAATTGGCTGCAGTGATTTATGCATTAAAGATGTTGAGACATTACTTGTATGGTGTTCATGTGGATATTTACACAGATCATAAGAGCCTTCAGTATATCTTCAAGCAAAAAGAGTTGAATTTGCGGCAACGACGATGGTTGGAATTGCTAAGAGATTACGATGTGAATATCCTATATCACCCCGGAAAGGCAAATGTTGTGGCTGATGCTCTTAGCCGTAGATCCATGGGAAGTTTGTGTGATGTAGGACCAGAGAAAAGAGAAATGGCTCATGAGCTCCAGCAGTTAGCTAGCCTAGGAGTTCGAGTAATGGACTCAGGTAGCAGGGGAACTACCATTCAGAATTCAGCAGTCTCGTCGCTAGTAGTGGAAGTGAAAGAGCGATAATACGAAGATCCTATGCTAATGCATTACAGAGATACACTCCCTCAGAAGGAGAAGTCATCATTTGAGATCTCAGGAGATGGAGTTCTTCGATGCCAAGGCAGATTATGTGTTCTTCATGTGGCAGGTTTACGCCACCAAATATTGAGGGAAGCCCATTGCTCCCGCTATTCTGTCCACCCCGGAGCAACGAAAATGTACCATGATCTTAAATCTATGTATTAGTGGAATAGGATGAAGAATGATATAACGGAATTTGTAGCTCAATGTCCCAACTGTCAACAAGTGAAAATCGAGCACCAAAAGACGGGCGGATTGTTGTAAGCTATAGAAATTACAACTTGGAAGTGGGAAGTAATTAACATGGACTTCATTACAGGCTTACCCCGTTCTCGACGTAAGTATGATTCTATATGGGTGATTGTGGATAGACTCAGAAAGTCAGCTCATTTCTTACCAGTCAGAGCTACATATGTGGCAGAAGATTATGCAAAGCTTTACGTTACAGATATAGTGCGGCTTCACGGTGTTCCGGTATCCATTATCTCCGATAGAGGGACTCAGTTTACAGCTAATTTTTGGAAGTCCTTCCAAAAGGGTTTGGGGACTCAAGTGAGCCTTAGCACGGCATTTCACCCGCAGACTGATGGACAAGATGAACGTACCATTCAGACTCTTGAGGATATGTTACGGGCATGTATGATAGATTTTGGAGGTAATTGGGATGATCACTTACCACTCATTGAATTTGTTTATAACAATAGTTATCATTCTAGCATCCAAATGGCACCGTATGAGGCTTTATATGTGCGAAAGTGTAGATCCCCAATTGGGTGGTTCGAGGTAGGAGAGACTAAATTGATAGGGACAAACTTGGTCCAGCAAGCTATAGAAAAAGCTAAGCTCATACAAGATCGGTTATTAGCAGCCCAAAGTCATCAAAAGTCCTATGCAGATAATCGTCAAAGGGACTTAGAGTTCCAAGTGAAAGATTGGGTATTCTTAAAAGTGTCACCAATGAAGGGCGTTGTGAGATTTGGCAAAAAGGAGAAGATTAGTCCCCGATACATTGGGCCTTATGAGATTGTGCGCAAAGTAGGCAAAGTGGCTTATGAATTAGATCTACCTCCTGATTTGGAGTCAGTTCACCCAGTTTTCCATGTCCCGATGCTTCATAAATGTGTCGGAGATCCTACTAGGATCGTGCCAATAAATGATGTTCGAGTGACAGGAAAGTTGACTTATGAAGAGGTACCCATTGCCATATTAGATAGGCAAGTACGGAGGCTTAGAAACAAATAAGTGGCCTCAGTAAAGGTTTTGTGGAAAAACAATAACCAAGAAGAAATGACATGGGAAGCGGAAGAAAATATGAAATCCAAGTACCTGCACTTATTTCAGCCCCTAAAAGAAATCCAAGATGAGACATCAAGATCATAAGGTATGTATGTTTTCCTTTTTATGCATTTGGGTCGTGTGTGGCCAAACTCTATTGCTATTATGTTGTGGCCCTGTGAGGCATTGTTATTATCGGCTGTTGTGATAGGATGGTAGTGCCATATTACTGGGGAAACTCTGGCAAATGTTTTATAGAATCCCCAAGGACTTGACATTCGTGGACGAATGTTCTTAAGGGGGGAAGAATGTTACATCTCGGAAAATTCCCCATTGATGCACAGTGAATAGACTAATGAAGAGCACGAAGTATATGGTATTTCAATAAGTAAGGAATGACATTTGATGACCCTAATTGAGATTTGCATAGACATTCGGAGTAGGAGGAGAAAGTTTGCCAAGAAAGAGAAAGGTATACGATGTGTATTAGAAAGGATTTACGAGTAACAAGTTAATGATGATTTAATAGTGTCTTGGAGAAGAATTATAACGTCCCTTAGATCGTTAATGAGGTGTTAAACAAGTATCAAGAAGGTTCCATAAGGATTGGAGATCAAACGAAGTAACGAGAACAAGATCAAAGAAAATATGTCACACCCTAGCAATGGTAGGGCATGACGGGCACCCGACTCTCATCAGAGTCGAGCGAACCCTTAGACAATCACTCTATTAAAACCTGTCATTTCAAAAACTTTTAAGAACATAAAATTTTTCCAAATTGAAATCATTATCTCTATAACGATTATGAAAACTTTCAATCAATATGTACTTTAGACCAATCTAAATCATCTAAAATACATACTCTTTTAAAATCCACAAAGGACTCAACTAACATCACTTTGTCGACACCTCGACAAACATACTACAAAACACTTTCTGCAAAAGTCTCTAAGAAGTGAACTGAACATTATGAGTCAGGACAGGGCCCTGACATACCCGTAATCATACATATCTATACATGAATCAGCACAGCTCCAGAATGAGGTGGAACTTGCCAATCCCAGCTAACGTCCAAGCATCTTAGCTATACACTTAACCTGCCAAACAATCTGGGGCTGCGGGCATGAACGCAGCGTCCCCAGGCAAAAGGACGTCAATACGGACAATGTACTGAGTACGTAAGGTGGTAACAAATCATAATCATAATTTGATTTAGGAGAGAAGAGATCACAATCAACTCAATACCTGCAGCCTTTGCTGGAAGAAACATAAATATATACACGAAGTCTCCAAAACAATCTTTAAGTAAATAATGCAATCCAACACACATTCTTTAAGTAAATAATGCAATCTCACACGCATGCCGCTTCCAACACGTTAACAAAATGGTCCCTTCGGACAGCCGCTTCCGGCTAGTATCATAATAGTCCCTTCGGACGGCCGCTTCCGGCATAATAATGATGGCCCCTTCGGGCAGCCGCTTCCGGCTTAATAATAATGATGGCCCCTTCGGGCAGCCGCTTCCGGCTTAATAATAATGATGGCCCCTTCGGGCAGCCGCTTCCGGCTTAATATCACAATCATGTCAACACAAATTTAATCCACAAATATCAATACAAAGAGATGATGCTATGGAATCTAAACATAAATCGTAAATGAAATGAAATAGTAAAACCTCGCACCCCCTTCGGAGTGGTTTTGAAAATAAAACTTTATGTTTCCTTTGGTATAAAACTAATTTCCTCGAAATCATTAGTAAAACCATATACACAACTCAACTGGCACCTTATGGGTGTTCCCTTCGGAACAGAATAGGAGTACTATATCAATAAACCATCACAAGAAACATTTAGACCTTACTCGTCTAAGAATGCAATCATATGGAGTACATATAGAATGAATAGCACGAGAATCATGAATCACATTCGGAACCTATGAATAGAGTTACCCAAAAGTTCATATCATTCATCACTTACATCTAAGACATGCCAAAAGAAAGAAGGGTTAGCCTTACATACCTTTAGCGCTTATCCGCCACACAATATATATAAGCTGCCCAATAATGTCTAAACCTATATTAAGACATCAAGAGCTACGGTTAAACTACGGGGAGATTCAAAACGTATTCTAATGTTAGTAACTCCTTTCTAGATGTTTAGACGTCGTTTTCCTTATATCGAAACCAACTACATACAACCAATCCAACATCAATAATCATACATTCAATACCAACCCGGACAACCCACATAACATTCCAAACAACACACATTCAATAACTATTCACATACGGCTACTACATTCTCAAGTTACTCCTAATAGTCCGTAGTCTTAACGTTTTCATGTAACAACTTTACAATAGCCCAAACAACATAAATGCAGTATATATTCTTAGCGATCATTAATTTTCCAAGCGCAACAAGATCAACAACAACGTATCAAAACAGCCCATACCTTACAACACTCGATAATAGTTACATGCTATTATGACACATCCAATTCATTCTTGTTAGTCTATAGTCATAATATTTTGTCAAAACGATTTTATAACAGCCCAACCAACATTCAATACAATGCATAATCTCAATTATCATCAATCTCCCAAGCTCAATAATAACAACAACGACACATCCAAAACAATCCCTAACCGATCAACACAAAGGTGCCCGAAATTCTTGCAAACGTTTACGAACATACCAATCAACCACATACGATTCTTACACATTATTTCTTATATTCTTTTCATATAATTTCAGTGAAATACGACCAGCAGTCACACGACAACTACATCATCAATTCATACGCAAATGAGCTACATTGTCATCACTATAATCTTTACAACAACCCACAAACAATTTTAGTTCCAACTCTAACCATTAAATACCTTCATTTCCATCATAAAATTCATGACAACAACCATCAAAATACCAAGTAAAATCAGTTCGCTATCTTCCACACAAAACAGTTCACTACACGGCTTCAATTCAACAAAAATAACAACATGTTCATATCAACACAACTTCACCTTTAACCTCCCAATTCTTTTCATTCTTTTTACCATGCAATATATGATAGCAATGACCATAATTACTAAATAAAATCAGTCCATTATTCCACACCAAACAGCCCCCTACGGCTTCCACAATGCTTCAACATCAACACACAATTTCATACATGCAATTCACATTTACACATGCACAACATATCCAAATCACCTTAAAACAGCCCCTATGGCTTCAACAACATTCCAACACCAACATTCATAATTTCATACATGCAATTTATATTTACACATCTACCATACGTTTAAATCCTTACTAAAACGTGTAAAAAAAAATGAGCAGCCCTTACCTTAACAAATTGGCTTCTTAGCTTGGCTAGAGTTTGATGACTTGAACTAATACTTGTTCTTGTTGCTCCAATGGCTACTCCACGTTGCTATGCACCTTCCTAAGGGTTGAAACACCTTGGAATTTTTATTTTTTTTTAATCAAAATGGAGAGCTCAAATCTGGCCGTGAGCTTATAGGAGCTTGCATGGCATGTTTATGGTTTCTCCTTCACTTGAAACATAATGGTGAATGTGTAGAACACTTTAGGGGTTTAATGGTGAGAATGAAATGGAAGAGCTGTCCGTGTTTGGTGGTGGAACAGCCATGGATGGCCGTGGCTCTCTTTCCTCTTCACTTGGTGAAGATGAGAGCCTCTCTCTCTAGGTTCACTTTGTGGGATTGGGAAGTGAGTTGTGGCTGCAACTTTGGTCAACAAAGAGACCATTTTGCTGCCCAAGAGGGTCTTACACGTCCCCTAACCCAAGCATGGGCAAAAAATCTGATTTTTTCATGTGGTAGTGGGGCCCACACGGCCATTAGTGCATAATTAGTGAATATTTAAGTCTTAATCCCCACTCAGCCCGACTTGCATCGTCCATATCTCCTTATCCCGATATCATTTTGACGAGCGGTTTGTTGCGTTGCAAACGAGACTCGATGAAATTCATTTTAGGATTTTGAAACACCTTAAAAATCCTCATATACTAGGAGATATACCACCTACAATATAGGCTAAAATCGGGTCCGAGATTTTATTGAAGTTGTTCCGATTCATTTCGTTTAACTTCTAATCCTCTTCAAACCTCATGTAACCTCTTATACATACATATACACACTCATATACATCCATAACAATCCACATACCCGTCTCGAAAGGTTCGGAGAATCACAATAACCTTAAACATAACTAGAGAACTCACAAGGCTTCGACGAAACTCCAATCGCAAAAGTATATTCATATCTTTTGTCCATCTTCTATATCATTACTAATAATCTCAAATACTTTAAAAGGTCACTCACATTACCTCATATACATACTCATAACGCGATTTCAAATCCTTTAGGTTACCATGTCACCTCGGGATACTTAGGGCAACCATATAGATAATGATATTCTTACTAACTCGATTAACTTTCCTTGAACCTTCTTAACTCATTCTTTATTGTTTTAATTCAAGTAGCACGGATTATTATGGAGTGTAACAAAAGATGGGTTCCACGGCCGATTATACGGTCTGTATAATGTTATACGGTCCGTATAATGGTCCGCAGAATCGTCACAGTGAAGTCCCTCACTGGTGGGATTATACGGTCACTTACACGGACCGTATAAAATTATACGGGTCGTATAATGTGCCGTATAATGGTCACAGAAGCGAGACGTTGAAGGGGAAATTTCACGGTCACTTATACGGACCGTATAAGTTTATACGGACCGTATAAGTTTATACAGACCGTATAAGTTTATACGGACCGTATAAGTGTCCGTATAATTTACCGACGGATCAAATTTCTAAGTTATTAAAAAGGGACCAAGTTCATTATTTCATTTCATTTTCACCCAACACTTCAAGAACTCTCTTTAGAACCTTCTCCACTCTTCATCCATAAGATCACAAGAGAAATTTATGATCAACTTCATCAAACTAAGAAAAACAAGTGTAAGAAACTCATTAGAGATTATCCAAGTCATGAAATTTCATTGGAGGTGAACCAGGGTTTTGGCTCAAGTGACGTATTTCCACCCAAGGCTTATTCCTACAACATATAAGGTAAGTTTTATGGTATTTCCATGTTGTTTAAGGTATTGAGAAGTTGAAACACTTGGATTGTAGAAGGATACAGAAAATGGGTCTTGAATGTGAGAATAGTGATATTTGTGAGTAGTAGCTTGGGTTGAGTAATGATTCTTTATGTCTTATGATTATAATAATGTTATAAATGATATTGATAACATGGGAAAAACATTGTATATGAGCGAAGGTGTAGTGTGCTATGACCATGGATGATTGGAAGTGAATTGAGAAGTAAGGATAATGTAGGTAAATAAAGACTATTGTTATGATGTTGTGAATGTATTATTGATGTTTGGGAGTTGATATATGATATAGAGGAAGTCGTATAAATAAAGGAGATGTTGTCCAATTTTCTCTAGCTTTAAGTCAGGTATGCTAAGCTATCGATTTTCTAATGATAGTATAACTCTAATGAAGGTAGAAACGTGATCATTGAAGGAGAATGTGCAAGTGATAGAATAGTTGAACGGAAAGCTCTGTAAGACTAACCCTTCTTTCATAAGGCATGGTTCTTTGGAAAAATATCTAATCTTCTATGAGCCTATGATGTCCTACAAATGATTCTTTCTTTAAAAGCTACCAAGCTCATGATTCTCGATATGTTACGATTGTACTAAATCCCTCCACACCGAACCTTCGTGGTCGGGTATACTATGTAAATGATATGTATATGAATATGAATATGTATATGAATGCGAAATTGGATACGAAATGTAAATGAGTACGGATATGAATACAGATACGGATATGGATGTATGTACACAATCACGCATTAGAAATGGAAAGTCCCTATGAAAAGCAAGTAAGTGTTTGTGACGATGATACTAATATCTCTCATCCGATGCTATTTCTTATGCTGTCTATTATGCTTTCATAATGATGTTGATCATGCTTTACATACTCAGTACATTCTTCGTACTGGCGTCTTTTTGTTTGTGGACGCTGCGTCATGCCCGCAGGTGGGCAGGGAGACAAACTTGATCCATTGCTTTATTACCCAAGGACTACATAGCGGAGCTCCATTTCATTCGGAGTTACAGCTTTTAGTACTTATTCTTTTGTGTACATATTTGTAGGCATAGCGGGGTCCTGTCCCGCCTATATGATATGTCATACTCTCCTTAGAGGCTCATAGACATGTGTATATGGTTAGATGTGTTTGGCCTTATCGGCCTATATTGTGGATATCATTTTGTTAACCTCGTCGGCTTGTGTACATCTATATGGGCATTGTTATTGATGATGATATATATGTATTATTTCCCTATGAAATTAGTATGAATAATTGATGGAAAGTATGATTTGGCTATGTGGCTCACCTACATGTAAATGTGAAAGTATGATAAGAGGTGCCCGGGTGGGTTAGCACTAGGTGCCTATCGCGGCCCTCCGGTTGGGTCGTGACAATTACCCACAAGACCCCAAAGTCAGTTTTCAAGAAAAAAAAGAGGCAAACTTCATTTCATTCCTTGGTGAAAGCATCTTCGAGGGTAAGTCCCTACCTTTATTTGTTCCTTTTCCTTTCTCTTCTTCAAGTTCCATGATTATTTTAAGGTCCATCAATGGTGGGTGAAAGTCTTAAAACCCTAGAATTAGTAAACCCTTGAATAATTGATGGGTTGTTGATTAATCACCTAGGACTACAGATTATCACTTTCTAGTAAAGGAATTTGATACCTTATGGTTGGAATTCCATGTTAAGACTTAGGGTTCTAATAAAAATTGAAGCTTTGTTCTAAAATCTGTTGGAAAGGGTAAAATTGATTAGAAACCCATGAATTGAAGGTTAATGATTTAACAGATAGAAGTTATGATAAATTCACCATTAAAGGATGGTTTCATCCATTGAAAAAGGTAGAAGTAAGTGGGTCTTCTTCCCCAAATTGTTGTTCTTGTTTAAAAACATGGTTTGTTTCTTATTTAGCATCATATTGTTAGACTTTGACCGTTCTGAGGTGCTTCGAAAATTGGAGGTTCGTGTGGAGTAGTTCGTAGCCCCTGTTCTGCATTTGAGGTAAGTTATGGCTTACTTTAGTTTGACTTTGATTAGCAAAATGTATTTATTGTGTAGAATTGATGGGAGAAAGCATGATTAGGTCTACGAACATGGTGTTTTGGTCGGATATTAGCTAGGTTGGTATGACTTTTGATTTTGTGGGCTCGTCCTCATTACTTTATGTTCTAAAATGAGAGGTGTAGTTGTATTCATATTGTGGTGATTCAGGATAGATTTATATTAGGTTGATTATTGTTGACGGTGGCTGGTTGCCCTATTATTGTGATTAGACTTGTTAACTGAATTGTTGTGTTGTAATATGGTTGCACCTAGTTCTCTCTTATTGTGACACATATCATCGGAGAAAGGAAGGATAATGAATTTAGACTTGAACTGTGATATAAAGTTATGACAGTACGTAGATGAAAACTTGATGTATGATTTACTATTGAGGATAATATATAGAAAAATGTAACATCTTGGTAATACCAGACTTAGTTATGAGGCGTACTTGCTATGTGTGGAAGTAAAGAGGGACATAGACTCTTATATTGGGTGAGACGGTTTCTATGATCCATTTCATGGTTCAGTTGATCTATGTCTTGATATGACTTGTAGCTTGTGACTTGTACATTCACTATTGCTTTATTGGCTTGCATTGATTTACCATGTTTACACTCATTTATGCATTCATACACTCATACATGATAGAAATGGTTCGATAAGGATTTATGAAAGATTTGTGGCATGATGCCTTGTGTTTGACATTGATATTGCTAATTGCTCATAGTCCGTACATACTAATGAACTGGAATACGTGGAGACATACATTATGATGTGAAATTAGTGAAGAAGTTAATATAATCTTCTTGTTGAACATATGATACTATTTGATGCTATTTGTGAGCTCGTGGTCCGAGGTTCATTCCAAAAACGAGTGGTACATTATGTGTATCGAGGTTCTTTCCGGAGCAGAGGATTTATGGCTCGGTTCCGATGAGTATCCGGAACGAGTTGTACATGGACACCATGTGTCCCCTACAGGTTATGACTTCTAGGGAATGACACTAGTGAGCATGTGTGTACAGTGTGTATTTGGCCAGTGCATTGCATGCCCTTCATCATATTTTACATTGCACATCATTACATTTTATTCTACATTATGATATGCTCGTTTGTTTCTAATTTATGTACGGTTTGTTGAATGGTATTATGATATATATGATCATTGACTGAGTGAATTGTGGGTTAGTGATTCTACCTAGGGACGGAACTTGGACTTGCGATTATCAGGTGAGAGAGACTATTGAGACTAGACAAAATTATTGTTTAGAAGCTTCATCTTTGACTGTGACTCTGTTATGGGATATTCTGTGACTTGGATTTGACTTTTAGGTGCCTATCTATTTATCTTGTTGATTTTATACTTATATGCGTGAACAAATCTTAGTCGGCGTATGATGCGTACCGGTACATAGTATTTGTACTGATACTACCTTGCTGCACCCTTTTTGAGGGCAGATTGTGTTCAAGAGATTTCATCCAGACTACATCTCTAGCTTAAAGCTAGTTTCTTGATCAGATCCAAGGGTGAGCTTTTACCCATGCAATGCCACCTGAAGATCTCTCTTTCCAAATGTCTACTTTAAATTCTAGACGTTATTTATTATTATACTTGACATATATTTCATTCTTTAAACATTGCTGGTTAGAGTCCTTGTGCGATGACTTTCAGATTCTGGAGATGTAATAGTTAGACTTCCGCACTTCTATCATTTATTATTTATGACTTGGTAGACTATTTATTCATTCACATGTTCATTGATTTATTAAGTATCAATGATTAAAGCAGTTAAAATTGGCTAGTGGTTAAAGGGTTAACGGGTAAGGGTTCGACTACTAGTGATAATAATTTAGGTGCCCGCACAATCGGTAATTTAGGTCGTGACACTAACTGATAAAGCTCATGCACTAGCTCCCTTTTCTCTTCTCACAAGTTAGATAGACTACCCATGGATCTACAGCCAAGGGCATCCGCAACTACATTCGCCTTCCCTGGATGGTATAGATTATCTACAGCACAATCCTTGAACAGCTCCAACCATCGCCTTTGACGTAAATTCAACTCTTTCTGCTTAGAGATATACTGAAGGCTCTTATGATCTGTATAAACATCAACGTGAACACCATATAAGTAATGCCTCCAAACCTTAAGCGCATAAATGATTGCAGCTAACTCAAAATCATGGGCCGAATAATTCTTCTCATGCGTCCTTAGCTGCCTCGAAGCATAAGCTATAACCTTACCGTGCTGCATCAACACACAACCCAATCCAATGCCCGAGGCGACACAATAAATAGCATAACCCTCTAATCCCTCTAGAAGTGTCAAAACTGGCGCTGAATTCAGTCTGTTCTTTAACTCTTGAAAACTCTACTCACGAGTGTCTGTCCACTGGAACTTAGCCGCCTTCTGCGTCAATTTCATCAAGGGCACTGAAATAGAGGAGAAGCCCTCTACAAATCTCCTGCAATATCCTGCCAACCGTAAAAAACTATGAACGTCCATCGGTGTCGTGGGTCTAGGCCAAGTTTTCATGGCCTCTATCTTCTGAGTGTTAACCCTGATGCCTTCATCTGATATAATATGATCGAGAAAAGCCATGGAGTTCAACCAGAACTCACATTTGGAGAACTTCGCATACAATTTCTTATCCTGAAGAACCCTGAGCACCGCATGTAAATAATCCGCATGCTCAACCTCTGATCGAGTGTAGATTACAATGTCATCAATAAATACAATCATAAACAGATCTAAGAAGGGTCTTAATACGCAGTTCATCAAATCCATAAATACTGCTGGCGCATTAGTCAACCCAAAAGACATCACAAGAAACTCGAAATGACCATATCTAGTCCTGAATACTGTCTTCGGAATATCATTCTCTCTGACCCTGACCTGATGATAACCTGATCTCTAGTCTATCTTTGAAAAACATCTGGCACCCTGCAACAGATCAAATAAGTCATCAATTCCCTAGAGCGGATACTTGTTCTTTATCGTCACCTTATTCCACTGTCTATAATCTACACACATTCGCAACGAGCCATCTTTCCTTCTTACAAATAACACCGGTGCTCCCCACGACGACGTACTAGGACTAATAAAGCTCTTCTCGAGCAAATCTTTCAGCTTCTCTTTCAATTGCTTCAACTCAGTAGGGGCCATCCTATGAGGGGGAATAGATATAGGATGAGTATCTCGTAGCACATAAATAGCAAATTCAATATCTCGTTCAGGAGGAATTCCTGGAAGTTCGTCTGGAAACACATCTGGCAATTCATTAACCACCAAAACAGATAGAAGGGTCGGTCGTTCTGCTTTCGCATCTCGTACTCGAATAATGTGATAACTACAACCCTTTGCAATCATCCTTCTTGCCTTGAGATAGGAAATAAACCTACCTCTCGGCAAAGTAGTATTACCTTTCCATTCCAGCACTAGCTCTCCTGGAAACCAAAATCCGACCATCTTTGTTCTGCATTCAATGTTAGCATAATGGCAAGCCAACCATTCCATACCCATAATAACATCAAAGTCTACCATGTCCAACTCAACAAAGTCTGCTACCGTGTGACGATTAGAAATTATAACAGCACAGTTCTTGTATACTCGTCAAGCTATCACTGGATCTCTAACAGTTGTAGACACCTCAAAAGGCCTAATCTTCTCAGGTTCTATCCCAAACATACCAGCAATAAAAGGAGTGATCCTTGATAAAGTAGAGCCTGGGTCTATAAATGCATACACGTCATGGGAGAAGACTGAAAATATACATGTAAAAATATCAGGTGATGACTCAAAATCATTCCAACCAACCAATGCATAGATGCGATTCTGAGGACTACATGAACTGGATGCTCCACCTCTACCTCTACCACGGCCGGCTGATATCTGAGAGCCTTGCCCCGTAAGGCATATCGATAATGAAGAACTAGCTGTAGATCTTATCAGCTGAACTACACCTCCACTACCTCTTGACGGATAATCTCGCATAATATGGCCAGGCTGATCATAGGTATAACACACATCTGAACCCAAACGGCACTGTCAGCCATGCAACTTACCACATTGAGCGCATCGTGGCAGAGATGGCCTCATCCGACTAGAATCACCTTTGAACTGGGAACTGGAAGGCCTCGAGCTCTGGCCTGGCCCAGAATAAGTGGTTCTATTAAACCTTGGTCCTTCAAACTGTGAAGTTACACTAGCAGCTGAATAGGCTGAACGCCTAGGAAACTATTGTCTGTGACCACCAAGTACTCACCAAAAGACCCAAAAGATCTAGCTCGCTTGCTCGGGCCCCTATGATGCTCTCGATCGGCTCGCTGCTACTTCTTCCGCTCATCTAAACCCTGAGCATATGCCTAAATACGAGATATATCCATACCTTTCTGAAGTGAGGCTGTCATGCAGTCATTAATAAGGTACGGCCTAAGTCCAATCACAAATCGGTGTACCCGATCCTCCATCTCTGCTATAATAGTGGGAGCATGCCTGGCTAGTGAGTTAAAGAGAAGACTATACTCCCAAACACTTATATTCCCCTAGTGTAAATTCAGAAATCTATCAACTTGAGCCCGTCGGGCCTCCGCTGGCAAGTAGTGTCGTAGGAAGGCTGTTACACCTCGGAAATATCTTCCGTTGGTACGCAAGTGAATGAACTAGCGAAATACGAGTATCGGGTTAATGATGACTTAAGGGCATTTTGGGAAAGAGTTATAACGTCCCTTAGATTAGTATTGAAGTGTTAAACAAGTGTTAAGAAGGTTCCATGAGGATCGGAGATCAACCGAAGTGGCGAAACTAAGTTCAGTGACTGATGAGTTCTACGGCTCATTATACGGACCGTATAATGTTATACGGACCGTATAGTGGACCGTAAAACCATCACAGTGAAGGTTGGTTGCTGGTGGAATTTTACGGTCAGTTATACGGACCGTATAAAATTTATACGGACCGTATAACGAACCGTCGAATGGTCACAGTGAAAGGTTGCTCACTAGTAACGTTTTACGGTCAGTTATACGGACCGTAAAACTGTTTTACGGACCGTATAACGGACCGTCAAGTAGTCACAGTGAAGGGGTGCTGGGCAGACCCATTTCACGGTCTATTATACAGACCGTATAACCATTATACAGACCGTATAATGGAACCCGGCAGTTCGGTGATGATTTAATAAATAAAGACCAAGTTCATGAAAATCATTTCCACATTTCCTCTCTCTCTCTAAAACATCTCTCTACAACTTTTGTACAAGTTTTCAAGGGTATTAATCCATCAACCACATTAAACAAGTAAATCCAAGGTAGAAACCCATCAAGGATCATCTAAAGTCAAGAAACCCAAATGGAGAAAGACTAGGGTTTTACTCAAAGTGGAGTATTATCAACAAAAGCTTGTCCCTACAACTTCTAAAGTAAGATTCATGATTTTTATATGATGTTTACGGTATGGGAGAATTAAAATGCATGGATTGTAGAAAACATGGTCCACTAGGACATGAATGATGGATAGTGACGTTTTTGAGACATAGTTTGAATTGAATCATGATTGTTGTTGTATTGTGATATGAGTGTGTTATAAATGACGTTAAGATCATGAAATAAACATTGTATATGGATGAACGAAGTTGGGTGTTGTGACCCTAAATAGGGACAAATGGAAGTGAATTGAGAATGTGGATAATGTAGATGATTAATGGCCATGGAAATGATATTATAAATGTGTTGTTGACGTTTGGGGTTGAATTATGATATGGACAAATGTTGTATAGATAAAGGAGATGCTGTCCAATTTTCTCTAGTTCTAGCCATGTGCACTAGTTATCGATACTAATGATAGTATGGCCTTAATGAAGGTAAAAACGTGAGCATCGAAGGAGTACGTGCAAGTGTAGAATAATTCGACAAAGAGGTATGTAAGGCTAACCCTTCTTTCATAAGGCATGGTTCTTTGGCCAAACTCCTAATCCCTCTATATGAGCATGTTGACTACAAATGTTTCACATTCCGAGCTCATAAGCTCACTATCCTTGATTGGTACTACGAATGCGCTACGCACCTCAGGTGACGAGTAGGACTACGATATAGAAGTAACAATAACGATAATGATAGTAATGATGATGGTGATAATAATGATGCTAAGAGTGCCTACGGGCTGTTATGCTCATACGTGCCCCTGAAGGGCTATAATGAAACCCCGAGCTTATAACGCCGGGTAGAATATATGGGTATGAATATGTATAGAATATGTATACGATTTCGAAATGCGCGCACACATCTGCAGATGGTACGGATAACCCTGAAGCCTTGGTAGGGCCAGGTATGAGTAACATTGAGCCTTGGTTGGCCAAGTATGTATATGAAATACTGATCCAATGAGGTCGGGTACGCTATGTAAATGCCATGTATACGAAATGATTATGTATGTATATATATTATGTAAAAGAATGTGATGAGACTATGTATAAGAATACGAATGACGATGTGAGTAAGTAAGCGACATGATGATGACGATATTATTGTCTCCCCTCCTATGCTATTCCATATATTGTTCATTATGTTGTATATCAATGTTAATCATGCTTTACATACTCAGTATATTCTTCGTACTGACGTCCTTTTGTTTGTGGACGCTGCGTCATGCCCGCAGGTGCACAGGGAGATAGACTTGACCCATAGCTGCCTATTTGAAGATTTCATAGAGAGCTCCATTTCCTTCGGAGCCATATCTTTTGGGTACTCATTCTTTTGTGTATATAACTATGGGCATAGCGGGGTCCTGTCCCGCTCATGATATGTCATACTCTTAGAGGCTCGTAGTCATGTGTATGTGGGTAGAGATGTTTGGCCATGTCGGCCTATGTTTTGTATATCTTTTGTTGGCCTCGTCGGCCTTGTATATTTGACATGGCATAGATGCCCATGATATGTTAATTGATGATGATCGTCCAATGGGACTAGCTTGATTAATGATTTAAAATGCATGAAATGAATTATGGTTCACCTAGATGTTATGATATGCATGATAACGGGGTGCCCGGGTGGGGTAGCACCGGGTGCTCGTCGTGGCCCCCTAGTCGGGTCGTGACAAAAGTGGTATCAGAGCAGTTGAGTCCTAGGATGTGTCTACGAGCCGTGTCTAGTAGAGTCTTGGTTATGGGTGTGATGCGCGCCACACTTATAAACGAGAAGCTGCGGACATCTTAGGAATATATGACCTTCTTTCTTCATAAGAATCGTGCGATAAAGCTATGATGTAAGAAATTCTTGTTCTTAAATCGTGTGTTGTGTATTTCAGAGATGCCTAAAAAGAAAAAGGCTACAGCAGCTCAAAGGGGCAAGACGGTGGCAGAAAAGCGGGCTGAAAGAGCACCGCCACCAGTAGTAGAGGAAGATGAGTCCCAGAGTGCGGCTCAATCTCAGTCCTCCCAGACAGTGCCTATTAGTGAGGAGCACGTGGGAGCCTCAGCCCCAGCTCCAGCTCCTCCGTCGAATGCTTCAGGCCAAGACGTAAGAGAGGCCATTAATTTGTTGACTCAGTTGGTTGCGGCCCAGACTCAGAGGCCAAGCGCGGGGCAAGGTGACAGGACTGTTAGCGCAAGGGCCCGTGACTTCATTGCTTTGAAACCCCCGGAATTCTTTGGGTCGAAACTGGAGGAGGATCCCCAGGACTTTGTTGATGGTATGCTAAGGACGCTCCGATTGATACATGCTTCAGACACCGAATCGGTGGAGCTAGCGTCATACAGATTGAGGGATGTCTCAATCCAGTGGTACACGGTTTGGATGGCTTCGCGAGGAGCCAATGCACCTCCGCCGGTATGGCAAGAGTTTGTCGATGATTTTCTCCGTCACTACATGCCTCCAGAAGTTCGGCGAGCTAGGGCCGATAAATTCTTGAATCTGAGGCAAGGTAGCATGAGTGCTACAGAGTATAGTCTCCGCTTCAATTCCTTGGCTAGGTATGCTTCGGCCATGGTAGCGGATATGGGCGATCGGGTGCACCGGTTTGTGAAGGGCCTAGGGCCACATTTGATGGATAAATGCTTGACTGCATCTCTTCAGGATGGCATGGATATTGCACGTATTCAGGCGCATGCTCAGGAATTGGAGGAACACCTACAGCAGCGGAGGAATGAACGTGAACAGGATAGGGGACATAGCAAGAGGGCTAGATCTTCGGGGCCGATGAGTGAGTCCAGAGGTGGGCACCGGCAGCAGCCCCCTAGGCATGCAGGCTACTCTATGACCAGTGCGCTCCCACGGTTTTCAGGCCAGAGATTGGATAGATCTGCTCATTCAGGGCCGAGCCCGAGTTATTCAGGGCCTCAGTATAGAGATGATTCAGGCCAGTCTAGACCACCCGTGCCACGATGTTCCCAGTGTGGGAAGTTGCATTGGGGTCAGTGCCGATCAGGTTCAGATGCTTACTATTCTTGTGGTCGACCAGGCCACATTATGCGTGATTGCCCCTCAGTACAGGGTAGAGGTAGGGCCCAGCCATCAGGGTCGATAGCCGGGTCTTCAGCATCTGCACGCCCTATGGGGCCAGGTTCACATGCGCCGGTTGGCCATGGTAGAGGTAGAGGCAGAGCTCCCAGTTCCAGCGGTCCTCAGCACCGTATTTATGCTTTGGCTGGACGCCAAGATCTTGAGTCTTCTCCTGATGTGGTCACAGGTATATTATCGGTATTCTCTCATGATGTATATGCTTTGATTGATCCGGGCTCCACATTGTCTTATGTTACTCCATATATTGCGGGTTGATTTATAATTGAGCCGGAGTCTATTAAGCCTTTTGAGGTGTCTACGCCCGTTGGCGAATCGGTGATAGCTCGCCGAGTGTATAGAGATTGCGTAGTGGTGATATGTGACCGCCGTAAAGTAGCTGATTTGCATGAACTAAAAATGGTAGATTTTGATGTTATTATGGGCATGGATTGGTTGGCTTCTTGCTACGCCAATGTTGATTGTAGAACGAAGATGGTTCGTTTCCAGTTCCCGGGCGAACCAGTCTTAGAATGGAAAGGGAATACGGCGTCACCAAAGGGTAGGTTTATTTCCTATCTAAAAGCGAGGAAGATGATCACTAAAGGGTGTATTTATCACCTAGTGCGAGTTCGAGATGTAGAAGTTGAGTCGCCGACTCTTCAATCAGTTCCGGTAGTGAACGAATTTCCGGATGTGTTCCCAGAAGAGCTTCCAGGCCTTCCTCCCGAGCGAGAGATAGATTTTGCGATTGATGTGTTGCCAGACACAAATCCCATATCTATTCCTCCCTATAGGATGGCACCCGCAGAGTTGAAAGAGTTGAAGGAGCAATTGAAAGACTTGCTTGAAAAAGGCTTCATTCGGCCTAGTTCATCCCCGTGGGGAGCACCCGTATTGTTCGTCCGGAAGAAGGATGGCTCCTTGAGAATGTGCATTGATTATCGGCAATTGAATAAAGTGACAATTAAGAACAAGTATCCCCTCCCGAGGATTGATGATTTATTTGATCAATTGCATGGTGCCAAATGGTTTTCAAAGATTGATTTGAGGTCCGGGTATCGCCAAGTAAGAGTTAGGGAGAAAGATATCCCTAAGACAGCTTTCAGAACAAGATATGGCCATTTCGAGTTCCGAGTAATGTCGTTTGGGCTAACTAATGCACCGGCAGTGTTTATGGACTTAATGAACAATGTATTCAGGCCTTTTCTGGACCTATTCGTGATTGTATTCATCGACGATATCCTAGTGTACTCTAGATCCGAGGCCGAGCATGCGGAGCATTTGCGAACCGTCCTTGGAGTTCTTCGAGCTCGAGAGTTGTTTGCAAAATTCTCCAAATGTGAGTTTTGGTTGAACTCGGTATCATTCCTGGGCCATATTGTTGCAGCTGATGGTATTCGAGTGGATAGTCAAAAGATCGAGGCAGTGAAAACTTGGCCAAGGCCCACAACCCCTACAGAGGTTCGTAGCTTTTTGGGCTTAGCCGGGTATTACAGAAGATTTGTTGAGGGTTTCTCTTCTATTTCTGCACCGCTCACAAAGTTGACTCAGAAGTCAGCTAAGTTTCAATGGACAGATGCTTGTGAACGTAGTTTCCAAAAGTTGAAAGACAGATTGACTTCTGCCCCAGTCTTGACACTTCCAGAGGGAGTGGAAGGATATGTTGTTTATTCTGATGCTTCAGGCGTCAGGCTAGGCTGTGTATTGATGCAAAATGGTAAGGTGATCGCGTATGCTTCTAGACAATTACGGAAACATGAACAGAATTATCCTACCCATGACTTAGAATTGGCCGCGGTGGTCCATGCTTTAAAGATATGGAGACATTACTTATATGGTGTCCACGTGGATATTTATACAGATCATAAGAGTCTCCAGTACATCTTCAAGCAGAAAGAGTTAAATTTGCGGCAACGACGATGGCTAGAGTTGCTAAAAGACTATGACGTCGAAATCCTGTACCACCCCGGAAAGGAAAATGTTGTGGCCGATGCTCTTAGCCGCAGGTCTATGGGAAGCTTATGCGATGTGCGACAAGAAAAGAGAGAAATGACCCGTGAGCTTCAGCAGCTAGCCAGCCTAGGGGTCCGAGTAGTGGACTCAGGTAGCAGCAGAGCTACCATTCAGAATTCGGCAGTTCCGTCGCTAGTAGCGGAAGTAAAAGAGCGGCAAGGTGAGGATTCCAGGCTAATGCAGTACAGAGATACGCTCGCTCAGAAAGAGGGGTCACCATTTGATATTTCGGGAGACGGAGCCCTCCGATGCCGAGGCAAGCTATGTGTCCCCGATGTGGCAGACTTACGCCACCAGATTTTGAGAGAGGCTCATTGTTCCCGTTACTCCGTTCACCCTGGAACGACGAAGATGTATCATGATCTTAAGTCTATATATTGGTGGAATGGGATGAAGAAAGATGTAGCGGAGTTTGTAGCCCAATGTTCCAATTTCCAACAAGTAAAAATAGAACACCATAAGCCGGGTGGCTTATTGCAAGCTATAGAAATCCCAACTTGGAAGTGGGAAGTGATTAATATGGATTTCATTACAGGGCTACCTCGTTCTCGACGCAAGTATGATTCCATATGGGTGATTGTGGATAGACTCACTAAATCAGCTCATTTCTTACCGGTCAGGACGACCTATGTGGCAGAAGATTATACAAGGCTTTATGTTAAAGAAATAGTGAGACTCCATGGTGTCCCAGTGTCTATTATCTCCGATAGAGGAACTCAGTTTACGGCCAAATTTTGGGAGTCCTTTCAAGGGGGTCTAGGGACCCAAGTGCGCCTTAGCACGACATTTCACCCACAGACCGATGGGCAAGCTGAACGCACCATCCAGACTCTTGAAGATATGTTACGGGCATGCATGATAGATTTTGGGGGAAATTGGGATGACCATTTGCCACTCATTGAGTTTGCTTACAATAATAGTTATCACTCCAGCATCCTAATGGCACCATATGAAGCTTTATATGGGCGAAAGTGTAGATCCCCGATTGGGTGGTTTGAAACGGGAGAGGCCAAGTTAATGGGGCCCGATTTGGTCCAACAAGCCATAGAGAAAGTCAAGCTCATACGAGATCGGTTGTTGGCGGCTCAAAGTCGCCAAAAGTCTTATGCAGATAATTGTCGAAGGGACTTAGAGTTTCAAGTTAAGGATTGGGTGTTTTTGAAAGTGTCGCCGATGAAGGGCGTTATGAGATTTGGCAAAAAGGGGAAGCTTAGTCCCCGGTATATAGGGCCTTATGAAATTGTGCGAAAGATAGGCAAAGTGGCCTATGAATTAGACTTACCTCCAGACTTGGAGTCAGTTCACCCGGTTTTCCATGTCTCGATGCTTCGGAAGTGTGTTGGAGATCCTACGAGGGTCGTCCCAGTGAATGATATTCAAGTGACAGAAAAGTTAACTTATGATGAAATACCCATTGCCATATTAGATAGGCAAGTACGGAGGCTTAGAAACAAAGAAGTGGCCTCAGTTAAAGTTTTGTGGAAAAATAATAATCGAGAGGAAATGACATGGGAAGCGGAAGAAAATATGCAATCCAAGTACCCGCATTTATTTCAGCCCTTGGGAGAAGTCCAAGATGAGACGTCAAAATCATAAGGTATGGATGTTTTCCTTTTATGCTTATGGGTCGTGTGTGGCCAAAAATTTTCATGTTGTTATGATGTGGCCCTGTGTGGCATCGATATTATGGGTTGTTGTGACAGGTTGTTAGTGCCATGTTATAGGGAAACTCTGGCGAAATTTTTATAAAATCCCGGGTGTTCTCAACATTCGAGGACGAATGTTCTTAAGGGGGGAGAATGTTACACCTCGGAAAAATCTTCCGTTGGTACGCAAGTGAATGAACTAGCGAAATACGAGTATCGGGTTAATGATGACTTAAGGGCATTTTGGGAAAGAGTTATAACGTCCCTTAGATTAGTATTGAAGTGTTAAACAAGTGTTAAGAAGGTTCCATGAGGATCGGAGATCAAACGAAGTGGCGAAACAAAGTTCAGTGACTGATGAGTTCTACGGCTCATTATACGGACCGTATAATGTTATACGGACCGTATAGTGGACCGTAAAACCATCACAGTGAAGGTTGGTTGCTGGTGGAATTTTACGGTCAGTTATACGGACCGTATAAAATTTATACGGACCGTATAACGAACCGTCGAATGGTCACAGTGAAAGGTTGCTCACTAGTAACGTTTTACGGTCAGTTATACGGACCGTAAAACTGTTTTACGGACCGTATAACGGACCGTCAAGTAGTCACAGTGAAGGGGTGCTGGGCAGACCCATTTCACGATCTATTATACGGACCGTATAACCATTATACGGACCGTATAATGGAACCCGGCAGTTCGGTGATGATTTAATAAATAAAGACCAAGTTCATGAAAATCATTTCCACATTTCCTCTCTCTCTCTAAAACATCTCTCTACAACTTTTGTACAAGTTTTCAAGGGTATTAATCCATCAACCACATTAAACAAGTAAATCCAAGGTAGAAACCCATCAAGGATCATCTAAAGTCAAGAAACCCAAATGGAGAAAGACTAGGGTTTTACTCAAAGTGGAGTATTATCAACAAAAGCTTGTCCCTACAACTTCTAAGGTAAGATTCATGATTTTTATATGATGTTTACGGTATGGGAGAATTAAAATGCATGGATTGTAGAAAACATGGTCCACTAGGACATGAATGATGAATAGTGACGTTTTTGAGACATAGTTTGAATTGAATCATGATTGTTGTTGTATTGTGATATGAGTGTGTTATAAATGACGTTAAGATCATGAAATAAACATTGTATATGGATGAACGAAGTTGGGTGTTGTGACCCTAAATAGGGACAAATGGAAGTGAATTGAGAATGTGGATAATGTAGATGATTAATGGCCATGGAAATGATATTATAAATGTGTTGTTGACGTTTGGGGTTGAATTATGATATGGACAAATGTTGTATAGATAAAGGAGATGCTGTCCAATTTTCTCTAGTTCTAGCCATGTGCACTAGTTATCGATACTAATGATAGTATGGCCTTAATGAAGGTAAAAACGTGAGCATCGAAGGAGTACGTGCAAGTGTAGAATAATTCGACAAAGAGGTATGTAAGGCTAACCCTTCTTTCATAAGGCATGGTTCTTTGGCCAAACTCCTAATCCCTCTATATGAGCATGTTGACTACAAATGTTTCACATTCCGAGCTCATAAGCTCACTATCCTTGATTGGTACTACGAATGCGCTACGCACCTCAGGTGACGAGTAGGACTACGATATAGAAGTAACAATAACGATAATGATAGTAATGATGATGGTGATAATAATGATGCTAAGAGTGCCTACGGGCTGTTATGCTCATACGTGCCCCTGAAGGGCTATAATGAAACCCCGAGCTTATAACGCCGGGTAGAATATATGGGTATGAATATGTATAGAATATGTATACGATTTCGAAACGCGCGCACACATCTGCAGATGGTACGGATAACCCTGAAGCCTTGGTAGGGCCAGGTATGAGTAACATTGAGCCTTGGTTGGCCAAGTATGTATATGAAATACTGATCCAATGAGGTCGGGTACGCTATGTAAATGCCATGTATACGAAATGATTATGTATGTATATATATTATGTAAAAGAATGTGATGAGACTATGTATAAGAATACGAATGACGATGTGAGTAAGTAAGCGACATGATGATGATGATATTATTGTCTCCCCTCCTATGCTATTCCATATATTGTTCATTATGTTGTATATCAATGTTAATCATGCTTTACATACTCAGTACATTCTTCGTACTGACGTCCTTTTGTTTGTGGACGCTGCGTCATGCCCGCAGGTGCACAGGGAGACAGACTTGACCCATAGCTGCCTATTTGAAGATTTCATACAGAGCTCCATTTCCTTCGGAGCCATATCTTTTGGGCTCCGTGACAAAGGCCTCAGTGAAATCCTGCCATACTACTGGGGTGCATTAGCCCCTCTAGACAACTCCCATGTCTCATACCACTGGACAACAACATCTCGCAAATGGTAGAAAGCCAACTCTACTGACTCAGTGTCAGAAGCGTGCATTACCCTCAATATCCTTAGAATCCGATCGATAAAATTTTGCGCGTTCTCATCTGGTTTTGATCTAAAGAATAATGGAGGGTCCAAATAGAATACTGGAGGGTCCAAATTGATAAAGTCTCAAACCCTGGCACTGACAGCCCTATCAACGTAACCACTACCCATACCCTGACACTGTGCCCGGGCGGCCACTAACTTAGTTAATAACCGAATAGCATCTCGCATCTCCTAGCCAGATGCATTATGTGGAGGAACTTGGGGTACTGTAGCTGCAGTGTCATGCCCCAAAACTCACCCTAGATTTGACCGGCATCCGACGTCATGAACAACATCGGAAGAACCTAAACGATATAATAATAAGACTTGAACCCGCCAGGTTCAACATTCTCCTCCAACAGTTTATAAAATAAAGGTAAACAAATCATGCATAAGAATAAAATTAGCGGAAGTCTAATATAAGTAAATAGTCATAAACGTGGTAAAAACCCATTAAGTCGCACGAGACTTTGACAATCTACCCACAATTCTAACAACTATCTATGGAGCTTCTAAGAGACACAACAATCATCTAACTTCAGGACACAAGTCGAAAATCTAGAATAATAAATGAAACAGGAAGTGTCCCACGAAAAATAATGTGGGCTCACCAAATCAACAGCAGCAGCAAGTTCTCCTAAGCGTTGAGAGTATCAAGAACCTTCTCTTCTCTGTTACCTAGCATACCTTCAAAAACAACAATGGTATGCCTGAGTACTTTCGTACTCAGTGAGTGAGTCGGGGACAAAAAGTAATATAAAAATAAAATATAATAATACATAAAGAAAGCAGTTCTGAAAATCATGTGAAACCAATGTAAGAGCAGTTATTCAGTTTATGTATCTCAATAAGAATTATCAAAACAGATTATAAATCCTTTTGTTAAGTTACAACTTTTAATTATGCCTTTCAAATTGATCAGGATTGTCAACAACAGTTCCAGGAGAGAATAAGAATATCACACATGCCAATCCAGGCCCAAGAATCAATCAGATCGATGGGATGACCGTAGAGGTTCCCTTGTCACAACGCACCATACCAGAATATGGAATTCTCAGTGGCTATCTTTCCCCCCGAATAGCTAGGCATTAACCGCACTCCGGGTAGCGAACCCAGTAGTGGCCACACTTCTTCCCCAATGGCTACGAAATTACCACACTAGGATCCATAGTGGCTACCTTTCCTCCCGAGTAGCTAGGCCAAATACAAAAACAAAGTTCATAGCATAGAAGCCGATTCACAATTTGTTTCAAAGTAGTCACACCATCAAATAGCATTAAAGTTCATTATGCCATTACCAAAATCCATAATTTCATAGGTAATCTTGAAAATGTTTCACTTCTTTAAATAAGATCCCTATGTCATAGTTTCTTTGTAAAATCATCAATACCAACAATTAACCATCATCACCGATCATCTCTTATAGAAGAAAACGATTATGATTTCATATACGTATATAAAGGATAATATAATCAAGGTTTAATGTGGGCTTGTCCACTCACGCACACCAACCATAATCAAAACATGAATTACGGTTTTGTATGAGAGGTTCACCTTTTTATTCAGTATAGAACTTTTGAGAAGAAGACATACATCCATAATAAGGTTTTTAAAAGAGAGACATACAAATCACCTTTATAGTCAACATGATTTTTAAAAAAGACATACCTCAACAATCACACTACAATGGTTTTAGATGAGAAATATTAGAGCTTTAATCTAATTCTACTCATATAACCCTTAACAGAAAAACTAGGGTTTTCATGTCTAGAACGTGTTCTTGAAAGCTTCATGAATTATTCATGGATTATAATGAGTAGTCTAAACCCTTTCAATAACATCAGAAACATCAAGGATCATGCCTTTTTGAAGGAATCTCAAAGTCTCCAATGTTCCTTTCTTCTTCTCTTTCTTTAGCTTTCAAGAATCTTGGGTTTTAAAAGATGAACTAGTGTATAATAGTAGTGAATTGACGTTAGACTGATGTAGTAATGATAGGAATTGATCAAGAACTTACCTTATATGTTTTGGGGAAGCCCTAGGGTGATTTCTTCTCAAAAGGTCGGCCAAAGATGAAGTAAAATGAACGTTTAAGAAAATTTTACGTTCTGGGGGTTTTTATAGTCGAGCAAGACACGTGACGAATCGTGCGAATCGCACGTTTGACCAGTGAAACGCTGCCCTATCACACAACGTGTCCGAGGGACGTGATTTCTGGTGTTCATCTTGAGATTCGCAAGATTGAACCGCAGGTTGATCCCGCGAAACGCTCGTTAGGAAAACGGCCATAACCTTTTACTCACAAGTTCGTTTAAGCTCCACTATATACCTTTGGAAATATATTTCAAAGATCTACAACTTCTTAGGCGACGGATTTTCAAATTGGCAACGGATTTTCACGAAATTGGCCTACAAGACAGGTCAACAAATCTTAGGCGATTTTAAGAACTCTTACGTACTTCACTACTTGGTCTTGATCTTAAATAAACTATTTCCACCCAAACTCATATTGATAGGACTTCATATGCATAAAATGTCACATAACTCTTCTTCATGTCCTCCTCTGCTTCCCAAGTAGCTTGCTCAATATTATAGTTTCGCCACAACACTTTAACCGACGCTACATCCTTTGTTCTCAACCTTCTAAATTGACGATCCAAGATCTGAGCTGGTTCTTCTTTATAAGACATAGCTTCATCAATTTCAATATCTTCATGGTGCAACACATGGGAAGGATCAGGTTTGTACAATCTCAACATCGAAATATGAAACACCGGATGAACCATGGACATCTCAGCCGGTAATCGCAACTCGTACGCTACCTTCACAACCTTTTTCGTAATCTCGTAAGGACCAATATAGCGAAGAGTAATCTTGCCCTTTCTGCCAAAACGCATTACCCCCTTCATAGGTTACACTTTCAAGAAAACCTTGTCACCAACAGCAAATTCTAATTCCCTATGCCTCATATCCGTATAAGACTTTTGTCTACTGTGTGCGGTCTTAAATCTCTGCACAATAAGATTTACCTTCTTGATCGCCTCATGAACTGAATTAGGACCCAATAACTCTACTTCCGTTGGTTCAACCCAACCAATTGGAGACTGACAACGCCTCCCATAAAGAGCCTCATAAGGAGCCATCTGAATACTAGCTTGATAGCTATTATTGTAAGCGAATTCAACGAAAGGTAGGTGTTCATCCCAACTTCCTCCAAAATCGATTGCACAAGCACGCAACATATCCTCCAAAGTTTGAATAGTTCTCTCTGCTTGCCCGTCAGTTTGAGGATGAAAGTAAGTGCTCAATTTCACTTTAGTCCCCAAACCTTTTTGAAACGTCTGCCAGAAATGAGCAGTAAATTGCGAACCTCTATCAGATATGATAGATGTCGGAACACCATGCAACCTAACAATCTCCTTCAAATATAACTTGGCGTACTCTGCCGCGGCATATGACGTCTTTACAGGAAGAAAATGGCAGACTTCATGAGTCTATCCACGATCACCCAAATTGAATCATACTTGGCCCTTGTGCGAGGTAAACCCGCAACAAAGTCCATATTTATCATCTCCCACTTCCATTGAGGAATCTCAATGTATTGAGCCAAGTCACCAGGCCTTTGATGTTCAGCCTTCACCTGTTGACAGTTCAAACACTTAGACACAAAGTTAGAAATATCAACCTTTATGCTCTTATACCAATAGTGTTGTTTCAAATCCTTATACATCTTGGCGGATCCCGGATGAACCGAATACTTGGAACTATGAGCTTCCATCATTAGTTCTTGTCAAAGATCTTCAATATCAGGAACACACAATCGTCCTTGCAATTGCAAAACACTATCGCCAGTCCCAACAGTAAATGAAGTGTACTCACCCCTTTCCACTCCATCTCTTAGCATTGCCAAAAGTTTATCATCATATTGCTTGGATTTAATCCTTTCCACAATGTCAGACCGTGATGGCGTGATTCCCACTAACTCTCCATCTTCAGTTTCATCAAGTCTGACCCTAACACTAGCAAGTCTTCAAATTTCCTTCCCCATGGGGATTTCATGTGCACGCAAATAAGCCAACGTGCCCGTAGATTTTCTACTCAAAGCGTTAGCAACCACATTAGCCTTACCAGGATGATACAAAATATTCAAGTCATAATTTTTTAACAACTCCAACCACCTCCTCTGTCTGAATGGCACGACCCAGCTAGGGGCCGCGACGGGTACCCGGGGCTAACTACCGAGCACCACTCGTTCTGTCACTCATTTTACTCATTTAATGCTCTTTTTATAATCTTTATACTCATAGCGTAGGAAAATCATATTTCGTATGAAAACATAAGGTACTTTCATGTACATGTGCCCTGAGGCTATCAAAATAATATATATACAGTAGCGATCTCGTAAGACCATCTAACCCGCACTGCGTGTCTACGAGCCTCTGCTGGAGTGCTGAACATAGGAACAGGACAAGACCCCGTCGTGTCCAAAAATACATATACATGACTATACATATATACACAAGAGAATAATCATAAGCACCTCCGGGGCAATGGAGGGCTTCTAATCAGCTGACAGCTACTACGGATTTGGATCGAGCTCTCCTCCCTGTCTACCTGTGGGCATGAACACAGCGTCCAAAGAAAATGGACGTCAGTACAAATATTGTACTGAGTATGAGAGGCATAAACAACGAAATAAGACAATGATGTAAAGAAAATATCAGTATAGAACATCTGAATCTGACTGTCAAGTATAAAGAAAACAAGTCATGCCGTCTTACTCATGCTCATCATCATATCATATATGCATCATGTATAAACTGCTCGTCCATATCGGATCGGTGTGATAATAATAACATGAGTCTGCGTCCAGGCCTCCCGCGTCCGGGGTAACATCTCATGCCGCCCACTAGTGGTGTCTGCCCATGCCATTTGGCCATGGTGTATCATATAGCTGCCCGCCTTGGCGGTGACTGCCCGGCCAAATAGGCGCGGTGTAATAGTAATATAATCATATGCTCATCATAATATGCTTAGCTTATCATAATACATACATAAGGCTCAAGACCAACTATACTTTATCGGGGTGACGTAAGGTCGTGATCCCCCGATTGCATTATGGAACAATCATTGACATCCTGCCTCACCTTGAAGGAATTAGCATATAAGGTGAGTGTAAGCGATAAATAACATCATTAGAATTCCTATACTTTAACTCATTACCTTGTGTAGCTAATTGTAGACATTGGCTCATGGATAAGAAAGAAGTTACGCTATAGGATTCATGCCATTCGAAAGAAGGGACTTGCCTCACATACCTTTGTCGTTTAGCTAGCTATCATTCACTTGTTCTCCTTTAATGTCACGTCGCTACCCTCACGAGAGGATTCGTATTATCATTAGTTAATCAACTATAAGAACGCGCTACTATTTCTAGAGAAATTTGGGCAGCATCTCCTTTGTTTCTACTACTTTTCCCGTATTGTATATCAACCCTCAAGCGTTCACAACAACATTCACAATATTGCAATCAACAATCGTCACTCATATACATTTACCACAATTCACAATTTTTCTCCAATTTCTCCACATTTATGTTTATACCTCGTTATCACGTTTTATCCTATATAATACTTATTTCATGGTCTAAACATCCTTTACAACATATTCATAATCATAGCATATCAACATTTATGATTCCATTCAACTACCATTCAATTGTGACACTATTCATCCATTTTAAGACCCATCTTCTATGTTTTCCTACCATTCAAGCATCTTTGCTTTCCAATACCCTAAACAACACGATGAAGTCATGAAACTTACCTTAGATGATGGTGGAACAAGCCTAGAGTGGAATCCTTCCTTTTTGCACCAAAACCCTACTTCACCTTTCTTGGAACTTCTTGGTTTTGATGAACTTCACTTGAGTTTCACACACTTTGTTTCATGGATTTAATGTTGTTGATCATTGATTTCCTGGTTATTCTTATGGTTGAAGTGTTTGGAGAATTTTCTAGAGGGTTCTTGAGTTGTGTAGATGAGAAATGAAATGAAAATGAATGAAAAGGGTCCCTTATATTAATCACAAAATCTGATTTTTTTTTTTAACAGTAGTCGGGATGCACAGTGGTCATAAACCTAGTTTACGAACCGTATTCTAGTTTACGGTCCGTCCTTCACGACCGTATTTAAGCATATCAGAAATAGAAACTCAGGCTGAGACATGGTAATTTACGGACACAGTTTACGGGCCGTATTTCACTTTACGGTCCGTATTATGAATCGTATTTAACCATTTCTTCATTTGACAGAAAGTTGAAGTTTTTGGAATGTTGAAGGACGATGGCAGTTTACGGTCCGTAAACCACTTTACGGGCCGTATTCTATTTTACGACCAACTGGGTCCAAGTGCAAATCTGTAACTTTCTTATTTCCAAAATTCATAAATAGTCATTTCCTACTTAGTAAAACATTGCACACTCATACACTTCGTTGGTCTACTCGTTGTACGTTCATAGAGAAATTTTTGAGGTGTAACATTCTTCCCCCCTTTTGGAACATTCGTCCTCGAATGTTAAGTCATCGGGGATTCTAGAAATATTTTGCCAGAGTTTCCCCTGTAATTTGGCACTACTAACCTGTCACAACAACCCAATATCATCGCCTCACAGGGCTACATCACAACATCGACATATCTATGGCCACACACGACCAAAAGCATGAAAAATAAGCATACGTACCTCATATCGTTGGCGTTTCATCCCGAATCTCCTCTGGGGTTGAAATAAATGCAGATACTTAGACTTCATACTCTCTTCTGCTTCCCAAGTCATTTCTTCCCGGTTATTGTTTCGCCACAAGACTTTAACTGATACCACCTCTTTGTTTTAGAGTTTTCACGCTTGCCTGTCGAGGATAGCAATAGGCACTTCTTCATAGGTTAGTTTTTCTGTTACTTGCACATCATCTATCGGAACAATCTTTGTGGGATCTCCTATACACTTGCGGAGCATTGAAACGTGGAAAACTAGGTGGACTGATTCAAGCTCCGAAGGTAGATCCAATTCGTAGGTTACCTGACCCACCTTGCGGATGATTTTGTAGGGTCCAATGTATCTGGGACTTAGCTTCCCTTTCTTACCAAATCTCATCACCCCTTTCATTGGTGACACTTTCAAAAATACCCAATCATTAATTTGAAACTCCAATTCTCGTCGGCGGTTGTCCGCATAGGACTTTTTGGCTACTTTGAGCTGTCAACAACCGATCTTGGATCACCTTGACTTTTTCTATTGCCTGTTGGATCAATTCAGGGCCCACTAATTATGCTTCTCCTAATTCGAACCATCCGATTGGAGTTCTGCATTTCCTTCCATATAAAGCTTCATATGTAGCCATTTGTATACTAGAATAGTAGCTATTGTTGTATGCGAACTCAATAAGGTGTAAGTGATCATCCCAGCTACCACCGAAATCTAACACACATGCCCGCAGCATATCTTCTAAGGTTTGAATGGTACGCTCGGCCTGACCATCAGTTTGCGGAAGAAATGTCGTGCTAAACTTCACTTGCGTGCCCAAACCTTCTTGAAAAGATTTCCAGAACTTAGCTATAAACTGTGCTCCTCTATCTGTGATAATAGATAATGGAATTCCGTGGAGTCGCACAATTTCATTGAGATACAACCTCGCATAGTTTTCGGCTGAGTACGTAGTCCTAACTGGAAGAAAATGGGCTGCTTTGGTCAATCTATCCACAATCACCCATATAGAGTCATGCCTGCCACGGGAACGAGGTAATCCCACGATGAAATCCATGTTGATCACTTCCCATTTCCAGGTAGGTATCTCTATTGCTTGCAATAAGCCTCCTGGCTTCTGATGTTCAACTTTTACTTGTTGGCAATTTGGACATTGTGCTACAAATTCTGGTACGTCTCTTTTCATGCCATTCCACCGGTACATCATCTTGAGATCATGATACATTTTGGTCGCACCTGGGTGAATAGAATACCAGGAACAATGTGCTTCTTCTAGAATTCGTCGGCGCAATTCCGCCACATCTGGCACATATAGCCTGCCTCGGTATCTAAGAATTCCATCAATGGAAACATCAAACGGAGACTTTTCTTCCCCATGAGATGCGTCTCTATAACGACACAACTGAGAATCTTCATACTGTCGTTCCCTCACTTCCGTATCCAAGGACGAGGTTGTGGAATCATTGATACTAATCCCTACATCACCCGAATCTATTACACGTACCCCAAGACTAGCTAGTTGGCGATGTTCTTGAACCGTCTCTTTCCTTTCTGGCGGGATTTCACATAAACTACCCATCGATCGTCGGCTAAGCGCATCGGCTACTACATTCGCTTTTCCGGGGTGGTACAAAATGTTCACATCATAATCTTTCAACAATTCTAACCACTGCCTCTGCCGCAGGTTCAACTCTTTCTGCTTGAAAATATATTGGAGACTCTTGTGATCTGTATAGATATCGACGTGCACACAATACAAATAATGTCTCCATATCTTCAACGCATGAATCACCGCAGCCAATTCAAGATCACAAGTCGGATAATTCTTTTCATGTTTTCGCAGTTGTCTCGAAGCACATGCAATAAATTTTCCATGCTGCATCAGTACGCATCCTAATCCGACACCGGAAGCATCACAATATACAACGTAGCCATCCGGCCCTTCTGGAAGTGTTAAGATCGGCGCTGAGGTCAATCTGTCCTTCAACTCTTGGAAGCTACGTTCACAAACGTCATTCCATTAAAATTTGGCTGACTTCTGGGTTAGCTTCGTCAATGGGGGATGAAATAGATGAAAAGCCCTCTACGAATCTTCTATAGTATCCTGCCAAACCCAGAAAACTACGAACTTCTGTAGGCGTCGCAGGCCTTGGCCAAGTCTTCACAGCTTCAATCTTCTGAGTGTCGACTCGAATGCCATCATCTGAAATAATATGGCCCAAAAATGTTACAGAATTTAGCCAAAACTCGCATTTTGAAAATTTTGCATACAATTCTCGGGCTCGAAGAATGCCAAGAACAATTCTCAGATGATCTGCATGTTTTGATTCTGTGCGAGAATACACTAGAATATCATCAATAAATACTATCACAAATAGATCCAAGAGGGGCCTGAATACATTGTTCATCAGATTCATGAATACAGCTGGAGCATTAGTCAACCCGAACGACATCACCCGAAATTCATAGTGGCCATATCTCGTTCTGAAGGCTGTTTTAGGAATATCTGCTTCTCTAACTCTCACTTGATGGTAACCCAACCTCAAATCTATTTTGGAAAACCACTTGGAACCTTGCAACTGGTCAAACAAGTCATCAATTCTGGGAAGAGGATATTTGTTCTTTATCGTCACTTTATTCAATTGCCTGTAGTCGATACACATTCGTAGAGATCCGTCTTTCTTTCTTTCAAACAAGACTGGTGCTCCCCACGGTGATGAATTGGGCCTAATAAACCCCTTTTCAAGCAAGTCTTTCAACTGCGCCTTTAGCTCTTTTAGTTCTGCCGGAGCCATTCGATAAGGAGGAATAGAAATAGGCTTGGTGTCCGGCAACACGTCAATAGAAAAATCTATTTCTCTTTCTGGAGGAAGACCTGGAAGCTCATCAGGAAATACATCTGGGAATTCATTCACGACCAGAACTGATTGGAAAGTTGGCGGCTTTGCCTCGGTGTTATGAGCCCGAACTAAATGATAAATATAGCTCTTGGCTATCATCTTCCTCGCTTTAAGGTAGGAAATAAACCTACCCTTCGGAGATGCTGCATTACCCTTCCATTCAAGCACGGGCTCTCCCGGAAATTGGAATCGAACCACTTTCGTGCCGAAATCAACATTTGCATAACACGAGGCCAACCAATCCATACCCATAATTACATCGAAATCTATCATTTTTAGCTCAATCAAATCAGCTTTGGTCTGACGATCACATATCAGAATGACACAATTTTTGTACACTTGCCTTGCTGTCACGGGATCACCAACTGGAGTGAGTACCTCAAAGGGTCTAATTGACTCGGGTTTTACCCCAATACAACCAGCAACATATGGAGTAATATAAGAGAATGTAGAACCCGAATTTATCAATGCATACACATCACGGGACAATATAGACAATATACCTGTAACTACATCCGGAGAGGACTCGAGATCCTGTCGTCCGGCTAAAGCATATACGCGGGGCTGAGTGGCACCTGAAGTAGATGCTGCCCCTCGGCCTCTCCTTCCGCCTGCTGTCATCTGGAAAATCTGCCTCTTTTTCTGGAGCCCCTATCTGGATAACGCTCCTCTCTCCGTGACTGGTACTGTTCTTCCAGATTTTGGGCGTCGGCCTGGATGCGGGTAATAGTCATCCCGTCCTGGAGTGAGGCCATCAAGCATTCCTTAACCAAATGTGGCCCTATCTCACTTACAAATCGGTGCACATGGTCTCCCCTATCAGCTATCAGGGCAGGGGCATACCTGGCTAGCGAGTTGAAACGAAGGCTGTATTCTCGGACACTCATATTTCCCTGTCTCAAGTTCAAGAACATATCGGCTCGAGGCCGTCGAACCTCTGGCGGTAGGAAATGTCGTAGGAAAGCCTCAGTGAATTCCTGCCAAACCGGAGGGGGTGCATTCGCTCCCCTCGATGATATCCAGCTACCGTACCATAGGATTGCCACATCCCGCAGTCTGTATGAAGCCAATTCTACGGACTCCGTATCTGAAGCATGTATAATTCTCAGAGTCCTCAGCATCTCGTCTATGAAATTCTGCGGGTCCTCCTCTGGTTTTGATCCATAGAACTCTGGCGGCTTCAGGGTAATAAAGTCACGGGCTCTTGCACTTACCGCCCTATCTCTCGGGTCTACATCTCGCCGCTGAGCTTGTGTGGCGACTAACTGGGTCAGTAATTGGATGGCCTCTGCCATCTGCTGGCCCGGAGCCGCTGGCAGTGGAACTGGAGGTGCGGGGGCTGGAGCTGGAGCTCTTCCCTGCTCTGCCGGTCCAGGGGGAGCAGGAACAGTCTGAGGGGGAGCCTCATTATGAGATTCTTCTTCTTCTAGCTCCCGTTCAACTCTGCTGGCCGCCACCCTCTTGGCTTTCTCGGCCATCGTAGCCTTTCTCTTCGGCGGCATTACTGAAACCATAACATAGGTTTAGGAAAAGGAATATGGAAGCCTGGCAACTTAGCTCTATCGCACGATTTCAGAATGCAAAGAAGGTCACATTTCCTAAATGCCCTGTAGCCTCCTGTTTATAAGCGTGGCGCGCTACACACTCATAAACAAGACTCTACTGGACACGACTCGTAGACAAACCCCTAGGACCGAACTGCTCTGATACCACTTCTGTCACGACCCGACTAGGGGCCGTGACGAGTACCCGATACTTGTACCGAGCACTCCTTATCTATCATATTACCTTTACCTCTTAGCAAACCGTGTAAACAGAGCCATATATTTTTTTTTTGAACATTAACATTAGCAGCGTCATTCTGAACATAGGCTAACAAACTTCGTAGCACTTTATACAGCAACATTAACATACCAAAACACCATATATCTAACTATACTTGACCGACTGTACATATCTGCCTACGAGCCTCTAGACATAGTACACTATACATAGAAAGGGCCGAGTACTATCGTGCCCGAGATTATATATACACAAAATAGTACCACTGAATTAAGGCTCCGGAACGACTGGAGCGCTGTAGAGTACTGCTGGCAGAGCTCCTAAGGATCAAGTCCACCTGTCCGCTGACCTGCGCGGCATGAAACGCAGCGTCTACAAGAAGGGACGTCAGTACGAATAGTGTACCGAGTATGTAAGGCATAGAAAATAATACGAGGAGTAACATAGAGTACGATTAATAATATCATGGAGTCACAGGGCATATAACGAGGCGAGAAAGTAACCTGTGCATAGGAAGGCCCCTTTTCAGGACGGCTGTCATGTAGGCTTGTCCTTTCGTCTTTGAAACTTTTCTTTCCACACGCATAGAAATTTACATTAATATATTACTTATTCTCGCGTACAGAAAACAGTGCATTTCAGTAACGGTATCCTTTGCTCACATTTACAGACGCCGAATACAATCGGCTCCACCCACCCCTCCCCCAACGGTGTCCCAGCACATTACATCATATATGTATCATACATTATATATGTATACAGTCGCCGCGTACGGCTCTCCCATATCCCGCGTCCGGGCATCCCGCGTCCAGGATGGAATCCAGCTGAATCAGGTAGTGATATAACAGTGGCCCTTCCTTTTTCCCCGTATACACATACATATACATTTCTTATATACAATTACTTTGTCTTATATATATATACATATCCATACACGTATACCCGTTTTATATATATATATCGTATAAGCACACAAGAGAGCCAAGGAAAATCATGTATCCATTGGAGTGACACAAGGTCGGTGATCTTCGATTACATTACGGAATGCTAGTGATAGCTTTGTCTCACCTTGAAGGAACAAGTATTTTAAGGCGAGACTATCAACGGAGAATAGTGTTACAGTAACCGTAGAATGAAATCGTGGCCATTATAGATGACAGTCATAGGCTTTGGAGTCTTAGAAAACAAGGTTATAACTAGGAAATATAAATATGATTCAAAAATTTGCTTATCACTTTCACGTTTACATAGGATACTTATCTTAGTCATCTTCGTCATAGAGTCGTTCCGGTCGTACTTATCAAAGGTACATTCCCTTGTCTAACATTGTAATTATCATTATCCTCATAGAAACATTCTCGTTAGAGTAGTCATAGTACTTATCATTCGGTAATGAGATTGGGATCAAAAGTCCCCTTTGGATTTACTTCAAGTAAGTCAACCACGACTATAGGAAAATCCGAGAGTAACGGGCCCACCTCGGGCCGGATGAGGTAGCGTATACGATTTACGTATGTTACGTGTCATAGCGTTACTTGTGAGGATCTTAGGGTAATCGGGTCCCATTTATGCAAGTTCTAGGGCTTAGGAGGTCTTTCCATCATTTTGCACACTTTCTAGTTCAATTCTATTGAACAAAAAGGAGAAAACTTTAGGTGCGGATCCCGGGGAACAGAGTTGTCCCCGAGGCTTGTACCCAACTTATTACAACTAAGACATGCCATAGAAAGAAGGGTGAAGCCTTACATACCTCCTTCCGCTCCTTTTGCTATTCCAAATTCACGTCACAATTTCGTCAAAATCTGCAAATTGGTCATTTTTACCAAAACTCTCATTAGAAGACTTAGAGTTAAAATCTTAAGGAAGCACTTTGCTACCGAAATTTCGACAGCATTTCCTCTGTAAATATACCATCCTCGACATTCAATTTGGTCAAATTCTCATCAAACACAACCCGGGAATTCAAACCCGGCCAAACTATCAACATAATTCAACAACTATACTAGCGATTCACACATTTCAATCAATACACATGATCTCAATTTACCACTTTCTTGAAAATGTTCTGACTTCAATAAACATAATAATTCATATCTCTACCACATCATACTAACCACATTATTTTTCATGCATGCCAGAACCTTACATTCAATTTACATGACTTCTATAACAAGTCTCCACCTACTACAACTTCACAAGATTATTATGCATTCATTAGCCACATAGAATCCGCAACATAACCACAACCAAAACACTACATAAAATTGACTCATTCTCTTCCCTATTAACTCACAACCCACGGCCAACATGCATGTACACTACGATTTTTCCAAACTCATTCAACTTCAATTTCCTACATATCATTCACAACCAAATACTAGACAACATGATTGAAATATGATTCTTACACATACATATATATATATGCTACCTCACGGCCAACATGCTATATTTATTTCCTTCATGAATTCCATTCATTTTAACATACTACAACACATATACACCATGTATAACACATAAAACAAGATTGAAATTCACCTTTCTTCTTCAACTTCTCACTTGACTACAAGTTGGCAGCTTGAATGATTTTGAGCCTTTCTTGCTCCAACAACAACTCCACCTTGTTAGGGATCCTTAGCTTGGTATGGAATAATTTTTGGGGAAATTTTATCAATTTTCTTGGTGATTTTCCTCTTGGCCGAAAGGCCCTAAGGGTTTGGCTGCTTCTTTATTTGTTCTTGCTTCTCTTGAAGCTTCTTGAAATTTCTATGGATTATGATGAATAAAGTGACTTGGTCATTATTTAAATTGACCAAGTTATATTCCTTATGGGCTTGGACCCTATATGGCCGGTTGGGCCTTGTAATTTTTCCAAGATTATTACTTTCAAGCCCACTTATATTTAGCTAGTTTATGTAATTCATGAAGCATTTTTCCAACTTCCAAATTTGCCCTTCGTCTTTCTCCATTTTTCCACGAGTCATATTGCGAGTTTCCCCTTTTTGCCCTCGACCTTTCCTAATACTCCCACTTCAAAATTTTTATAAACAACTTGTACACCAAATAAGATCAAAATTATAATCTTGCTCTTAATCTCCCGCAATTACCTTAAATTATCCGAATGCGAAAAATGCGGGATATAACACTTCGTTGGTCTACTCGTTGTACGTTAACGGAGAAATTTCCGAGGTGTAACACTGAGGTTCAACTCTCGCTGCTTGAAGATATATTGCAGACTCTTGTGATCAGTAAAAACATCACAATGCTCACCATACAGATAATGACGCCAATTTTTCAAAGCAAATACCACTGCAGCCAATTCCAAGTCATAAGTCGGGTAGTTCTTCTCATGCTTCTTCAACTGTTGTGAAGCATAAGCAATCACCTTGCCATTCTGCATCAATACATAACCCAAACAAATTTTAGAAGCATTACAATACACTACATATCCACCAGGCCCAGAAGGTAAAGTCAAAATAGGAGCCGAAGTCAACCTTGTCTTTAGTTCTTGGAATCACAAGCTTCGGACCACTGAAACTTAGCAGTTTTCTGTGTCAATTTAATCAATGGAGAGACTATTGACGTTGGTCAAACAAATCATCTATCCTAGGCAAGGGATACTTATTCTTAATGTTCACCTTATTAAGCTGACGGTAGTCAACACACATCCTAAGGGAACCATCCTTCTTCCTAACAAACAAGATCGGGGCACCCCAAGGTGAGGGACTTGGTCGGATGAAACCCTTATCCTACAAGTCCTTCAACTGATCCTTTAATTCCCTTAGCTCCACTGGAGCCATACGATAAGGTGGAATAGAAATTGGTTGGGTGTCGGGAATAACATCAATCCCAAAATCAATAACTCTATCAGGAGGGATACCAGGAAGATGTTGAGGAAATACTTTGGGATAATCACTGACTATGGGAACAAATGCAAATTCGGGTACTACGGCTTTTGTATCATTAACAGCGACCAAATGGTAAATACACCCCTTAGTAATCATCTTATGAGCCTTAAGATAGGAAATAAATCTACCCCTTGGCTTAGCAATTTAACCCTCCCACACAATAACGGGCTTCTCGGGAAAGGCGAAGCGAACTAACTTATGGCGACAATCCACATTAGCATAACATGCAGACAACTAATGCATCCCCATAATTACATCAAAATCCACCATCTCAAGTTCATACAAATCAGCCACGGTCTCACGACCTTTAATCACAACAACACAATTCCTATACACTCTAGAAGCAATAACAAGAACACCCGAAAGTGTATCAACAGCGAAGGTTTCAAACAACCGTTCGGGTTTCATACCCATATCAAGAGGAAAATAAAGGGTCACATAGGATAAGTTTGAAGCCGGATCAATCAATGAATAAGCATCACGAGAATAGATCGTAAGGATACCTGTCTTAAAACAGCTGCAACCACAGCTTACGATCACCACCACAAACCTACAATAGAATTCCAAGAGGCTTTGTACCATCGATCACATTATATAGCACAACCAATGTGCACCTCATAGCACTCTTTTTCACTATGTTAGAAATTGCAGCACGAATTAACGGACACGTCAGAATGATCCATACCGGAAGTTCAAGCTTTATAGCACAATCTAGAATCAAGAAGAATAGGAAACACCTATAAATGTCCTGGAAGTTTCTCGGTCATGCAGGTGATCAGGCTGCACAAGGAAAACTCCACTAGACACAGCTCCAAAGACACCGACAATAATTCTAGGACGTATTTAAACCTATGCTCTGATACCAAGCTTGTCACGTCCCAAAACCCACCCTAGACGTGACCGGCATCTGACGTGATGAATAACATCAGAAGAACCTAAACGATACAATAATAACACTTGAACACGCCAGGTTCAACATTCACCTCCAACAGTTTATAAAATGAAGGTAAACAAATCAGGCATAAGAATTAAATCAGCGGAAGTCTAATATAGGTAAATAGTCAAAAACGTGGCAAACACCCATTAAGTCGTACGAGACTTTGACAATCGACCCACAATTCTGACAACTATCTATAGAGCTTCTAAGAGACACAACAATCATCAAACTTCGGGACGCAGCCCGAAAATCTAGAATAATAAATGAAACGGGAAGTGTCCCACGAGAAAAGATGTGGGCTCGCCAAATCAACAGCAGCAACAAGTTCACCTAAGCGTTGAGAGTATCGCGAACCTGCTCTTCTCTGTTACCTAACATACCATCAAAAAACAACAATGGTATGCCTGAGTACTTTCGTACTCAGTGAGTGTCTCGGGGACAACAAGTAATATAAAAATAAAATATAATAATACATAAAGAAATCAGTTCTGAAAATCATGTGATACCAATGTAAGACCAGTTATTCAGTTTGTGTTTCTCAATAAGAATTATCAAAACAGATTAAAAAGCCTTTTGTCAAGTTACAACTTTCAATTATGCCTTTCAAATTGATCATTATTGTCAACAACAGTTCCATGAGAGAATAAGAATATCACACATGCCAATACAGGCCCAAGAATCAATCACATCGAAGGGATGACCGTAGAGGTTTCCTTGTCACAGCGCACCACACCGGAATATGGAATTCTCGGTGGCTATCCTTCGTCCCGAATAGCTAGGCATTAACCGCACTCCGGGTAGCGAACCCGGTAATGGCCACTCTTCCTCCCGAATGGCTAGGCAATTACCACAATAGGATCCATAGTGGCTACCCTTCCTCCCAAGTAGCTGGGCCAAACACAACAATATAGTTCATAGCATAGCAGCTGATTCACAATTTGTTTCAAAGTAGTCACACCATCAAATAGCATTAAAGTTCATTATGCCATTACCAAAATCAATAATTTCATAGGTAATCTTAAAACATTTTCACTTCTTTAAACAAGATTCCTTTGTCATAGTTTCTTTGTAAAATCATCAATACCAACCAATCATCTCTTATAAAAGAAAACAATTATGATTTCATATACATATATAGAGGATAATATAATCAAGGTTTAATAAGGGCTTGTCCCCTCACGCACACCAACCACAATCAAAACATGAATTACGGTTTTGTATTCACCTTTTTATTCAATATATAACTTTTGAGAAGAAGACATACATCCATAAAAAGGTTTTTAAATGAGAGACATACAAATCACCTTTATAGTCAACATGATTTTTAAAAGAGACATACCTCAAATCCCGCTAAAATCTAGCAAAATGGAGTTCCCAAGGTTCAACAATCACACTACAATGGATTTAGATGAGAAAGATTAGAGCTTTAATCTAATTCTACTCACATAACCCTTAACAGAAAAACTAGGGTTTTCATGTCTAGAACGTGTTCTTGAAAGCTTCATGAATTATTCATGGATTATAATCCCCTAGGAAAACCTACACTAGTCTAAACCCTTTCAATAACATCAGAAACATCAAGGATTATGCCTTTTTGAAGGAATCTCAAAGTCTCCAATGTTCCTTTCTTCTTCTCTTTCTTTAGCTTTCAAGAGTCTTGTGTTTGAAAAGATGAACTAATGTATAAGAGTAGTGAATTGACGTTAGACTGGTGTAGTAATGATAGGAATTGATCAAGAACTTACCTTATATGTTTTGGGGAAGCCCTAGGGTGATTTCTTCTCAAAAGGTCGGCCAAAGATGAAGTAGAATGAAGGTTTAAGAAAATCTTACGTTCTGGGGGTTTTTATAGTCGAGCAAGACACGTGACGAATCGTGCGAATCGCACGTTTGACCCGTGAAACGCAGCCCTATCGCACAACATGTCAGAGGGACGTGATTTCTGGTGTTCATCCTGATATTCGCAGGATTGAACCGCAGGATGATCCCGCGAAACGCACGTTAGTAAAATGGCCATAACGTTTTACTCCCAAGTTCGTTTAAGCTCCTCTATATACCTTTGGAAATATATTTCAATGATCTACAACGTCTATTAGAGGAAGTTTTCCCAAATTCTCAATGGATTTTCACGAAATTTGCCTACAATACAGGTCAACAAATCTTAAGCGATTTTAAGAACTCTTACGTACTTCACTACTTGGTCTTGATCTTAAATCAACTATTCCCACCCATACTCATATTGATAAGGCTTCATATGCATAAAATGTCACGTACCAATTTATCGCTACGTCCCGCAATCTGTGTGAGGCTAGCTCGACAGACTCAGTCTCAGAAGCCCTGACCAGTCTCAATGTGCGCTGCATCTGTCGAATGAAATCCTGGGGGTCCTCTTCGGGCTTAGACCCGTAGAACTCTAGGGGATTACAGGTCAAGAAATCACGGACCCTCAAACTGTCACGTCTGTCACCATCATCACCCCCTAGCCCGCGTCTGCGAGCCTGTCCTGCTACTAATGTCGTCAATAACTGCACAGCGTCCCTCATCGCCCTATCCTCTTCCCCTGGCTGAGGAGCTGGAGGCTCGGGTGCTGGAGCCTCTGGGGCTAATGGTGGAGCCGCTCCAGGCCCCTCTGGTGGAGGTGTAGCAGAACCCTCTGACTGGGGTGCAATATCGGGCATAATCTGAGCACGAGCCCAAGTGACTCTTTGTATCTGGCTGGTCTCTCCTGTCACTGCCTTGGCCTTCTGGGCCGCCGTCGCCTTTTTCGGAGGCATCACTGTAAACATAATAATCGGTCAGAAATAAATCATCCTAATAGCACAGCTCTATCGCACGATCTAAGATCCAAAGAAAGGTAACACCCTAAATGTCCTGTGGCCTCCTGTTTATAGATGCGGTGCGCAACACACCGATAAACAAGACTCTACTAGACACGGCCGGTAGACATTCCGAGGACAAACCGCTCTGATACCACTTTTGTCACTACCCAACCCCGTAGGCCGTGACTAGTGCCCGAGCTGGACACTCATACATACTTACCTAACCGATCGACATATCCATAACTCATTCTTGTCCAACATATATTAGATTATATAGAAGCGACGATCGGACATAATCTTAAGCGGTCGCAGATGACAAACGTATCGTATAAACACACACACACACATATATATATATATACACGCACCAGCCGTTAAGGATGTCACAGCAACTGGAGCCACTTAGACGGAAACTACACAGGCATAACAGAATCATAACGACCCATTCCCACATACATGTCTACAGGCCTCTAACAATGATAACAGAATCATATGACGGGACAGGGCCCCGCCGTACCCCTGAATAGTCATATATACATAAATATGTACAATGGAAGGATCTGTACCAAAAGTGTGGGCTCCGGATCAAAGGAGCACTCTCAAGTAGCAGAATGGCACCCTAGGCTGGCGGATCACCACAATAACCGTCTGTACCTGCGGGCATGAAACGCAGCCCCCGAAGAAAGAGGGTCAGTATGGAGTATGTACTGAGTATGTAAGGCATGAAATATAGAAAACCGAATCATAACCAGAAATAACAGTACAGAACTAGGTACACTGTCCAGAAAACCAAGATACTTACCTTCCAGACACAAATCACGTATATCGATGTCATATGTCAGAAAAGTACAGAAAATAAGTGAATCTTCCAGAGTGCCAAAAGAGCTCACTTTCCAGACACGGATCATGCATAACAGAATCATATATCATAGATGCATGTAACGTGCCCCGGCCCTCCCGTGAGGGACGCGGTAAATCATGTATCATGTAAACATATATCGTGCCCCCGTGAGGGACGCGGTAAATCATGTACCATGTATGCATATAACGTGCCCCGGCCCTCGGTGAGGGACGCGGTGAATCATATATCATGTATGTCAATATCATGTATCATATATGCATGTGACGTGCCCCGACCCTCTTTTGCGGAACGCGGTGAATAGAATCATCATATGCCATCCTGGCCACCACCCCGTCATAATATCATCATATCAACATATCATATATATAACGTGCCCCGGTCCGCAAATGAGAGGGACGCGGTGAACAATGCAGAGGAGTACGCACGAGAACATATCCTGGCCCGGGTTCAGTGAAGGACATACTGAAGCTGCATGAATAGAGTAGTACGAAACCATATACACATATATCGAGACCCGATAGATAGGTATACTTATCGACACCTGAAGGTTCAGAGCAAGTTTCAAACCAATCGGAGCTAGTATAGGAAAGTTACAGATATTTTACCACAGAACCTTACGGACATTTCAGAAGCCATTTTTTGGAAAACCGAAGCAAAAATCATATATACATATAATAGATTTTTGAACAATCATGTTAAGTACCTTTCGGATCTCGTGATGGATAAAATCAAATATAGCTTTTGGAACCGTACGTACATATCAAGGTATATCAAAACTTAACGGAATAGTCGGACGTGTTATCATTCGAAAATCAAGACATTAATCATATCACTTATCTCTTAAATGCCAATTCAGGAACATATCAAATAGGTCTTTGGACATCATGCCGACATCATATATCATCTATATATATACATATAACAGATTCATGCACGCATACTCGTAGAACATCGTACATTGTATTGCTGCGGGACGTGCAGCCCGATCCATAAACGTATTATAGTATTGCCGAGGAACGTTCGGCCCGATCCAAGATTGTATGCAAAAGTTAGAAACATTAATACTTACAAAATCATTTTAAGGACATGAATTCTTATACTTGGCTTATTACCCAATTATGCAATAATCTCAACCATACTACGCATACTCGTATTAATAGGCCAATAGAAATCGTAGACGAACTCAGAAACTTATCAAATAGAGCTTCGGAATCATGAATACGTATCGAAACCATATGGAACAGCTTATGGAGGTCAAAGATATTAGCTACCCTAATGGCTCTAAGAACGAGAATTTCTTTGAAATCATACATATACATCATTTGTTCATTTCATAGAGATCATGCCATAAGAAAGAAAGGTAAGCCTTACATACCTTGCGCGCTTTCTACGCAAATCCGAATTTAAGTCTTTGGCATCACAAGATCTACAACAACATTAATGTGCACCGAACAGTAGGTATAGACACTTAAGAATTCAATTCCAACAACAATTTTTCTACAGAAATTTCGGCAGCATTTCCCCTGTAAATACTACCATCCCCCAGAATCCGAGAATTTAACTCGGCCAAAATACCAACAACAATACCAACAATTATTCCAATAATACCAACAATCACTTTAAGACATATTCTAACATTAGTAACCTTCTCCTCTACATAATTCATCAACATTCAATTCTACTACGTACATTTAAACCGATATCAACACTCGCATATTCATTCTTAATCCGAGGTCATTCAAGCACAATTCAAGAACATTCAAACAATCTACACAATATTCAAACAATTCCACCAACACACCATACTCCACCCGGAAACTTCCAATTCCAACAAAGACGATAACAACACATTTCTATCTTTCAAATTCATGAACTACATTTAGCAATTCACACGTTAGAAATGTTATTCCCTCAATTACAAGAAACGATATTAGAATCACATTGGCCTCCAAATCAGCCCGTAACCATTTCAACATCAACTTGAATTATCAAACTCTCATTCCCATCATAAAATACATAACAACAACAACCATAATACTACATAAAAATTAACTCATCATCCCTACAACACACACACATACACGGCCATAATACTATATTTTCGGCCACAACATAACATCCATGTTTTTCATGATTTTCATTCATCTCTACTTACTACAACATATATAAATCTTCCGTAACATGTAAAAGAATAAAAATTCTTAACTTTTCTTCAATTTTCCACTTGCCACCAAAGTGGTTTTCTTGCTTAAATAATTATACCACGTTGAAGAGGGTCTTGACTTAGTAAGAATTCAAGAAAATTATAATTTTTGGACCCAAGATTGATGGCTCAATTTTTTTTTCTTCTTTTTCTCCTAGGGCCGAATTCCTCTTGTTTTCTTGCTCTCACTTTTTGTTTTCTTGAAAGTTCCTTAAATGTGATGAATAATAATGGCCCTCTCTCTTATATAACTTGGATTAAATTTTTAAATGGACCTTGGGCCACTCACCCTATGGCCGGCCACTTGTTGGGCCATCCTCTTTTTTTTTTCAAGCCCAACTTACTATAATTTATATTTTGTAATTCATGAAACTAATTTCCAAAATTTCAATTTCGCCCCTAGCCTTCCTCAATATTTTTGCGTCAATATTTTGTGGACAACTTGTGTGCCAAACAAGATCAAACATATAGGCTTGCTCTTAGCTTCCCGCAATTATCTTAAATTATCCGAATGCACAAAATGCGGGATATAACAGCTTCACCATGAAGTATCCTCCAAAACCACTACCAAGAGGAGAAAAAATCTTCCATGATCGTTTTAGAACCTTTAAACACTTAATCCTCTCTTTTGATCCTTGATTTTACTTAGGGGTTTGATAGATATGTTGGAAAGGGTTTTCTAGAATGTTGGAGATCAGGGAAAGTGAAGAAAATGAGTTAAAAAGATAAGTGTATGAAATATATAAAAAAACAATTGTTGCCGACTTAAAAATATGGCCAGAAATACTGACTGTATTTTCAAATATGGTCCGTATTTCTGGACCGTAATTCCCAGTCCAAAAATCTTACTTTCTTCCTGAGGAAATGTGGTCCGTACTTGAAATCGTATTTTTTTGTACGGGGCATATTTTGCACTGTACTTCTCAAATTTGTGATCTGTCAGTCGCATTGGAATGAAAACACTTCGAACTTGAATTTACATAGGTTATACATCCATAAATCCTCATATGCTAGAAGTTATACCTCCCCAAATTTGGACCAAAAATATTTTTCTGAATTCTGCCAAATTTTTCCAAAGTTTAGACAAACTTAATTTCTTTGATTCGCTTGATCCTGAAACATTTCAATACCTACTAAACATGATCTTAAACTCTTCTACACTCAAAATAGACATGTCTAATCCCATTTGACCCCGAAGGTTGTCCCACTCTTACAAGTCTATGAAGATTAACTCACGATGAAATCTACGTACAAAAGTACGAAGTGTAACACATAACCACTGAAACTGCCAACCTGACCGGCCCTCTTGTCGCTACCCCCACTGTGTGCTTGGATCCCGGAAGAATCCACACTCATAGCATGATCCACCACTGACTGGAATGAAGATCCTACGACAACAAGCTGTAGACTAGCCAAGTGCAACGGTATTACCAGCCACTTGACGAACCTCCTAACCCTTTCAGCCTTATTGGGAATCAAATGAACAACATAGCGAGCCAAGTAAAGGAATCAGGCCTCATACTCAGCATCATACATACTCCTCTGCTCCAAATTATTAAACTCGTCTCTCCTTAAATCCCTCAGAGTACGGGGGACATACTTCTCCAAGAACGCGTGATGAAACTGGGCCAAAGACAATGGAGGCAACTCAGCTGGTCGACACTCGACAACAGACCTCCACCATATCTTTGCATCCCCACGCCACTGATAAGACACGTAATCAGCTCCATGTGAATCAACAAAACCCATTTTGTACAAACTCTCATGATTTTCAACGATAAACTCATAGGCATCCTGAGCTGGAATACCAAAGAACTTTGGCGGCTCCATCTTCATTAATCTGGCGAACAACTCCTGATCCTCAATGGTCATAGCTGGACAGACAATAGGCCTAAGAGCATATACAGTTGCTTTGATCTCTTCGATACGGGGAGCCATAGCAATAGCAGGCTGCATCCCTCTAGTCTGGCCCTACTCGGGAGTCGACGCTCCCGCTCTAGTCTGAGATCATCCTGGAGTGGCTGGAAGGCCACCCACTACGTGCATCCCATCAAGATAGTGCAGTATACGGACCATGGTGTCCTGAAGCACAGGAGTAGAAATCACCTCGGGCTGAGCTAGTCCCAGCTCTACCTCATTCGCGGGATTGTGCTCAGGTTGATGCTCTGGCTCTGGAGATAAGGATCTAGCTCATCGCTGACCAACCGCAGGGGCCCTGCACCTAGCTGGTGCTGTGCCATGGCCACCGCCTGTCATTCAGCCTAGTTCTTATGCTCCGGCCCCAGTGGAGGGCTCAGGCACCTCATCCCTCGCAATAGTAGCACGGGTCCTCACCATCATTGAGAGAATAGAAGTGAAGTCAGATACCAATTTGAACATCCTAGATACCAATTTGAATACTCTAGATACCAATTTGAATAAAGTAGCACGAAAGAATGAAAGAATTGAATGTTTTCTAAATGTCCTATAGCCTCTCGCAGATAAGTACGAACTTTGTCATACCGATCCGCAAGACTCTACTAGATATGCTCTTGTACATATAAGATTAGGTAACCTAGGGCTTTGCTACCAACTTGTCACAACCCAACTCGTGGGTCGAGCGGGCACCCACACTAACCCTCCTGCTGGGTGAACCCTTCCCTTAAAAAACATTCATTGTAAGCATACCAAAAAGGAAACAGAATGATTCAGACAGTCTCACTATATAAATAACTACTAAGTGCAGAATACTAATACAAAATACCCAAAATCTTGTCTAAGTACAGTACAAGAGCCACTATAAACTACATAAGTCTGATTGTAACAATACATAAGGTCTAAAATACTGTCTCGGAACAAACGGACGTATATCATAAAAGAAGATTTTTTTAGGCTGTGGATCTGGAACATGGTTCACCATGGAAACTCGCACTAGAAGCCTCGAGAATCACTCACGAGATGCTGATGTGGATCTGGTAGGAAACTCTGCACTTAGAAAAGAGTATAACAAGGTAGTATTAGTACAAATACTATGTATTGGAAGGTATCATTTGCCGACAACAATTAGCTCACATATATGAAGAAAGAATCAACAAGTAGAAATGTAATCAATCAAGCACGTTCATGAACAAATCAACAATGAGATCAAGTCAAATATCAATGCCATGTATAATTCAACAGTGAAGAATGGATGTAAGAGTGAATGCATATGCAATGCAATGCAATGCACTGGACAATACCTTAAACCTGTACACACATGCTACGGATGAAAACCTCCACGATTCAATAGTCATGACCATGGGGGACCCATAAATTCCATGTACACCCACGTCCCGGCAAGAAACCTCAGGCAGAGAGTATTACACGTTCCGCTCCGGTAACAACCTCGGATCAGATTCTTATCTTTCTTACACAATCCGACAAAGACCTCGGATGTTTCTTTGTCTCACTTATCATCATCAGTACCAAGGCACAGTTCATATCAATGCAAAATATGAAATGAGAGTGTATGTTATGCAAGATATCATAATCAACAATAAATTGTAACTAAAATCTCATTCGCGTCTTATCATGAGTACACATCATAATTCAAGCCTAATCCCATGATTCTATCACTTCCGTTGATAAGTAACATAACAATAGAGAGATGAATGCATACGCAATTCACGACATAGCTAATAAAGAGACAAGACCAGTCACAATAACAAGGAGACAAGCCCATAAACAACAACAACCAACCTAATAGAATTCCATCCCGACTCCATACCCAATTCCATATTCATAAACCAAGAAATTTAGAATGATTCAACTTAGTAACTACTCAATCCAAGAATTCATGACTAGGTTAAACAAGATTTATCAATGAAACCCAATTCCATAACATAAGATTTTGAAGATTACAACTTAGATTTTTAATGTCCTGCATGGGCGAACCCGCAGTGTTACGTCCCATCCCTCCGTATGCTGATTCGCGACGGGAGTTAAGGCCATCGAAGCGTAAGGGCGGTAGTGTCGTACGAGTTCAACTGGTACAACTACGTTAGTCCCAAGGTAAAGGAGGTTCATAATCATGATTGATAAGTCTGGGATGGTTTTGGGATCAAGAAAATCGAAGAAATTTAAGTTCATCGGAATTCAGGGAAAATTAGGCAGAATTCTGGATAGGATTTTGGCCCAACTTTCAGGAGATATACCTCCTAGTATATAGGGAATTAGGGGATGTATAATCAATCTAAATTCAAGTTCAAAGAATCTTCTTTCCAATACAATAGATGTTGACACCTAATTTTCACCTCAGAAAATACGTATTTTAATTTTCAAATTTCCCTAGTCCAAGACGGAGTAAGGATGCCTTAAAAAATTAAAAAATTAAAAAATTAAAATTCTTGAGAAAATTGCAAAAATTGACGTTTAATTGTTATTTTCATAAAAATTAACAGTTACAACAAATTATGAGTTATTTACTTTCACAAACGTGAATTGAAAAGAAGATACATATCCCGCTCCGTCTAACTCGAAAAAATTGTTAATTAAAAATGACTTATGAATTACGGCTCATTTTGACCGCATTTTTGCACATTTTTAAATATTGCTCGGAAGTATATCAATATTGGGCTCGTTTTGAAGCACGTATTTTAAAACGACATATTATAATTTTTATTTCGTCAAAATATTATTTTACGAGTGGCCTAGTAGACTAATTAACCTAAAACTATATAAAAACTATGCTACATTTTTATAAAAAATAAGAAGGGGATTTTATTCATTTGTATCTTTGTTGGTACTATTTCGATAAGGTTTTTTTTTTTTTTTGTGAGGGGGTGGGGAAGTACAGCCAAGTGGCCTATTTTTTAACATAAAATTCTAAATACTTAGTTGGATGATTTTGAAAATATGAATAAGGATTTTGGGGGGTGGGGGGGGGGGGGGGGGGAGTACGGCCAAGTGGCCTATTTTTGTCCATAGAATTCTAAATGCTTAGTTGGATGATTTTGAAAATTTGAATAAGGATTTTGGGGGGAAAGGTATGGCCAAGTGTCCTATTTTTGTGTATAGAATTCTAATTGCTTAGTTGGATGATTTTTGAAAATTTGAATAAGGATTTTGGGGGGAAAAGTATGGTTAAGTGGCCTATTTTGGTCCATGAAATTCTAAATTGGCTTACCTACAAATAGAAGGGATAGACATTAAGAAAGGAGGATATTTTTGTTTTTGGAGGTCATCATTTTGAGAGAAAAAAAAGAAGGGGAATCTTCTTTTTTCTATTTTTTTGGGAAAAAGAGAGAAAAAAAAAGAAAAAAAAAAGAGAAAAATGAAAAAAAAAAAAGAGTTTAAATTTGGCATTCTAAAAGCTAAAGTTTGATTTTTATATTAAAAGCATAGCAACAAAAGATACAAACATAAGATATACATATAGAAAAAGAGAAAAACAAAATTTAAAAGAAAAAGGGGTTTGAAGATTTGTGAAGTGTTTGGTGGTTGATGTAGATTGAACCAGTCCTCATTTTGATCTTTAGGTTGCCCCGTCAAAAGGTAACCTCTTATTCTGTCCTTTATTTCATTTCTAGTTATTATTATATATTTATTATGATACTTGTGTTAGTTAAAAATAATTTTTTTCTAGCTTAGTCTTGTTTGATGATTAACTGGATATTATGTGAATTTGATAGCATTTGAAAGAATGAAAATAAATTAGAAGTTTGATTTAGACAATGTTAAGTGATTTTAGGTTAGTTAAATTGATGTTCTTTATTTCATTTCTAGTTATGATTATATATTTATTATGATACTTGTGTTAGTTAAAAATAATTCTTTGCTAGCTTAGTCTTGCATGATGATTAAGTGGATATTATGTGAATTTGATACCATTTGAAAAAATGAAAATAAATGAGAAGTTTGATTTAGAAAATGTTAAGTCATTTTAGATTAGTTAAATCGATAAAAATAAGAAAAAGAGATTCCATCTCTTATTTCATTTTAAGTTATGATTATATGTTATTTATGATGCTTGTGTAGTTGAAAAGGACTATCTGCTAGTCTAACTTTGTTTACATGATTAAGTGAGTATCTTATGGAATTATTACAATTTTTGACAATGTTAAGGGATTTTAGGTTAATTAAAATTGATAAAAATACGAAAAATAGTAGCTTAAGTTAGAATTTTTGACATTGTGTTGATAGGTTTAGTGTGATTTATTCATTCTTGTTAGCTTTTGATATATATATATATAATAAAAAATAATAATAAAAAAAAACTTAGTTCTTTTGAGTTTGTTACTAATTCATAGCAACTATTGGGCGTTTTGCATAAATTGTCCTTTTATATATAAGTATGATAATTCTGGGCTTGGTTTAAAAGTATTGTAATTCATTTTTTTTGCTTTGTAAATTAAATATTTGACCTCGGCCTATTACTAATGTTTTGTACACCTATCTTTTGTAACCTCCCCAATTTGTTGGTGGATCTTTCGAGGCCCAGTAACATTTCTAGATTGAGTCAACCCCTATCATGGAAGAACAAGGCATTGGAGCACAATTTGGAGCGAAAATATTTATTTATGCACGTTTCTATTGGGCTTGGTCGGCCTAATTCCCTACTTTTTATATTATTTACTTGATTATATATATGTATGCTTGTTGGAACCCTAAATGAGGTTATCACGCCTAAGAGTTTCTAAAATTGATTTTCAAAATTAAAAAAAAAAGTTTAGGAAAATTTAAGATTGCGGATGATTTTGAGGATTTTGGATACCTTTGATATGATATGAACTTTTAGGCAAACTTTAGGACTAGTATGATTGGTTTGAAACTTGAGTTGGAAAAGATGTTTTGTAAACTTGGATTATCATTTTCGGTGAACTGTTTTGACTACTAAAAAGGCTAATGAGAGACTTTACGTAATGATTAAAACCAAGAATTGGATAAAAGTTCTAAAAATATGGCTAAACTATGGAGTATATTAGTATGCCTATAAAAACTATTTTAAAAAACTATTTTTTATACTTAGAAACATTTTTTCTAAAAAATCCTTTTTCTAAACTCGAGTGGGTTTACGTAGTGTTCTGCTTTGGTTAACGCCTTCGGGTTTTAACCTAGGTGTTCTAGTCCGAAATCCAAAAAACGCCCAATTTTAGGGTAAAATTCCACCCTTTTTCGTTTCTTGAAAACGAGTGTTTTTGGCATGAATGACTAATTTCTATTTGCGGAAATATGAAACAAAAACTGTTTTATCACAAGCAATTTATATCTACAAAGGCATACTATTACAACCCATAGGTCAACCGTATTTTACGGATCCTTAATACTGGGATGCCTGACACTTTTCCCGGGAGATCACCAGAACTCTTACCCATACTTTGGTTAGATTAAGTTTCTTTTAAAATTTAACCGTTTTAAATGAACCCTTTTTGAATTGGTTTTCCTAATATCCTAAACTTAGGTGGTGACTCTAAAACATTATCCATTTAGAGTACCATTACGTAGAGGTATATTTTTCATTTTTCCTCGTACGATTGAAAACCGTACTTCCTCGGGACACTTCCTCTTTAAATGAGGCAAGTACAAATTCCAATCGGAAAAAATATTGAACCACTACAATAGACAATTTCCAAATCAAAGAAGTATTGTGCCCAGTACGGCCCACACAAAAATATGGCTCATATTGAGGCGGTGGGTTTGGTATATATAGGTGGTTCGGGCCGAAAATTTCATATTTCCTCATTCCCAAACTGCTCCTCTTTCTCTCTAAAACTCCTCTCTCTCTCTCTCTCTCTCTCTCTCTCTATATATATATATATATATATATATATATATATATATTCTAATCCCCAAGAAATCTACATAAATTACCCGTCGGAAGATTCGTAGAAGTAGCGGGATCATCATCTTCCCACTTATTCTTGGAATTAAGGTGGTGGTGGATAACATTCAGCTAGGTTTAAGGATTGATTGGAGAAAATTGAGGTAATAACTCATCCCTTTCTACATGCAATTGAGTAAATTGGTTTGACTGTGATCATAAAGTTGGAAACTCATGAATTTGTGACTAGGGTTTTGGTAATTGACTTAGTAGCTTGATAAATTGTGTTGAAGAGGTTTGCATGGTGATTGTAGCTATAGAATTGTGTTGGAAATGTGATTATCATGAAATTGTTGCCATTAATGAACCGGGAAAGGAAGGCATAACTTTATTAATCATAAGCCGAGCTTGTCGCTTCTATTTTGGATTTGCAATGTATAAACTTGAATTAGGATGGGTTTTTGTTATTATGGTCCTTATGGATCAGCAAAAGGTAAGAAATATAGGGGAAATGTTGCCCGAATTATCGTAGAAATTACCCATCACTTAGGTACGTAAAATTAGGATTGGAAAATTGTGATAAAAGCATTATTCTATGATTATAGGTCAAGATTGAAGCATAATGAGCGGGTTGTTGTGGCAAGCAAGCATATGATTAAGGCTTCTTCACCTCCTTTCTTCTATGGCATGAGTCCAACTACACGTATATGCAAATGAATGTCACATCTTGATGTTTATGAGAAATCCCAAGATCATTAAAGGCTATGTAATCATATGTATATATATTCTTGTAAGGTTTGAAGATGTTCATGTTGGCTCCATAATGTTTTCGGGGGATAAGGACCTTACGTGACCCTGAATGCCTTGGTATTGCTAATCCATGTGTTTCACGCATCATATATATATATATATATATATATATATATATATATATATATATATATATATATATATATATATATATATATATATATGTATGTATATGTATAAGATAACACCTCGTGCTATAACCGGCGGGCATGGTTCTAATGTATGCTATATATTTATATTATAACACCGCAGGCTATAACCGTGGGGCATGGCACTACTGTGCACTATATATGTATATTATAACACCCCAGGCTATAGCCGGCGGGCATGACACTAGTGTGCAATTGCACCACTGCAGTTGGGCATGTTATATGATGTGATGAGCCCCAAAGAGCGGTGTATATGATATGCTAATAGCCCATAGAGGCCTATATATGCATATGTATATGTAAAAAAGTCTGCATGCATAATATAGGCCCTTAGAGGAATCCAGGTTCTACGCTGTTTCCTTCCAGTCTTCCTTACTCATGTTATCTATACTTATGTTATCTTTATGTCATGATTATCCTGCCTTACATACTCGGTAAACTTTCCGTACAGACGCCCTTTGCGGGAGTGCTACATTTATGCATACAGGTCCGACTCCTCATATTGACATACCCCGTCAGTGGGTTGCTCCAGTTCAACGGTCCACCCGTGAGTTCCACTACTTCCGGACTTGATTTGCTGTCACTTTGGTATGCACTATATTTATGTATATTATGGGTATGGTGGGGCCCTATCCTGACTGTTATGTTAGTTAGATGCACTCATAGAGGTTCGTAGACATGTGTCGTATGCATAAGTTTCTTATATATAGCCTTGTCGGCTCATGACTAGAATGTATATCTTTTGGTATAGCCTTGCCGGCCTGGTTATGACACATGCATCCTCGTGGTGGCCATGCTTCGCAAGTTAATGATGGTTGACATAATTTCTACATGTCAGTCCCGTATACGTAGGCCTTGTCGTCCCGGGTGTTGTTATCATGTATTGCAGATATTATAGGTAGGTTGTGTGATAAAAGTGGTATCAGAGCAGGTCTATCGTAGGAGTGTCTACGAGCCGTGTCTAGTAGAGTCTTGTTTATGGGTATGTTGCGCACCATACTTATAAACAGGAGGCTACATGACATTCAGGATTGTCTCCTTCCTTCGTGATCTAGATCGTGCGGTAGAGCCAAGTCATCAGAAAAGTCATTCCTAATCCTATTTTCCCTTTTTGAATTGCAGCGTTGCCTACGACGAGAAAGAGCCCTGTTAGAATGAGTGTGGGTACAGCTGCGAGCGTAGAAACTAGACAGACGCCACCCGCTAGTACGGATCAAAAGGCTACGAAAGTAGTAAACGGAGGCATAAGTTACACTATTGGTTCATACCCATCGAACATCATGGATTCTATTGAGGAGGATCCGTCTGAGGATCCATATGAGTCAACCATTAGGTTAGTTTTTGTTCCGCTAATAGCAGATGGGGTGAGAGGATTTTTGACCTCACCAAGGCCCTTAATTTTGATATTGGGGCCCGTTGATTAGGGTATGAGGAGAGCGGTGTAGGGATTGGCACAACTGGATTCCCCTCAGGCTGAGCACTATGTCAGGGTATTTACGTGTTACACCCCGTATCTTCGAAGAAGCACTTATCAAATTTGAAACATAAGTACGTTGAGTTATGGTTAAGTAAAACCACTTTGAATAGAAGGAGCAAGCATTATTAAGTATATTTAATGAGGAAAGATGTATATAAGGTATACCAGCAGGTTTTATAAGGAAATGAGTGGAAGAAATGGAGTAGTACGACTTTGGAAACAGGATGGGTAATGTTTTGTGTGAAAATTTTGGTCCAACTTGGTGGACGAATATCTCTTAGCATATGAAGTGTATTAAGGTGAAACAAAGCCTAAAATGAAGTTCGTCGAGTCTAGTTTCCAACGCAACAAACCGCTCATCGATTGGACTTCGGAGTAGAGAATTATGGACGTTACAAGTTCAGCTAACAAAGCAGAAACGCATGCTACAGTACAGCTACAGTACCGACTGCTACAATGCCGCTACAGTAAAATGCTACAGTGAACCCGGCCCGAATTTGACCCTTATAAAAAGGGTAGGAACCTCCTTTTTTCACTAGATTTTGCTGGAAAATTCCAGAAATTGAAGAGAGAGAGAGAGAGAGGGAAACAAAAAGTGAGCAATTTTTAAGTCGCGGAGTAGTGATTTAGGTCCAGGTAACGCGTGGTTGTGATTCTAGTATCGTTTTGCGGGAGATTTTAGCGTGGATATTGAGGATATTGCTGTCTTAACAAGAGGTATAAGGAAGAGCATCAGTTATTCCATTGAGGCGGACCCATCGGAGGATGTGGCCCCAGTAGGAGGAGACCCGACTGAGAAATCATATGACAAAGACCCGTTTAAGGGTTCACGAGACTCCTGTGGATGAAGACGTAATTGAGGAAGTACAAAGTTGGCACATCTAGATTTTCCTTACGTTTCAGCATTATGTTAGGCCAGACTAGTAGATAGTGGGAAGACAAGGATGAAGAGCACATTTCACTCTATAGCCCACCAGATCAGGCTAAGGATCGATCCGATACAGGTATACGAGTTCTTATTGGAATTTCCTATGTGCGTATGTATTTACTTCAGGGTAATACTGTATAGTGATGAGCGAAAATCCTAAAGGGGATCAGTGACTTAAGTATTTGGAAGTAACTGCGATCAAGATGCCTTCGCCACCATTGGGAATCTTGAAAGCTAGGATGAAAAGTAGTCATACATACAGATTGAAGGTGATTATTGAGGATATCAAAGGCCAAAATAGCATTTGCTTAGCCGGACGTGTTATATCCCGAACATTTTGCACATTTGAAAGTTTGAAATAATTGTGACAAGTTGAAAATAAGGTCACATTTCGGTTTTGTTTAATATATGAGTTGTTCACGAAAAATATTGACGTGGAAAATATGGAAGGAGTCCAAGGGCAAAAATTGAAATTTTGGAAATTTGTTTCGGGAATTTTAAAATAAGAATTTTTGATGAATTGGGCTCACAAAATAATAAGAGCAATGAGGCCCAACAAGGGGAAGCCTAACCGGCCAAACAAGGGCCCAAGACCATGGAATTAATTAAATTTCCATGTGATAATTACAAATAAAGGAGCATATTATATTATGAGCCTTATCCTTTAGAGCTTTCAAGAAACTAGAAGAAAGAACAACCCAAAAAGAAGAGCACAAACAAGGGACCATTCGGCCCTCTCTTGGAAATTCAAGACCAAGATTTAGCCATCAAGAAATTTGATTCTTCAAGTAAATTTACTAATTCAAGGGTGCTAAGTAACGTGGAGTCGTTGTTTCGGACAATCGGTTGTTTGTTTTCTCTATCCACCAATTTTGGTCAAGTTGAGAAGTGAAGAAGAAAGGTGAGTTTGAGTCTTGTTTTATGTGTTATACATGGTTTGGAGATGTTGTAGTAAGCTAAAGATGAAGAAATTCATGATAAAACTAATGTTGAAGTTGGGTCGTGTGTATGAGGTTTTGGCCGTGTGTGTATGTATATGTTACATGCTTATGATGACTTGAATTTATGTTGTATTCTAGTTATGGTTATGGTATAAATTGTATTGGAAGTGAAAGTTGAATAAATTAGTGAAGGTTGGAAAATATGAGGCATGGTCGTGTGGCATCATGTTGATGATGGAATGTGAATTAAATCTTGTTAGTATGTTAAGTGTGTTATTGTGAAGTGAATGAAAGGATAATGCTTCTTGTTGCTATGGAAAAATGGTTGTTAAGTTGTTGTAGAAAAACATACAAGTTTATTGTAACTTATGTAAATATGGAAATGAAAGTAGTAAGATGCAAATTATGATTGTCATTGATGAAGTTGGAAGATAGAAATAAGTCATGAACATATTTGCTAAAAGATTGGAAGTTATGGGTGAATTATGCCTTTGGTAGGAAACTTGTATATTGTGTATACCTTATGTATATTTGGTGAAAACGATATGATATGCCTCCGAATTATGTTGTAGTGATCTTGATAAGTGATGAATAAGAAAATGGTAAGATTGGTTTGGAATTGTAAGATCAGAATGAAAGACGTTGTGTTGTGTCGGAAAGATGGCTAGTTATGCCATATTGTGTATTTTGTAATACTTGTTGTTGTTATTGATTTGTTGTTGGGTGCTGTGTTGATATATTAAGCCGAGCTAAGTCTCGGGGATGTTATATATACAGGGAAAATGCTGCCGAAATTTCGGTAGGCAAATATGTGCTTAAGTTTGGAGTCTTAAGGTTTGAATTTGACAATTGGTAAACATGACCATTTGTAGATTCTGGACGAAATTGGAAGTGAAGCCAAGCGAGCATAAGGCGCAATTGAGGTATGTAAAGCCTACCCCTTCATTCTTAGGCATGTTGTGAACATAATAGGCTCGGCCACGAGCCTTAAACACGACTCCGTTCCTCGGAATCCGAGGTGGAAATCCGCTCCAATTCCTTCAGTAAGATTGAATCGCTTTTCTTATAACTTGTCTCTAAAGTGAACTTTTGTATGCAATTGTCCCAAACGGAGTCGGAATGCTTCCAAATGACTATGGATGACCTCATAAAGTCTATTATCAGTAATTTACGTATGTCGCCTCAAGTTGGTCCGAGGTGGGCCCACAAGGCCCCGACACTTTTTGTATAACCTAAATTGCCCTATTTCTGTCCGTTTCTCACAGACAACATCTGGACTATTATTCTGATCATGATATGACTACTTTTTATATAAATCTTACAAAATGGTTTGACATCTGGAAATCTGATTCCGGAAATAATCTGTCGTGTCTTCCCAAGTAGGATATAGGCGCGTATTATGAATACTATCCGAATACTCTGATTTGACTCGCCGTTTGGCATACTTCAGTTTGATTGAGTCTGTATAATGATCTGTATGTGGTTTCTCATTAATCTGTTTGTGGATGTCTCAATGCTTCCTCACTGCGTCCCGGGCCAGGTTCTGTTATCGTGCATATTCCTCTGCATTTTTCACCGCGTCCCTCGGTGTGCGGGCCGGGATCTGTTTATATCTGTATGATATTATGATTTGTGTATGGGGATGGCGGCCAGGATGGCATATGATCCGATTCTGTCTGTCCACCGCGTCCCGTACTAAGAGGGCCGGGTTCTGTTACCGCGCCCCTCATGAGAGGGCCGGGTTCTGTATGTATGTATGTATGTGCTATCAGCATTTATACAAGCACATGACTCTGTATGACTCTGTATGACTCTGTGTGACTCTGCATGCATGATTCCGTCCGTCCGTTTGGATCATATTTCTGTCTATCCGTATGGATTGTGATTCTGTCTATCCGTATGGATTATGATTCTGGATTTCTGTCTGACCGTTCGGATTTTGATTCTGTCTGGTATACTCCCGTCTGTCTGTCTAGATTATGACTCTGTCCGGTACACCTCTGTCTGTCCGTTGGATTATGATTCCGTTCGCTATATTTCTGTGCTTCTGATTCAGACTATGATTATGTTGTTATATTTTCGCTTTACATACTCGGTACATTTTTCGTACTGACCCCCGGTTCTTCGGGGGCTGCGTTACATGCCCGCAGGTACAGACGCACCCGGAGATACGCCGCCAGTCTAGGGCACTGATTCTGCCATTTTGGAGAGCTCCTTTTGATCCGGAGCGTGTACTTTTGGTATATATCTTCTGACATCTGTATATTCTGTATGTATGGTAGTTTTGGGTACGGCGGGGCCCTGTCCCATCATATGATTCTGTATGTCTGTTAGAGGCCTGTAGATATGTATGTGGGTTACGGGTTGCTACGATTCGGGTAGCTACGTACGATTTTGTGACTCTGTCCGTTATGTTAGCCTCATCGGCCTATATAAAATTTCAGCATGTTCGGGTATGTGTATGTTGTAGCGTGCGCTGCATTTGTATTGGCTTAAGTTTGTATACAGCTAGTGTGGATTATCTGTCTGGTATGCCGTTTCTGTCAGGTAGGTACGTTTGGGTATCCAGTTAGGATACCAGTCACGGACCACGGGGTTGGGTCGTGACAGAAGTGGTATCAGAGCGGTTAGTCCTCGGAATGTCTACAGGCCGTGTCTAGTAGAGTCTTGTTTATCAGTGTGTTGTGCACCACATCTATAAACAGGAAGCTATAGGACATCTAGGATGTTACCCTTCTTTGGATCTTAGATCGTGCGATAGAACTGTATTAGTAGGATGATCCCCTCCTAACGATTTGTTATGTTTTGAGCAATGCCTCCGAAGAAGGCAACAGCTGCCCAGAAGGGCAAAGCGGGGGTTGAGGTAGGAGAAACCCGCCGGGCCCAGAGAGTTACCAGGGCCAGTGCACAGCTAGCGCTTGAGGATGAACCCCCGTCAGCCAGATCTGTTACACCCCCCTTACCAGAGGAGATCGGAGCAGCAGAAGCTGCTGATCAGGGGACGGCTCCACCGCGAGCTCCCGGGGTTTCAGTGCCCGAGCCTCCAGCTCCACAGCCAGGGGCGGAGGATAGGGCCATGCGAGATGCGGTTCAGTTATTGACCACACTGATGACAGAGCAGGTTCGCAGGCATGGATTTGGGGGTGGTCGTGCAGATAGATATGAAAGTTCCAGGGCTCGTGAGTTCTTGACATGTAATCCTCCAGAGTTCTCCGGGACAAAACCCGAAGAGGACCCCCAAGATTTTATCAGAAAGATGGAGAGCACGATACGGTTGATTAAGGCTTCGCCGACTGAGTCCGTCGAGTTGGCTTCGTATCGGTTATATGAGTTAGCGGCGAACTGGTATGAGTCCTGGTAGCTATCTAGGGGTGACGATGCTTCCCCAGCAGTATGGGCCGAGTTTACTAAGGCCTTTCTTGACCATTTTCTACCTCCAGAGCTACGGAGAGCTAGGGTTGATCGATTCTTGCACCCGAGACAGAACGGCAGAAGTGTTCGAGAGTATAGCCAAGAGTTTGACTCACTGGCCAGGTATGCACCCGCTATAGTAGCTGAGATGGCCGACAGGGTGCACCGGTACGTGATGGGGTTGGATCCTTATTTGATTGATAGTAGCCTGGCGGTGGCTTCTCAGCCCCCATGTTGCCCGGGTACAGGCACACGCCCAGGGCATAGAGGACCGACGTAGGGAACGTCGGCCAGATAGGGGTCACGACAGGAGCCGGCCTAAGAGAGCCAGATCGGCCGGGTATTCAGGGGGATTTCAGAGTGAGTTTTCTCAGCGGCAGGGTAACCGATATTCGTCCCAGCCAGCACACAGTACGCCCCACAGTTCTCGGGCCAGAGCTCCAGAATTCCAGGCTCACAGGCAAGCAGAGGTCCCGGTCAGTCGAGGCCACTCATGCCCCCATGTTCCTACTGTGGGAGGCCCCACCCGGGGGAGTGTTATCGCGCTACAGGCGCTTGTTATTTTTGTGGCAGCCCAGATCATCGTGTGAGAGAGTGCCCGCATAAGGGTGGTTCAGGCTCAGTCCAGCCTACTGGGTCCGTTGCTAGCTCATTTTCTCCTTCGGCAGCCATACGCCCCACAGGGCGAGGAGCACCAGCACCAGCGCCAGCGAGTCGTGGCAGAGGTCGAGGCGCAGCTTCTGGTCACAGCGGTCCTACGAACCGCGTATTTGCTTTGACCGGCCGGCAGGACCCAGGAGCGTCTTCAAGTGCACACCCAGGTATGTTAGTGATCTTTTCTTGAGGGATATGTATATGAATGGGTCTATACTTTATCATATTATGTGACTTTCTTCTTCTGGGAATTAGTAAGAGTAAGGTAGTTGTCAACCTGATAGACACTGAAAATTCGGAAGGGCGATATGATAATTGTATGGTTTAGCCCGGGGTGGGACCCACTATGAGAATTTTCCGAAAATTTACTAAGATCCCAATCTGCCCTAAATTATGTGACAAAGGTCGTGCGGGGCAGTCGACGAAATTATACTAGCCTTAACGCGTCAAAACGCGTGAAAGTTTCGAGGTTAAGCGTGCTAAGGCTAGAGCAATTCTGGGATGGGTGACCCCCTGGGAAAGATCATAAGTATGAGTACGATATGTAAATGGAAATTTGGGGTAACCTAGAAGAAAAGAGAATATGTAGAGTAGCTGGTGCCCTTACAGGAGTCGCGCAGACCGAGGCGGACTAAATGGGCGAAAAGAAGAAGCGTGATATCGCTCGAGAATTTGGGACAATTTGAATAGCGGTCGGAGACGCTTGCAGGGAAGATAGTAATAAACGTATATGTATGTGTATGATTTTCGTCTGGTGACCATATGGATCAAGAGCCGAGTCCCGGCGAATAATGTTGTGATAGACGAAAGGTTCTACTGAACCGAATACATGAAACGAAGCGGAGGTGAGGATACGAATGTTGTAAAAAAAAAATAGATAGATAAACCCTGATTACATTATAAGTTAGTCTAGTGCGACGATATCTGGAAAAGAAAATGAGCATGGATAGTAGGAAAGATGAAGGATAAGAGATGTGATTAAGCAAAACTTTCAAAAGAGTCGATAAGCGACACGTAAGACGATTTGTATGACAATTTGACGAACAAGTTTGCGAATGAGTGAACAGATTTCGACGAGATAATCCGTGGTACAATTGTCAGAGTGAGCAATGAAATGTCGACAAAGGGAAATTTTCGTAAATCACTGGAGCCTTAATAGGAGTGATCTGATTCTAATTAAAACTCTATCTGTTATACTTCTGCACCTCTGACTTTGATAAGGTTCTGCCTATTACGCCTCTGTACTTCTAAATCCGATTACGCTTCTGTTTGATATACCTCTGTACGATTAAATCTGGATACGAACCTGTCTGATGCACCTCTGTACGTCTGATTCTGATTACGAATCTGTCTGGTACATCTCTGTACGTCTAACTCTGATCACGGATCTGTCTGACATACTCCCATACGTCTAATTTTGACTACGAATCTGTCCGCCATAGTTTCGTACGTTTGCCTCCGATTACGAATCTGTCTGATACGCTTCTATGCGTCCGATCCCAGTTATGAATCTGTTTGGTATGACGTGGGATTATGATAATGTGGTAAGGAAACGAGGAGTGTGACAAGAAGTGATATTAATTATAATGTTTGAAAAGCTTTGAAGGAAAGGAAGAAGGGACATAACGTCCGTGAAAGAGCGAAAAACATTCATCTGTTACTAGAATATAGTTCATGGCCCAGTGACGGTGTGGGATATGAGAAAATACGTTATGAAATCATATGAGTCAGTAATGTGAAGAATTACTCCATCATATTGGTGAAGAATCCATATCAGAAAGTCAACAAAGGATAATTATAAAAGGAACCCTCCCGAAGTAGTATAACGCCCCAAGAGGTCAATTTAACATTCGAGGACGAATGTTCTAAAGGGGGGGAGGATGTTATATCCCGAAAAGTTTGCATATTTCAAAGTTTGAAATAATTGTGACAAGTTGAAAATAAGGTCACATTTCGGTTTTGTTTAATATATGAGTTGTTCACGAAAAATATTGACGTGGAAAATATGGAACGAGTCCAAGGGAAAAAATTGGAATTTTGGAAATTTGTTTCGGGAATTTTAAAATAAGAATTTTTGATGAATTGGGTTCACAAAATAATAAGAGCAATGAGGCCCAACAAGGGGAAGCCCAACCGGCCAAACAAGGGCCCAAGACCATGGAATTAATTAAATTTCCATGTGATAATTACAAATAAAGGAGCATATTATATTATGAGCCTTATCCTTTAGAGCTTTCAAGAAACTAGAAGAAAGAACAAACCAAAAAGAAGAGCACAAACAAGGGACCATTCGGCCCTCTCTTGGAAATTCAAGACCAAGATTTAGCCATCAAGAAATTTGATTCTTCAAGTAAATTTACTAATTCAAGGGTGCTAAGTAACGTGGAGTCGTTGTTTCGGAAAATCGGTTGTTTGTTTTCTCTATCCACCAATTTTGGTCAAGTTGAGAAGTGAAGAAGAAAGGTGAGTTTGAGTCTTGTTTTATGTGTTATACATGGTTTGGAGATGTTGTAGTAAGCTAAAGATGAAGAAATTCATGATAAAACTAATGTTGAAGTTGGGTCGTGTGTATGAGGTTTTGGCCGTGTGTGTATGTATATGTTACATGCTTATGATGACTTGAATTTATGTTGTGTTCTAGTTATGGTTACGGTATAAATTGTATTGGAAGTGAAAGTTGAATAAATTAGTGAAGGTTGGAAAATATGAGGCATGGCCGTGTGGCATCATGTTGATGATGGAATGTGAATTAAATCTTGTTAGTATGTTAAGTGTGTTATTGTGAAGTGAATGAAAGGATAATGCTTCTTGTTGCTATGGAAAAATGGTTGTTAAGTTGTTGTAGAAAAACATACAAGTTTATTGTAACTTATGTAAATATGGAAATGAAAGTAGTATGATGCAAATTATGATTGTCATTGATGAAGTTGGAAGATAGAAATAAGTCATGAACATGTTTGCTAAAAGATTGGAAGTTGTGGGTGAATTATGCCTTTGGTAGGAAACTTGTATATTGTGTATACCTTATGTATATTTGGTGAAAACGATATGATATGCCTCCGAATTATGTTGTAGTGATCTTGATAAGTGATGAATAAGAAAATGGTAAGATTGGTTTGGAATTGTAAGATCAGAATGAAAGACGTTGTGTTGTGTCGGAAAGATGGCTAGTTATGCCATATTGTGTATTTTGTAATAGTTGTTGTTGTTAGTGATGTTGTTGTTGGGTGCTGTGTTGATATATTAAGCCGAGCTAAGTCTCGGGGATGTTATATATACAGGGAAAATGCTGCCGAAATTTCGGTAGGCAAATATGTGCTTAAGTTTGGAGTCTTAAGGTTTGAATTTGACAATTGGTAAACATGACCATTTGTAGATTCTGGACGAAATTGGAAGTGAAGCCAAGCGAGCATAAGGCGCAATTGAGGTATGTAAAGCCTACCCCTTCATTCTTAAGCATGTTCTGAACAGAATAGGCTCGGCCGCGAGCCTTAAACACGACTCCATTTCTCGGAATCCGAGGTGGAAATCCGCTCCAATTCCTTCAGTAAGATTGAATCACTTTTCTTATAACTTGTCTCTAAAGTGAACTTTTGTATGCAATTGTCCCAAACGGAGTCGGAATGCTTCCAAATGACTATGGATGACCTCATAAGGTCTATTATCAGTAATTTACGTATGTCGCCTCAAGTTGGTCCGAGGTGGGCCCACAAGGCCCCGACACTTTTTGTATAACCTAAATTGCCCTATTTCTGTCCGTTTCTCACAGACAACATCAGGACTATTATTCTGATCATGATATGACTACTTTTTATATAAATCTTACAAAATGGTTTGACATCTGGAAATCTGATTCCGGTAATAATCTGTCGTGCCTTCCCAAGTAGGATATAGGCGCGTATTATGAATACTATCCGAACACTCTGATTTGACTCGCCGTTTAGCATACTTCAGTTTGATTGAGTCTGTATAATGATCTGTATGTATGTGGTTTCTCATTAATCTGTTCGTGGATGTCTCAATGCTTCCTTCACTGCGTCCCGGGCCAGGTTCTGTTATCGTGCATATTCCTTTGCATTGTTCACCGCGTCCCTCGGTGTGCGGGCCGGGATCTGTTTATATCTGAATGATATTATGATTTGTGTATGGGGATGGCGGCCAGGATGGCATATGATCTGATTCTGTCTATCCACCGCGTCCCGTACTAAGAGGGCCGGGTTCTGTTACCGCGCCCCTCATGAGAGGGCCGGGATCTGTATGTATGTATGTATGTGCTATCAGCATTTATACAAGCACATGACTCTGTATGACTGTGTGTGACTCTGCATGCATGATTCCGTCCGTCCGTTTGGATCATACTTCTGTCTGTCCGTATGGATTGTGATTCTGTCTATCCGTATGGATTATGATTCTGTCTGTTCGTCTGGACTATGATTCTGTCCGTCCGTCTGGACTATGATTCTGTCTGTCCGTCTGGGTTATGATTATGTCCGGTACAATTCTGTCTGACCGTTCGGATTATGATTCTGTCTGGTATACTCCCGTCTGTCTGTCAGAATTATGACTCTGTCCGGTACAGCTCTGTCTGTCCGTTGGATTATGATTCTGTTCGCTATATTTCTGTGCTTCTGATTCAGACTATGATTATGTTGTTATATTTTCGCTTTACATACTCGGTACATTTTTCGTACTGACCCCCGGTTCTTCGGGGGCTGCGTTACATGCCCGCAGGTACAGACGCACCCGGAGATACGCCGCCAGTCTAGGGCACTGATTCTGCCATTTTGGAGAGCTCCTTTTGATCCGGAGCGTGTACTTTTGGTATATATCTTCTGACATCTGTATATTTTGTATGTATGGTAGTTTTGGGTACGGCGGGGCCCTGTCCCGTCATATGATTATGTATGTCTGTTAAAGGCCTGTAGATATGTATGTGGGTTACGGGTTGCTACGATTCGGGTAGGTACGTACGATTTTGTGACTCTGTCCGTTATGTTAGCCTCATCGGCCTATATGAAATTTCAGCATGTTCGGGTATGTGTATGTTGTAGCGCGCTGCATTTGTATTGGCTTAAGTCTGTATACAGCTAGTGTGGATTATCTGTCTGGTATGCCGTTTCTGTCAGGTAGGTACGTTTGGGTATCCACTTAGGATACCAGTCGCGGCCCACGGGGTTGGGTCGTGACAGGACGAGTAAGAGATCCTTTCTAATTTGGAAGGAGATGCATTACGAGAATGTTTTGGGATCTATTAAAACTTCAACTTGCTTTAGGTTATGTGAGGAAGGTCACACAGTAAGGTGTATGCGATTATACCAGCACTAACGCACCGGATCCCATTAGCACTCCAAGGTTAAGCGTGCTGGGGTGAGAGAAATACTAGGATGGGTGACCCCCCGGGAAGTATATTAAGAGTCCTACAAATTCAGACATAAGAGACAGATGAGGAGCCAGAGTAGCCTAAGGGAAATTGGAGCATGCGTGTTATATCCCGTATTTTGTACATTCGGATGTTTCAAGATAGTCGTGGTAAGTTAAGGGCAAGACTATTTTTCGAAGTTATTTTAATACACAAGTTGTTTATTAGTATTGAAATGTTGAGAAAGGCTAGGGGTAAAAAGGAAAATTCACAGGGTGGTTCATGGTAATATTAAGGAAGGCTAGGGGCAAAAAGGGAAATTCACAAAACATTCAAGAAGGTTCATGAAGGCCCACTTGGCCGTGTGGTGTGTGTATATGGGCCCCACCCATGGCTTGTCCAATCTACTCAAGACCATGAGTGGGGGCATGTGATAACAAAATAAGACAATTATTCATCCTTGTTTTATTTTAAGAAACTTCAAGAAAGAGGGAGAAAGGGCATGTGTCCACCTTTTTATTTGTTGGAGCTAACTATATATGTGGACAAGGGCTTACATAGCAAGACAAAAATTATTCATCTTCCAACTCAAGAAATTCGGAGAAAAAGATGAAGGGCATTCGGCCATGGCTAGCAAAACTTGTCCCCATGGAAAGTTTATCAAAAAAAAATTTCTTCTAGCATTCCAACCAATTGGAAGGTCCTTGTTAACATGGAGGAGTTATTGGAGCAATCAAATCATTCATTTGTGCAATATACAACCCTAGCCAAGTGAGAAGATAAGTTGAGAAAGGTAAGGTTTAATCTTCTCCCTCATGTGTTATGAATGATTTGTGAGTGTTGTAGCATATAGAAATGGATGAAATTCAGGAAATATGCATGTGGAGGTTGTGGCCGAATAGGGCCATGTTGGTAGGATGTGATGAATTGATTTTATTTAGTATTTTGATTGTTGTTGTTGTGGATTCCATAATAAAAATGAAGGTTTGATGGCTTGAAAAGGAAGTTGTAAACGTTGTGGGATTGTTGAAGAAGTTAATGTGACACTAGCATGAATTCTTATATTTGTATGAATGATGTTGTTAATATGTATATTGTTGGTGTAGTTCATGAATTTGGAAGAAAGGAATGTGTTGTTGTTGTTCTATGGAGTTGGGAAGATTTCGGGTGGTGTTGCATAATGGTTGGGCCGTTTTGATCATTGTGCGGATTGTTTGAAGTGTTCTTGAATTTTGTTTGTAAGGTCTTGGGCAAGTATTTGAACGTGTGAGCATTGGTGTTGGTTTGATTGTATGAGATTGAATTGAATATAAGTGAAATGTTGTTGAATTATGTAAAAGGAGTTACTAACAATGAAATGCATTTTGGATTGATTGTTGAAGTTGTTAGTATGATTGTTGGTATTGTTGTTGATGATTTGGCCGAGTTGAATTCTTGGGGTTGGTTGAATTTACAGGGGAAATGTTGCCGAAATTTTGGCAGATTATAAATGAATTTATTTGAAGGACTAAGACAAGTGTGTAACGACGAGTCTAATGATTGTGTAAATTCTCTTGAATGTAGACTAGCAAGCTTGGATGAATAAGCGTAGCTAATAGGACCTGGAACATGTATGTAAGGCTTACCCTTTCTTTCTTTCTTTTGGCATGTCCTAGAGCCAAGTAAGGTATGATATGCACCTTGGGGGTAACTCTATTCTTTGATTCCGAGTTTGTTTATGGTTCTTATTCATTTTTGATATGAGCATACTTGGTTTAGTCGAGTCTATTGCATGATTTAATAACAAACAAAGTATAAAGAGTCACTAACTTTCATAGACGGTCTTGGATTGTTCTGAAACATTCATAAAGGTTTCTGTAATGACTAATGTCCATAACTTTCTTATACTAACTCGGATTGCCTAGAACGTGCTTATGATCCTTCAAGTGTCGTTTTTGTGTACTTATCCATCGGGTCTTAAAAATTGATTTATGTGCATATAGTTTCTCACTACTCTGCTCGTGCATGCCTCAATGTATCTTTCACTGAGTCCCGGGCCAGGATACGTTCTCATGCGCACTCCACTGCATTGTTCACCGAGTCCCTCACTAGAGAGCCGGGATACGTGATATATATATATATATATATATATATATATATATATATATATATATGTGTATATGATGATATGGGGATGGTGGCCAGGATGGCATATGATGACTCCTTTCACCGAGTCCCTCACTAGTGGGCCGGGATACGTTATGCATATAGATGATACATGATGTTGACATGCATGACTATATTCACCGAGTCCCTCGCTAGAGGGCCGGGACACGTTATATATATATATATATATATATATATATGATGTTGATATGCACGACTTTCATTTCATAAGGCAAGTTTGTTGAAGTTTTTAACATTCATACTTGTTTCTGGTAAATCTCCGTGTTTGTTATAGTCCCCTTTACTACATTTCATGCCTTACATGCTCAGTACATATTCCGTACTGACCCCCTTTCTTCGGGGGCTGCGTTTCATGCCACGCAGGTACACCCAGATGAGTAGAAGGCATTGCTAGAAGATGTTCCAGCGGGATTGGCGAGCTCCATTTCCTTCCGGAGTGTTGCCGAGTCTGAGTATATATGTTATGATTCCTGATTGTTGTTAGAGACTTTGCAGACAGAGTCATGTGTATAGGATGTCAGTATTGTAAGCGGCTTTGTAAGCCGACGTACCATTATGCATTATGTTACGATTCCATATGATTACAGATTTTACTTGACTTGAGAACGATGAAAAGAACGTTTCTGAAAGCCTTTACTATTTATTTCATTCTCATTTGATTTAAGAGTCGAAAGAGATTATGTGTGTAATAACAGTCAGCGGGTTCGCTCGGCCCTAAATAAGGGTCGGGTGCCCATCACACCCTAGCGAGGTTAGGGTGTGACAAATTGGTATCAGAGCAGTTCGTCCTAGGGGTTGTCTGCAAAGTCTTGTCCAGTAGAGTCCTGTTTATGGGTGTGAAGCCGGCCATATTTATAAACAAGAGGCTGCAGGGCATCTAGGAATCGTTGACTTTCTTTCTGTCTTAGATCGTGCGATAGACCCAAGTCATAGGAAATGAGACCCCTTATACTAACCTTTGACCCCGGCAGAAGCATAGTATCGACGAGAGAAAGTGAGTGACGATATGGGAAATGACAGAGGTAAGTTTTGCTATTTTTGTTCTTTTACCTGAAATTGGGAGCCCTGAGTGGCTGGGATATGTCATATATATATATATTCCCTGTGAGGCATTGTTGGTATTTGCTGCGTGCAGATTTTGAATAGTAAGAATTGTAAAGGAGACTCTTCTAGAATTTTTCAAAAAACAGGTCATTTAGTTTGGTACACTTAACAGAAGGAAGCACGGGAAGGAAATATTGTAAATAGACAATAAGTGAGATGCGTTGTTTCAGAAAGGTTATGGACTTGGCATGGCATGAAGAATAATTACGAAAAAGACGATTAGCAGTCCGAAGGATTAAAATGGATAACATTCGAGGTTTAGTAGGAGCAAGGTCTGTTGGAGGATTCAGGGAAAGTCGACAGTCAGTTTTGCTATAGATTATCATATAAGAATGGTGTGTGGGAATCCAAACAGGCTGATACCCGAGTACTTATATGTAACGGCGATGAAGGTATGTTCACTACCATCAGGAATCTGGAAATCCAGGATAAAAGGTAGTCATACACACATGTGAATATTGGGGATTGAAAAGGCTAAAATAGTAATTGTAAAGGAGAAAGACGTGTTACGAGACTGTCTCGGAATCTGTAAGACTTCCACTTGCTCCAGATCATGAAATGAAGGTCATGCGATGAGGTGGATGCGATTATATCAGTACTAATGCATTGGATTTCATCAAAGTTTCAGGGTTAAGCGTGCTAAGGTAAGAGAAATATTAGGATGGGTGACCCCCTGGGAAGTGTACTAAAAGTCCTATAGATTTAGACACAAGATTCAAATGAGAAGCTGGAGTAGCCTAAGGGAAATTAGGGTATACGGAATGGTTGGAGACCATAAGAGGTCGCGTAGGACGAGGCAGACTAGACTGGTGAAGAGACAGAGAGTGCATTACAGCTCTGGAATTAGGATGAGCTTGAATAGCGTTCGGAAGTATTTTGTAGGCGAGATGGTAGTAATTATATATACACATATATATGAATGCGTATGATATCCCATATGTGATTGTATCGATGGGCAGGTGCACCCCAGCAACCGGTGCTACGGTATGGAAGGTATCAATCGAGTAAGGGTACCGAAGTTCAAGTGACAACAAAAATAAATGGTACAAGTGTTACAAGGTAAACTAATGTTATTTTTACTACAGGTTAAGCTTGGAAAGTCTTAATACGATAATATTTGGAAAGAAAAGGAAGTGAGTAAGTGGAAGGCAAGGAGATCAAAATATCGGCAAAAGATGAAAGGTAAGAAACCTTAGTGAGTGAAGTCCCCGAGAGAAATTACCGGCAAAGCACGAGACTACTTGGGTAAAAATTCAAAGATAGGCACGTGAAAGGGATAAAGTGTGGTAATATGGAACAAAAGAGGAATGTGTGAGGTTCGAGAACCAATTTCAATAAGTGGGGCTAAAGGAATAGTGACTATGACAAGGGATGTGAAGCAAGAAAAAGAATGATTAAGCCTTGTGATGATGTTAGAAGCTTTCGGCCCTTGAAAGGTATATAGAGGAATAAATGTGCAGCCATATTAATGTGGTTGCCTCGGACATGGAAGAGCTTTCCTGAAAGGATGACTTACGAATGGAACAGATCTGCGCGTTTGAAGGAATGTTTTACGAACTTCAGAACCGATACTACAAATAACAAGAGAAGAAAAGTACTCGAGGAGGAAGAAACCCAAGGAGGGTTAAGGATGAAAGTAGGGAAGGTATACTAACGGGTTAGTCGAAGGAAGAGGAGAACGTTTGGGAGTAAAGTAATTGGAAATCTTTAACCATAGGGTAACGAGGATACCTTAACGAGTTAGCGGCAGGAACCCGATTACGCATCGAGGAAAGAACAAGGATGATGGGTCGACACTGTTGATTGGGAAATTAATGGTATGGAATGAGAATTCATGTAAGGTCTGAGGGATTTTATCTTAGAGGAAATGGAATGAAATGCAAGGAACGTGCAGGGGAGACCGCTCGGTCATAGCATCGTAAATATAGTTAAAGGATCGATGAGCGAGGATAGAGAGAGTGTAACCTGTAAGGATTCTGTGCTAAGAGCAAAAGTAGCGGGACGCTCGAAACGACACGGATGCATAGCTACAACGCAAGCGCATAGTTAAGGAGACTTACGAGTAGGTGAGCTAAGCGGACGAAAGGACTAATAGTGGATGGAAGGGTATGGAAATGTTGACAAAATGATGATATAGACAAAAATAAAAAAATGAAAGAAAAACTTATGGTAAGAGGTTTTCGATATGGCATGCACAGTGTTGGGAGGAAGACGAGGAGTAAGGTATAATCGAAGACTTCATAAGAGGACATAGTGATTCTCAACGTCTCTATGAACTAGTGAGTCCAGGACACCGTTAGTTACAAAAGACAGAGGTACGGAAAGACGAAAAAAAAGGCATCGGAATTGGATACCCTTATAAGTATTTTAGTCAAATACGAGAGTGTAAGTAGCAAGGAGATAGACAGGCCAGACCATACAATGACGGGACCCCCCGGCCTTAAGAAGAAAGTGAAAGACGGTAGGTAATTATTGTAGACAAGGGTACTCAAAGACTGTTGGCGTATAAGAAGCCCCTTAAAAAGGGGGGGGGGGGGGGGAGAACATATTATATTAGACTTAAAAGGAATCGCAACATTTTCAAGCTCCAGAGAAGGAAAATTTATTAACTCGGGGCCAGAGTTCAAAACATATCGGCACATCAGAAGGATACCTGAAAGAAGTAGAAACGAACTGACAATAAGTGTACCATGAGACAGACATGAGGATAAAGGAGTAACCTATAGCCACACTGGATCGTCAAGTGAAGATTGCGTACCAAAGACGTGGTTTCTGTTAAGGTGTCGTGGCGAAACAATAACAGAGAAGAGACGACCTGGGAAGCCGAGGATGAGATGAAGAAGAAGTATCCCTACTTATTCCCTGTGCCTATAGGTAATCTGAATTTCTAAAGCGGATATATGGATTGAAGAATGAACTGTATGTGACAACTATAAGAAAGATCCCCCCCCCCCCCGAAGTGTTATAATACCCCACAAGACCAGTATAACATTCGAGGATGAATGTTCTAAAGGGGGGGGAGGATGTTATATCTCGAATTTTGTACATTCGGATGTTTCAAGATAGTCGTGGTAAGTTAAGGGCAAGACTATTTTCCAAAGTTATTTTAATACACAAGTTGTTTGTTAGTATGGAAATATTGAGAAAGGCTAGGGGTAAAAAGGAAAATTTACAAGGTGGTTCATGGTAATATTAAGGAAGGCTAGGGGCAAAAAGGGAAATTCACAAAACATTCAAGAAGGTTCATGAAGGCCCACTTGGCCGTGTGGTGTTTGTATGTGGGCCCCACCCATGGCTTGGCCAATTAACTCAAGACCATGAGTGGGTGCATGTGTTCACCTTGTATTAGTAGGAGCTATACATATATATAAATATATATATGGGTAAGTGATGACAAAATAAGACAATTATTCATCCTTGTTTTATTTTAAGAAACATCAAGAAAGAGGGAGAGAGGGCATGTGTCCACCTTTTTATTTGTTGGAGCTAACTATATATATGGACAAGGGCTTACATAGCAAGACAAAAATTATTCATCTTCCAACTCAAGAAACGTTGAGAAAAAGATGAAGGGAATTCGGCCATGGCTAGCCAAACTTGGCCCCATGGAAAGTTTATCAAAAAAATATTTTCTTCTAGCATTCTAACCAATTGGAAGATCCTTGTTAACATGGAGGAGTTATTGGAGCAATCAAATCATTCATTTGTGGAATATACAACCCTAGCCAAGTGAGAAGATAAGTGGAGAAAGGTAAGGTTTAATCTTCTCTCTCATGTGTTAGGGATGATTTGTGAGTGTTGTAGCTTATAGAAATGGATGAAATTCATGAACTATGCATATGGAGGTTGTGGCCGAATAGGGCCATATTGGTAGCATGTGATGAATTGATTTTATTTAGTATTTTGATTGTTGTTATTGTGGATTCCATAATAAAAATGAAGGTTTGATGGCTTGAAAAGGAAGTTGTAAACGTTGTGGGATTGTTGAAGAAGTTAATGTGACACTAGCATGAATTCTTATATTTGTATGAATGATGTTGTTAATATGTAGATTGTTGGTGTAGTTCATGAATTTGGAAGAAAGGAATGTGTTGTTGTTGTTCTATGGAGTTGGGAAGATTTCGGGTGGTGTTGCATAATGGTTGGGCCGTTTTGATCATTGTGCGGATTGTTTGAAGTGTTCTTGAATTTTGTTTGTAAGGTCTTGGGCAAGTATTTGAACGTGTGAGCATTGGTGTTGGTTTGATTGTATGAGATTGAATTGAATATAAGTGAAATGTTGTTGAATTATGTAAAAGGAGTTACTAACGTTAAAATGCATTTTGGATTGATTGTTGAAGTTGTTAATATGATTGTTGGTATTGTTGTTGATGATTTGGCCGAGTTAAATTCTTAGGGTTGGTTGAATTTACAGGGGAAATGTTGCCGAAATTTCGGCAGATTATAAATGAATTTATTTGAAGGACTAAGACAAGTGTGTAACAACGAGTCTAATGATTGTGTAAATTCTCTTGAATGTAGACTAGCAAGCTTGGACGAATAAGCGTAGCTAATAGGACGTGGAGCAGGTATGTAAGGCTTACCCTTTCTTTCTTTCTTTTTTTTGGCATGTCCTAGAGCCAAGTAAGGTATGATATGCACCTTGGGGGTAACTCTATTCTTTGATTCCGAGTTTGTTTATAGTTCTTATTCATTTTTGATATGAGCATACTTGGTGTAGTCGAGTCTATTGCATGATTTAAGAATAAACAAAGTATAAAGAGTCCCTAACTTTCATAGACGGTGTCGGATTGGTCTGAAACATTCATAAAGGTTTCTGTAATGAATGATGTCCATAACTTTCTTATACTAACTCGGATTGCCTCGAACGTGCTTATGATCCTTCAAGTGTCGTTTTTGTGTACTTATCCGTCGGGTCTTAAAAATTGATTTATGTGCATATAGTTTCTCACTACTCTGCTGGTGCATGCCTCAATGCATCTTTCACTGAGTCCCGGGCCAGGATACGTTCTCGTGCGCTCTCCACTGCATTGTTCACCGAGTCCCTCACTAGAGGGCCGGGATACGTTATATATATATATATGATGTATGATGACATGATGATATAATGATATGGGGATGGTGGCCAGGATGGCATATGATGACTCCTTTCACCGAGTCCCTCACAAGAGGGCCGGGATATGTTATGCAGAGGATATATGATGTTGACATGCATGACTTTATTCACCGAGTCCCTCACTAGAGGGCCGGGACACGTTATATATATATATATATGATGTTGATATGGAAGACTTTCATTTCATAAGGCAAGTGTGTTGATGTTTTTAACAGTCATAGTTGTTTCTGGTAAATCTCCGTGTTTGTTATGGTCCCCTTTACTACATTTCATGCCTTACATGCTCAGTACATATGTTATATCCCGTATTTTTGAACGTCAGATTATTTGCTTAGGTGGGACCCACACATCGATATTTTTTTTGGGACATCTAAAACAATTTCATATGAATCACATATGAGAAGTTAAACACGACTCAAGAAGGACCCTTGGGCCAAATCAAAGTGGAAGTCCTCCAAACGGATATTTTTAAGAAAACGTTTTCAGGTGATCTGACTTCAAGGGGCAGAAACGGTATTATAAGTTTGGAATTTGGAAGAGTATCAAGATATAGAAGTTGTAGATAATTGAATTAGCTTTCCAACCATAGGTCGTGGGTCCCCAGGTGACGTCGGTACAAGGAGATATGGACGTTTTAAGGTCGAAAGGTCAGTGGGCTAGGCCCAACTCGGGACCAACCGGGTTGGCCCAAAAAAATCAAAAAATAATAATAAGGCCCAAATTTGTGAGGGATGGCCGGCCAACATGGCCCAAGCCCATGATTTTATTAATTATCCATGTGATAATTAATATAAAGGATCAATTAATGAGTCATATCTCATTAGAAACTTCAAGAACACTTGAGAAAAAGGAAAGAAGGAGAAATCTCCAAGGCCATTTCGGCCAAGTGCAAAAATTGACAAGAAAATTGACAAATATTTCTTCAAAAATTATTTTCTACCAATTAAAGGATTCCTAGCAAGGTGGAGTGGTCTTTGGAGCAAGAAAAATTCATATTCTAGCAAGTTGCAAGACTTAGCTAAGTGAAAGATCAAGGAAGAAGGTAAGAACTTATTGTTTACATGTTATGGATATTTTTGCATGTTGTAGTGTGCAAAAGTGAGTGAAATTCATGAATAGCAAGAATATAGTTGTGTGGCGGTGAGTTGTATATCACATGTATAGCCGTGTATATTTGGTGAATCATGAATGCATGGTGAGCAAGTTTTATTTAGTATGTTGGTTGTTGTGTTGTGGATTTTATATTGCAAACAAAAGCCTAATGAGCTTAGTGAAGTGTTAGTAGTTGGAGGCTTGTCTTGGAAGATTATGTAAATTGAATATTATGTTCTTACATGTATGGAAGATAATGATATTAGTATGGTGTTGTTGGAATATATATTATAAGGTTGTTATTGTTTTCATTGGAGTTGGAAGGTTTTGAAAGAAGTAGTAAGTTGATTAAGTTGTTATAATGTATCTTGGATTGAATATGGAAATTGTTAGTGTGGTTGAGTTATGTTAATAGTTTGGCCGGGTTTGAATTCCCGGGTTGTTGTTGATTGAAAACTTGCTAGGTAAATGTTGAGGATGGTGTATTTACAGAGGAAATGCTGCCAAAATTTCGGTAGCCAAGTGTTTCCTTAAGATTCTAACTCTAAGTACCCTAATGAAAGTTTGGGTAAATGTGACCAAATCGCAGATTTTGGCGGATTTGCAGCTTGAATTCGGAATAGCAAAAGAAGCGGAAAGAGGTATGTAAGGCTTCACCCTTCTTTCTATGGCATGTCTTAGTTTAAATAAGTTGGGTACGAGCCTCGGGGACAACTCGGTTCCCCGGAATCCGCACCTAAAGTTTTCCACTTTTTGTTCAATAGAATTGAACTAGAAAGTGTGCCAATTGTTGGAAAAACCTCCTACACCCTTAGAACTTGTATAAATGGGACCCGATTACCCTAAGACCCTCACAAGTAACGCTATGACACGTAACATACGTAAATCGTATACGCTACCTCATCCGGCCCGAGGTGGGCCCGCTACTCTCGGATTTTTCCTTACAGTCTTGCTTGACTTACTTGAAGTGAATCCAAAGGGAACCTTTGATCCCGATTTCGTTACCAAATGATAAATACTATGACTCCTCTAACGAGGGCACTTCCATGACGATAATGATAACAATGATGTTAGATAAGAGAATATGCCTATGATACGTACTACCAGAACGACTCTATGACTAAGATGACTAAGCTAAGTATCTTATGTAAACATGAAAATGATAAACTAATTTTTGAATATTATTTATATTTCCTAGCTATGACTTTATTTTCTAAAAGATTTCAAAGTCTATGAACTGTCATCTATGATGCCCCGATTTCATTCTACGTTTACTTTAATATTATTCCCCGTTGATAGTCTCACCTTAAAATACTCGTTCCTTCAAGGTGAGACAAAGCGATCACGAGTGTTCTATAATATAATTGGAGGTCACCGACCTTACGTCACTCCGATGACTACATGATTCTTCTTTGTGCTTTCCTGCGTGCCTATGAGACATATGTATATAGGATACGTAAATGCATATAAGACATGTAAATGTATGTAAGATATGTGTATATATTTTTAAAATATGCACATGACGAAAGAGCTAGAGCGCTATAGACGCCGATACATGCACATGACACACGTATATGTATATGATAAAAGAGCTAGAGCGCTATAGACGTTGATATATGTACATGATATATGCATATGTATACGGGGGAAATGAAGGTAAGGGTAGAGCGTTATGAACGCATATCCACCTGATCAGTTGGCATTACATGATATGATATCGTCCCGGACGCGAGATGCCGGACGCGGGATGTGTATATTTATGGTTAAATGGATCGGCTGCCGACGCCTCGGCAATATGAGATGTCCTATTTTATATGTATATGTATATGAACAAGGAAATATTCTTAAAGGAAAGCTAAGTACGCATAGCACCTGCCAAGGGTATATATATATACAGGTTATGTTTTTACCTCAGGACATGTGCTATTATCCTCTTATGTCGTTATTTCCGTTTTATACTTTCCGTATGCTACTATTCATGCCTTACATACTCGGTACACTATTCGTACTGACGTCCCTTCTTGTGGACGCTGCGTTTCATGCCGCGCAGGTCAGCAGACAGGCGAATTTGATCCTTAGAAGCCTTACCAGCAGTGTTGACAGCGCTCCAGTTATTCCGGAGCCCCACTCTCGTGGTACTATTTTGTGTATGTATTTTCGGGCACAACAGTACTCGATCCTTTCTATGTATAAGTGTACTATGTCTAGAGGCTCGTAGACAGATATGTACAGTCAGTCAGGTACAGTTAGATATATGGTGTTCTAGCATGTTAATGTTGTTGTAGAAAGTGATAATGAAGTTGACTAGTCTATGCTCATAATGATGCTGCTAATGTTCAAAAACAAAAATATGGCACAGTTCATACGGCCTGCTAAGAGGAAAAAGTAAAAGGATAAGCAAGGGGTGCTCGGTACAAGTATCGGGTACTCGTCACGGCCCCTAGTCGGGTCGTGACAGAAGTGGTATCAGAGCAGTTCGGTCCTAGGAGTTTGTCTACGAGCCGTGTCCAGTAGAGTCTTGTTTATGGGTGTGTTGCGCGCTACACTTATAAACAGGAGGCTACAGGGCATTTAGGAAATATGACCTTCCTTGTATTCTAAGATCGTGCGATAGAGCTATGCTACCAGGCTTCCACATTCCATTCCTAATCCTATGCTATGGTTTCAGTACTGTCGATGAAGAGATCAGCTTCAGATGATGGGGGCACCAGTAAGGCCCCTAGAGTATCTCCAGAGCCAAGTAGGGGGAGCCTCGGCTATTCGATTGAGTCAGACCCGTCAGAGGACCCAGCCACAACTCCTCCGGATTTCCTGACTCCCAGAGCGGAGGATCCCGCGGAGGACAGCTATGATACGGATCCGTCGGAGGACCCAGCGACAATTCCTCCAGAGATTCTGACCCCTAGAGCAGGGGACTCCACAGACAGTGGCTATGATACAGATCCCTTAGAGGATTCGACGATGACTCCCCCGGAGCTTCTTACCTCCAGGGAGGAGGATAGTTATGGCACAGACCCGTCAGAGCACTCTTCTGGGATGACGGATGAGGAGGCTTCCGGGGGTACGCCAGTTACTCCCGTGATGGAGGACCGTGCCAGTCCGGCCACCTCGGAGAGTGCTACGGATTTCTCCTGTCCCTTGTTCCGGCCATCAGAGAACCAGGAATCACCGCTATTCTCTTCGGATTCTGACGTGAGAAATGACGAGGGTCGGGCGAGCGATGAGCAGACAGACGAGAATGAAGAATATACTTCACATGGTAGTTCCCCGGGCCAGGCTCGAGATTGATCGACTACAGGTATATGAGATTTTCTTTAAAACTTTCTATGTATACGTAACCTCTGCAGGAATACTAATTAATAACGGCAGGTAGAAATTCAAAAAGGGGTCAAACATTTAACGGTTATAAGTAATGGCGACTGAGATGTCCCCGCCACCAGTGTGAATTTAGAAACCCCGGTAAAAGATAGTTATATGTATGGATAGGAGTAAATAGCGAAGATTTAAGCAGAGGCAATATGGTAGTTGTATGGTTAGGAAGTGAAGATAAGAGCGGGACCCGCCGTGAGGACGTTTGGGGAGCTGTTGGAACCCCGACTTACTTTAAATAATGTGACAAAGGCCGTATGGGGCAGTCGGTAAAATTACACCAGCGTTCACGTATTAAAATGCACCAGAGTTTCAAGGTTCAGCGTGCTAGGGTGAGAGCAATCTCAGGATGGGTGACCCCCTGGGAAATATGCTGAAATTTTCACAAATGTGGGAACAAGAGACGAATGTGAAGCTAGGTAGTCCAATGTAAATTAGAGTGTGTGGAGTGGTTACAAACCCTATAAAAGTCATGTAGGCTGAGACGGACATGACTAACGGAAGAGGAGAAAGCGTGACAGAAAGGGGACTTATTAACGTAGGGCCAACGTTCAGAGCTTACTCAATGGACTTACGACATAAAAGCGACCTAAGCGACATGCGAGATGTCTACGAAGGAGACCTCCCCGAAGTATTATGATACACTATGAGGCCAGTTTAACATTCGAGGACGAATGTTCTAAAGGGGGGGAGTTATATCCCGTATTTTTGAACGTCAGATTATTTGCTTAGGTGGGACCCACACATCGATATTTTTTTTGGGACATCTAAAAAAATTTCATGTGCATCACATATGAGAAGTTAAACACGACTCAAGAAGGACCCTTGGGCCAAATCAAAGTGGAAGTCCTCCAAACGGATATTTTTAAGAAAACGTTTTCGGGTGATCTGACTTCAAGGGGCAGAAACGGTATTATAAGTTTGGGATTTGGAAGAGTATCAAGATATAGAAGTTGTAGATAATTGCATTAGCTTTCCAACCATAGGTCGTGGGTCCCCCGGTAACGTCGGTACAAGGAGATATGGACGTTTTAAGGTCGAAAGGTCAGTGGGCTAGGCCCAACTCGGGACAAACCGGGTTGGCCCAAAAAAATCAAAAAATAATAATAAGGCCCAAATTTTTGAGGGATGGCCGGCCAACATGGCCCAAGCCCATGATTTTATTAATTATCCATGTGATAATTAATATAAAGGATCAATTAATGAGTCATATCTCATTAGAAACTTCAAGAACACTTGAGAAAAAGGAAAGAAGGAGAAATCTCCAAGGCCATTTCGGCCAAGTGCAAAAATTGACAGTCTTGCTTGACTTACTTGAAGTGAATCCAAAGGGAACCTTTGATCCTGATTTCATTACCAAATGATAAATACTATGACTCCTCTAACGAGGGCACTTCCATGATGATAATGATAACAATGATGTTAGATAAGAGAATATGCCTATGATACGTACTACCGGAACGACTCTATGACTAAGATGACTAAGCTAAGTATCTTATGTAAACATGAAAATGATAAACTAATTTTTGAATATTATTTATATTTCCTAGCTATGACTTTATTTTCTAAAAGATTTCAAAGTCTATGAACTGTCATCTATGATGCCCCGATTTCATTCTACGTTTACTTTAATATTATTCCCCGTTGATAGTCTCACCTTAAAATACTCGTTCCTTCAAGGTGAGACAAAGCGATCACGAGTGTTCTATAATATAATTGGAGGTCACCGACCTTACGTCACTCCGATGACTACATGATTCTTCTTTGGGCTTTCCTGCGTGCCTATGAGACATATGTATATAGGATACGTAAATGCATATAAGACATGTAAATGTATGTAAGATATGTGTATATATTTTTAAAATATGCACATGACGAAAGCGCTAGAGCGCTATAGACGCCGATACATGCACATGACACACATATATGTATATGATAAAAGAGCTAGAGCGCTATAGACGTTGATATATGTACATGATATATGCATATGTATACGGGGGAAATGAAGTTAAGGGCAGAGCGTTATGAACGCATATCCACCTGATCAGTTGGCATTACATGATATGATATCGTCCCGGACGCGGGATGCCCGGACGCGGGATGTGTATATTTATGGTTAAATGGATCGGCTGCCGACGCCTCGGCAATATGAGATGTCCTATTTTATATGTATATGTATATGAACAAGGAAATATTCTTAAAGGAAAGCTAAGTACGCATAGCACCTGCCAAGGGTATATATATATACAGGTTATGTTTTTACCTCAGGACATGTGCTATTATCCTCTTATGTCGTTATTTCCGTTTTATACTTTCCGTATGCTACTATTTATGCCTTACATACTCGGTACACTATTCGTACTGACATCCCTTCTTGTGGACGCTGCGTTTCATGCCGCGCAGGTCAGCAGACAGGCGGATTTGATCCTTAGAAGCCTTACCAGCAGTGTTGACAGCGCTCCAGTTATTCCGGAGCCCCACTTTCGTGGTACTATTTTGTGTATGTATTTTCGGGCACAACAGTACTCGACCCTTTCTATGTATAAGTGTACTATGTCTAGAGGCTCGTAGACAGATATGTATAGTCAGTCAGGTACAGTTAGATATATGGTGTTCTAGCATGTTAATGTTGTTGTAGAAAGTGATAATGAAGTTGACTAGTCTATGCTCATAATGATGCTGCTAATGTTCAAAAACAAAAATATTGCACAGTTCATACGGCCTGCTAAGAGGAAAAAGTAAAAGGATAAGCAAGGGGTGCTCGGTACAAGTATCGAGTACTCGTCACGGCCCCTAGTCGGGTCGTGACAACATATTCCGTACTGACCCCCTTTCTTCGGGGGCTGCGTTTCATGCCACGCAGGTACACCCAGATGAGTAGAAGACATTGCTAGAAGATGTTCCAGCGGGATTGGCGAGCTCTATTTCCTTCCGGAGTGTTGCTGAGTCTGAGTATATATGTTATGATTCCTGATTGATGTTAGAGACTTTGCAGACAGAGTCATGTGTATAGGATGTCAGTCTTGTAAGAGGCTTTGTAAGCTGACGTACCATTATGCATTATGTTACGATTCCATATGATTACAGATTTTACTTGACTTGAGAACGACGAAAAGAACGTTTCTGAAAGCCTTTACTATGTATTTCATTCTTAATTGATTTAATAGTCCAAAAAGATTATGTGTGTAATAAGAGTCAGCGGGTTCGCTCGGCCCTAAATAAGGGTCGGGTGCCCATCACACCCTAGCGAGGTTAGGGTGTGACAATGCGGGGCGGTTAGAAACCATAAAAGGTCCCGAAGGATGAGACGGACTAGACTGGCGAAGAGAAAAAAAAAAGTGCATCACAACTCTAGAATTAGGATGAGTTCTAGTAGTATTGGGAAGTACTTTGTATGAGAGGCGTTAGTAAACATATATATATATATATATATATATATATCTGTGTGTGTGTGTGTGTGTGTGTGTGTATGTGTATGACATCCCATATGTGGCTTCGCCAAGCGGTATATGTGTCCCGGCAATCGACGTTGCGGTATAATGAAGGCATCAATCGAACAGGGTAGTGAAGTTCAAGCGATAGATGTTACAAGGTAAGTTGATGATATTGTCACCACAGGCTAGAGTTGGAATGCCCTAATGCAACAACATCAGGGAAAGGAAGAAAGTGAATATATAGAAAGTAGAGAGATTAGAATGTCTTGAGAAAAAACAAATGTAAGAAACAAGGGTAAGTGAAGCTTCCAAGAGGGACGATGGGTAAGGCAAGGGACTATTTTGATAAAATTCGAAGGTAGGCATGCGAAAGGGATAAAGTATGGTAGTGTGAAACAAAAGATGAATGTGTGGGGTCAGAAAATAGACTTCGATAAGTGGGACTAAAGGATAGTAATCACAAATAGGGATGTGAAGTAAGAAAGAGAATGATCAAGCCTTGCAACGATACTAAGAGATTTCCAGTTCTCGAGAGGTGTCTAAATGGATAAATGTGTAGTCATACTAACACGGTTGCCTCGGAAACGGAGAAGCTTTCCTAAAAGATGATTTAAGAATAGAATGGATTTGCACGTTTAAAAGAATATTTCACGAACTTCAGGGTCAATACTATGAAATAACAAGTGGAGAAGGGCGCTCGAGAAGGAAGGAACTCAAGGAAGGTTTGAGGAGGGAAGCAGGAAAGGTACACTAATGGGCTGGTCAAAAGGAGAGGAGAGAAGAAGAAGGAAAAAAAATTGAGCAATCACCAAGGACAAGCGAGGAACTAACAAAGCTAATCGGGAGGTAGTACATCAATGAAATGGGATGAGGATAAGGAATACCGAGACTTAGTTATAAAGGAAATAGAAGGATGTATGGGAAATATTCATGAGTATGGACTAGCCTTGGCGGCAGGAAGGAGAAGAAAGAAGAGGGTATATTTGCAAGGAATTCATGACACAAACAAGAGGTGACAGAATATTGGAAGAACTACAACGTATAGGTGGGATGCAAATAAGTAATCAAGGAAAATTTCGGATAAGTGAGCTAAGTGAATAAAAGGATTGATAGTGGAAGGGAAAGAGTGTAGCATATTAACTCTCAATGATATATTGTAGACGTATAGTGAAACAGGAAACTCAGAGTAAGGAGAATTTTAGTGATAATAGTTATGGAGGAAGACGAGGGATAAAAAGAGCAAAATATGACCAAACGTTCTGTAAAATGTTTTGGTGGATTCCAATGTTTCCATTAACTCGTTAATTCGGGAAATGTTCAGTCATAAAAGGTAGAAGTAGAATGGCCTAAAAAAAAGGGGGCAGCGAGAATGGATCTGTAATGCATAAGCACTTCATTCAAATGCAAAGCCCTCGATTAGCAGAAAGGAAAATAAGTCAAGATATACGATGAGAGAATTCTGGTATTATAAGAGACCAAAAGAGTCGAAGGATCGTTAGGGTAGGCCGATGACAACTGATACTCGGGAGTTACGAGTGTATAAGAACACCCTTAAAAGGGGGGAAGGGCAGATCTAGTCCTGAAACGAAGTATGGCATTGTCAAAGGTCCAAGGAAAGAAAGAGGTTAGCTTAAGGAGGCAAAAATTCGGGACGTAGTGGCATATCAAGAATGCATTAAGAGGGAGCAGGAATGAATTAAAGATAAGCGTGCCACAAAGAAGGTATGAAAAGGAATTAAAATGGATCAAGAGAATACTTCATACGGACGTGAGATATGATATTTCTAGACCAGGGAAGTTTGTGCCGCACCTAAATAGGCAGCGCCGTATCCTAAAGAGTAATAAAGAGAGTAGGAAAGCTCTGCAAGTTAACCACAAAGAGAATGACGAAATGGATGATGAGTACAAAGGACACTTCGGGTTACAACGGAAGAAAATCATGATATTAAAGGAAAAATATGAGAATCTTAACAAAGGGAGTAACGATAAGCGGTGTGGCGATCTCTAAAGAGAGGAAGAACGATGTGAGTGCAGATAGAAAGGCAGCAGCATCAATAGAAATTAGAAAGCATATCACGGGTCACTAACCATACTGAGCATAAAGGTATGTATTATAGAATTATATGAACCATCGGCGTAAGGTTATGCCCCACAGATGGGAATGGACACACCGAAAAGCCAACAAGGAATGACAGCTAACTAAGTGATCACTGGAATAAGGAAGTCAAGGGTAAGTATACCATACCGATGTTGGAAAGAAGCTGTGGTAAAGTGAGAATTTCCCTAAACTTATAATTATAAGTTATATTGCAAGATTTGAGGCAAAGGAATTAAAGGGAGGGCTTGACAAGAACTCGAAGATATTGTGAGTTATAGACTAGTTCGAACTATGATTATTGGTTCATCGCAATATATAATCCGGCTACGAGGAGATGGTGATGGAACATTAAGAATGTACGTATTTAAGAAATCGTATTGAGGATATGGTTATAACCTATCATGGAAAGGAATTAAGACGGATGGTTGAAGAAACGTAACCGTTAAGAGTAACGATTTGTCAGTAGCAGAGTAACGTTGAACAAGCAACGGGACATTAGTATAAGAAAATCTATGATTAATCGGAAAGCTTGGCTGATGAATTATGAGGGGATAATCTAGCACGTATCTAAGCCCAACAAGTACAAGTAGGGATAGCCAAGATAGCATCGGAGGAGTCAACAAGAGAAAGAAGAAAGTGCTATATTCGAGCAAGGGAGTTAACCGTTAATAAAGAAATGAGGAACGAAGAGGAAGGACGCTCGCAGGACGGCGAGTAATCATGGTGTGGCTAGTTAAACCACAGGAAGGAAGACAGAATGAGAATGAAATACTAGCTAACTTGTATACATGAGGATTGGAGACTATACGACTCACAAATGAATTCGATAAGGAGATAAGAAAGAGCAGGAAGAAACTGACCAAATTATAGTATAAGTATATGGTAATAGAACAAAAATTCAGTGAGGATATTGAGGATCGGCTCACTACAACATTCGAGGACGAATGTTTTTAAGGGTTGAAGGATGTTACACCCCGTATCTTCGAAGAAGCACTTATCAAATTTGAAACATAAGTACGTTGAGTTATTGTTAAGTAAAACCACTTTGGAATATAAGGAGCAAGCATTATTAAGTATATTTAATGAGGAAGGATGTATATAAGGTATACCAGATGGTTTTATAAGGAAATGAGTGGAAGAAATGGGGTAGTATGACTTTGGAAACAGGATGGGTAATGTTTTGTGTGAAAATTTTGGTCCAACTTGGTGGACGAATATCTCTGAGCATATGAAGTGTTTTAAGGTGAAACATGTTACACCTCAGAAATTTCCCCGTGAACGTATAATGAATAGACTAACGAAGAGTACGAGTATACGATGTTTTAATCAGAAGGGAATGACGTTTGACGACCCGAAGTAAGATTTCAAAGGAAATGGGAACAAGAGATAGGTAATGCTCCACAATGACTAATTATAGGTTCTGAAGACGTGAAAGTTGCAGATTTGCACTTTGGCCCAGTCGATCATAAAGTGAAATACGGACCATAAAGTGGTATACGGCCCGTAAACCACCATGTCGTATTTCAACTTACAAAACTTCAACTTTCTGTCAAATGTTCAAATGGTTAAATACGACTTTGGAATACGGACCGTAAATTGAAATACGGCATGTAAACCGCAATCGTAAATCACCATGATCCCCAGCATACCTTTCTGGTTTTGTTATGCTTAAATACGACCACGAAATACGGCCCGTAAACGGGGTTTATGACTGATATTTGGCACAAATATCTAGATTTAGTGTCATTTACACTTTACTTCTTAGCACTTTCATCGTAAATTTGAATGCGAATTGTTGTATATTAGCTTATGTTGGTATGTTTATGTGAATAGGTACAACAAGGATCAACGAAGGGGATTCCGGGCAGTTTTGAGTGATTCCGAGGCTGTGTACGTCGATTGAACGTTGCGAAGGAAGTTCCAGTACTTGAAGGCAAAATCTGACCACTGAAGGGTCTCATGCGCTGGCCATGCGCCGCACAACCAGCGTACAAAAACACCCTTCCAGACTCTCAGCAGGACCATGCGTTGGTCATGCGCCGCACAAGAAGAACATAAAGGAGATCATGTGCTGGCCATGCAATGCACAGCCAGCGCACAAGCAGCGTTATTTGTCCTATTCAGATCGGGATTGGGCCAACTTATCTCATATTTACCCTAGCATATAAATAGTAATTTCTAACATTAGAATGATGGCTTGGACGACTTTTGAGAATTGTGAAACTCTTTCTAGGTTTTATTCCTTTTCTATTATTTTTCTTTGCATCAAAAACCCTATGTCAAACATGAATTCTTGTTCCCATTATCGAATCATGTGTAACTAAACACTTAAATTCTGGGGTTGTGGCCTAGCCATAAATTCTGGGGTTGTGGCTTCTTCGTATGCAATTGCTTCGTTACTTTTGTGTTTAATTTCTTGATTGTCTGCGCAACAGTTGAGTTCTATTTACTCATTGATATACGTGCTTGGGAAAGACGTTAATTTGGAGAAGAAGTAATGAGATTGTGATCTGAACATCCCTAAATTTGGGCTAGGATTTGTGACTAGGATAGGAATATACTTAGTTACCACAATCAATTATATACCGTGCTCTTATTGCATTCTTGATAGGTCAATACCATAGGAATATAGGAGGAGAATTATCTTGAATCGGCGAGCAGTGGTTCGGAAGAATACTACGAGACTAACAATCCGGTTAATTAGCTATTGTGAACAAAGTTGCTAAGGTGTGACATTTGACTTACTAAATACGATTGGTGAACCAACCACGACCCTAGAATACTTCTAAAAATCTTGATTAAAGCCATTCTCAATTACGTTCTAAGCACAATTTCTGGATACTTTATTAGTTAATTACATTATAGCATTTAGTTATAAAAGAACCAACACTTTTATTCTTCACTTGCATAGATAGTAAGCAATAGTTTATTTTCGTGAAATATTGGTCATAAGTCTCTGTGGGTTCGACATCCGATTTATTTAATCACTTTATTACTTGTACGATCACGTACACTTGCGTGTACATTTAGACGCAACAAGTTTTTGGCGCCGTTGCCGGGGACTTAGAAATAAATTATTTTTCCCATAATAAATTTTATTGCTTCATTTTATCCAAGTGTTAACGTCTTGATCTTAGATGTTTCTTGATTGCAGGTACTTTACTCGAATGTGAAGGACTGCGAGTCAAAACAATCTTGAGGAATTCGATCCTGAGCCTGAACGTAATTTCAATCGGCACAGGAGAGATTTGAATTTATTGCAGAACACGCAGGCTGTTGCAGAATTAGCTGTGGTCATGGCTAATAATCAACCAGCGAAAGTGAGAGAGGTTGTAATGCCTCGTGTGGCAGATGTCACTTCAAGCATTGTGAAGCCCACCATCGAAGGGCACTTTGAGCTGAAGCATCCTATGATTCAGTTACTTCACTCTAGTGGGCAATTCACGGGAATGTCACATGAGGATCCTCAGCGTCACAACCATACTTTTCTGCAGATTGTTTATACATTTGCTACTGGAAGGGTCACTAAAGAATATGTGCGACTGACACTGTTCCCCTTCTCTCTATTGGGGAATGCAAGTAACTGGTTATTAGCAGAGCCCGCCAATTCTATCACTACGTGGGATGATTTAGCGACTAAATTCTTGACAAGGTTCTTTCCACCAGCAAAGACCACTCGCCTCCGAAGGGAGATCATGTCATTGAGGCAGAAAAATAGAGAAAATTTGTATCAAGCCTGGGAGAGGTTGAAGGGTCTTCTTAGAGATTGTCCTCACCATCATCAGACGAATGAAGTTCTTGCACACACATTTATTGAGAGTTTGGATGCCCAACATAAGTAGTCAGTAGACACTGCTGCAGGAGGGCAGGCTCTTGATCTGAGCTATGAAGAACTATTCACATTATTGAACAGGTTTACTCAGAGCACTCCAGACTGGCAGGATGATGCAGCTAGCAGTTCAGCTAGGAAAGCACCGGGCGTCTTTGAAGTAGACAATTTTACAACATTATCAGCACAGATTGATGCCATGCGCACCGAACTCAGGAAGTTAGCTGCGTCACAAGCGCCACCACAGGTGCATGCAGTACAGCAAACCATAGCCTTTTGTGATGTCTGTGGAGAGGGTCACAATAGTGATGAATGCCCTGCAAATCCCGCATCCATATACTTTGTGGGTAATGCAGGCAAGGGGCAAGGAAACAACAATCAGTAAGGAAATTCCTACAACCCAAATTGGAGGAACCATCCGAATTTCAGGTGGAGTGACAACTCAGGTAATCAGAAGCAGAATTATCAGTCAGCACCTGCTCCTCAAGCTCCCACAAACAATATGGAAGAGATGATGAAAAAGATGATGGGTGACATGCAGAAGATGATGATAGACCAGCAGAAGTTGATAGCAGATAATCAGAATCGCGATTTGGCTGTACCGAATTTAGAGAGGCAGATGGGACAGATAGCTGGTGCACAAAATACTAGACCACCTGGAGGACTTCCAAGTGACACAGATGTGAATCCCAAGCCTTGCAATGCTGTAACTCTGCGAAATAGGCGAGAACTAGAGGAAGTGACTTCAAAGAAAGCTGGTCGAGTAGTGGCTGAAAAAGAGAAGATTGCCACAGAAACAAGTGAAAAAGGGAAGGCTGTTGAGGCATCAGTGGCAAAGCCGCCACAAGCCGTGGTTGCAAAGACACCGCCTCCATTCCCTCAACGTCTAGCAAGACACAAAGAAGAGGCTACTTATTTGAAGTTTCTTGATTTGCTTAAGCAGGTACACGTGAACGTCCGCTTGGTCGATATGTTGCAGGGTATTCAAAAGTATGCTAAGTACATTAAAGATATTGTTGCAAACAAGAGTCGTTTCACAGAGTATGCAACGGTTGCACTTACTGAGGAGTGCACTTCTCGTATTCAGAACAAGCTGCCCACAAAATTGAAGGATCCCGGAAGTTTCACTATTGATATTTCTGTTGGGACTCAGGTTGTTGCTCGAGCACTTTGTGACCTAGGTGCAAGTATAAATCTGATGCGTTCGTCTATCTTCCGGAAGCTAGGTTTGGGGGTGCCCAGCCCAACCACTATAGTTCTTCAGCTGGCAGACAGATCATTAGCAAGACCCGAAGGCATTATTAAAGATGTATTGGTACAAGTAGGGTCGTTGATAATTCTTGCTGACTTCATGATATTAGATTTTGAGCCAAACTCGGAAGTCCCATTTATTTTGGGGCGTCCGTTCTTGGCCACAAGGAGAGCACTTATTGATGTAGCTGCTGGGCAGCTTACCATGCGAGTACATGATAAAGTAGAGGTCTTCAATGTCTACCAAGCTCTGAAGATGCCTGCAATCTATGAGAAGCTGTCTGCCATTACTGTTCTGAATGATGATACACGAAGGCCACTCATCACTTCTCATGATCCGTTGGAGAGAGCCTTGGGGATGATATTTTTGGTGACACGGCGGCGTTTGAGATGGTGCAGACTCTGGATATGGCGAGTATTTATATTCGGGCAGGCGAGTTTGAGCACTTAGACAGGACAATGGGAGTAACTCCAAAGTTATCAATTCAAGAGCCTCCGATGTTGGAATTGAAGCCCCTGCCCGCCTATCTTAAATATGCATTCTTAGGTGAGGGGGATACCTTGCCAGTGATATTGGCAGCAGAGTTGACCACCGAAGAGTTTAATATTTGTCTCAAAGTATTGAAGTCCCACAAAAGAGCATTGGGGCGGCAGATATCTCATATTCAGAGAATTAGCCTTGCGCTGTGCATGCACAAGATACTCATGGAGGATGATCATAAGCCTAGCGCACAACATCAACGGAGACTACACCCTGTAATGAAGGAGGTTGTCAAGAAAGAGGTAATCAAGTGGTTAGATTCAGGCATTATTTTTCCCATTTTGGACAATAAGTGGGTGAGCCCGGTGCAATGCATCCCGAAGAAAGGAGGGATGAAAGTTGTGACAAATGACAAGAATGAGCTCATTCCTACTTGAACAATCACTGGATGGAGAATCTGCATGGATTATCGCAAGCTGAATGAGGCAACCAGAAAGGATCACTATCCTATTCCCTTCATAGATCAAATGCTAGACAGGTTAGCCGGGCAAGAGTTTTATTATTTTCTGGATGGTTACTCTGGATATAATCAGATAGCTATTGCTCTAGAGGATAAGGAGAAGACCACGTTTACATGCCCATATGGCACATATGCTTTCAAACGCATGCCATTTAGGTTGTGTAATGCACCCGCGACTTTCCAAAGGTGCATGATGGCTATTTTTTCAGAGATGGTTGAGGACTTCATAGAAGTGTTCATGGATGATTTTTCGATATTCGAGAACTCTTTTGAGGTTTTCTTTCATAATATAGACCGAGTGCTGGAAAGATGTGAAGAAACTAACCTGGTCTTGAATTGGGAAAAATGTCACTTTATGGTCCGAGAAGGCATAGTCCTTGGGCACAAGGTTTCAAAGAGAGGGCTGGAGGTTGATCGTGCTAAAGTGGAGGTCATTGAGAAGCTGCCACCCTCCATATCAGTCAAGGGCGTGCGCAGTTTCCTCGGGCATGAAGGATTCTATAGGCGCTTCATAAAGGATTTTTCAAAGATCTCAAGTCCGATGTGAAGATTACTTGAAAAGGATGTGAAATTCCTATTTGATGATGCATGTATGAAAGCCTTTTAAGGTCTAAAGAAGAGATTGGTAACTGCACCAATAATCATTGCACCTGACTGGAACTTGCCATTCAAGTTAATGTGTGATGCTAATGATAACGCTGTGGGGGCTGTGCTGGGACAGCGACGAGAGAAAGTTTTTCATTCTATCTACTATGCTAGAAAGATGTTAGACGTTGCCCAATTGAATTACACTGTGACAGAGAAGGAGCTTCTAGCTGTTGTTTATACGTTCGATAACTTTCGGTCCGATCTTGTCGAAACACATGTTATCGTTTACACAGACCATGCAGCTATTCGCTACTTGTTCAGCAAGAAGGAAGCTAAACCCAGGTTGATTCGGTGGATTCTTCTGTTGTAAGAATTTGATATTGAGATTAAAGATTGGAAGGGAGCGGACCACCTGTCTAGATTGGACAACCATAACCATTTTGTGGAGGATGTTCAAATTCGGGAGTCTTTCCCTGACGAGCAGCTATTTGCAATTCCTGCTGCCGAAGTTCCATGGTATGCTGATATTGTGAACTTGATCGTAAGTGGGGTGTACCCACCTGAAGCCACTTCACAGCAGAGGAAGAAGTTATATCATGACTCTCGGTTTTACATATGGGATGAGGCGTATTTGTTTAAGCAAGGAACTGATCAGCTAGTGAGGAGATGCATTCCACAGACTGAGGTGGGTCAAGTGTTAGAGAGTTGTCATTCTTCCCCATACGGGGGACACTTTCAAGGTGATCGTACTGCGGCTAAGGTATTACAATCTGGCTTCTATTGGCCCACCCTCTTCAAAGATGCCCATCCATTTGCTAGAAGTTGTGATCGATGTCAACGAACGGCAAACATCTCAATGAGGCACGAGATGCCTCTGACGAACATATTAGAGGTGGAGATATTTGACGTTTGGGGCATCGACTTTATGGGGCCCTTCCCACCATCCTTCGGTAACAGGTACATTCTGCTTGCTGTCGATTATGTTTACCAATGGGTAGAGGCAGTCCCTCTTCCAACTAATGATGCGAAGGTGGTGGTGAATTTTGTGCGAAAGAATATATTTGCGAGGTTTGGAACCCCACGGGCCATGATCAGCGATGGAGGTGCCCACTTCTGCAACAGCCTGCTGAAGAACATTCTGGCGAAATATGGGGTGAAGCATAAGGTGCCTAAAGCTTACCACCCACAGACATGCGGACAGGTAGAGGTCTCAAATAGAGAGGTAAAGCAAATCTTAGAGAAAACTGTGAACGCTCAGAGGAAGGATTAGGCAATGAAGTTGGATGACGCTTTATGGGCGTATCGCACAGCATATAAAACCCCCATCGGAGCTTCTCCTTACAGGTTAGTCTATGGGAAGGCATGTCATTTGCCGGTTGAGCTAGAGCATAAAGCATATTGGGCAATCAAAAATCTCAATCATGATATGAGCTTGGCCGGAGAGAAAAGGTTGTTGCAACTGCACGAGCTTGATGAATTCAGATTGGGGGCGTATGAGAATGTAAAGTTGTACAAAGAGAAAACAAAGCGATGGCACGACAAGCATAAACAGCATCGTGATTTCGCCCCAAGGCAGCATGTACTACTCTTCAACTCTAGGCTACGGTTGTTTCCGGGAAAACTTAAGTCCCGATGGTCTGGCCCATTTGTTGTGTCGCAAATCACACCCCATGGGGCCGTCGAATTACAAACTATGGATGGGGTGCGCAAGTTCTTTGTCAATGGACAACGCCTCAAGCGATATTAGGGCGGAAATTTTGATAAGGAAAAGGAGCAAGTGCTCCTCGATGACGAGTAGAGAAGGATATGCATCGTGCCGCGACGTTAACTCAGGCGCTTCTCGGGAGGCAACCCGAGTTTGTAATGTAATTAAAAATAAAGTGTCGTGCCACGACCTTAACTAAGGCGCTGGTTGGGAGGCAACCCAACTTTTGTAGCATATATGTCATATGTGTGTTCATGTTACAGGACCCAATAATGAGCAGGACCAATAAACACTCGAAGCAGATAATGAAACAGCTCCAGGTTTGTGTGTGCTATGCCCATGCGTCGCATGGCAATCGCACAACGGGTAATCATGACAAAATTTTGGCTAAGTCCAAAGTTCAGAGAGTGTGTGCTAACCATGCGTCGCATGGTCAGCGCATGATCAGCACTCAGAGCCAAAATTTTTGCTAAGTCCAGAGTTCAGAAAGAGGTGTATTGTGCCCTAGTCATGCCACGCATGGCCAGCGCATGAAGGGAACTCAGAGCCAAAAATTTTCTAAGTATAAAGTTCAGAGAGGGGTGCATTGTGCACTGGTCATGCGACGCATGGCCAGTGCATGAAGAGAAATCAGAGCAAAATTTTTCTAAGTGTCAAGTTCAGAAAGGGGGATCGTGCGCGCTGACCATGCGACGCATGGCCATCGCACGGGTCGGCCCAGTTCGAATTCTTTTAAAAATAATAAGACACGGCCGACCCCCACTTAATCCCCACTTCTCACAACCCCCCCCCCCCCCTCCCCCCTCTCTAAAACTGCTCCTAACAGAACCCAAACACAAAAACCCTTCCCCCAATCCCTTCCAACTCCAAGGAAAGTAGTGTCAATCATCTCCTCCACAACACAAGGTAAGAATTCGTGTGTTTTCATCAATGAAATCCCATTCCTTCTTTCCCCTTTTTGTTGGGTTGAGATATTGATAAATAAGGGTTTGTGGGTTGGGCGAATTTGTATGGGTGTTTTGGTATTGGGTTGTTTGTAATGAGTGTTGGATGCTAGAACAATGATTCCCAAACATAAGGGAGGGTTTTACAACCCTCCATTGTTGCAAAACTTCAAGGGATAGTTCTATTCCCACAAGTTGCTTGATAAAATTCCTCAATTATGTTTCATGTGATTTTTGTGAAGTCTTGAGTAGCAAATAAACATGAAACAACATTCTAAACCATAGGGCACTGCCATGAACCCTCATAGGTCATTCAACATGCTTTTCCTTGTTTTTTAGGATAGTCTTTAATTCATTAATTTTGTCGTTTTAGGCTAAAAATTAGTTAACTTCTTTGTTTTGAGTTTTGTGTATCATTGTCGGAAGTAAGTGTGGGGTCGTTTCACGACCCCACTAGAGAGTCATTAAAGCCATGAGAGTACCCGAACATCAAGAAAGATGATCATTTAATGCATAAACACACCGCTTGCAATAAGTGTGGGGTCATTTCACGACCGCACTTGGTTTAAAATTTGCTAACAAAGTTAGATGTTTGTGTTTTGAATCTCCACAGGTACAATGGTAAACAAAGGCAAGGGTAAAGTGGACGAGTCAGGCCCGTCACAAGGTTCCAAGAGATGTAGAGGTGGCAAGCACACCGCCACTAAGAAAGGGGCAACAACTCGTAGTGGAAAGTAACCAGTGGTCCCTATCCCTCGGGCCTCTTCCCAGAGGCCTCGACCTACCTTTTATGGGACTGGGTTGGCAGACGAATGGTATCAAGAGTTCCCCTTGGCTGATAGATATGTGCATGAACGGCCTGTCAACAAGGTGGTGTTGAAGAAAAATTTCAGGGGAATTTACAATCGAATAGTCGGAATGGGCTGGAGCGCGGTATTTGATAACCCAGGGCTGGTAAACATTAACATGGTTCTGGAGCTTTACTCCAACATTATTTTGGCAAGAACAGAGGGTGGTGAGCCTCATCATTCAGTGCAATTGAGGGGTGAATGGGTGTCGTTGACAACTTCCACTTTGTGTGCACAATTGGGAGTTCCAGACCATCCTGTAGGCCCATTGCTCGAGTTCATAAAAAGGCCTGACTATAAGGCCATTCGGTAAACCTTGTGTGGCCCTGAATCCGTGGCGAAGTGGGCAAGATATCGAGAGGATCCGAGGAAGCACAAGACTATGCTAATGGGTGATTTTCTGAAGGAGGCACGAGTGTGGCTACGACTCCAAAATTACCACATTATGCCTCTTGACCACTTCACCACCGTGCTGAAAGAGAGAGTGGCAATGGTGTACTTCTTCTTGACTAGGTAGCCGGTCAACATTGGATACTGGATGCTTCAGGATATGATCTGCATCAGGGAGGGCAAATCCCTCAAGCTCAGTTTAGGAAACACACTTACAGCATATCTGAGGAAGTTGGTCCCACACTTGGAGAGTAAGTATGACAGGGTGCTTGAGTGCCCAGATAACCCGATAGACATCTCTAATGTCAAAGCCCCTGAACAGAGCAAGTTCAACTTGACTCCAGCACAAGAAAGATCAGCTCAATCGACCGTGCTAACACAACTATACAAGATGGTGGTACTCGCTAGTGAGCAGTTTGAGCTAGATATCTCAAGTGTGTTTGCGGAATGTCCTCACACCACTTACTCAAGAGTGCTCATTGGAGAGGAGGGCGGGCTTCCCGCTGATGAGGACTTATGTTCTACGGATCTCATAGCTGCTGAGATGGAAGAGGGTCGTGAAGAAGAATCCGAGGCACAGGATGCTGAGGATGATAAGGAAGAAGATGCCGAGCCGTCTGGTGGCGCGGCTGAGGATGATGAAGATGATGACTAGGCCCTAGAGGGCCTCAGGGAGTATTTCTTGCCTTACTTTGTTTTTAATTTTTTCCATCTATATGCTTCGAGGTCAAAGGATGATTTAAGTGTGGGGTGGGAAATACGTCCCTTGTAACAACATTTTGAGGTTAAGGATGGTGATCAAGTTGCCATAGGTTTTCTTTTTTATAGTGTTTGAGTCTTTGAGTCGAAAAAAAAAGAGATTTTTTTTTCTAGCGTTAGGTTTTCTTGGTAGCTTTTTGAGTCCCTCGTTAGTGTCACACACCATCCACCCCCTTGGGTTATCTTATGACCTCGGTTCTTTCCTAAGGGGGGACCTTTGAACCGGGTTAGATTTTTTAGTTTTTTAGAAGAGTCGTAGGAGTCAAGCTTGTAAGACCACTCGAATGCTAGGTGCTCAGGTTAGGTGGAATGTGGAAATCATGAGTTTTTCTTGAAAATCTTTAAAAAGCATGCTTAAAAATAGGCAACCTACCTCGAAACATTTCTGTAGTAGACTGCATTGACTCATGTATGACCCACTTGGCACGATTTGTGATAGTTGCTTGATTGGATAGTTATATGAATCTGTTGTGTGTTGATTATGTGCTGTGCGTGATGTGAGGAAACTCTGGTATGATCCATGCTTGATAATGATGACTAGAACTTGCCCGGTGTGTTTGTGAAGCGACATTGAGTGAGAAGTTTAGGAAGTGATCTTGGCTACCCTTTATGTATGTATATCCCTAGTCAACCTCGTTTAGCCTTTAGCCTTTTTTTTTACAACAGGCAATTAGCCTACTCTCGTTGTTCTTATTGACTCAATTTGATCCCTGTTTTACTCCTCAGGCACTTTTAATGATTACTTATTGAATTGGAGTTAGGATGTGAAGTTAAGGGAGGATTGTTGAATGAAGTTAAAAATGAAGTCTATGGGTGTGTCTGAAGGGTAGATGATGGTTAGTGGGAAATATATAAAAAAAAAAAAAAAAACAAAACAAAAAAACAGGAATTGTCTAGTTTGTCATCTGCATTCTTAATGTCGTCTCCCACTAGTCTGTCAAAAACAAGAGGATGCTTAAACTTGAGAAAATAAATGGGTGTTGATAAGATAGAATGAGTAGCATGTGGATGAATGCTATGGGTGATGAAGGATGGTGCAGAAATGAACTATGATTGTAAGGTATTAAAAGTGCTTAGGGAGGTTAGTCACTATGTTCCAAAATATATCCTACCCATCCCTTAAGCCTACATTGCAACCATACAAGTCCTAAGTGATCCTAAATTCACCTCACTCTAAGTTGCTGAACGGTTACACTAAGGCAAACCTATGGTTTGTCATGTTTGAGCATTAGATATTCTTTGTGAGAGTGAGCGATATTGTTGCATCTTATGTCCATTGAAATAAGTCGTTTACCTTGTGTGAGATATGGACAACTCTCTTTTGGGTGAGGACACATAATTAATAGGAGACGGATGAGGTACTCCCTCTCGGGCAAGTAACAGGTCCTTTATGTCTTGAGTGGTGTCTGGAGTCATATGCATGTTTGTGAACGTATCATTTCTTGAGAGGTTTGGTTGCTAAAATTTTGAAGCATAAGAAAATGGTTGTTTTGAAGCAGTGGCATGACTTTCAAGAATTGGCTCAATGTGTATGTTAATGCAATTTCGAAACTTGCATATCCATCGAATTCTGATTTAGACCTGTTTGAGTGGCAGGGCTAAGTAAGGTACTAGGGAATGTATGATAAGTGGTTGCTCGAGGGCGAGAAAAGTCTAACTGGGGGGGTGTTGATATTTGGCACAAATATCTAGATTTAGTGTCATTTACACTTTACTTCTTAGCACTTTCATCGCAAATTTAAATGTGAATTGTTCTATATGAGCTTATGTTGGTATGTTTATATGAATAGGTACAACAAGGACCAACGAAGGGGATTCCGGGCAGTTTTGAGTGATTCCGAGGCTGTGTACGTCGATTGAACTTTGCGAAGGAAGTTCCAACACTTCAAGGCAAAATCTGACCACTGAAGGGTCTCATGCGCTGGCCATGCGCCGCACAGCCAGCGCACAAAAACACCCTTCCTGACTCTTAGAAAGACCATACGTTGGTCATGCGCCACACAAGAAGAACATAAAGGAGATCATGCGCTGGCCATGCAACGCACAGCCAGCGCACAAGCACCGTCAGTTGTCCAATTCAGATCGGGATTGGGCCAACTTATCTCATATTTACCCTAGCATATAAATAGTCGTTTCTAACATCAGAATGACGGTTTGGACGACTTTTGAGAATTGTGAAACTCTTTCTAGGTTTTATTCCTCTTCTATTATTTTTCTTTACATCAAAAACCCTATGTCAAACATGAATTCTTGTTCCCGTTATCAAATCATGTGTAACTAAACACTTAAATTCTGGGTTGTGGCGTAGCCATGAATATTGACGTTTGTCAAGTATTTCAACCTTAGTAGCTTCTTCGTATGCAATTGCTTCGTTACTTCTGTGTTTAATTTCTTGATTGTCTGCGCAACAGTTGAGTTCTATTTACTCATTGATATACGTGCTTGGGAAAGACATTGTTAATTTGGAGAAGAAGTAATGAGATTGTGATCTGAACATCCCTAAAGTTGGGCTAGGATTTATGACTAGGATAGGAATATTGTCACGACCCGTCTAGGGGCCGTGACGAGTACCCGATACTTGTACCGAGCACCCCTTGTCTATCGTTTTACCTTTACCTCTTAGCAAGCCATGTAAACAGAGCAATTTTTTTTTAACATTAACATTAGCGGCGTCATTCTGAATATAGACTAATAAACTTCGTTATCACTTATACATCAACATTAGCATGCCAAAACACCATATACCTAACTGTACTTAACTGACTGTACATATCTGTCTACGAGCCTCTAGACATAATACACTTATACATAGGAAGGGTCGAGTACTGTCGTGCCCGAAAATACATACACAAAATAGTACCACGAAAGTGGGGCTCCGGAACAACTGGAGCGCTGTCAACACTGCTGGTAAGGCTTCTAAGGATCAAATCCGCCTGTCTACTGACCTGCGCGGCATGAAACGCAGCGTCCACAAGAAGGGACGTCAGTACGAATAGTGTACCGAGTATGTAAGGCATGAATAGTAGCATACGGAAAGTATAAAACGGAAATAATGACATAAGAGAATAATAGCACATGTCCTGAGGTAGAAACATAACCTGTATATATATATACCCTTGGCAGGTGCTATGCGTACTTAGCTTTCCTTTAAGAATCTTTCCTTGTTCATATACATATACATATAAAATAGGACATCTCATATTGCCGAGGCGTCGGCAGCCGATCCATTTAACCATAAATATACACATCCCGTGTCCGGGCATCCCGCGTCCGGGACGATATCATATCACGTAATGCCAACTGATCAGGTGGATATGCGTTCATAACGCTCTGCCCTTACCTCCATTTCCCCCGTATACATATGCATATATCATGTACATATATCAACGTCTATAGCGCTCTAGCTCTTTTATCATATACATATACGTGTGTCATGTGCATGTATCAGCGTCTATAGCGCTCTAGCTCTTTCGTCATGTGCATATTTTAAAAATATATACTCATATCCTACATACATTTACATGTCTTATATGCATTTACGTATCCTATAAACATATATCTCATAGGCACGCAGGAGAGCCCAAAGAAGCATCATGTAGTCATCGGAGTGACGTAAAGTCGGTAACCTCCGATTACATTATAGAATACTCGTGATCGCTTTGTCTCACCTTGAAGGAACGAGTATTTTAAGGTGAGACTATCAACGGGGAATAATATTAAAGTAAACGTAGAATGAAATCGGGGCATCATAGATGACAGTTCATAAACATTGAAATCTTTTAGAAAATAAAGTCATAGCTAGGAAATATAAATAAGATTCAAAAATTAGTTTATCATTTTCATGTTTACATAAGATACTTAGCTTAGTCATCTTAGTCATAGAGTCATTCCGGTAGTACGTATCATAGGCTTATCCTCTTATCTAGCATCATTGTTATCATTATCGTCATGGAAGTGCCCTCGTTAGAGGAGTCACAGTACTTATCGTTTGGTAACGAAATCGGGATAAAAATTTCCCTTTGGATTCACTTTAAGTAAGTCAAGCAAGACTGTAAGGAAAAATCCGAGAGTAGCGGGCCCACCTCGGGCCGGATGGGGTGACGTATATGATTTACATATATTACGTGTCATGTCATTACTTGTGAGGGTCCTAGGGTAATCGGGTCCCACTTATTCAAGTTCTAGGGGTTTAAGAGGTCTTTCCATCATTTGCACACTTTCTAGTTCAATTCTATTGAACAAAAAGTGGAAAACTTTGGATGCGTATTCCGGGGAAGAGAGTTGTCCCCGAGGCGCGTACCCAACTTATTACATCTAAGACATGCCATAGAAAGAAGGGTGAAACCTTACATACCTCTTTCCGCTTCTTTTGCTATTCCGAATTCACGTTGCAATCTCGTCAAAATCTGCAAATTGGTCATGTTTACCAAAACTCTTATTAGGATACTTAGAGTTGAATTTTTAAGGAAACATTTGGCTACCGAAATTTCGGCAGCACTTCCCCTATAAATACTCCATCCCACCAAGTTCAACTTGGCTAATTTCAATCAACAACAATCCCGGGAATTCAAACCCGGCCAAAATATCAACCACAATTCCAACAACAACAATACTAACAACTTCCATATTCAATCAACTTACTACTTCTTCCAAAAACTTTCTAACTTTAATGAAAACAATCACAACCTCATGATCTATATTCCAACAACATCATACTAACCACATTACCTTCCATGCATGCAAGAACATTACATTCAATTCACATAACTTCTAAAACAAACCTCCACCTACTTCAACTTCACAAGATTATTATGCATTCATTAGCAATCTAGCATCCACAATTCAACTACAACCAAAACATTAAATAGAATTGACTCCTTTTCTTCCATATTACTCTACAACTACACGGCCAACATCAAGCATACACACTACAACCTCTCCAAATTTATTCAACTTCCATTTTCCACATATCATTCACAACAATAACAACCAAACACTAGATAAATTAATTAAAACACAATTTTTACACACATATACATGTTCCATACCTCACGGCCACACCCCTATTTTTATCTCTTTCATGAATTTCATCCATTTTAACATACTACAACACATATAAACCATTCATAACACATAAAGAAAGATCAAAACTCACCTTTCTTCTTCAACTTCTCACTTGACTACAACTTGGCAACTTGTATGATTTTGAATCTTTCTTGCTCCAACAACTCCACCTTGTTAAGCACCCTTTACTTGGTAGAAAATGATTTTTGAAGAATTTTTGTCAATTTTTCCTTGGAAATTTACCCTTGGCCGAAATGGCCTTCAACTTTTCTCCTTCTCTTTCTTGTTCTTCAACTTCTTGAATATTCTAGAGGTTGTGTGATAAAAATGACTTAGTCATCTTATTTATTGACCAAATTTTATGTAATATGGGCTTGGGCCATAACCATGGCCGGTTGGGCCTCACAAATTTGGGCCTTATTATTTTTTTGATTTTTTTGGGCCAACTCGGTTTGGTCCCGAGTTGGGCCTAGCCCACTGACCTTTCGACCTTAAAATGTTAATATCTCCTTGTACCGACGTCACCTGGGCACCCACGACCTATGCTTGGAAAGCTAATTCAATTATCTACAACTTCTATTTTTTGGTATTTTTCCAAATTCCAAACTTATAATACCATTTTTTTCCCATTGAAGTCAGATCACCCGAAAACGTTTTCTTAAAAATATTCGTTTGGAGGACTTCCACTTTGATTTGGCCCAAGGGTCCTTCTTGAGTCGTGTTTAACTTCTCATATGTGATTCATATGAATTTTCAGATGTCCCAAAAAAATCTCGATGTGTGGGTCCCACCTCAGCAAATAATCTGACGTTCAAAAATACGGGATATAACAAATATACTTAGTTACCACAATCAATTATATACCGTGCTCTTATTGCATTCTTGATAGGTCAATACCATAGGAATATAGGAGGAGAATTATCTTGAATCGGCGAGTAGTGGTTCGGAAGAATACTACGAGACTAACAATCCGGTTAATTAGCTATTGTGAACAAAGTTGCTAAGATGTGACATTTGACTGACTCAATAGGATTGGTGAACCAACCACGGCCCTGGAATACTTCTATAAATCTTGATAAAAGCCATTCTCAATTACGTTCTAAGCACAATTTCTGGATACATTGTTAGTTAATTACATTATAGCATTTAGTTATAAAAGAACCAACACTTTTATTCTTCACTTGCATAGATAGTAAGCAATAATTTATTTTCGTGAAATATTGTCCATAAGTCTCTGTGGGTTCGATATCCGATTTATTTAATCACTTTATTACTTGTACGACCACGTACACTTGCGTGTGCATTTGGACGCAACAATGACCGCTGTATACTTCAACTATTGTTCATTCCGGATAAGATTTTAAGTCATTAAAAGGAGACCCAAGCTCATTAAATTCATTTCATTTTCCACGATACTTCTCTCTAGAAACCTCTAGACTGTTCTCCACTCATCATCTACAAGAAAACAAAGGAAATCAAAGATCAATAAAAAGAATCCAAGTGAATCAAGTGTATGAAGCTCATCAAAGTTCATCCAAGTTAAGAAATTTCAAGAGAAGCAAACTAGGGTTTTGGTGCAAGAAGGGTGATACCACTCAAGGCTTGTTCCTACAACATCTAAGGTAAGTTTTATGGCTTTTACATGTTATTTAGGGTATGGAAGAGTTGAAACACTTAGATTATAGAAGGATGTAAGAAATGGGTCATGAAAGTGTGAATAGTAGCAATGTTGAGTAAAGGTTGAATTGAGCCATGATCATTAATAATTTGTGATTATGAAAACGTTATGAATGACATTTAGAACATGGAATAAGTATCCTATGTGAGAAAATGCAACAATGAACCATGGCCATGATTATGGAGAAATTAAAGACAAATTATGAAATATGGATATTGTAAATGAATGATGAGTGTTGTCTATCATACTTTGGATGTGATATGAGCGTTTGGGAGCTGATATAGAATATGGGAAAAGTAGTATAAACAAAGGCAATGCTGCCCAAATTTTCCCTAGAATGGTAGCGCGTTCTTATAGACGATTAACTAACGCTAGTGAGAATTCTCGCTTGTAGGAAGAAACGAGATATCGAAGGAGAACAAGCAAGTGATAGCTTCGTTAAACGTCAAAGGTATGTAAGGCTAGTCCTTTCTTTCCAAGGCATGAATCATATGATATGATATCCCCTCCTTCTTCATGATTTTCCTACGTACCAAAAACTATGAGTCTGCAATTATGAAGAGCTTCACAAGACAAAGGTAAAAGATATGCTACGAGCATGACGATACCGACGATGGATACAAGTATATAAGTTGTAAAGTTAGGATACGACATTCTTACGGAACTAATGATCCTTATGTAACTTTTATGATATTATGTTCCCTACCTCTCCATGACCTTCCTACCTTCCGGAAAACTAAGAGTTTATGATCAGGAATAACCACGCGAGATAAAGATAAGAGGCATGCTATGAACATGATAATGAAGGTGATAAATTAAGTCTAAAGATCTTAGAGTTCATGGTATAATGTTTCTGCAAGCTAACGACATTAACTATGATCTATTGGTGTTGCTTGTTGTATACACTCACCTTATATACTAATTCCTTCAAGGTGAGGTAGAATACCTATGAATGCTCCATAATGTAATCGGGGGTTCTCGACCTTACGTCACCCCGACATTGTTATAGATTGTCCATAAACCTTGATGCATGTCCTATGACCAATGTTCCGAGAAACTACGAGTCTACGTTCATAAAGGATTTCATATGAGATAAAGGTAAGAGATACGCTATAGAAATGAATATGGAAATGATGAGCTTAAGCCCAAATATTATAAAGACTACCATACGATACTTATACGAAATTCACGCTACGAATATGATGTGATTTTCATAAATTATCTTGAAATTTAAATGTGTGCATTAAAGAAAGGTTACGATAAGCTTATAAGATGTATGTGATGACAATGATAATGATGAGATATACTGATCCTTGTATGATGTATGTGATATGGTCGAGCCACTACGTGGCCGAATACGGAAGATATGTATGTGATACTGTCGAGCCACTACGTGGCCGAATACGGATACTGTCGAGCCACCACATGGCTGAATACAGATGTTGTCGAGCCCTACGTAGACGAATATGGATAATGTATTATGTGTATGAGAAGCTACGGTACCACGATGATGAATTATACGACATGATGATGTATACGCTATGATGATTCATGCGCGACGATTATATATATGTGATATATGTATGAAATGTATTCATCCTTAAAGGTCGCGCAGGTTTTACCTTCACCTTATGACTTATGATTTCTTTATCATGTTTATTTCATTCATGCCTTACATACTCAGTACAATATTCGTACTGACGTCCACCCGATTTTTAAAAAAAAAGAAAAAAAAAGAAAAAGGGACAGCTGACAGGTATGTAAAGTTGTCCCTTCTTTCTCTTGGCATGTCTTAGATTTAAGTGATGAAGGATATGAGCTTTGGGGTAACCCTATTCATAAATCTTGAGTGCGTTTCATGATTCTTATTCACTTCTTGATGTTAGAACTCTTAAGTGATTGAACTCCCCTCTTCAATTTCCTATATGATGGATAATAGTCGATATATATAAGTTCCTATTCTGTTCCGAAGGGAACACCCGTAAGGTGCCAGTTGAGTTGTGTATATGGTTTTACTAATGACTTCGAGGAAATTAGTTTATACTAAAGGAAATATAAAGTTTGATTTTAAAACCACTCCGAAGGGGGTGCGAGATTTTACTATTTCATTTCATTTACGAATTATGTTTACATTCCATAGCATCATCTCTTTGTATTGATATTTGTGGATTAAATTTATATGGACATGATTGTGATATTAAGCCGGAAGCGGCTGCCCGAAGGGGCCATTATTATTAAGCCAGAAGCGGCTGTCCGAAGGGACTATTGTTTTTTTAGCCGGAAGCGGCCGTCCGAAGGGACTATTGTTTTGTTAGCCGGAAGCGGCTGTCCGAAGGGACTATTATTTTGTTAGCCGGAAGCGGCCGTCCGAAGGGACTAACGTGATACTATATTTATATTGTGTATTCTAGAATTTGTGTATGCTATATTTATATTGTGTATGCTAGAATCTGTGTAAGGTACCATATGGAACTGTTCAAAATGCTGTTCCAGGTTACTCCCGGGTTGCTTCTAAATTTACTGCTATGCTTTTCCTTGTTTATGATTCAATAATGCTTTACATATTCAGTACATACTTCGTACTGACCCCCTTTCTTCGGGGGGCTGCGTTTCATGCCCGCAGGTTCAGGGACGCGATCAGACAATCCAGTCACCTAGGAGGAGTCAGCATTGAGAGTCAGACAGCTCCACCTGCTTCGGAGACTGTTCCTGTTTTGGTACAATTTTGTATGTATATATTATGGGCACGACGGGGCCCTGTCCCGTCACTTATGTACGGTCATACTCCTCTAGTAGTCTGCGAACAGCGTGGGTGTCAAGGATACTGTTTGGCCTTGCTGGCCATTGTTTTGTTGTACAGAAGTATCGGCAGCCTCGTTGGCTTGTATTGTGATACGTTACATATATATATATCAATATGTTTTGCGATGTTTGAGTACAGGTAACATAAGTTGGGTTATCGGGCAGGTTAAGCTCGGTCACTCGTTATGGCCGTAGATTGGGTCGTGACAAAAGTGGTATCAGAGCAGTTCAGTCCTCGGCATGTTCGCAGACGGTGTCTAGTAGAGTCTTGTTTATCGGTGTGTTGTGCACCACATCTATAAACAGGAGGCTACGAGACATTAATAGGGTGTCATTCCTTCTTTCGTGTTGGAGATCATGCGAATAGAGTTGTGTCATAAGTGAAGTCCTTAATCTAATAGTTTTGTATGATTTCAGCGATGACTAGGAAGAGTAAAGCGACAGCAGCCCAGAAGGGCAAATCAGTTGATGATGAGGCAGTTAGCCAAGCCCCCAGGTTTACTAGAGCTCAGACTTATGCTGGGATGCACATTCAGTCCCAGAGTTCTCCTACTTCTCAACCTCCGGAGGAGCTCAGAGGGGCACCTGATCCAGCCCCAGCTCCAGTACCAGCACCAGTACCTCCAGTCCCTCAGCCGGATGCTCAGGGTCAGGAGATAAGAGAGATGAGAGATGCTATACGTTTGTTGACTCAGATACTTGCTACCTAGGCTAGAAAACAGGATAGGGGTCATGAGTATCCAGATAGAGCTGCTAGTGCCAGGGCTCGAGATTTTCTTACATTAAATCCCCCGGAATTTAAGGGCACGGACCCTAATGCAGATCCTCAAGAGTTCATAGATGGTATGCATCGTACCTTAAATGTGATGAAGGCGTCAGCTACAGAATCTGTTGAGTTAGCTGCTTATAGATTGCAGGGTATAGCAATTAATTGGTTTCAGTCATGGAGATTTTTTGAGGGGTAGGGATGCTCTTCTGCCGACTTGGTAGGAATTCTCAGATGCCTTCTTGCGCCATTATATGCCACCCGAGTTGAGGCGGGCAAGGGTTGATAGGTTCCTTAACTTGCAGCAGGGTAGTATGTCTGTTAGAGAGTATAGTGTGGAGTTTGATTCTTTAGCCAGATATGCCCCTTCTATTGTGCAGGAAATGGAAGATAGAGTTCACCGATATGTGATGGGATTAGAGCCAGGGTTGCAGGAGGCTTGTATGGCAGTAGCCATGCAGCCAGGTATGGATATAACTCGTATTCAGTCTTATGCTCAAGGGTCAGAGGATCGTAGGCGCCAGCGAGAGGCTATCTCGGAGCAGAGTAGTAGTCATCCCAAGAGGGCCAGGTCAGAGGATCAGTATAGAGGTTTCACTAGCGAGAGCAGACCCCAGTATAGTGCACCTCTGCAGTTTTGAGGATCTCAGCGGGGTTGGGAGACTTCCCTTAGGCAGAGACAGAGTTCTTCTTATGCATCGGGTTCTCAGCAGCAGGTGGGGTCAGGGCAGGAGGTGATGCCCCCTCCCCGATGTGCGACTTGTGGGAGATGTCATGTAGGATGATGTCGTCAGGGTGTATGCCATACTTGTGGTGATCCGGGGCACTATGCTAGAGAATGCCCACAAAGAGTGGGTAGTATTGTTCCTGAGAATTCGGTAGCAGCATCGTCACCGTCAGTGAGAGCCCCAGAGATAGGACTCCAGACTTCTTCCGGCCGAGGTAGGGGCGGAGGTAGAGCATCTAGTTCCAGTACTGGGCCGCATCGTATCTACGCTCTAGGTGGGAGACCGGATCTAGACACACCACAGGATACACCACCAGGTATACCCTTCTTCAGATAAACTATCGATAGACTTAAACTATATACGAACTGTCCCTTATCACTATGACATGATGTATTACTACTAAGTTAGGATACAAGCGTAGGGTTAATGGGTTAAATCAAAAAAAAATATTAGTTGAAACCTAAAGGGGGGAAGTGCCCAAAGCATAGCAAGACCATAGCTATAAATCCGAACTAGGATAAACAAATAGAAGACTACCCTTGATATGTAATCTTTTGGTTATTACCTCGGGAAGCAACAGAAAGAGGAGATATTATAGGGGTTGCTAAATTATGAGCGAATCGACAAATGGAAGGGTATGAGAAGGGCATAATCAAATAAAGGAACACTTGAGAATGTACTGGGAGTTCAGGACTGGTTTAAACATTCAAGGATGAATGTTATAAAGGGGGGAAGGATGTTATACCCCGTATTTTTATACGTCAAGTTATTCGCAAAAGAATCGACGTGAGTTAAAGACGGAACCCTTCCCGGACGCGGAGTAGAAACCTTTAATTTTTAAAATTTCTAAATTAGAACCAACTGTTTATAAATTTCATTTAGTGTAAAAAATATTATTGGAAGATTAGGAATTTATTAATTGTGATTATATAATTATGTAGGAATTAGTAATCAGCTAAGCCAATTAGATTAATTAGGCTTAAATAACCATGTGGGGCCCACCCGATTTTAAAAAAGAAAAAAAAGAAAAAGGGACATGGTGACACATAAGAAGACACGTGTGGTATTTAGGGAGAGGATATATAAGTTAAGATATGAGTCATATGTAACATTTGCATTAGAAAACAAATCAAGAACAAAGAAAGAAAGAAAAAAAGTGAACAAAAAAAAGAAAAGAGGCTCGGCCATGGAGCAAAATAACCGAGAGGGAGATTGAAGAAAAAGGAAAATTTGAGGTGTGGAATTGTTGTAACATTCAAGTGATTAGCAAGGTTAAGAAGCCAAGTTGATTAAGGTAATGTTTTATATCTTTTTATACACATTTTTGAGGTGATTAAACTTGTATAAATTGGTAAATTGTGATGAATGTGAGAAATTGTAGATGTTGATGTTAAAATGTATATTTAGCCGTGTAGGGGGGCTGCTTTAATTGGATATGGTAAATTTATTTTAAGTTGTATTATAGTTGTTGTTGTTGTCATGGATTATATGGTGGAAGAAGTTGTATTATAGGGGGGCTGCTATTCCAGGTTACTCCCGGGTTGCTTTCTAAACTTGTTTACTGTTACGCTTTTCCTTGTTTATGATTCAGTAATGCTTTACATATTCAGTACATACTTCGTACTGACCCCCTTTCTTCGAGGGGATGTGTTTCATGCCCGCAGGTTCAGGGACGCGATCAGACAATCCAGTCACCTAGGAGGAGTCAGCATTGAGAGTCATACAGCTCCACTTGCTTCAGAGACTGTTCCTGTTTTGGTATAATTTTGTGTGTATATATTATGGGCACTACGGGGCCCTGTCCTGTCACTTATGTACGATCATACTCCTCTAGTAGTCTGCGAACAGCATGGGTGTCAAGGATACTGTTTGGCCTTGCCGACCATTGTTTTGTTGTACAGAAGTATCGGCGGCCTCGTTGGCTTGTATTGTGATACGTTACGTATATATATATAAATATGTTTTGCGATGTTTGAGTACAGGTAACATAAGTTGGGTTATCGGGCAGGTTAAGCTCGGTCACTCGTCATGGCCCTAGATTGGGTCGTGACACCGGAGGTGCTAATCGGGTTTATACTTTTGTGTATATATGTATATATATATATATATATATATATATATATATATATATGTATTTTGGGCACGACGGGGTCTTGTTCCTTCCATATGTCTAGTACTCTAGTAGAGGCTCGTAGATGCATAGGTGTGGGTTATATGGTCTCACAAGGTCACTACTGTATATATAAGTTTATAGGTGTATATTACCACTTCAATAGCCGAGGGGCTTATGTATAAAAGTATTTATGTTGTGAAATGGAAAATGATTTTTCTTATGAATTTGATAAAAGAAGGTCTATTGAAAATCATGAGTAGCAGAACGAGTGGTGCTCGGTGGTTAGCCCCGGGTACCCGTCGCGCCCCTAGCTGGGTCGTGACAAAACAAAATCCTAAAATGAATTTCGTCGAGTCTAGTTTCCAACGCAACAAACCACTCATCGATTGGACTTCGGAGTAGACAATTATGGACATTAAAAGTTCAGCTGACAGAGCAGAAACGTGTGCTACAGTACTGCTACAGTACCGACCTACTACAGTGCTGCTACAGTAAAATGCTACAGTGATCCCAACCCGAATTTGACCCTTATAAAAAGTGTAGGAACCTCCTTTTTTCACCAGATTTTGCTGGAAAATTCTAGAAATTGAAGAGAGAGAGAGAGAGAGGGAAACAAAAAGTGAGCAATTTTTAAGTCGCGGAGTAGTGGTTTGGGTCCGGGTAACGCGTGGTTGTGATTCTAGTATCGTTTTGCGGGAGATTTTAGCGTGGATATTGAGGATATTGCTATCTTACCAAGAAAAAAGAGGTATGAATCTTTCTCTTTTGGTATTATTTAAGGCTTATTTACGGAGATAAAGTCGCTAAACAATCGTATAGTAAGTTTGTTAGTTATGGAAGTTGGAAAACAACGTGTGGGCTGTTTTATGGTACATATTGGTGTTGGAAATGATTTTATTGATGTTGGTATTGTTGTTGTTGTTGGTGGTTGCTGAATTGTGATTTCGGGCTAGGCATATAAACAGAGGAGATGCTGCCGAAATTTTGGCAGATTTTAGGAAGAATTATTTGAAGGCTTAAGATAAGTATATGATAATGGGCCTAATCATAGTACGAATGGTCTTATATGTAGACTTGCGGGCTCGGACGGATAAGCGTAGGTAGTTGGTGGCTGAACAGGTATGTTAAGGCTCGTCCCTTTCTTTCAAAGGCATAATTCCTATGCTATGATTCCTTAAGTGTTTTCATAACCTCCTTGATTTCAAAGCTAGAAGTTTATGACTCTTGATGTTTCTTATGATGTTAAGAATGAGGACGTTCTTATGAGGATTACGTTGAGGATGATTTTATGCTTAAAGGCCTCAAATATGATTTCAACGACGATGTGAAAATGTTAAGCTATTTCATGATTTTCTCGATTTATTGCATTGTTGTTGATCTCACCTTATAAATTGTTCCTCCAAGGTGGGATAGAATGATAGTTTTGATTTGAACTCCTATGTATGCCATGAGTATAATATAGGTATATGGCTACTTTGTGACATTACATAGAGCTCTATTATTTCATTTTGATTATGCACTGCACTCATTTTCATTCTTCATGTATATGTAAGGCACAGTTGACAGGGGGTAACGCTGTGACCTTGGTTGTGTATTACAAGTCCCAGTTGATAGGGGGTGATGCTGTGGCCCTTGTTATGATGTGTATATATATGGCACAGTTGAAAAGGGGTGCTGTGGCCTTTGTTGTGATGTGTATATATATGGCACAGTTGACAGGGGGTTTGTTGTGGCCTTTATTGTGATGTGTATATATATGGCACAGTTGACAGGGGGTGTGCTGTGGCCTTTGTTGTGATATGTATATATATGGCACAGTTGACAGGGGGCGTGTTGTGGCCTTTGTTGTGACGTATATATATATATGGCACAGTTGACAAGGGGTGTGCTGTGGCCTTTGTTGTGATGTGTATATATATGGCACAGTTGACAGGGGGTGTGCTGTGGCCTTTGTTATGATGTGTATATATATGGCACAGTTGATGGGGGGTGATGCTGTGGCCTTTGTTGTGATATTTCTATGGATATATGTGTTTCTTTGATATAGCTATACTGATGCATTTATTTTGCCCATTCATTGACACGCCTAAAATGTTTTCCAAGATTTTATATATTTATTGATTTCATGCCTTACATACGCAGTACACTATTCGTACTGACCCCCTTTCTTCGGGGGCTGCGTTTCATGCCCGCAGGTATAGACACTCAGTTTGGCGATCCTCCGGCTTAGGATTTCTGCCTAGCTGTTTGGAGAGCTCCATTGTCCCGGAGCTTGAGCTGTTTTGGTACAGATCTTCTTATATAGACTTTGTCATACTCGTAAAGGTCTGTAGACATGTGTGGGTTATGTATATGGTTTGGTCAGCTATACAGATGTAGTTCGTTTTGGATATTCCCGCGTATATTGGCAGCCTGTTGGCTTGTGCATTTTATTATGTTTGGTTAGCTGTGGCTTCTCAGGAGACAGGTTCTCTTTGATGTATGACATGATGAGTTCATAGCATACTTTTACAGAGTGCCATATTGTTTTCAGTTTTAGTCTGATTATATCTAGCGGGTCGTATACGGGTGCCCAGCTCGGGCACTAGTCATGGTCCATCGGTTTGGGTCGTGACATTACGGACACTAGCTCTTCCAAGGTGTCGGATATTCTGGGAGTCGGTCAATCTGGGTTCTCCTGTGTATGCCATGAGATATGCGAAGGAAAAGGAGAGTAATTGAGCCAAGAGGATTAGGGTAGCTCATAAGGATAGAAGGATTCCGCTTCTTAGTGTGTCGGATCAAGGCTCTCATATAGCACCAAGGCAGGACGGTTTTAGGTACATTAATCCATCCATTGAAATTTCCTATATATATATGTACTTATGAACCCACAAATCAACTTATTACTTGTTATATGGGAATGAATGCTATTCTAGTAGCAATAGACCGTGATTGTAAAGAAGGGACCAACGTAGAAGTAATAGGACCGCAACACTGCTCTAGCAGGCTAATATGATATGGGATTTCACCGATGGATGATTAATGCGCAGTTCGAATCTCCATTTGTGACGTTGTATTAAGCAACCCCAAATTTACATTATGTTGAATTATTCAATTGGGAGTAAGTTAGACCTATTATTTAACTCTTTACGAGAGAAACTATAATATAATAATCATGTGTCGATAGAGAATAGTCTTAATAGGTAACATTGAAGGAAGGACAAAGGCGGAGTATGGAAAGCGTACCGAATATTATGTCAGAGAGAGGTACAAACCAAATGTAGAGGTATGAGACCGCCAACAAATATGTTTGGTAAAAATAAGAAGAATCAGCGATAAAAGAACATCTTGTGGAATCTTCGGGAGAGGATAAAAGGCAAAATGGTGATGGAGGAAGTGGATAGCCGTCAAACCAAGCATTATAAGTGGACTAAGGAACCCACAAGATGAAGAGGTAAGGTATGATAACGACAAGGTTCGTAGGTAAAGTTGGATGGGGTGACGATAGACTACGCAAGCATGTGAGTCCCTTTGTAACGATCCGTTTGGCCATTATAGTTCTTTTGGTGTTTTTGCCTGTTCCCGAGCATTGATTAGCTCGCTTTTGACCCGAGGGGACCGCTGATATGCTTCTCGGGGTACCTAGATAGAATTCGAACAACTTTGGTGAAAATGTAAGCTTAAAGTGAAAATGGTTGACCCAAAATTGACTTTTGGGCAAACAGACCTTTTTCGAATCAATTTCGAGAGGTCTTGATGGTTGTTTAGAACCTGTATGGATATTTGGTTCGGTTCCCAATACATTCGAACGCATTTCGAGACATCAGATAGGAAATGAGAATTAGGCATCGGGGGTTGAATCGGTCAACAGGGCCTCCATTAGGAATTTTGAGACCGCGAGCGCGTGTTTAGTTTGTTAGCAGATGACCTCGGGAATGACCCAGAATTTCAATTGAGGACTTACAAAAAAAAAAGGAAATCTGGTGTCTGGTGACCACAAGGGCGGCTCCCGAACAGCCCCAGCGGCACCGCTGTGGCAGTGTGATGATCGCTGGGGCGGCCATGTGTAATGTTGGCCAAACAGTCGTGGCGGTCCGCCAGCCGCCGTGGTGGCACCGCTGCAGCGGCATTTGGACCGCTGTGGCAGTGACAGCAGTGATATTTCATTTAATGTGTCTTAAATAATTCTTAGATCCTTATTATTTCATATCTCAATATCGGAGCATAGAAAAACTATTCTTAGAGATAAATTGAAGAAACTCTTGGAGGTAAATCTTGTCTAATCCCTTAGTCTCTATTAATCAAAATCATTTTAGATTCTTCCCTTCCTTTTAACATTCCCATAGACATGGAATTTGGAAGAGGGTTTTGGGTGACTTTCACTTAGGGTCATGTATGATAAATTGATGATGTTGATGCTAAAATTTGATGAATCTAAGCTTTGTAATCATATAGCTTCCACTTTTAAAACCAAATTTCGGATTTGGAGACTTAGGGTTTATACCTGATTTAAAGGTTTTTACTTGAAATCAGATTTAGATCAATTCTTGAGTTAAATCAACAATTAATGGTTTGGTTATAATTCCCTAGTACTTAATTTAGTATTTTGCGGGCGAATTTCCTATTTTTCCCTTGTGGGCCCGTTTCCCTAATTTCTAGGGTTAAAATGGACCTAGTTGATATCATTAGCAATCTTAGTATCATTCTTCATGATATATAATTCGATTATTCTTAGATTACTTTGGTTCTAAGCTTCAGAGGAAGGACAAGGCAATAAAGTGACGTGTTGGTTTTGCGGTTCGGCAGTCCAAGTAGGTTATTGTTTATTTTGATGAGACTTCGTATAGCGAATCACATATTTATATCATGAGGTCGGAGACAGCATGTGAACCTTTGGGTATAAGTTGGGATGGATATTACCTTAGGTTGGGCCCTGATGTATGTTGGGACTAGCCACCCCATTATGTGTGTTTGATTGATTAATTGTGTTAGCTTGATGCCATGTGTAGTTGATAGATATCGAGTCTTGCTTGTCATCCTGTTTTGGATAGAATGGACATACCGTTGTTAATATTTGTGCTCGATATATGTTGGTGTACCCACTGTTGGTATTTGAGTTATTGATATGTGTTAGCGTACCCATTGTTGGTACTTGACTTGATCTATTTTGTCATACCCACCGTGGTGTTGTGAGGCGATACATTTTTGGCATACCTCGTTGTGATATTTGTGAAATTAAAAATGATTGTTGATGATTGCCATATGTATTGCACGCATTCACTCATATCCATGCATGGCCGATACCCGGTGATGATCCGGTATCGTTGATTAAGCAAAACTGATATTTGATTAACTCTTTTACTTGAGTGATTGTGAAAAGGATGATGTCCGAAGATTCATTCCGGAATCGTTGTTTATATGAAATTGATATTTGATAAACTCTTTTACTTGAGTGATTGTGAGAAGGCCGATGTCCGAGGTTTAATTCCGAAATCGTTGATTTGTGAAACTGATATTTGACAGACTCTTTTGAGTGACTGTGAGGAGGCGGATGTCCGATGGTTATACTCGAGCATCATTGTTGCATGACCGATTCCGATGTTATCCTAGAATTGTTGTTAGTGCATGGACTCCGTGGGTCCCCCAGGGTGGTGCCGGTAAGACTCCTCATGTGAGCAATTAGCTAGGGTCCCGTCTTTCTATTGGGCAAAGATTCAGGATGGGTGGCACTTAGACTTCGCCAGTCACGCTGGGTTGTGCTACCGAGACGTCAATATTTTCGTCGGAGTACATATGTACACCTCATTTTCATAGCACGACATCTCATTCGTACCATTATTGCACTGCATTGCAATATTACTTGATCGAATGTGGTGATCATTGAATTGTGATGTTTCCGTTGTGATGATTGGATTGTGTCGATGTGGTGATCAGATTGTATCGGGTATACTTGGACTTATCATATTAGGGTTTAGATGCTTACATAGGTGATGACGGATATTCGGTTGCAATTATATTGTCTCATGCTTGATTGTTTTATTTGCTTATCTACTTTATTTTCTGAATTGTGTTAACTATGCTTCGTCGGCCGATGATGCCTACCAGTACTATTTTTTGTACTGACCTGCACTTGCTACATTCTTTTATGAATGCAGAGTATCAGGTCAGTTCTACTTCTCTGACTCGTCGCTGATTAGCTCTTCAGCTTCCACTTGAGTTTTACAGGGTGAGCATGGCGTCTGCTGACCTCGAAGACTCTTCTATTATTTACGTCTTGCTTTCCATTCAGAGACATGATTTGAGACTATTTATGTTTTATTATTCAAACTTTATTATTCGGATTTAGATGCTCTTGTATGATCAGACTAGATACTGGGGTAGATTTCATTTACTTCCGCACTTGTTAACATTATATTATATTGTGAGACTTACGTTATTTTACTTCCTTCCGCTATTTTCTATTATTATGAATGTTGAGCTAAGGATTCGCCTACCGAGGTGGGAAAGGTAGGTGCCCGCATGACTTAGGCTAAAATGGGTCGTGACACCCTTTCATGAACACCAGCTGCAACATCTAACGATTATTCGAGAACAGTTGTGCAAGCCGAACTTGACAACAGATTAGTTCTAGTTATGGCCAAGGAAGTGAGTAGACGATCTAATAAGCGCTCGCCGGAGAGTGGTCATTTCCGGAGGAAGAGAAGGATGCTAGTGTAAGCAAGAAACTTGAGGCAAGCTAAAGCAAAATTAGGGATTGAGAAAGTTCAGCAGGATACCATAGTAATGAAGGAATAACTATTGTAAGTCCACCACAGCGGGAGACGTCACTAGTAAGCTTCGTAGGGTAAGAATTATCTACCATGGTAAAATATAGATGAGTATATGTACATGCCCCTTGTAGGCACCCAAGTCGAAGCCGCCGTAGTACGAGATGTATATCCCGATGGGAAATTAAGTCACAGAAAATGAGAAAATTGAAGGTAACAAATCGATACGTGGGAGGCAGCAGTCTAAGGAGCTAAGGTAGTGGTTACAACCCTTAAAGGGGGAAGGAAGACACTATGATATCTAGCAAACTGGATCTTCCAGCAATCAATTAACAAGAGGATTATATCAAGGTTAAGGGGTAAGGGGTACTATGATGCGGAATAATCAAGGAGGGTGCGTGAATAAGAACGATGAGCTTACTAAGAAAAGAGAAACGGAAGGGGAAATATAAGGGAACATCAAAATACTCAGAAGGTTAAGGCGGTGAAGGTAAAATTAGCCAAAAGGATATTGACTTAAAAGAAACTACTACGACTATGGAGGAAGGTAAATGGATTCAGAAGTTTGTAACGGGCTATGAAGGATCGAGTTATAGGCGAGAGATTGTAGATGTACTGGGAAAGGATGAAAAAAAAGATATCATCAGTCCGAACGAGTACGTTTTGGCCATTTATCTAACCACTTTCTTTATAAAGCATGTCGACAGTCAAGGCTAACAAATAAGGAATGGATTAAGTTCATAACCGACGACTTCAGGACTGCCAATGCAAGGAAAAACACGGGTGGGGTTTCGAGAAATGTTCCTAAGATAAATAATAAGGCGAGACCAAGACAAAAAGGGTAGGTACTCAATACAGAGGCACCCTATAACATTGGATTTCCAGAAGTGGTAGGTACTCAATATGGAGGCAAAGTATTAACATTAGTTTTGTTAAATATGTTGGTTGGGAAGTAAGGGGCAGCGACAACGTTGAGACCCCACAAAAGGAATTCCAAGGAATATGGGGACTAAAACAACTGGTGTATATATATATAGAGAGTGTCGATGGAAATTCAAGTGGGGAAATCACTTAACAGATGGCGTTAAAGAAGGAACTAGAGAAGGTAGCCACCTCACAGGAAGAAGCAATGATAGCGTGGGTGTGTGTTAATAAAAGACGAGTCGGTAACAGTCATGGGAATTTCATACCCTAAAACGAAAGAAGCAGGCGGTAAAAGGGTAAGGCAATGACCCGAATTTCTAGTGGAGAGAGTAAAGAACAGATTGCCTATGAGAGTGGGTATGGACACAACAAGCAGGCTTTTAGTTTGATGGTTTGAAAATCAAGAAAATTGGGTAGTATGGGTCTGGCTTAGTTCTTTAAGTAGCAAAGAGAGAGAACTTGAGCAATGGTCAAATGAAAGTAGCCCGAAGCCTTCGAAAATCATGATCGGGGGTTTAAGGCTAGAGGTTGGAGTTTGAGGTGGAGATCTGGAAAGTTCCAGCAGGATGATCGAAGAAATCAGAATCGAAAAATGTCCTCGGTACTCCAAGCCATATTTAGTGGTTCGAAAGTTGGGTTTCGAAATTTGGGGCAATTAATTCATGAATTAAAACTCTTTCAAGGCCAGAATTCGATTATTCGGTACTCTATATATCATTGTTACGAGAATATATCAGAGATCCTTCCCAAGGTGTTTCGATTGAAGCTTTCCAAAAAGTCAGTTACTGTATCGGGATCAGTAGGTTTGAAAACCTAAGGTTTGGACTTTAACATCAGTGGAAATGTCGTGAAGGAATAAGAACACTAAGGCGATGAAACAGGAAGTCGAAAAGGAAATAAGGTCCAAGGCACTTTATTTTATACCAAGCGGGAGGCAGTGATTGTCAGAAGACAAAAACCGAACAAGCTCATAAGGTAAAAGATGGCTTAGTCTATTCTTATTTTAGGGAGGGAAGTATATGAGATTGGCATGTATGCGATGTGCAAGTAAGGCGACACAGCACCAGGGATGGATATTACTGTTAAAAGTATTGGGTTAACATTCACGATTAAATACTCATTCTATATACCCTAACATTCGATGAAGAATATTCGTAAGGGGGGAGAATGTTACGTCCCGTCCCTCCGTATGCTAATTCACACTGGGAGTTAAGGACATATAAGCGTAAGGGGGGAAGTGTCGTAAGAGTTCAAGTGGCACAACTGAAATTTTTAAGGAAGATCATAAGCATGATTGGTAGGTATGGGAAGGTTTCAGGATCAAGCAAATCGAAGAAATTTAAGTTCGTCAGAATTCGGGAATAATTAGCCAGAATTCTGGACAGGATTTTGGCCCAACTTTTAGGAGGTATATTTCCTATTATAAAAGAAATTATGGGATACATAACCTATCAAAATTAAAGGTTAGGGAGTCTTCTTTTCAATGCAATAGACAAGTCAGAAATTAGAGAAAAATTGTGCTCGGTACGGCCCATACAAAAGTACGACCCACATTGAGGCGGTGGGTTTGGTATATATAGGTGGTTGGGGCCGAAAATTTCATATTTTATCATTCCCAAACTACTCCTCCTTCTCTCTAAAACCCACCTTTCTCTCTCTCTCTCTCTCTCTCTCTCTCTCTCTCTGTATATATATATATATATATATATATATATATATATATATATATATATCAATAAATATCATTATGCAAATTAATCTATGCAAATTACCACTCGGAAGGCTCGTGTCACGACCCAACCACGTGGGCCGCGACCAGTGCCCTAGCTGGGCACCTATACATACCCGATACCCAAATTAGCATATTAACGAAATAATATAATAATAATATTAGTGGACGCTACAGAATTTAGCATAAAAAGCAGACTTGGCACACATAGGCCGATAAGGCCATCATAGAACAAAGTATCCCAAACATATGTACAGAACCCACACAGATATATCCACAGACCTCTACAGAACATAACATAATCATAAGACGGGACAGGGCCCCGTCATACCCAGAACAATGTACATATCCACATAGCAGTGACAGACTGTACCAAAAGATGGGCTCTGAAGAAGAGAGCGCCCCAAAATAGCAGAAATGGGATCCTAAACGTGTGGATCAGTGAACCTGTCGTCTGTACCTGCGCGGCATGAAAACGCAGCCCCCCCCCCCCCCCCCCCCCCCGAAGAAAGGGGGTCTGTACGAAATATGTACTGAATATGTAAAGCGGAATCACAGAAGTCAAATCATAATGATTTCAGAAAATGAGTACAAAATCCAGAGTGTCAAATGCATATTTCCAAAACAGACAGAATGTGTACAGAAACATATGTCATATCATATCCGGTCCCTGCCACGGGACTCAGCAGACAGAACGTGGCCACCCTCCCGACACTGGTGCCACAATACAGAGGAATCAGAAAAAGGGGCGTGGCCCCGTATCATAAAATGTCATATCAAAATGGCCATAACAGATCAGATCAGAATAGGCGGACATGGCACATCATACTCCACAGACCCATGTACGCGTATACCTGCCCCCTCACATCGGGACGCGGCGAACAATGTAGAGAGTCACGCTTGACAACATATCCTGGCCCGGGCTCAGTGTGGGAAACATTGGGACATCCACGAATGGAGTAGTGAGAGACTAATGCAATTTAAAAATATCATAAATGTTTTCAAAGACTCGATGAGGCATATCAAACATAAACAAATCCAACGAAGTCGGACGGGATCATAATAGATGCATTTCGGATATCATAATAAATTACAGAAATATAACCTTCCTGAAGTCATTCCGAGTGTCAAAATAATTTATAAGATTTAATAGAATATTTAAAACAATATTCGTTAGGCGATTAGTAGGGTAATCAAAACATTTCTTTCAAAATCGCTTAAAAAGAAAGCTTTAGCACATTAAGGGCAAAACCGGGAATAGTGGGCCCGCCTCGGGACAAATAAGGCGGCGGGCTCAAATTATGCCCTCTAAACTTATGATGTCACCTAAAAAGGTTCTACAAGCATTCTATGACTTTCCAAGTAATTTGGAGCAAAGTTGCATTATTTCAAGAAAAGTGTACCAAAGTAGTTCAATTCTACTGAAGGAAAAACTGAAATTTTCTCTTGCGGATTCCGAGGGCCAAGAGGTCCTTCGAGGCCCGGATCCGACCCTAACACACTAAGGGCATGCCAAGGGAAGAATTGGGGTTGCTTTACATACCTTTCACGCTCCTTACGCCTTTCCAAACTCACTTCTCGTTTCGTCGAAAAACTGCAATTGGTCAAGTTTACCAATTGTAAGCTATGAATACCAAAGTTTCAACTTAATGCATATTTGGCTACCGAAATTTCGGCAGCACTTCCCCTGTACATATGGCACCCCGAGAATTCAACTCGGCTAGAAATCATCAACAACAACCCAAACGACAACATCAATATCAACAACGAACATTAAAAACATAAATATCCTTCAACTAGTCATCTTTCTAACAAGTTGACATAATCTTCATTTCAACCCAACTTTCAACTAATATCAATAATTTCACATTCATCAACAATCAAGATCATCACCATATAGTTCTAGAAACATTTCATATCATTTTCCTCAAGTTATACATTCGATATACATAATATACAACTTTCCGCCAAAGTCATAACTTATGCAAAACATCAAATCTTTGGCATACAACTTCATAACATGTTTCCAACTTCCAAATTCATAAATGATCATCACAATTTAACAACCAAACAACTTCATTTCCTTAATGTCGGCAAATCATACTAAAACGACATAAGTTTCTACATTTCAATTCAATACAAACTTATATCATTCTAACTTCATTTACATTACAAACATCACAACAACACTTTAACACTCTAAACAACTCAATGTCTTTCTATCCCAAGCCAAATACACCACACGGCCATATGCCTATTTTTTCCAACATCAACTAAATTCATCCAACTTTCAATTCCCATATGCATTTCATCACAATCACAACTAGAATATAACATGAATTCTATACATTTTGGCTATACAACATATATATACACACGGCTACACCTCCAATTCCAAACCCACATTACAAACTTCCATTTTTCCATATAATCAACACATTTCTACATACTACAACACAAACAAAACTTCATAACACAATAAAAAGGTAGAAATTCTTACCTTTTCTTCAAGTCTTCTTCACTTGGAGATATGCTCACTTTGGTGATTCTAATGCTCCCCACTCCAATCCAACTATACCAAGTTACAAAGGAACCTTGACTTAGTAAGAAAACCACAAAAGAAAAATTTTTGGAACAATATTTTGGAGGGTCAATTTTCCATGCTCCACCCGAAACCCTCTTGCTCTCTCTTTTATTTTTGCTCTTGTTTGTTCTTGTTCATTCTTATCACAAGTCTTGTATGCATATATAATTGAAGTGCTTGGTCACATGACCAAGCACATGACCAACTAAATTGGGCTTGGATCATGGCCTTAAGTGGCCGGCCATGTCCCTTAATTTGGGCCTAAATTTCAATTCAATTTTTGAGCCCAATGACTTGTGAATCATATTTTGTAATTCCCGAAACTAATTTCCAAAATTCCAAAATTACCCTTAACCTTGTCCCACACTTTCATGACTCTATTCTTTCATGCATAACTCCTACGTCCAACAAACTATCAAATTTGACCTTATATCTCAAAAATCCAATATATGACAAGTTTTTCCAAACGTGTGAAAACACGGGATATAACAGCTCGAACAAGTAGCGGGATCATTATCTTCCCACTTATTCTTGGAATTGCAATGGTGGTGGACAAAATTCAGCTAGGGTTAAATATTTATTGGAGACGATTGAGGTAAGAAACTCATCCCTTTCTACATGTAATTGAGTATGTTTGTTTGAATTTGATCATAATGTTGGAAACTCATGAAGTTGTGACTAGGGTTTTGGTAATTGACTTTGTAGCTTGATAAATTGTGTTGAAGAGGGTTGCATACTTATTGTCGCTATAGATTTGTGTAGGCAATGTGATTATCATGAAATTGTTGCCATTAACTTTGTTAATCATAAGCCGAGCTTGTCGGTTGATCTAACGAACTACTATTTGGGATTTGTAATGTATAAACTTGAATTAGGATGGTTTATTTTTATTATAGCCCTCATAGATCTGGAAAATATAAGAAATACTGCTCAAATTGTCGTAGAATTTACCCGTCACTTAGATATGTAAAATTAGGTTTGGCAAATTGTGATAAAAGCATTATTCTATGATTATAGGTCGACATTGAAGCATAATGAGTGGGTTGTTGTGGCAAGTAAGAGAAGCGTCATAAAGGTATGTTAAGGCTTCTTCATCTCCTTTCTTCTATGGCATGAGTCCTGCTACACGTATATGCAAACAAATGTCCCAAAAGAAAGGATTCTACTCTAAGTCCAGCAATGTCAGTGTTCCCTCCTTTGCTATTATGTTAAGCTAGATGCTCCCAGCTTGATGTTTATGAAAAATCCCAAAATCATGAAAGTCTATGAAATCATATGTATGTATATTCTTGTATCTTGCCAAGGTTTGATGATGTTCATGTTAGCTCCATCGTGTTTTCGGGGGATACTGACCTTATGTCACCCCGAATGGCTTGTTATTGCTAATCCATATGTTTCATGCATCATGAATATATATATATGTATGTATGTATGTATAAGATAACACCCCGGGCTATAAACTGCGGGCATGGCACTAATGTACGCTATATATGTATATTCTAACATCCCGGGCTATAACCGGCAGGCATGGCACTAGTATACAATTACACCACTGTAGTTGGGAAAGTTACATGATGAGATGAGCCCCAATGAGCGGCGTACATGATATGATACTAGCCTGCAGAGGCCTATGTATGTATATGTATATGTAAAAGAGTCTGCATGCATAATATACGCCCTCAGAAGCATCCAGATTCTAGGTTGTTTCCTTCTAGTCTTCCTCACTTATGTAATCTATATATCATGTTTATCCTGCCTTAAATACTCGATAAACTCTCCATATTGACGTCTTTACGGGGCCGCTGCATTTATACCTACAGGTCCGACTCCTCAGATCAGCGATCCACCGGTGAGTTCCACTACTTCTGGAATTGCCTTGCCATCATTTTGGTATGCACTGTGTTTATGCATATTAAGGGTATGGCGGGGCCCTTTCCCGACCATTATCTCAATTAGATGCCATCTTAGAGGCTCGTAGACATTTGTTCTGTGTACAGGTTTCTTATGTATAGCCTTGTCGACTCATGACTAGTGTGTACAACTTCTGGTATGGCCTTGCCGGCCTAGTTATGACTTATGCGTCCTCGTGGTGACCATGCTTCGCAAGTTAATGATCGTTGACATAATTTCTACTCATCAGTCCCATATACGTAGGCCTTGTCAGCCCAGGTGTTGTGAGCAATAGATGACAGATATTACTGGTAGGTGATAGGCCTTACGGTCTGGTGCCATTCATGCCCTTCCTACTTGAGGCTGTGACACCAGAAAACCAGATTTTTTGGTTTTCACCAAGTTTCACCCAAAATCCCGACATCCACCTAAGACCTCCCGGATACAAACCAAGCATGACAACATATGTAAAAACATGCTACGAACTCAACCATGGGCTCAAAATTTCCAACGGAAGTCACATTGACCTAGTCAATGCCCGAACAGCCAAAACCAAGTTTCCAACCAAGGGTACAAAATTCTCCTGAAAGCCTCGATAACCGAATCAAACATCCCACCAAGTCATAATCTACCCTCCAGACCTCATGGAATTAACAGAATTCCCAAAAAGGCCATTTACCCAAAAGTCAACTATCGATCAAACATTTTTCACTTTAAGGTTCTAACTTCTTCAAATCCTATCAAAACTCGCCCGATGACCTCGGGAATTGTGTCGCCCATTCTCGCTGCTAAAAGCACTCTAATAGGGCTAAGGGGAGGGTCAATGTGCGTAAAGGGGAAAAACAGATATAACGAACAAATAGGTCATTATACTAAGGCAATTTAAGACCATACTTGACTCTATTTGAAGTGTATGGTTGATAATTAACTAATCTTAAGGGCAATGGGCAAAAAGGGGCTTCCATACTTGTAAGGTAATGAGCACTTGTACGGGTACCAATGGCATGTTTGGGTAATTGTGTTGTATATTAATTTTTAATTTAAATATAAAAATACCAAAGCATCTGGGCACTAGATGATGGTTGAATTTTTGGATTTCTTATATGGATTTCAATGTCATGATTGACTACTTATGTGGTCACAACACTCCAGAATTCTCGTTTAAGGATGACAAAGAGCTAACTTGAGCCTTTACCTATTATGAGTGTTATTTCTTATTTGTGCATGTTACATTCATGCCTTTACATGGTATCTCATGCATATCACACTTGAGGATACATATGGTGATGCCGACAGGAAATAGTTTCGAGCAGAGTGATGCGAATGATAGCTGAATGGGACTAAGTATTGAGATTGATATCCTAATAGGCTTAGAACCCCAATGAAAATAGTTTCAGATGGTGTATTAACCTCTTGAGTACACTACGAGTCACGCTTCCCTATTAAAGGAGCGTGTGTATACCAGTTGCGTCAAGGCCTGCCATTTGCGTTGCATTCCATATTAGATCATCCTCACCTACTCTCTACATATTTGCTTAATGGAAAGAAGTGTATTGGTTCGTGATTATCTATCTTGACTTTTTATCTAGATATCTAGTTGGACTGTGGAGACTTATTTGTCCTTTACATGTCGGTTTACATTTACACCCTTTAGAGCTAGTAATTGTTAAATACTGGCAATGAGTATCAGGAAGTCCAACCCTCACCACTGCTTTAGTTTAGGGTTAGTCCACAATGCTGCCGAGTACAGGTTCATATCCCATAATAACTCTATACTTGTTGCACCTTTTTGTGTGTAGAGTTTGCCCCGAGTACTAATGGACTTCGCTGAGCCTTGGCAAAGAAGAGCTATTATCTCGAATTTAAAAGCTGAATTCTACCCAACTCATACACATCGTACGGCGGTAATATACCTTATGCCTTGAATACTTCAACTATGCAACGTCACAAGCTGATCATGGATTTTTCATCTCCCAAATGATGTATTGTGGGAATTGGAATAATTTTTTTTGAAATTATTGTTTGATTTTTGAATTTCAAGCATTTTAAAAAAATACTGAATTCTTTTAAATTCAATATGTCCTTATAAAGCTATAACCAAATTTGGACGGAATTATCTTGATTTACTTGAAATCATTTACCATATGGTATTAACTACTCCCATTCCACATCTATACATGCATTCCAATGATCCCTTTCTACCTACACAATTAGGTAATCATTGATATATTTTTCTCCCATAAAAAGTGTTTTTTTTTTGTGTCTTACCAAACATGATTAGGAATTCAGATGAACGCCAAAAGAAATTCACAAGAGTAGCTAGTTTGTCCAAACAAGCAAAAGAATTGTCTATCCTATGTGATATACCTGTTGCCCTAATTATTTTATGTCCCGAGAAACATTCCTTCTATTTGGCCAAATGAAAAAGAAGATAAGGTTATTGTCACCAGGTATATAATTCACACTTGGAACCTACATTTCATATAAATTGGAGGAGCGAGAAAATAATATTAGGACAATTTAGCCAAAAAATAAAGAGAAGAGAAACAAAACCATGTTCAATCAATTATACGAGGCAAAGGTTAATTTATATGGAATTCATGCTACAAAAATTAAAGGATTGACAAAGATATTTTCACTTACACAGACTAAATTTGAAGAAAGGGAAAAGCGATTCAATACTTATCCATAATTCTTGCTTTTTTGGTAAGAGCATATATCTTTAACAATCCTTTAATTTCTGTAGCATCAAGATCATATAAATTAACCTTTGCCTCGTATAATTGATTGAACTTGATTTTTATTTTCTTTTCCTAATTTTTTTGCTCAGTTGTCCTAATAATATTTTCTCACTCCTCCAATTTATATGATAGGTAGGCTTCAAGTTCAATTAACTTATTAAACTTTTCTTCCTCAGTGTGACATAAATACCTGGTGATTACCTTAGCTTCATTTTCATTTATCCAGATTGAATGAAAGGTTTCTCCGAGACTAAATATAATTAACGAAAAGGGTATATCACATAGGATATAAAATTATTGTGCTTGTTTGGGCAACCTAGCTATTCTACTGGCTTTTCATTGACTTTCATATAAATTCCTAGTCATGTTTGGTAACACACAACAAACATGGAGAATAAAAGAGCACTTTCTTTGGGAGCAAAATATATGAATTAACACCAAATTTTGAAGGTATAAGGGGAGCATTGAAATATATTTATAGATGCATAATGGACTTGTTTATACCATAGGGTAAAATGATTTCAAGTAAATCTAGATAATTTGGTCCCAATTTGGTTGTAAATTTATTAGGACGATTTGAATTTAAAAGAATTAAGTATTTCCTTAAAGTGATTGAAATTTTAAAATACAAAATTCAAACAAGAATTTAAACAGTTCAATGAAATCTTAAAGAGATTTATCACTTAGTTGGATGGTTGGGATGAAACCCGAGGGGCTCGGGGTGTGATTCGGACACTTGAGTTGTATTCTACTAGAAATGTAAGTTATGAGTTCAAAACGGTCAAAGAGTTGATTGAATGAGCTCGGGTTCACGATTTGATTGTTCCTGCTAGATTGTATGATGATATCGAACTTGTCCTCAAGTTGTGGTGATATTCTGATTAGTTTCGGATAGGTTTGGGTTGTGTCGCAGTCTTACCCTAGATTTCAACATCTTTTTTTTAGCACAAACGGTACCACTTTAAGAATATGAGCTCTAAATTGTGTTTTTATTGAACCATCAGATCCATATCGTAATTTCGGAACCATAGCAATAATAATCCCCAAATTTTGAGATTGTATAAGAGAGTTATGACAATTTTACCTTAACGGGCTGTTGCTAGTGCTCATGTGGCTGTGGTTACGTTGGTTGGTCCGCTAATACGGTGTGACTGCAAATGCGGTAAAAAGTGTCGCAACTGGGGCAACATTGTCTATTAAGAATCTGACATTGTTTCATTCATTCAAAATCAAATTTTGGGAGTTCTAGAGCTCTGATTTGGGCAATTTTGGCGTTGTTCTTCTCGTCTTGAAGATAGGGTAAATTTAAAATATTCTTTTGGTACTTCCCCATGATTCCCATAATTTATTTAGCATTTTAGTCGTGTTTGGATTGAAAGAAAGGGGGGATTCTTAGCTCTAAACTTAAGAGAATGTAAATCTTTGATTTGAGTGTGAATTCATAGATGAAACTAGTTGATTTCTAGATGTAGAACCTATGGGTTATGGATTTAAAATAAAATTATATTTTTGCCCTTAGAGGCTTGGGTTTGACTTTGGGACACGATTATTACTATAGAAATATGGGTATCGTTTGACTCGTTGAACCTCGTTGAGTATTATTTTGACTGGATGGAACTCGTTAAGTGAGTTCAGATGTGGAAAGGCTTTTAAAAGTCTTTAGCTTTGCTCTGATTCAAAATGGGATCGTTCGAAGGCGTTGAGAAAAAGAAAGTCCGTTCGTGCACTTTAGCACATCGAATCTAAGGCAAGTATAGACCTTACTTGACTCTGTTTAAAGTGTTTAGTTGGTAATTAGCTAATGTTAAGGGGAATGGGTAAAAAGGTGGTTCCGTACTTTCAATGTAACGAGCATTTGTACGGGTAACAGTGCCATATTTAGGTATTTTGTCGTCTATGAATTGTTAATATTAATGTAAGAATACCAAAGCATGTGGCCATTAGATGATGGTTTAATTTATGGATTTGATTGCTCATGTGGATATGAATCTCTTGATTGATTGCTAATGTGTTCACAGCACTCTAGAATTCTTGTTTAAGGATGAAAAAGAGCTTATTAGAGCCTTGTTGATCAGAGGTGTGAAGTTTTGATGATTGACAAAGCAAAGAAAGGCAAGACATTTTTGAACTAGGTCCACAAACATGATCAATCCAGAAAGTGTACAACATGAATGATCACAGGTCATCAGGTGTAGTGGCTGAATGACCGGTTGCAGACACAGAGCTACACAGATGAATGAACCAGATCGAACAACATGTTCCTTCCAACATCACAGAAGCAGTTCAAAGGCAGATGCAAGATTCAAAATATTGGTGGAACAGGTATATGAACATGTTCTAGCTCATACAGATGCATATATAAGAGAAGGACGAACCAGGTGGATGAAACAAGTTTGTGAACATGTTCCACACAAATCCTACAGCAACAAGGATTTGTAGAAGAATTATGGTAAAGGCTTGGCGGTCAAGTATGAAAGATTCCTTACCATATTTGTCAAGATTAGTAAGTCTTCTACAAGGAAAAGAAGTCGACTCAACAATGCAAGAATACAAGTACAACACAAAACCTTATTGCGTGTTATGGTTCAACCTGGAGAAGGTTTTGCCACTGACCTGTGGAGCTTCAATTGTTATAAATACCCAGCTCTTACCTAGAAGAAAGTTGCGCACCCAGAAAGAGAGAATTCAGAATATTGAGCGAAGAATCCAAGGTTGCGTCCTTAGTGCAAGAAGAAGGATTGAAAGAACTATTTTACTATATAATGTTCTCCAGTTTACAAATCTAGATATCTTGTATTAGCTTGTGGTTATCACGTTATATCTTTATCAGCTTAATTAAGAAGCATAAACGTAGATACAAACCATTGTAACTTTAAGTAGGAGTTTACTACTTGGAGATAGCTTGCTAGTCAGAGTTTAGGTAGCAAGGTTGAGGTAGGAATTAGGTTGCAGAGTTTGTAACTTAATTTGCAGTTGGCTCATAGTTGTATTGGAGATTGGGGAAAATCTTGCAAGTCTGTAGGTAGTGGTTTTTATGGCCATGTGTGCCGGGTGGTTTCCATATAAAAATATTGTGTTCTTTACCCTCCTGTTTGTTTTTATTCCGCAAACACATTTATAGAACAGGTTAGGTAATGTGTTCTGTCTATAGGCGAAGAGTAGGTACATATTAGGACAGACCCATGGTCGTGCAAAGCTAATAAGTGGTATCAGAGCGAGGTTCTCATCATAAGGTTAAAACTTTGAGAAAAGGATCTTAATCAAAGGTGCACAATTTGCAAAAACTCAGTAGATAGAAATGTAGAAAACTCTCCCAAGATTGATGAAGATGAAGACCAAAGATAAGGGGAGAAAAATCCTAAAAGGGGAACAAGATAGGGTTGCTTCAAATGTCAAAAGTTGTACCACAGAATTAGAAACTATCCAATATGGGGTACTAAGTGTCACACTCCGACGATGGGCATGACGGGCACCCGACCTTAACAGCCGAGTACCACCTGACGTGACATAATATAAACTTAATACAACAATCCTAATTGTAATCATTAGCATGTAAATAGAAGAGCATCAGTATATAGGAAGGGCCAACACAAGGATAACATAACCTCTTTGTGAACGATTATATACCTAAGCTAGGCGACAAAGCCATAACATGAACATCATAAAGTATCATATAGCCGCCAACGCTATAACTTATGTATAATAAGTATAATGAAATCATGCATGACTCCAACACCCACTACACTGTCTATCAGCCTCTAAGAGTACGTACACCTATCATATACATAACATGTAGACTCGATATATACCCAACAAACAAGCCCGGAATAGTGGTACTTGCTAACGTCCTACTACAGCTGGTGATCCTACTAAGAAGGTCCTTCTACTTTTCCTGTCAGGACCTACAACACGAAATGCAGTGCCCCAAGAAGTGGGACGGTCAGTATGGATAAAAGTACAGAGTATGTAAGGCAGGGAAGTAATGAGATCAGTAAAATACAAATGTAAACATGGGAGAATAGTGATAACTGCTAACCTGTGACATCTGAAACCATACAATATGCCATGCACGAGAAAATCATTTTTCATATGCAAGTAAATATATATAATATAATTTTATAAATATAATGCACCCGGCCCTAGTGGGACTTGGTGTGAAGCGTACCCGGCCCTTTCGGGACTCGATGTGAAATGTACCTGGCCTTTTCAGGACTCGGTGTGTATATCATCATCATCATATCATCAACCTCCCCGCGTCCAGGGTTTCCTGCTTTTGGGAAAACATTATTATATCTTAACGTATCCGGCCCTAATGGGACTCGGTGTGAATACCCAATTATTCAGTGGTTGTACATCCACGTGTCATACCTGGCCGACTATAGCACGGCTCGGTGGAGTAAAATAGTGCATTCATATATATATATATATAAAATGATGAGGGGTCAAAGAAGTGACATTGGGCCTTTTCAGAGTGACGTAAGGTCGTTATACCTCCGAATATATTATGGGACACATATAGAGGACAAGGAATGACTCAAATGATAATACTCACATTAACATCATAAGCATCTTTCATAAAGTATATAGATGGTTTAATAGGAGTCAATGAACTACTTAGCTAGGGATGTTTACTTAATTTCGTAAAATATCCGAAATTCCGTAAAAATAGAGATTTTCGGAAAAAAATATGTATCTTTCATAAAATACATGTACTGCTCATAAATACGTATTTTTCGTAATATATATATCGTAAAATGTAGGAAATTCAGAATAGACTCGAATGGATTGATAATGCATGCTAAGGGTTCTATTGATTCGTGCCAAGGAAAACGATAGCGAAAACCTTACATACCTTATTCTCTAACTTGGTGCCTAAAGGGATTTCCTATCCCGAGCTTGTCCTTTCCTCCGCACCTATACGAGGACATGCAAATCTTGGGTTAGCCCTCTTCGACTGGCATGCAAATATTTTGGTGCTAATTTTCCCAATTATCTGAAGTTACGAAAATTCGAGCAGCATTTCCCCTATTTTTGTGAAATCCCAAGTGTTGACAATAATACCAACGACAACAAAACAACAACACAATTTATTAACCCATATCGATTTCCATGGGATTTTACCAATAATTTTCGTTATGGGATTAATTCCGTTAATTTTGCCCAAACGTCATAATTCACGAATTTATCTTCGAATTTTAAATAAACCTAATACCAACAATCAAATTCCCAATTCAATTTCCATACCAACTTGTCAAAATCACCATTAAAATCCATCAACAACAATTTCCATCGATTTACTTCACATTTCCACCAATTCGAACTATTACGAGCTAATTCAAGCGATACCCATTACAAATTTATGCTAACGGAGGAATAATCTTACCTTACAATGATACTACCACAGAAATACCACCACAGAGATATGGAACTCGGGTTGGAATCGCTGCCCGTCTCTACGATGATACCACCAAGAAGATCGATAATTACTAGGCCACCCGTCCTTTCCTGGGCCAAATTTGATGTTAGATCTTACCAACCTAAGCCTAAATTGATGTATAAACTTTGAGAGAGTGTATCTATATGTTGCTGTGCTTAATACTTGGTGAAAATGGTGGAAAATTAGGGTTTGAGGTCAATTTATAGTGCCCAAGGTCGGTTGACACCGACTTAAGTTGGTTTAAGTCGTTTCTAGAATTTTTGCGAACAGTCTGCGAGCTTCTAGCAGTCCGTCTTGAAATGCCCATAACTTCCTACTCTGATGTCGTATCGACAAACGGTTTGTTACGTGGGAAACTAGACTCAATGAACTTCAATTTGGATCCCTTGTTAACTCCATAACTCCTCATATGCTAGGGGATATATCATTATCAAGTTGGACCAAAAATCCTGTCTGAAATTTGCCCAGTTTTTCCCAAAGCTTTGACAATTTACTTTCTCCAACCCGCTTGACCCCGGAACCTTTAGCTATTCTCTTATTACTTGTTAGAAGTCTTTCTTAGCCTTATAAGAGTTTCATGGCTCTCTTGGATCACATTCATTTAGCAACAGTACTAACGATACGAAATTCTTCCAAGGTGTAAAACCCATTTTTCATGACTTATATCTCGCGTATGCTCACGACGGTAACCTTTCATAAGCTCCTTCTCCGAAAATATTCCATAAGTAAGGAGCGTCCTTAGCTCCTGGGAGGGCGAGGTGTAACATTCTTTATCTCTTAAGAACATTCGTCCTCGAATGTTCAAAGACTGTGAGTGGAAAACTCATTATGCTAATTCCTTAGGGTTCACTCTGGCCATTCGGGCCCCAAAAGCAACTGCATTAGTCAACCGAATTGTTATATGAGTTAGTGTCCTCAACAACATATCTCCTAGCAATTTCCATACAACCACTCCTTGAGTAACATAAATATGACTCGAATTTCACTTCTGCCTTAACTTACCATGTCCATTATATCTCGCCCGTTGACGGTAGTAGTCGGACCTATCCAATTCTTTTAATCCTGACAGAAGCCCCAATTCATAAGATTTTTGATTGACTTCCTGAAGTGCCTCATAAGTATTGATGGATCCCAGACTGGGTTATTTTTCTTTTTTTTACCGAACCTTAAATTATTTATCTTATACAACCCTTCCAGGGGTACATCATTGTCAGCACAAAATTTTGGATTTCACCACAGCCCGTCTGAATAGGACTCCTAACAATTTTAAACTATCCTTGATCGATGCCAGCTCACCGTTACTTCAGAATTATAACCTCGAAGAAAGATATTCTCCCCAAACTTGTTTCAATAAGCTCGAAATGGGTTATTCCTGTGAAGAGAAATAAAAGTTGAAATGTTCGGTGCAAGGTATTACATTCCTTCCCCCTTTAGGAGCCTTCATCCTTGACTTTAGGGGGGTTTCATTAATAGATACCAATGTATAGCTTCATCTGCGCGTGACTTATTCATTTGCACCTATCCGTGGAAACAACTCCTGTATTCGTGGTTACCCCTATCTTATCCATGAGCTTCATACTCACTTTTGCATATAGCTCAGCTTTTGCTTCCCACTACTAAACTTGTATCAAAACGCTACTTTTATCCTTATTTGCGCCTATGGTCACAAATGAATCTTCTCATTAGAAGTCGGGATGTTCCAGGTACCTTATTTTCTCCTTGTTGCATTCTTAGTGTGAGAGGTCCGAACATGTCATTAGTTGTTCGCATTCTCCTTGGTTCTTAGCTGCTGTGGCTATAATCTATTGTAAGCTTTTAGAGATGACTACTTTTCCCCCCTTACTCTTATAATGTTACCATTCCTGGTGCTTCCTATGGGCGATACCTGATCTTTGGGTAAAATTCTTATCATATTCCTTCCTTCGTCCTGTTTCCCTGTATGTCGGTCCTAGTCGCAGTATGCTGGTAGTGACTTAAATTCTACATGGTGGGTTTCCTTCAAATGTTTGCCCTTTACATCAAACTTTTAGTTCGCCCTTTGAACCTAGACCTAAGGTCTCCTGTTACCGCATTTCTTAACCATGCTATATCAGTCTCAGCACTTTCTCACATTACTGGATTTCTAAAGCCGTTGCCATTACCGTACATCCTTATTTTGTGCTCCAAATGCCCTGTGCTATTCGCGTGATACCTTTCCTTGGACACATGACCATAGATACTAACCATCATCATATTTCCTTTTAAGCTTGGCATATTGTTGCTTCAGCGACTCTGGTCCTCTCCGTTTTTCCTTTGTCTATGTCCTCTCCCTTAGTTATTCGACCTTGATCAAACCACTATGATTTATTTTCTTTCGGGTAGCAGTTGATACCCTCCAGATAGCATATACGTGTTATATCCTCTACGTCCTAAATTTAAGTATCCTGTTGGTACCTCTCAAATTATAATGTTCAATCGTTCTGCCAACAATCTCTTATTGAAAATTATTAGTTTGCTTTCCACGTTAAGGGTATAATCCTACGACCCTGATCTTTCACAACCTTGACTTACAATTTCCAGTCTGCCCCTTCTTGCCTTGCTCTTTTTCCTAACTACGTGTTATATCCCGTATTTTTGCATATTCGGAAAACTCGAAATATTTTTGACTTGTAAGAAATAAGGCCATAATTTGATTTTTTTTAATATATGTGTTGTCCATGAAATGTTGACGTGGAAATATGGAGGAAGGCCAAGGGCAAAATTTGAAATTTTGGAAATTAGTTACGGGAATTACAAAATAAGACCTATATTCAATTGGACTCAAAAACAAATAGAGAACAAGAGGCCCAAACCAAGGGGTGGCCGGCCAACTAAATAGGCCCAATCCCATGGGACATTAACCCAAGTCATAAAATAGATAAGGGACATGATTTTTCATTCTAGAACAACCAAGATCCAAAAAAAAAAAAAGAGCAAGTGAGAGAAAGGGCCTCTCGGCCGAATTGAAGAAAAAAAAAATTTGGAGCTCAAATCTTTGGTTCAAAATTCATCTCTTTTGAATTCCTACTAAGCCCGGAACCCTCTTCAACGAGATATAAATTTCGAGGCAAGAAAGTACTTTTTTTTTACTAAGTGGAAAAATTGGAAAAGGTAAGAATTCTACTCCTTTCTTATGGAAAATTTAAATTGTTATAGTGAGTAGAATTTAATGAAAAATATGGAGATGTTGTGTGTGGTGTGTGAGCCGTGTGTGTGTGTGTGTGTGTGTGTTGTGGCCGTGTGGTGTTTTTGTGAAGGAAGATGAATTGAAATTATTTAGTATGTTAATTATATTGTTGTGGCCTTGTGATGTGAATGGAAGATTAATGGTTCTAGTTGGCATGAAAAATTTGTTGTTAAGTTGTTGTCGGAAAGTATGTGATTTTATTATAATTTATGTAATTGTGGGAATGGAGTTGTAAGATGCAAATTGTTGTGGTTGTTGATGAAATTGGAAGATGGAAAATGTGTTGTGAATGTTGTGTCGAAGGTTGGAGGTTTCGGGTGAATTGTGATTTTTGGTGGGATTGTTGTATACTTTGTAAAATGATATGAAATGCTTTTGAATTGCACTTGAATGATCTTAAATTGGTAGTGAGTGTGTAATTGTCGATATCGACTTGAAAATTCGTAGTTGAATTAAATGTTGATGAATCGTGTTGAAAAGGAAAGTTACTAGTGTTAGAATGTGTTTTGAATTGATTAGTGATGTTATTGGTGTGGTTGTTGGTATTGTTGGTATGGTTGTTGATGAATTTGGCCGAGTTTAATTCTCGGGGATGTTGAATTTACAAGGGAGATGCTGCCAAAATTTTTGTAGACAAGTACTCATTAGAATTAAACTTCTACGTACTTGTAGCTAATTTCTGGGTAATTGATAATATTATTGTAGATATTGGAGAGCCCGAGACTTGAGTCGGGATTTGTTGGCGAGTGAACGAGATTTGGTAGTGAGCGATCGAGGTATGTAAAGCTTACCGTTCTTTCTTTTTGGCATGACCTTTATGAAATAAACGAATGATATATATGTATGCTCTAAAGAAAATTCTACTCCTAGAGCCACTAGGATGGCCTATGTCTTGATTTCCATAAACTATTCCATATAACTAGTCACATACCTATGATGTTTGAAGTACTGGTCGATACGTTTGCGGATGTAGTTCGAAAAATATTTGATATGGCCAAAGTTTGGATATATATATTTCGGATATGTGCATATGATTCTAAGGCTCCGTTTGAAGTACTCTATAATGTTATCTGAAAGCTCCTTAATATAAATGATACTTAATTTTCAGAAAATGACCTATGATGTGTTTTTGAAAGTTTTGTAATTTAAAAGCCCGCAACTTTTGTATACTAATTCCGATGGACTCGATACTTACTTTGAGCCTTCTGATATCAGTATATATATGTATTTATTCGTCGAGTCTCGGAATTTAATTATGTATATGCATATGGTTTTCGCACTACTCCGCTCGTGCCTACTACTATGATGTCGTTCACCGGATCCCGGGCCGGTTTTATGATCGTGCGCACTATGTGATATTCGGTAGTATGATGTGTTACGGTTCCTGAGACCTCGCCATAGGGCCGGGTATCGCCTATATACGGTGTTATGATGTGATATGGCATATCGTATGTTCTGGTGTTGTGATATGTACGATGATACGATATGTTCGGGGATTGTACGGAGATATGAAACCTTCTGGAGTATGATGTGTTGTGGCGCCAGCGTTGGAGTGGCGGCCACGTTCCTGAGCCTTATGCGTGATTTTTATTTGCATGATATATATACATATATTTTCTGCACAGATTTTTGATATACTCATTCTGTATCCATAATCTGTACTCCTCACTTCGGTTATGATTTGGATTTCTGTATTTCATGCTTTGCATACTCAGTACATATTTCGTACTGACCCCCTTTCTTCGGGGGCTGCGTTTCATGCCCGCAGGTACGGACGCTCGTTTTGGTGATCCTCCGGTATAGGATACATATTCTGCCACCTGGATTACTCCTTTTGATCCGGAGCTCATATTTTTGGTACATATCTTTTGTTATACATATTTTGTATATATGACTATTTGGGTACGGCGGGGCCCTGTCCCGTCATATGTTCTGTCATGGTATGTAGAGGCCTGTAGTCATATATGTGGGTCATGGGTGATAACAACAAGGTTAGGGAGATCCCAAATTTATAATTAAAATATAAGAAGTGCGGAAGCAAATATAGAAAAGTATCTAAAAACTAGAAAATAAAAGATATGGGAAATTCGAAGGAACAATTCACGAATTTCCAAGAACGTTAGTTCTAAAGTCTTGACAAGATCCAAGTAACAACGTATAGATTTATAGGAAGAAATCTAACGCCTTTACTTGAGATAACAAATCAAAAACAGTAGATTCGGATCCCGACCGCTTTATGAGTAACTTAGGACAACAATTAGTATTTAGAACTAATCGCCTTCGAAAGAATACCAAAAAGAAATCAAAGATATCAAAGAAGAAATTATCTTACTACCTTGAACTAAGAACTAGTTAGGTTGAAAGATAAATCCTAAAGTAATGTCACAAAGGTTCAAAAGAACTCTCAATATAATATATTCTTCAAAATCTGATTTACAATGAATGACAATCACCCCTTTATATAGTTGTAAGAAGGAGCTAGTCAAAATAGAAATAAATGAGAATTATCTTCCCTAGAAGCATAGATGACTTCCCACACTTGGACCAAGGCAGTCAACATAGATTAAAACAACCTAGAAGACTACCCATACTTGGACCAATGCAAGTCAACATAGATAAAAACAACAATTAAATATTTATTCTAGAAACTAATATTTGGGCTAATTTTGGGCTGCTGGAAACTTCTTCTTTTGGGGCTGATTTGGGCCTCATTCCATCTCACTTTGGACTTTAATTTGGGCCTCCAAATAAGTGTAAGACTTGAGGAAAAAATCTGAATTGGGCTGGAGCTCTACTTCCATCACAAGACACTTTTGAATTGTTGATTGCAGCCATTAAGCTTGTCTTGCAATTTCCTCGTTTGAGATCTTGTCATGGGTCTTCTTGGAACTTCCAAATCTTCATCCACGTCCTTCAATAATTCTGAGCTACCATGGATGCTCATCCTCAATGTTCTGCATGAAAGGAGATAAAAGACTAAAACAAGAAAGAGTTAGTTTATTAGAATATGAACAAGATTCATCCTTTCTCAAATTCTCTTGGATTTGTTCACTCAACTTATCTCGTTTCCCACGTTCACCACATTGTGGCAGACTACTCACGTGAGAAGAACAACAAAAAAAGTTATGTTCGCTCTCAATTTGAGTTATATCTTCACCTAAAACCCTTGATTCAACAAATTGTGGTACAAGTTCAGTTTTGTTTGCATCTACAAATAGATCATCGATAAGGTCATACCACATGAGATCATCAAGCTCAACTTTGTCTTCTACTTGCAATTGTTTCCACAAATCATCAGCCTTTTCTACTTTCAAATCCCATTTGAAGCTAGATTCTTCCTTCAATTGTTGTTCCAACACTTCAATGGGTTCTTCTTCAACAACCTGCACATTTGGAGCACAAATACTAGAAAAAGAATGAGTTAAAAGGTTAGAGCTTGAACAAGATCCTTTCACACTTATGCACTCTTTTCTTTTAAGCACTTCTTTTCTATCATCTCTCAAGTGCTTTTGTTCACCCTCTATTTTACCTCCCAAACGCACTTCACTCGATTCTGCCCACTCATTTCCAGTTCTTGACAACGCACTCTCTTCATTCATCACTTCCTCTACTTTTTCCTCTCTTGAGTTGTCAAGTTTCTCACCCTTACTTCTCTCTTTCTTTTGTCGCTTATCCTCACTTTTGTTTGAATTGAAAAAGGATCCAACTGATGAAGAAACACTCCCTTGCTTTCCTTGGAAGAATATGTTATTTGAAGTATCATAAGCACCCACATACTTGCCAAGAATTCCTCTACTATCTTTTGGAGGACTTCTAACATCAACTCTGATTTTTGATTTTCTACAAGCACTTGATGTGTCCCTTTGGTCCTTCTTTTCATACGCCTTGTGCTTCAACTCCCCCTCATTAGATGAAGGATAGTTTGAAGATGTTTTTTTGGAATTATGTTGTTTCTTCTTTCTTTCATCCCACTCATCATTTGCTTTCTTCATTGCTTCATAGAGTTTTCGCAACCAGTAAAAGTCATTTTCATCTCTTTCTTTTAATATTTTATCTTCTTCCTTTCTTTTGGTATCCATGGATGTAGCCATAACCTCCCAAAGACCTGCAAATTGCTTAATTACAAACAAAAAATTGTTAGAAGCAAAAGGAACTCACCAAAAGCATCACACCCTTACATCACTCAAGTAGCGACTCTCAACACTCGTGTATCACACAAGTAGGATTTTACCCTCAAAGATTCTCACCACTCTCGCCTTTTACCACTCAAGGGCTGCTCCTCGAAGTTCTTCAATAAACCAGCAACTCAAACACCTCAAAGTAAGTTCCAAAGCTTGGTTCAATAATGGAGTTTATGTCAAACAAAGAAAAGGACAACAAAAACTTAAACTGACAGGAAACAAGAAATACACAATGAAAATAGAGAGAGAAAAAAACACGGAACAAATTAGCACGAAACAAAGAAATAGACACAAAATTACTAGACAACTCTAAGTATGGACAAATACTTCAAGTATCTAGTAAGAGAACATAAAGAAAACCAAATGCAAGAAATAAACACTTTCAAGAAAAGATTTAGAACATATCAATGAGTTTTGATACAAATGTATTGTAATGATCTTGCACTCCTCAATGTGACTTTTGAGTTCCTTGATGAGTTTTAGTCAAAGAATCTTTAAAACTAATGGGATTTTCAAGAGATAACAACCACAATGGGTTTCCCACTAATTTAAAGTCAACAAATCACAAAATAAAGGATTGAAGAAATCAAGAATAAGTAAAGAAAACTTAGAGAGTACTGTTCACGGCACTGTCCACTTGAGCAGTTTTTTTTTCTAACTTTTTTTTGCTACTGTTCACGTGCTACAATATTATTTTCAGATTTTTTTTTTGGTATTTAGAATTCAAATCAATAGATCGGGTGAGTATAGAGACTCTCTTTTTTATTTCCCTTAGCCTCTTTCCTCTCACCAAAACTTTCAGACTACCCATACTTGGACCAATGCAAGTCAACATAGATAAAAACAACAATTAAATATTTATTCTAGAAACTAATATTTGGGCTAATTTTGGGCTGCTGGAAACTTCTTCTTTTGGGGCTGATTTGGGCCTCATTCCATCTCACTTTGGACTTTAATTTGGGCCTCCAAATAAGTGTAAGACTTGAGGAAAAAATCTGAATTGGGCTGGAGCTCTTCTTCCATCACAAGACACTTTTGAATTGTTGATTGCAGCCCATTAAGCTTGTCTTGCAATTTCCTCGTTTGAGATCTTGTCATGGGTCTTCTTGGAACTTCCAAATCTTCATCCACGTCCTTCAATAATTCTGAGCTACCATGGATGCTATCAATGGGCCATGTTTGTTCGTTTGTGATTATGATCTGCGTCTTAATGCGGTCCCGTTTGCTATTATGGCCAAAATGGCCCCTCTGTTGGCATATGTGTGTATATCTGGGCGATGTCTATTCCGCCAGCCTACAGGATTTGATATGATGTTTCTGTACGGTTGACCGCTTAAGACGATATTTGTTTCCAGTACCTGCTTAAATTAACATATATTAAGTTTGATTAAGTCTTTGATATGTCGATCCGGTAGGTAAGTCTGTTTGGGTGTCCAAGTAGGGCACCAGTCACGGCCCACGGGGCTGGGTAGTGACACTACGAGTCTTCTCGCACCGTTATACACTTTTCCAATACTTGTACACGCTTCTTGTACCTACCCCTAACAACTTTCTTATATTAGGGGCATACTCCTCCATTCCATACCTTTACCAATACTTCCTTGCTTATGGACTTGAAAAATTCCCCTATTAGGGTGCAATGGGGTTGTATTTCATGTCCCTTTAATGATCGTGTTGGATCGTCTTACTAGTATGTCGTACGTGTCTTAATAGACTCACCTATTGACCCTTTTTGATTAGCGGTTTCCCCTTCGGTTACTGTTACACCTTGGGAAAATCCCCCGTACATGTACAGTGAACAGGCTAGCAGAGGACATAGCATATGCGATGTTTTGACGAGTAAGAAAGAGTATTAGATGACCCTCAACAAGATTTTAAAGGCACACAATGCAAGGAAAGAAAGTTGTTAAGGAAAGCGAATCATACGTTGTGTATCGGATAAGAAATTCGAGCAACAAGTCCATGATGGCATAATGATATCTTAGAGAAGTGTAATAATGTCCCTAAGGTTGATGTTGAGATGTTAAACAAGTGCCAAGAAGGTTCCATAAGGATCGGAGATCAAACGAGACGACGAGAACGAAAACGAAATCACTGGGCATTATACGGCCCAACCTATGGACCGTAGAAATTGTACCAGCCGTATGTTGGACCGTATAATTGTCCAAGGAGGCCACCAGCCATTGGACCAAATGTACGACCATACATACGGTCCGTATAAATAGTACGGACCGTATGTTGGTCCGTATAAAGAGGTTCGGGCAGATTTTAAGTTTAAGTATAAGGGACCTCTTTCATTCCATTTTTATTCCACTTTCACTCTACACATCAAGAAACATATAGAACCCTCCCTACTCTTCAATTACAAGAGAAATCAAAGGGAAACTAAGATCAACAAAACATAATCCATGAATCAAAGTGTATGAAACCCAAGTAAAGTTCATCTTCTTCAAAGAAAAACCAAAAGAGAGGAGATAGGGTTTTGGTGCTAGAGGAGAAACTCCACTCAAGACTTGTTCAACCATAATCCAAGGTAAGTTTCATGACCATTTCATGTTGTTTAAGGTATTGGAAGGTTAAGATACCCGAATTGTAAAAAGGCATAGCAAATGGGTCATAAATAAGTGAATAGTACCATGAGTAAATGGTAGTTGAATTGAATCTGGAATGTTAGTGTGTTGTGAGTATGAATACGTTATAAATGACATGTAGACCCTGAGATAAGTGTGATATATTAGAAAATATGATAGCGAACCCAAAACCATAAATGTGGGAAAAATGAAGAGAAATAGTGGATCATGGTCATTGTATATGAATGATGATTGTTGATTGCTATATTGTAATTGTTGTTGTGAGTGTTGGGAGTTGATATGGAATATGGGAAGAGTAGTATAAACAGAGGAAGTGCTGCCCAATTGTCTCTAGAAATAGTAGTGTGTTCTTATAGTTGATTAACTAACGTTAGTACGAATCCTCTTTTGAAGGTAGAGACGTGACATTGAAGGAGAATAAGCGAATGCTAGATTGCTTAAACGAGAAAGGTATGTGAGGCTTAACTCTTCTTTCACAAGGCATGAATCCCTTAAGTTTTCCATAATCCTTCTATAAGATGAAGCTTTTGAGTCCTTCTATATATCGAATCACCTATAAGCATGATAATAATGACAATGAGCTAGAGTATAGAGATCCAAGAATTTGTGGCATGATGTTCCTACACTGCTAATGATGTTATCATTGTTTACACTCGCCTTATGCTTTATTTCCTTCAAGGCGAGGCATGATACTCATAAATGTCCATAATACAATCGGGGGTTCACGACCTTACGTTACCCCGACATAGTGTGGTTTCCTTAAAGCCTAATATATGCTGTTAATGCTAATGTATGCTATGACAATAAGATAATGAATAATGCTAACTTGTAATATGACTATGGGATGCATGGAATACCAAGAAATGATAACATGATGCTATGGCATGAGATGTGGAATAGTGATGTGTTATGATTGATTGTGCGATGATATGATTCCACCGCGCCTATATGGCCGGTCATGTCACCGCTAATGCGGGCTGCGTATGATTCCACCGCGCCTATTTGGCCGGGCATGTCACCGCTAATGCGGGCTACTATGTTTACACCGAGCCTAGAGGGCCGGGCATGATCAACACTAGTGGGCGGCACATGAGGGTTACCCAGACGCGGGTAACGATGCGGATCACGATGTGAGGATTTATGTGATGATGTATATGACGTATATGATGATGTATGTGATGATGTATATGGTGATGTATGTGACGATGTATGGGATGTGATAACATGTATACTATGATTATGTAAAATGCGATATATGTAAAGAGTATGTTGTCCATGAAATACATTTAGGTTATATCCTTCTCTCATGATTCCTGATCCCTCTATTATGTTTGTTTATTTCATTCCTGCCTTAAATACTCAGTACAATATTCGTACTGACGTCCGTTTTCTTTGGATGTTGTGTTCATGCCCACAGGTAGACAAGGAGGAGATCTTGCCCCAGATTCTAAGAGGTTGTTAGCTGACTCAAAGCCCTCATTGTCCTGGAGGTGCCTATGATGATTCTTTTGTGTACAATTGTAGATGTCATCTCATAGAGGCTCGTAGATACTCAGTGTGGGTCATGTGGTTTCACGGCGCGGTCATTGTGTAAATATATACATATATATTATTCTGCTAGCCTAAGGGCTCATGTGTATAAAAACATTATGTTTCTAAAGGAAAATAGGTTTTCTTATAAATCGAGTATGAATTTGATAAATGATGGTTAAATAAGCCTAAGGAGTACTAGTACTAGCGGTGCTCGGCGGTTGGCCCCGGGTACCCGTCACGGCCCCTAGCCGGGTCGTGACAAAAGTGGTATCAGAGCAGTTGGGTCCTAGGAAGTGTCTACGAGCCGTGTCTAGTAGAGTCTTGTTTATAGTGTGTATCGTGCAACATCAATAAACAAGCGGCTATAGGGCATTTAGGAAAAGTGACCATCTTTCTTTTCATGAGATCGTGCGATAGAGGGATGCATAAGATTTTATCCTCCCTTATAGTGTGTTATGATTTCAGAATGCCGCCAAAGGGAAAAGCTACAGCCACCCAGAAGGGCAAGGCTACGACAAAGAGACGGGTAGAAAGAGAGCCTCCGATGAATATAGAAGAAGGCGAATCACACAACGAGGCCTTGTCTAATACTACTTCTACCCCGCCTAATGTGGAAGAGCAAGAAGGAGCCCCAGCTTCAATTCCTCCACCGACTGCTTCGGGTCAACAAATGACCGAGGCCATCCAATTATTGACACAATTGGTTGCCGCACAGGCACAACGACAGAATGTGGGTTCAAGCGATTGGGCAACGAGTACAAAGGCCCGTGATTTTATGAGTCTAAATCCTCCGGAGTTCTTCGGGTCAAAGCCGGAGGAAGACCCATAAGGTTTCATTGATGAAATGTTGAGGACATTGAAGATCGTCCGTGCCTCCGAAACTGAATCCGTGGAGTTGGCATCCTATAGACTCCGGGATGTGGTGGTGTTATGGTACAACAACTAGGTATTATCAAGAGGAGAGAATGCGCCTCCTCCGGTTTGGCAAGAGTTCGTAGATGCTTTTAGTCGCCACTATTTGCCACCCGAGGTCCGCCGAGCTAGGGCGGACAGATTCTTAAATTTGAGGCAAGGAAATATGAGTGCCCGGGAGTATAGCATGCGATTCAATTCTTTGTCTAGATATGCTCCGACTATGGTGGCCGACATGGGAGATCGGGTACATAGATTTGTGAGTTGTTTGGGGCCACATTTATTCAGAGATTGTCTGACGGCTTCCTTGCAAGACGGGATGGATATTTCCCGGATACAGGCCCATGCTCAGAATTTGGAGGGGTGACAACAACAACAAAGGGGTGATCGCGACAGTGATAGAAGACAAAGAAAAAGGTCAAGATCTATGGGCACAGGCAGTGATTACAGAGGGGGATCGAGGCAGACTCATTCCCGACATTCAGGCCAGTCAGCGACTAGAGCACCTCCCAGATTTCTAGATAGAAGATTTGACCGCTCCTTTCGCTCGGGACAGGGTCAGAGTCCGAGGGCTGCAAGTTCCCAGTTTGAGGGTGATTATAGTCAGGGGAGACCCCCAGTTCCATGATGTAGTCGGTGCCATAAATTACACTCAGGGCCATGTCGTCAGGACACTGATGGTTGTTATGTTTGTGGGCAGATCGGACATTTGATGTGAGATTGTCCCTCGCGATATGGCAGAGGTGGGGTTCAGCCCACAGGCTCAGCAGCGGGTTCCTCATCAGTAAGCCTAGTGGGGCAGACTCCCCAGATGACAGCAGGCCGAGGTAGAGGCCGAGGGGCAGCATCTACTTTAGGTGCCACTCAGCCTCGTGTATATGCTTTAGCCGGACGACAGGATCTCGAGTCCTCTCCGAATGTGGTTACAGGTATATTTTCTATATTCTCCCGTGAGGTGTATGCATTGATAGATCCGGGTTCTACATTCTCTTATATTACTCCATATGTTGTTGGTTGTATTGGGGCGAAACCCGAGTCAATTAAACCCTTTGAGGTGCTTACTCCGGTTGGTGATCCCGTAATAGCAAGACAAGTGTACAAAAATCATGTCATTGTGATATGTGATCGACAGACCCAGGCTGATTTGATTGAGCTGGAAATGGTAGATTTCGATGTAATCATGGGTGTGGATTGGTTGGCTTTGTGTTATGCAAATGTTGATTGCCGCACAAAGGTGGTCCGATTCCAATTTCTGGGAGAGCTCGTGCTTGAATGGAAGGGTACTACAGCATCGCCAAAGAGTAGGTTTATTTCCTATCTGAAGGCAAGGAAGATGATAGCCAAGGGTTATATCTATCACCTAGTTCAGGTTCATGACACCGAGGCAAAGCCGCCAACTTTCCAGTCAGTTCTAGTAGTGAATGAATTTCCAGACGTATTCCCAGATGGACTTCCAGGTCTTCCACTAGAAAGGGAAATTGATTTCGCTATTGATGTATTGCCGAACACCAAGCCTATTTCTATTCCTCCTTATCAAATGGCTCCAGCAGAATTAAAAGAGCTAAAGGCGCAGCTGAAAGACTTGCTCGAGAAAGGATTCATTAGACCCAGTTCATCACCGTGGGGAGCACCGGTCTTGTTTGTGAGAAAGAAAAACAGATCTCTACGAATGTGTCTCGACTACAGGCAATTGAACAAGGTGACGATAAAGAACCGATATCCTCTTCCAAGGATTGATGATTTGTTCGATCAATTGCAAGGTGCCAAGTGGTTTTCAAAAATAGATTTGAGGTCGGGCTACCATCAAGTGAGAGTCAGAGAAGCGGATATTCCCAAAACGGCCTTCAGAACTAGATATGGCCATTATGAATTCCGAGTGATGTCGTTCGGGTTGACTAATGCTCCGGCTGTATTTATGAATTTGATGAACAACGTATTCAGGCCTCTCTTGGATCTATTTGTCATAGTATTTATTGATGATATTCTTGTGTATTCTCGCACGGAATCAGAACATGCAGATCATCTGAGAATTGTTCTTGGCATTCTTCGAGCCCAAGAATTGTATGCAAAATTTTCAAAGTGCGAGTTTTGGCTAAATCCTGTGACATTTTTGGGCCATGTTATTTCAAATGATGGTATTCGAGTCGACACTCAGAAAATTGAAGCTGTGAAGACATGGCCAAGGCCTACGACGCCCACAGACGTTCGTAGTTTTCTGGGTTTGGCAGGCTATTATAGAAGGTTTGTAGAGGTATTTTCATCTATTTCAGCCCCATTGACGAAGCTCACCTAGAAGACAGCTAAGTTTCAATGGAACGATGCTTGCGAACGTAGTTTCCAAGAGTTGAAAAACAGATTGACTTCAGCTCCGATTTTAACACTTCCAGAAGGGTCAGATGACTATGTTGTGTATTTTGATGCTTCCGGTGTGGGATTAGGATGCGTATTGATGCAGCATGGTAAAGTTATTGCATATGCTTCGAGACAATTACGAAAACATGAAAAGAATTACCCAACTCATGATCTCGAATTGGCTGCGGTCATTCATGCATTAAAAATGTTGAGACATTATTTGTACGGTGTGCACGTCGATATCTATACAGATCACAAAAGTCTTCAGTACATCTTCAAGCAAAAGGAGTTGAACCTGCGACAGAGGTAGTGGTTAGAGACACATCTCATGGGAAGAAAAGCCTCCGTTTGAAGTTTCTATAGATGGGATTCTTAGATACCGAGGCAGGCTATGTGTGCCGAATGTGGCAGAATTGCGCTGATGAATTTTAGAAGAAGCACATTGCTCTAGATAATCTATTCACCCAGGTGCAACCAAAATGTATCATGATCTCAAGATGATATACTGGTGGGATGGCATGAAGAGAGACATAGCAGAATTTGTAGCACAATGTCCAAATTGCCAACAAGTAAACGTTGAACATCAGAAGCCAGGAGGCTTATCGCAAGTAATAGAGATACCCACCTGGAAATGGGAAGTGATCAACATGGATTTCATCATGGGATTACCTCGTTCTCGTGGCAAATATGATTCTATATGGGTGATCCTGGATAGATTGACAAAAGCAACTCATTTTCTTCCAGTTAGAACCACATACTCAGTAGAAGACTATGCAAGGCTGTATCTTAAAGAAATCGTGCGACTCCATGGTATTCCATTGTCTATTATCACGGATAGAAGAGCACAGTTTACAGCTAAGTTTTGGAAGTATTTTTAAGAAGGTGTAGGTACGCAGGTAAAGTTTAGCACGGCATTTCATCCACAAACCTATGGGCAAGCCGAGCCTACTATTCAGACCTTGGAAGATATGCTACGAGCGTGTGTGTTGGATTTCGGTGTTAGCTGGGATGATCACTTACCCCTAATTGAATTTGCATATAACAAAAACTATCATTCTAGTATACAAATAGCTCTATATGAAGCTTTATACGGAAGGAAATGTAGATCCCCAATTGGATGGTTTGAAACAGAGGAAGCACAATTAATAGGCCCCGAATTGATTCAACAAGCAGTAGAAAAGGTTAAGGTGGTCCGAGATCGGTTGTTGACAGCTCAAAGTCACCAAAAGTCTTATGCGGACAACCGCCGGCGAGACTTGGAATTTCAAGTTAATGATTGGGTATTTCTGAAAGTGTCACCAATGAAAGGGGTGATGAGATTTGGCAAAAAAGGGAAGCTAAGTCCCAGATATATTGGACCCTACAAAATCATCCGCAAGGTGGGTCAGCTAGCCTATGGATTGGATTTTCCTTCGGAGCTCGAATCAGTCCATCCAGTCTTTCATGTCTCGATGCTCCGTAAGTGTGTTGGAGACCCCACAAAGATTTTCCCAATAGATGATGTGCAAATAACAGAAAAGCTAACTTATGAAGAGGTGCCTATTGCCATCATAGATAGGTGTTATATCCCGTATTTTTGAACATCAGATTATTTGCTGAAGTGGGGCCCACACATCGAGATTTTTTTTGGGACATCTGAAAAGTCATATGAATCACATATGTGAAGTTAAACACAACTCAAGAAGGACCCTTGGGCCAAATCAAAGTGGAAGTCTTCCAAACGAATATTTTTAAGAAAACGTTTTCGGGTGATGTGACTTTTAGGGGAAAATAAGGTATTATAAGTTTGGGATTTGGAAAAATACCAAGCAATAGAAGTTGTAGATAATTGAATTAGCTTTCCAACCATAGGTCGTGGGTTCCCAGGTGACGTCGGTACAAGGAGATATGAACATTTTAAGGCAGAAAGGTCGAGATGGAACAGTGAATTCGGCCCAACCCGACTTCAAATCGGGTCAGGCCCATTTCTACTGTCATTTAATGAAAATTTTCGGTCTTCTCTCCACATGTCAGACCAAAAAACACCCATAAACATTTAGAACATTCTAGAGAGAGAAAGGGAGGAGAAACTTAGAGAAAAATCAATTTTGACCAAAATCTAAGCCCCGAATCGCGAAGCTCATGAAGAGAAAAACGCCGTACGTTGTGTTGCCTTCAATTTGAGCTAAATATTGGTCTTGGGGGATGAAATTTTCGTGGTGGAGCTGCTGCTAAGGTATTTATAAGATTCATTTTATTTTATTAAAGTGTTTATTTAGAGTTTTAACGAATTAGAACGGAGAAAACAACATTATAAACTCGTTTGTTGTTTTGTTGATATTTATGGATTTGGGGCTGTCTTAATAGAAATTGATGGACTGATTTGAATTAATATTTTGGTTGTTATAATCAAAGATTATGTGAGGAGAATGAAGGAATTTAATGGTTAGAGTTGGAGTTAAAATTGTTGTGGGTTGTTGTAAGGATTATAGAGATAATAATGTGGTTTTCTTGCATATGAGTAGATGATGTGGTGTCGTGTGGCTGCTGTTGTATTTCCCTGAAATTTGCTGAAAATATTGCATGAAATAAGGTATAGGAAGTGTATATGGGCTGCTTGGTGTATTGTAAGTGTTCGTTAGAATTTCGGGCATCGTTATGTTATAGTTGGGGGTTGTTTTGATATTGTTGTTGGTATGGTTGTTGATATTTGAGCCGAGTTAAATCTCGGGGATGTTGTATTTATAGGGGAGATGCTGCCCAAATTTTTGTAGACAAGTATTGGTTAAGATTGAAATCTTAAAGCCTTACAATTAACATTTGGTAATTGTGACCAAATTGTAGATTTTGGCGAATTTGAAACTTGATTTTGGAGACATGTATGAAGCGGAAAAGGTATGTAAGACTTCACCCTTCTTTCTATGGCATGTCTTAGACGTAATAAGTTGGGTACGAGCCTCGGGGACAATTCTATTCCCCGGAATCCGCACCTAAAGTTTCCCCGTTTTCATTCAGTAGAATTGAACTAGAAAGTGTGCGAAATGTTGGAAAAACCACCTAAACCCCTAGAACTTGCATAAATGGGACCCGACTACCCTAAAACCCTCACAAGTAACGCCATGACATGTAACATATGCAAATCGTATACGCTATCTCATTTGGCCAGAGATGGGCCCCATTTCTCTCGGATTTTCCTTATAGTTCTGTTTGACTTACTTTGAGGATCGAATCCAAAGAAAACCTTTGATCCTAATTTCGTTACCAAATGACAAGTACTATAACTACTTGTCACGACCCAGCCCCGTGGGCCGCGACTGGCACCCTACTTGGGTACCCAGACCAAATTACGTATTCATTGCCAAATCCACACTTATTTCAGAATTTCATAAAAATCATATCAAACATAGTTTATATCAAAATATGTCTTAAGCGGTCGCACAAATCAAAATGTCATATCGGATCCAAACTGCGCGGCGGAATAGACATCGTCGGTCAAAAATGCAAATATAAGCATAAGGGCCATTCAGGGCCATCAAAACAAACGGACCGCTTTAAGACCAAAAAATAATATCAAACGAACATATATAGGACCCTCGCCCCACATATATGACTACAGGCCTCTACGAACTCAAAACAAAGACATATGGCAAGACAGGGCCCCGCCGTACCCAAATAGTCAGATGTACAGAATATACATAGCAAAAGGGAGTCTGTACCAAAAGTGGACTCCGAGTCAAGAAGGAGTACTCCGAAGTAGCAAAGAGTGAAGCCTACAGTGGAGGATCACCAATATCTGCACCTGCGGGCATGAAACGCAGCCCCCGAAGAAAGGGGGTCTGTACGAAATATGTACTGAGTATGTAAAGCACGGAGTGCAGAAATATGAGCCAAAACTGAAAGCAAACCAGATATCAAAAGGGAAGTACCAATCAGTATGTCCAACATCCGTATCAAATCATATACATATACATAATGCAAACGAAATCATGCAAACGCTCGAGAACGTGGTCGCCACCCCGATGCTGGCGCCACACACAGCATAACACCAGAAGGTTTCAAGTCTCCGCACATCCCCGAACATAAACATAAGTGAGCGTATCGCATCACTAGCCATATCACAGCATAACTCCAAACGGAACCCGGCCCTATGGCGAGGCCTCGGGAACCGTAACACAGCATACGGCCGAATTATCATAGGGCGCACGAATCATAACCGGCCCGAGAACCGGTGAACGAAGTCATAGTAAGGCACGAGCGGAGTCGTGAGCAAACAAATGCAAAATATATTTCAAAATAGCCTTTCAAAACATAATGATTTCATAAGTCATTTCTTAGTACAAAATAATCAAATACTTAGTCGATACGAAGATTCATTTCACAAAATGCTTCCAAAATGGTACGTATGGCTCAAAACGTAACTTAGCATATCATAATATTCAAAACATATCTCCTAGGAGGAAGTTCCAAAACCGAAGGTTTCATATCAAACTTTATTCGAAAGGAGAGCCCAATAGAACAAGTAGGGCATTTCGGGGTTAGCGGGCCCACCTCGGGTCGAATCGAGGCGGCGAACATAATTTACGAACATTTAGGGGCCAAAAGTTCATACATAATCATTTCAAAGTGACCCGATCACATTTCGATAGGTTTCGGACATTTGGTCGCATTCTAGCCAAAATAGAGCCTTTAGGCTTCAATTGAATTGAATGAATAGTAGTCGTTTTGTAGATCGGGTTTCGAGGAGCAGAAATGCTCCGGAGGTTCCAATATTCACCTAACATACTAAGACATGCCAAACGAAGAAGTGGGAAGCTTTACATACCTTATAGACGTCTTATGCTCTCTCCAAAATCAAATCCCGTTTCGTCCAGAATCTGCAAATGGTCAAAGTTACCAATTTGAGATTCTTAGGCTTAAAGTCCCCATTAACTTGATTTTTGTCTACCGAAATTTCGGCAGCATTTCCCCTATAAATCTAACACTCCCGAGACTTAGCTCGGCTCAAAATACATCAACAACAACAGCCCACACATCATCAAACAACACAAATCATATTCAAACCATACTAACTTTAAAATTCTACCTTATTACATAAGTTGGCAACTTTTCATTCAAGCTTCAAAATTCCAAATCTATATCCACATTATTGTATTCATTCAATCATTCAAGATTATTCAATCACATCTCAAATAGGTTCCAAACCATATACAAACTTCCCAAAGTTCACTACTTTCCATACTTTGCTCAAAACGTCAAAAATTTACGACGAACATCCTAACTTTCATTGTTTCATTCCGAATTCATTAACATCAACCATAAGTCATATTTAGGGCCTTTAGTATCATAAATATACAATGATATACACAAATATACCAAAGGTATATACTTTCCGATAATGTTCTGAAATCCTTTTCCAACGCCAATTCAATTCATTAATCATTCATTTACGACATAAAGGTCACAACGACGCATTAAACAAACTAAACAAGATCAAATTCACATTCTTTCTCCCTCCTAGGGCTCACGGCCAAACACACCCTTCTCACACACACACGCCATGCACAAACACAACACCATTCCATAATCTTCATGCAACATCAACCACTATAACATATAAACCCATTTCATAACATAAAAACATAGAAATCTTACCTTTTTCTTGAAATTCCGACTTGCCGCAAACGCCGCTCTTTCACCAAACTAATTGTATCACGTCGGAGAGCGTCTTGTACTTGTTACAACTACAAGAAGGGCACAATTTTTAGATTAGAAACAAGGCTTGGGAATTTATTCTTTCTCTCTATTCCTTGTTCGGCCGAATGGGGTTTTTTTGAGCCAAGGGAATGAATTGTGATTTTCTTGATAATTTCTAAGTGTAGCATTGATATATATCCATAACAAGGGGTCATGTGCAAATCACATGACCATTAAAATGGGTCTTGGGCCATGCCAATGGCCGGCCACCCCATCAAGCTTTGGGCCTCATTTTTGTTGTCCAATTCTTGGCCCAATTCATAAAAGTCCCGTTTTGTAATTCCCGAAACTAATTTTCGAAATTCCAAATTTACCCTCGGCCTTCCCCGATGTCTTAACATTAATGATCCCATAACCAACATAGTCATATTTACTAAAATCAAAATATTTCCTCATAAGGCACAAATCTTAATTATTCTCGATTTCCACTTATACGAAAACACGGGACATAACACTACTCTAACGAGAATACTTCTATGACGATAATGATAACGACGATGTTAGAAAAGAGAATATGCCCATGACAAATATGACCAGAATGATTCCATGACTAAGATTTTTAAGCTAAGGATTCAATGTGAACTTGAGGGTGATAAACTAGTTCTTGAACCTTATTTCTATTTCCTAGATGTGACACTATTTCCTAAGGATTCCAAAGCCTATGAGTTGACGTCTATGATGCCCATGATTTCATTCTATGTTTACTTCTAATGCTATTCTCCGTTGGTAGTCTCGCCTTAAAATAGTTGTTCCTTCAAGGAGAGACAAAGCGATCACGATTGTTCCATAATGTAATCAGAGTTCACCGAACTTACGTCACTCCGATGGCTACATGATTTTTCTTTGGGCTCTCTTGCATGCCTATATGATATATGTATATAAGTTATGTAAATGTATATAAAATATGTATATGTATATAAGATATGTATATGAACATGGGATGGGGGGAAGGGATACATGGGGGAATGGGAAGGGAAACATGTTTCATTGCCACCTGGTCAGCTGGCTTATCATCCTGGACGCGGGATATATGGGCGAGCTGGTATTTCGGCGCTATGTGGGTGAGCCGACATTGCTCGGTGCTATGCTATGACATGACATGCTATGCTATGACCTGATACGCTATGACATGCTATGCTATGATATGATACGCTATGACATGCCTATGATATGATACGCTATGACACGCTATGCTATGACATGATACGCTATGACACGCTATGCTATGACATGATACGCTATGACATAATATACTATGACATGATATGCTACGACATGATATGATACGACACGCTATGAGATGATAGGATATAATATGATAAAACACGACATGATATAAACCTTATTTTCTATGCCTATGAAAAAGGAACGTTTTAAAAAGGGAAAGATAAGCATGCACGGTATCCGGCCTGAAAGGGGTGTTTCTACGTACAGGTCACTTTCTAGCCTCATTATATGTCCTACGACCTCATGATATTGTTAATCGTACTCTATGTTCCTGCTTGTATTATCTTTTATGCCTTACATACTCGGTACACTATTCGTACTGACGTCCCTTCTTGTGGACGCTGCGTTTCATGCCGCGTAGGTCAACAGACAGACGGGTTTAATCCCTAGGAGCTTCACCAGCTGTTCCTTGAGAGTGCTCCAGTTGATCCGGAGCTTGAGCCTATTGGTACTACTTTTGTGTATATAATCGGGCACGACAGAACCCGGCCCTTCCTATGTATATATGCACTTTGTTTAGAGGCTCGTAGACAGATATGTACAGTTAGATGTGTTGTATTTTGGAATGTTCACGTCGTCGTATAACGTGATAGCAAAGTTTACTAGTCTATGTTTACGATGATGCTACTAATGTTAATGTTCAGTAACAAAAAAGAATATATGGCACAGTTCCTACGGCCCGCTGAGAAGTAAAGGTAAAACGATAGATAAGGGGTGCTCGGTACAAGTATCGGGTACTCGTCACAACCCCTAGTTGGGTCGTGACAATAGGCAAGTGCGAAAGCTTCGAAATAAAGAAGTAGCGTCAGTCAAAGTATTGTGGCGAAACAACAATCGGGAATAAATGACCTGGGAAGCGGAAGAGAGTATGAAGTTGAAGTACCCGCACTTATTCCAACCCCCAGGAGAGATCCAAGATGAAACGCCGACAATATAAGGTATGTATGCTTTGTCTTTATGCTTTTGGTCGTGTGTGGCCATAGATATGTTGCTATTGTGATGCAGCCTTGTGAGGCGATGATATTATGGGTTGTTGTGACAGGTTGGTAGTGCCAAGTTACCGGGGAAACTCTGGCGAAAGTTTGGTAGAATTCCGAGTGTTTAACATTCGAAGACGAATGTTCCAAAAAGGGGGAAGAATGTTAAACCGTGGGAAAATCCCCCGTACATGTACAATGAACAGGCTAGAAGAGGACATAGCATATGTTATGCTTTGACGAGTAATAAAGAGTATTAGATGACCCTTAACGAGATTTTAAAGGCATACAATGCAAGGAAAAACTTGTTAAGTAAAGCGAATCATACGTTGTGTATCGCATAAGAAATTCGAGGAACAAGTCCATGATGGCATAATGATGTCTTAGAGAAGTGTAATAATGTCCCTAAGGTTGATTTTGAGATGTTAAACAAGTGCCAAGAAGGTTCCATAAGGATCGGAGATCAAACGAGACGACGAGAACGAAAACGAAATCACTGGGCATTATACGGCCTAACCTACAGGCCGTATAAATTGTACCATCCATATGTTGGACCGTATAATTGGCCAAGGAGGCCACCAGACATTGGACCAAATGTACGACCATACATACGGTCCGTATAAATAGTACGGACCGTATGTTGGTTCGTATAAAGAGGGTCGGGCAGATTTTAAGTTTAAGTATAAGGGACCTCTTTCATTCCATTTTTATTCCACTTTCACTCTACACTTCAAGAAACATCTACAACCCTCCCTACTCTTCAATTACAAAAGAAATTAAAGGGAAACTAAGATCAACAACACATAATCCATGAATCAAAGTGTATGAAACCCAAGTAAAGTTCATCTTCTTCAAAGAAAAACCAAAAGAGATGAGATAGGGTTTTGGTGCTAGAGGAGAAACTCCACTCAAGATACGTTATAAATGACATGTAGACCCTAAGATAGGTGTGATACATGAGAAAATGCGGTAGCGAACCCAAAACCATAAATGTGGGAAAAATGAAGAGAAATAGTGGATCATGGTCATTGTATATGAATGATGATTGTTGATTGCTATACTGTAATTGTTGTTGTGAGTGTTGGGAGTTGATATGGAATATGGGAAAAGTAGTATAAACAAAGGAAGCGTTGCCCAATTGTCTCTAGAAATAGTAGTGCGTTCTTATAGTTGGTTAACTAACGTTAGTACGAATCCTCTTTTGAAGGTAGAGACGTGACATTGAAGGAGAATAAGCGAACGCTAGATTGCTTAAACGAGAAAGGTATGTGAGGCTTAAATATTCTTTCACAAGGCATGAATCCCTCAAGTTTTCCATAATCCTTCTATAAGATGAAGCTTTTGAGTCCTTCTATATATCGAATCACCTATAAGCATGATAATAATGACAATGAGCTAGAGTATAGAGATCCAAGAAATTGTGGCATGATGTTCCTACACTGCTAATGATGTTATTATTGTTAACACTCGCCTTATGCTTTATTTCCTTCAAGGCGAGGCATGATACTCATAAATGTCCATAATACAATTGGGGGTTCACGACCTTACGTCACCCCGACATAGTGTGGTTTCCTTAAAGCCTAATGTATGCTCTTAATGCTAATGTATGCTATGACAATAAGATAATGAATAATGCTAACTTGTAATACGACTATGGTATGCATGGATTACCAAGAAATGATAACATGATGCTATGGCTTGAGATGTGGAATAGTGATGTGTTATGATTGATTGTGTGATGATATGATTCCACCGCGCCTATATGGCCGGGCATGTCACCGCTAATGCGGGTTGCGTTTGATTCCACCGCGCCTATATGTACGGGCATGTCACCCGCTAATGCGGGCTGCGTATGATTCCACCGCGCATATATGGCCGGGCATGTCACCGCTAATACGGGCTACTATGTTTACACCGAGCCTTGAGGGCCGGGCATGATCACCACTAGTGGGCGGCACATGAGGGTTACCCGGACGCGGGTAACGATGTGGATCACGATGTGAGGATGTATGTGATGATTTATATGACGTATATGATGATGTATGTGATGATGTATATGACGTATATGGTGATGTATGTGATGATGTATGGGATGTGATAACATGTATACTATGATTATGTAAAATGCGATATATGTAGAGAGTATGTTGTCCATGATATACATTCAGGTTATATCCTTCTCTCATGATTCCTGATCCCTCTATTATGTTTGTTTATTTCATTCCTGCCTTACATACTCAGTACAATATTCGTACTGACGTCCGTTTTCTTTGGACGCTGTGTTCATGCCCACAGGTAGACAGGGAGGAGATCTTGCCCCAGATTCTTAGAGGTTGTTAGCTGACTCAAAGCACCCCATTGTCCTGGAGGTGCCTATGATGATTCTTTTGTGTACAATTGTAGATGTCATCTCATGGAGGCTCGTAGATACTCAGTGTGGGTCATGTGGTTTCACGGCGCGGTCATTGTGTAAATGTATACTTATATATTATTTTGCTAGCCTAAGGGCTCATGTGTATAAAAACATTATGTTCTAAAGGAAAACAGGTTTTCTTATAAATCGAGTATGAATCTGATAAATGATGGTTAAATAAGCCTAAGGAGTACTAGTACGAGCGGTGCTCGGCGGTTAGCCCCGGGTACCCGTCACGGCCCCTAGCCGGGTCGTGACAGTTACTTAGATACATACTCCCCTTTGCTTATTGAACTATCTCCGTTTCATGTTAGCTCTTATTGACAAGTGTTTATTATCCTTGCTTATGTTCTTAACTTCCTTTTCCGCCTCATAACTTTCCCCTTTATAGAGATGTGGTACCTGACGCTTCCAAAAACTGTTTTCTGCCTATTAATGTGGCTACTCCATCTTCTGGTGGTCTCCTCGCGCCTACGAGTCGTTAGGCTCCTTCTTCGAGTCATTCTTTCCACGGGAGGACAAATTTCTTCATTTTTATCACCATTCGTACTAGCTGAGCTTGATATGCGGTACTCATGTCTCATGTCACGAAATTAGTATGTTGTTTAGGCCTCCAACATTCTGCTCATACTCCTACTATTCAGTAAGTTGGGATATCGTCTTTAATAGTATAGTATTCATTTGCTACCTTCATCATAGCTTATCTACCTCCCCTCTTGTCGATCTTACCGCATGCGACCCTTATTTCAATGGTCATGAAATTTTTTGCTATAGAGTCATCTTCCCCTCCCTTACTACTAATCTGTGGCCGAGTATATTCCTCAAGAATGCGACGAGTCCTTAAGTTAGTATTTACTTCTTTCTTTTCATGATATCCTTTGTACGACTCCCTGGTACTAACTAACTGTTTCTTAGTGTATCATTTACCTTGAGGTTCCTTTACTTTGCTTATTAGCGTTAATTCCCTTAAAATCAACTTCTTCCAATTATCCGTACTTTCACAGCCTCTCCTCCTTGAGCGCATAATTACCTGACTTTTGTTTCCTTGCCATTCTCTTCATACTTACGATCTTATCATGCATGTCTATGTATCCTTCTCTTTTCTGCTTTACATTTCTCTAATATTTTTCGCTTCGTCCTATCTTACTTAGAGCTTGTCGGGCGAATTCCGATTTGTTAAACTTTTATTGCTTGATGGAAACTATTCTTCCTATCGTGGAGCTCCGACATCCCTCCGGTATGTCACGAGGTATATGCGTGCCCTCACATTGTACTTAACCATGCTTGATATCATTTGTACTGTGATACGTACTCATGACACTATTTATTGCGCATGATTTACAAGAGTCTTCTCTTCATCATCTGTCACTATCCCTCTTTGTGTATAACCGTCTATCTCTTTTCCTTAGAGCATATGCCTTAGACATAATAGTTCCTGTAAATCCGTATTCTATTGTGAGCTCTGACTTAGCTTCTTTCTTCTTTTGTAGACGAATATTCCCTTGTAGCTTTTGACACTCAACGGCTCACTTCATTATCAGTCGCGAGTCCATTCTTCTGTAAAGCAAGTAGGACTACTGTGTTTGCGTAGCCTTTCTTGATAACTTTTTGTTACACCTTGGAAATTCCAGGTTTGTTGCCTTTAAAATAGACCAATGCGAGTTAAGATGAACATGAAGTTCTTTCGAGATTAAGGGAAGTATTAGATAACTTAAGGAGCATTCCATAAGATTTTGAAGTCATACGAATGTGTGAAATTTAGTTTGTTGAAGGAAGTGAAATATAAGTCATGTTCGGAAAGGTTTTTGCTATAATTGAGCTATTATTTATTAGTGGGTCTTCATCATATATATGCCCTATGGGGACATGTTCAATAGCGCCAGTCAGCCATGGTAGAGGCAGAGAGAGAGCCCCCAGTTATAGTTGTCCCCAGCACCGTATTTATGCTTTGGCGGGATGCCAGGATCTTGAGTCTTCCCCCGATGTTGTCACTGGTATATTATCGGTATTTTCCTATGATGTATATTCTTAGAAAGATCCGGGCTCCACATTATCATATGTTACTCCATATACTGCGGATCGGTTTGGGGTCAAACCGGAGTCGATCAAACCTTTTGAGGTATCTACAGCCGTTGGTGAACCGGTAATAGCTAGCCATGTATATAAGAACTGTGTAGTTGTGATTTGTGACCATCGTACTATGGTTGATTTACATGAGTTAAAAATGGTGGACTTTAATGTTATCATAGGCATGGATTGGTTGGCTTCTTGCTATGCCAATGTTGATTGTATAACGAAAATAGTTCGCTTCCAGTTTCCGAGAGAACCAATTTTAGAATGGAAAGGAAATACTGCGTCCCCAAAAGGTACGTTTATTTCCTATCTCAAGGTGAGGAAAATGATTGATAAAGGTTGTATTTACCATCTATTTCATGTTCAAGATGTAGAAGCTGAATCGCTAATTCTGCAGTCTGTCGCCGTGGTGAATGAGTTTCCGGATGTATTCCAGGATGAACTTCCAGGCCTCCCTCCTGACTGGGAGATTGATTTTACTATTAATGTACTACCGGATACCAAGCCCATATCTATTCTGCTTACAGAATGGCTCCCGCGGAGTTGAAATAGTTGGAGGAGCAATTGAAGGACTTGCTTGAGAGAGGTTTTATTAGGCCTAGTTCTTCCCCCTGGGGAGCACCTGTGTTGTTTGTGTGAAAGAAAGATGGCTCATTGCGAATGTGCATTGACTATCGGCAGCTGAATAAAGTGACGATAAAGAATAAATATCCCCTTCCAAGGATTGATGACTTATTTGTTCAATTGCAAGGTGCCAAGTGGTTTTCAAAGATAGATTTGAGATCTGGATATCACAAGGTGAGAGTTAAGGAGAAAGATATTCGTAAGACGACCTTCAGAACCAGATATGGCCATTTTGAGTTCCGGGTAATGTCATTTGGGCTAACTAATGCGCCGGCAGTACTTATGGAATTGATGAACAATGTGTTCAGGCCTTTCATAGATTTGTTTGTGATCGTGTTCATTGACGATATCCTAGTGTATTCTAGGTCCGAGGCAGAACATGCGGATCGCCATTCTTAGAGTTCTTCAAACTCGAGAGTTATTTGCCAAATTTTCTAAGTTTGAATTTTAGTTAAATTTGGTGACCTTTTTGGGGCATGTTATTTAATTCGATGGCATTTGGATAGATACCCAAAAGATTGAGGCCGTGAAGATGTGGCTAAGGCCCACAACCCCTATGGAGGTTCATAGTTTTCTGGGCTTAGCAGGTTATTACAGTATATTTGTAGAGGGCTTTTCTTCTATTTCTGCACTACTTATTAAGTTTACTCAGAAAACATCTAAATTTCAACGGCCAGATGCTTGTGAACGTACTTTTCAAGAGCTAATGGATAGATTAACTTCTGCCCCAGTCCTGAAACTTCCAGAGGCATCAGAAGGTTATGTTGTCTATTGTGATGCTTCAGGCATTAGGATAGGTTGTGTGTTGATGCAAAATGGTAAGGTGATTGCGTATGGTTCAAGGCAGTTACGAAAACATGAGAAAAATTATCCCACCCATGATCTTAAATTGGCTGCAGTTATTCATGCATTGAAGATATGGAGGTATTATTTGTACGGCGTCCACGTTGATATTTATACAGATCATAAGAGCCTTCAGTATATCTTCAAGCAGAAAGAATTGAATTTACGGCAACAGCGATGGTTGGAACTGTTGAAAGACTATGATGTTAACATCCTATATCATCCTAAGAAAGCGAATGTTGTGGCTGATGCTCTTAGCCGGAGATCCATGGGAAGTATATGAGATGTGCAGCCAGAGAAAAGAGAGATGGCTCATGAGCTCCAGCAGTTAGCTAGCCTAGTAGTTCGAGTAGTGGACTCAGGTAACATGGGAGCTATCATTCAAAGTTCAGCGGTCTCGTCGCCAGTAGTGGAAGTGAAAGAGCGACAATACGAAGATCCCATGCTAATTCATTATAGAAATACACTCCCTCAGAAGGAGAAGTCATCATTTGAGATTTCTAGAGATGGAGTTCTCCGATGCCGAGGCAGGTTATGTATTCCTGATGTTGCAGGATTACACCACCAAATATTAAAAGAAGCCCATTGTTCCCGTTATTTTGTTCACCCCGGAGCAACAGAGATGTATCATGATTTTAAATCTATATATTGGTGGAATGGAATGAAGAAGGATATAGCGGAATTTGTAGCCCAATGTCCTAACTGTCAGCAAGTGAAAATTTAACATCAAAAGCCTGGCGGATTGTTGCAAGCTATAGAAATTCCAACTTGGAAATGGGAAGTAATTAACATGGACCTCATTACAGGCTTACTCTGTTCCCAAAGTATTACTCTATATGGGTGATTGTGGATAGACTTACGAAGTCAGCTCATTTCTTACCGGTCAGAACTATATATATAGCAGAAGATTATGCAAATCTTTATATGGGCGAAAGTGTAGATCTCCAATTGGGTGGTTCAATGAAGGAGAGACCAAATTGATAGGGCCGGACTTGGTCCAGCAAGCTATAGAGAAAGTCAAGCTTATATAGGATCGATTATTAACAGCTCAGAGTCGTCAAAAGTCCTATGCAGATAATCGTCGAAGAAACTTAGAGTTCCAAGTGAAAGATTGGGTATTTTTTAAGGTGTCGCCAATGAAGGGCGTCATGAGATTTGGAAAGAAGGGCAAGCTTAGCCCTTGGTACATTGGACCTTATGAGATTATACACAAGGTATCCCATGTGGCTTACAAATTAGATTACCTCCTGATTTGGAGTCAGTTCACCTAGTTTTCCATGTATCGATGCTTCGTAAGTGCATTGGATATGCTTCTAGAATTGTACCAATAGATGATGTCCAAGTTACCAAACAATTGTCTTATGATGAAGTCCCCATTGCCATTTTAGATAGGCAAGTACGAAAGCTCAGAACTAAAGAAGTAGCTTCAGTAAAAGTTTTATGGAGAAATAATAATAGAGAGGAAATGACTTGGGAAGCCGAAGAAGACATAAAGCTCAGGTACCCGCATTTATTTTCACCCCCAGAGGAGACCTAGGCAGAGACGCCATTATCCTCAGGTATGTAGTGTTTTTCTTGATATTTTCCTGGTCGTGGGTGGCCACGGTTATTGATGTTGTTGTTGCATCCTTGTGAGGCAATGTATTTTGGGTTGCTGTGCAGGATGGTAGTGCCATATTATAGGGGAGACTCTGGTGAAATTTTATAGAATCCCCAAGAACCTAACATTCGAGGACGAATATTCCTAAGGGGGCAAGAATGTTACACCTCGAAAATTCCGGGTTTGTTGCCTTGAAATTAGAACAATGCGAGTTTAAATGAACATGAAGTTCTTACGAGATTAAGGGAAGTATTAGATAACTTAAGGAGCATTCCATAAGAGTTTGAAGTCATACGTATGTGTGAAATTTAGTTTTTTGAAGGAAGTGCAATATAAGTCGTGTTCGGAAAGGTTTTCGCTATAATTGAGCTAATGTTTGTTTGGTGATGTCTTGAGGGGCTTCTATAGGGCCTATTATATGGTTAATGAAGTGTTATGTAAGTACCAAGAAGGTTCCAGAGGATTGGAAGTCAAACGAATCAATGAGGGAAAGTTTCGCAAAATTGGGAGTTATACGACCACTTATACGGTCCTTATAACTTTATCCGGTCTGTATAAGAGGGGTCCGCATAACTCGACCTTTACAGAAAGGGAATTTTCCATAGTGGTGTTATACGGTCCACTTATACGGACCGTATAAGTGGTCCGTATAAGTCTATCGGGCTGATTTTTAACTTTTTGTATAAATAGATAGTCTTTGCTCTTTTATTTCATTTTTCATCTTCCACAAGTCTTGAGAGCTCAAAAACCTTCTCCAAGCATATTCTACCCAATTCAAGAGAAAATGAAGATCAAGAGGCAAGAATCAAGGTACATGGGTGTTAGGAGTCTTGCTAGGGTTAGTAGACTGCAAGAGATTCTTGAGTATTGAAGCTAGGGTTTTCACCTATAGCTGCTCCAAAGCTCATTCCCTTAGATAAAAGGTTAGTTTTCATTCTTATTTCGTTTTATCATGAATTCTTGGTTGTTGAAGAACTTGGGTAGAAAAAGAAAGTAGAAAATCAGGGCTCAATGTAACTTTTATGATGTTTTTGAGTAGTAAGCTAACGTGAGTCATGATTCTTAGTATGATACGGTTGTAATCTTGTTATGGAAGGTAGTGATAGTGAGGAGCAAGCATTGTATAAAAATTTGCTAAAATGGGTGTTAAGTTATTGGTATAAGTTGAACATAAGGATGAATTTTGAAGGCTCCATGGAATGTGAATACTTGATTATGATATTGTGGACGTTATTGTGATTGTTGGGAGTCATTTTGTAATATGGAGGAATGTGATGAAATAGGGGAAATGCTGCCCAATTTTCATTAGTTCATGAATTATTCTAGTTTGAATTTAAGAGTGTTATTAAGGGTTAACCATGGTATGAATCCTTCTAATGTAGATTGTTCAAGCTACGACGGTGAACACTAATTAGTTAAGAGGACAAAGAGGTATGTAAGGCTAACCCTTCTTTCATTAAGGCATGGTTCCTTTGCTATATATATATCCTTTCATGAGTTCCATAATGTCTTCCAAATGACCCTATCTCTAAGATTATTAAAGCTCATGATTCTCGATACTTTCATGATACTATTACCTCCCTTCTATAATAGTTGATCCTCTAAAGATAGATATGTTATATCTCGTATTTTTTATATGTCGAGTTATTCGCAAGAGAATCAACCCAAGTTAAAAACGGGATCATTTTCGGACACGAAATAGGAACCTTTAATTTTCAATTTTAATTAGAACATAAATGGTTTATAAATTTTAATTAGTATAAAAATATTATTGGAGATTAGGGATTAATTAATTGTGATTAGATTGTTGAGTAAGAATTAGTGATTAATTAAATTAATTAAGCTTAATTACCATAGTGGGCCCCACCCGAATTAATTAGAAAACAAAATAGATGCCACATAGTAGGGCACGTGTAGGGCCTAGGAAATTCATATATAAGCCACCTAGGATGACTCATTGAATCATCTTTCACACATTGTTGAACAAAGAAAAACAAAAAGGAAAGGAAATGGAGATGGAGAAAAGCTCTCGGCCATAGCCATTGTTGGCCGAGAGAGTGAGCCTTGGTGAGGGGAGTTTGGGGGCTTGATTTCCAAGGAATCATAGGTGTTCAAAAGGATTTCAACGTGAGTTGAATCGTTGGAGGAGATAACGTTAAGAAATCAAGATCGTTAAGGTAATATTCAACTTTTTTTTCTATATGTTTTGGAGGTAGTTTAAACTTGAAAAACTTGATAGATGTGTGTTGAATGTAAAAGGTTATAAGTGTTGATGTTGAAGTATAAGTTGTTGTTTTGGCCGTGAGTAGGGGCTGTTCTAACTTAAAATGATGAATTAATATTGATGTTGTTGTCGTTATGGTTGTTATTAATCGTGTGACGAAAGTGAAGGAATTAGATAATTAAAGTTAAAGTCGTGTTGTTATGAACATGTTGTTATCCTTGTTAAATTGAAAGGATTGGAGATATGATCATGTCCATATGTTGTTGTTGGTATTTATGTGTTAACAGGAGGATAATTGAAAATTCGGGTTAGGCGAATGTATAGGGTTTTGCTGCCTGATTTTCGTTAAGTCCTTAACTAACAAAAACACCCTAATCGAGAAAGTATAAGTTAAGGAATAAGTTATATAAGCGATAAGCTGCGAAATTACGAACTAGAAAGTATAGTACTAATGATAGCCTTACTTTTATATTAAATAGGCTAAAGGGACGACGAAGCGAACGGGTTTGCGATTAGTCGTTAACAGGTATATAAAGTTGTCCCTTCTTTCTTTTGGCATGTCTTAGATTTAAGTGATGAATGATATGAGCTTTGGGGTAATTCTATTCCTAAGTTTTGAGTGTGATTTATGAGTCCTGTTCTTAGAGACTCTACGGCAATTAATGTCCTTGACTTTTATAAGCTATTTTGTATTCATGTCTACGATTCCTAAGGCTCTTTTGATATGAACTATAATGACATTCGAGGGATACTTGATATGATTGTCGCTACTGATACTAAGGTGTTAATCTCTTCTTCTTATTCTCTTTGAGTCTTGATAATGATTTAATTTGCATATGGTTGCTCACTACTCTGCTCGTGCATGCCTCAATATGTCTTTCACCGAGTCTCGGGCCGGGTATGTTATCGTGCACAGTTCCTGTCACGACCCAGCCCCGTGGGCCGCGACTGGCACCCTATCTGGGTACCCAGACCAAATCACATGTTTATTATCAAATCCAAACTTATTTCAGAGTTTCATAAAAGTCATATCAAACATAACTTATCGAAATATGTCTTAAGCGGTCGCACAAATCAAATACAAACTGAGCGGCGGAAAAGACATCACCGGTCAAAAGTGCAAACATAAGCATAAGGGCCATTTGGGGCCATCATAACAAGCAGACCGCTTTAAGACCAGAAAACGAAATCAAACCAACATATACAGGACCCTCACCCCACATATATGACTACAGGCCTCTACGAATTCAAAACAAAGACATATGGCGAGACAGGGCCCCGCCGTACCCAAATAGTCAAATATACCGAACATATACAAAGCAGAAAGAGTCTGTACCAAAAGTGGACTCCGGATCAAAGAGGAGTACTCCGGAATAGCAAAGAGGGAAGCCTACTGTGGAGGATCACCAATATCTGCACCTGCGGGCATGAAACGCAGCCCCCGAAGAAAGGGGGTCAGTACGAAATATGTACTGAGTATGTAAAGCACGGAGTACAGAAATATGGATCAAAACTGAAAGCAAATCAGATAACAAAGTGGAGTACAAATCGGGATGTCAAAATCCGTATCAAAATCATATACGTATACATAATGCAAACGAAATCATGCAAACTCTTAGGAATGTGGTCGCCACTCCGACGCTGGCGCCACACACAGCATAACACCAGAAAGGTTTCAAATCTCCGTATCTCCGAACACAAACACAAACATAGGTGAGCGTATCGCATCACGAGCCGTATCATAACATAACTCCAAACGGAACCCGGCCCTATGGCGAAGCCTCGGGAACCGTAACACAGCATACGGCCGAATTATCATAAGGCGCACGAATCATAACCGGCCTGGGAACCGGTGAACGAAGTCATAATAAGGCACGAGCGGAGTCGTGAGCAAACAAATGCAAATCATACTTCAAAATAGTCTTTCAAAACATAATAGTTTTACAAATCGTCCCATAGCACAAAATAAGCGAATACTTAGTCGATACAAAGATCCGTTTCACAAAAGTTTCCAAAGTGGTACGTATGGCTCAAAACATAACTTAGCATATCATAATATTCAAAATATATCTCATAGGAGGGAGTTCCAAAATCGAAAGTATCATATCAAACTTTATTCACAAAGATAGCCCAATATGACAAATAGGGCGTCTCGGGGTTAGTGGGCCCACCTCGAGTCAAATTGAGGTGGCGAACATAATTTACGAACATTTAGGGGCCAAAAGGTCATACATAATCATTTCCAAGTTACCCGACCACATTTCGATAGGTTTCGGACGATTGGTGGCATTCTAGCCAAAATAGAGCCCTTAGGCTTCAATTGAATTGAACGAATAGTAACGTTTCTGTGGATCGGGTTTCGAGGAGCAGAAATGCTCCGGAAGTTCCAATAGTCGCCTATCACACTAAGACATGCCAAATGAAGAAGTGGGAAGCTTTACATACCTTACAGACGTCGTATGCTCTCCCAAAAGTCAAGTCCCGTTTCGTCTGAAATCTGCAAATGGTCAAAGTTACCAATTGAGATTCTTAGGCTTAAAAATGCCATTAACTTCATTTTTGTCTACCAAAATTTCGGCAGCATTTCCCCTATAAATCTAACACCCCCGAGACTTAGCTCGGCTCAAAATACATCAACAACAGCAATCCAAACATCATCAAACAATATAAACCATATTCAAACTTCAAAAGTCTACCTTACTACGCAAATTGGAAATCTTTCATTCAAACTTCAAAATTCCAAATCTATATCCATATTATTGTATTCATTTACTCATTCAAGATTATGCCATCACATTCCAAATACATTCCAAGCCATACACGAAATTTCCCAAAATCCATAACTTTCCATAATTCCTTCAAAACACCAAAAGTCACGACGAACATTCTAACTTGCGTCGTTTCATTCCGAATTCATTAACATCAACCATAAATCATATTTAAAGTCTTTAGCACCTTAGACATACAATGATATACACAACTATACCAAAGGTATACACTTTCCGATAACGTTCCGAAATCATTTTCCAACGCCAATCCAATTCATCAATCAATCATTTACGACATAAAGGCCACAACGACACATTATACAAACTAAACAAGATCAATTCATATCACTTTACACTACATAAGTGCCACGGCTCCAACACCAAACACACACACACCCACGACTTTTTTATATACATCAAATTTACGGGATTCTCGTCTATTCTCAATCCTTAACATATTCATATCAATTCTATAACATTAAAGGGGCAAAATTCTTACCTTTTCTTGAAAACCCGACTTGTCGTAAACGGAGTTCTTGTGTCAAACTAATTATACCCCGTTGAAGAGGGTCTTGAGTACTTCACAACTATGTAGAAACTAGGATTTTTGGATTAGAATCAAAGGCTTGGGAATTTTTTTGGTTGAGGAATATGGGATTCGGCCGAGAGGGTGATTGCCCTTGTTCTTTTTTTGTTTTTTGTTTTGTGTGATTTATCTTGAAAATTCTAAAGGGGTATGGATATATATCTTCATTAAGGGTCATGTGAAATTCACATGACCACTTAATATGGGGCTTGGGCCAAGGCCGACCACCCCCTTGAATTGGGCTTCAATTTTGTGTCATATTTTCTTGGCCCAATTCATAAAAAGTCCCGTTTTGTAATTCCCGAAACTAATTTCCGAAATTCCAAATATACCCTCGGCCTTCCCCGATGTCTTAACATTAATGATTCCATAATCAACATAGTCATATTCATTAAAATCAAAATATTTCCTTATAACACACAAATCGTAATTATTTCTCGATTTCCAATTATACAAAAACATGGAACATAACAGTTCCACTGCATTGTTCACCGAGTCCCTCACTAGAGGGCCGGGTACGATATGTATATATATATGATGATATGATGACATGATGATATGATGATATGTTATGGCGGCCAGGAGGGCATATGATGACTTTATTCACCGAGTCCTATAATGGCCCGCGTATGATATATGATATTGACATGCATGATTTATGTTTACAAAGGCAAGTGTTCTGGTATTCTGGATGTTATATTTCTCTCCTGCACTCCCTATTTCGGTTATGATCGTCCTTACTATATTTCATGCTTTACATACTCAGTACATATCTCGTACAGACCCCCCTTTCTTCGGGGGGGCTGTGTTTCACGCCCGCAGGTGTAGATACTCGCTTTGGTGATCCGCTAGCTTAGGACTTCTATTCAGCTGTCATGCAGAGCTCCGTTGTTCCGGAGCCTAGATTTTGGTACAGACCTTCTGATATATATATGTATATGTTTGTCCAGGGGTACGACGGGGCCCTGTCCCGTCATATTTCACTGGTGATACTCTTAGAGGTCTGTAGACATGTGTGTGGGTTGTATACAGATTTGATCAGCTGCGTCTATATAGTTCTGTCGTTGTAGCAGCCTTGCCGGCTTGCATATGCTATCGTTTCGTAGTGGCAGCCTTGTCGGCTTGCGTAATATAATGATATATACAGTGGCAGCCTCGTCGGGTTGCGTATGTTATTACGATGTGATTGATTGAGGACCTATAGTACCAGTCCGATTATGTTTGACATGTACATATGGGTGTCCAGCTCTGGCACTAGTCATGGCCCACGGGGCTGGGTCGTGACAAAAGTGGTATCAGAGTCGTTCATCCCAGAGTGTCTACAGACCATGTCTAGTAGAGTCTTGTTTATCGGTGTGTTGTGCACCACATCTATAAACAGGAAGCTACAGGACATTTAGGATGTCATCTTTCCTTCTTATGCTGGATCGTGCGATAGAGCTATATTATCAGGATAATCCCTTCCTAACAGACTATTATGTTTACAGCTATGCCTCCAAAGAAAGCGACAACTGCCCAGAAGGGCAAATCGGTAGTAGGGGGCACTAGCCAGACTCGGAGAGTTACTAGGGCTCGTGCCCAGTTTATGCCTGCGATTGTGTTCCAGTCCGCGAGTTCTGCTACACCGCCACTTCCAGAGGAACCTAGGACAGCGGCAGCTCCAGGACAGGGGGCGGCTCCACCGCCAGCTCCCGAGGTTCCAGCACCTGAGCCTCCAGCTCCTCAGCCAGGGATGGAGGATAGAGCCATGCGAGATGCAGTTCAGTATCTCACCAGATTAGTGGAATGGTATGCTCGCAGGCATGGACTAGGGGTTGACCAGACGGATAGATATGACAGTTTGAGAGCCCGTGACTTCCTAAGCTGTAATCCTCTAGAGTTTTTCGGGTCAAAGCCCGAGGATGACCCGCAGGAGTTCGTTCGGCAGATGCAGCGTACGTTGCGGATAATTAAGGCTTCTGGGACTGAGTCTGTTGAGTTAGCTTCGTATCGATTGCGGGATGTGGCTGTCAATTGGTATAAGTCGTGGGAGTTGTGTAGGGCGAGGATGCTCCTCCAGCAGTATGGGATGAGTTTGTGGAGGCCTTCCTTGGACACTTTCTGCCTCCAGAGATGCGGTGCGCTAGAGCTGATAGATTCCTACAGTTGAGGCAGAGAGGCAGGAGTGTTCGAGAGTATAGCCTAGAGTTTGACTCGTTGGCTATCTATGCACCCACTATTGTAGCTGATATGGCGGATAGAGTGCATCGGTACGTGATGGGGTTAGATCATTATTTGATTGATGGTTGTATGGCAATGGCTCTTCAGCCAGGTATGGATATTGCTCGGGTACAGGCATATGCACAGGGGGTAGAGGATCGACACAGAGGATGCCAGCCAGATAGAGATTATGATAGAGGCCAGCATAAGAGGGCCAGATCGGCTGGCTATCCTGGCGAGTTTGGAGGCGGGCAGCCTCAGCAACATATTAGATATCCGTCCCAGCTAGCACAAAGTGCACCTCCACAGTTTACAGGTAGAAGGTTTGACAGCACAGGTTATTCAGGAGCCGGTCGGAGCTCCAAGGCTTTGGGTTCGCAGATGAACAGAGGTTTCATTCAGTCGAGGCCACCTTTGCCTCGGTGCTCTCGGTGTGGTAGGCCTCATTTTAGGGAATGTTGTCTCGTTACAGGTGCTTGCTTTTCTTGCGGCCGTCAAGGCCATATTATGAGAGAGTGTCCGTATGGGGGCGGTTCAGGTGGTAGGGTTCAGCCCACTAGGTCGGTTGCTGGTTCATCTTCTTCTGTAGCTATGCGCCCTATGGGGCAAGGTGTTCAGGTACCAACAGGCCGTGGTAGAGGTCGTGGCGGAGCTTCTAGTTCTAGTGGTCCTTCGAACCGCATATGTGCTTTGGCTAGTTGACAGGATCAGGAGGCGTCACCAAATGTGGTTACAGGTATACTATCGATTTTCTCTCGAGATGTGTATGCATTGATAGACCCAGGCTCCACATTATCATATATTTCTCCCTTTGTTGCTAGTAGAATTGTGATAAAACCTGAATCGATAGAGCCATTTGAGGTAGCTACACCGGTAGGAGATTCTGTGATAGCAAGGCAAGTATATAGAGATTGTTCGGTGCTTATATATAGTCGTTGCACCAGGGTAGATCTGATAGAGCTACATATGACTGAGTTTGATGTTATTATGGGTATGGATTGGTTAGCTTCTTGTTATGCTAACGTTGATTGTAGAGGCAAGTTAGTCCGATTCTAGTTCCTAGGAGAGCTAATTATAGAGTGGATGGGAAGTACAACATCGCCGAGGGGTAAGTTTATTTAATTTCTCAAGGCAAAGAAGATGGTCAGAAAGGGTTATATTTATCATCTGGTTCGGGTGCATGACCTGAAGGCAGAGGCGCCGACTCTTCAGTCAGTGCCGATAGTTAGCGAATTTCCAAATGTATTCCCAAATGAACTTCCAGGCCTTCCTCCTGAACGGGAGATAGAGTTTGCTATAGATGTGATACCAGATACTCAGCCCATATCTATTCCTCCTTATAGGATGGCACCTGCAGAACTGAAGGATTTGAAGGAGCAGCTGAGAGACTTGTTAGAAAAAGGCTTCATTAGACCCAACACATCACCTTGGGGAGCACCGGTATTATTCGTGAGAAAGAAAGATGGATCGCTGCGAATGTGTATTGATTATAGGCAGCTGAACAAGGTGACAATAAAGAATAGATATCCCCTCCCCAGAATTGATGATCTATTTGACCAGTTGCAGGGTGCTAAGTGTTTCTCAAAGATAGACTTACGGTTAGGCAACCACCAGGTGCGAGTAAGGGAGGCAGATATTCTGAAGACTGCATTCAGGACCCGATACGGGCATTATGAGTTTAGAGTAATGTCTTTTGGGCTGACCAATGCCCCAGTAGTATTTATGGATCTAATGAACCGAGTGTTCAAGCCATTCCTAGATATGTTCGTGATTCTATTCATTGACAATATTCTAGTCTATTCACGATCAGAAGAGGAACATGCAGATCATTTGAGGACTGTACTTAGAGTGCTCCAGCACCAGAAGCTGTATGCTAAACTTTCTAAATATGAATTCTGGCTGACTTCGGTAGCATTCTTGGGGCATATTATTGGAGCTGACGCCATTCGGGTAGATACACAGAAGATTGAGGAGGTGAAGACTTGACCTAGACCTACGACACCTACCGAGGTACGTAGTTTTCTGGGGCTAGCAGGGTATTACAGGAGGTTTGCAGAGAAGTTTGCCTCAATTTCAGTGCCTTTAACAAGGCTAACACAGAAGGCAACTAAGTTTTAGTGGATCGATGCTTGCGAGCGAAACTTCCAATTATTGAAGGATAAGTTGACTACTGCTCCAGTTCTAACACTTCCTGAGGGGCCAGATGGCTATGTTATTTATTGTGATGCCTCAGGTGTGGGGCTAGATTGTGTGTTGATGAAGCACGGCAGAGTTATAGCCTATGCCTCCCGACAGCTCAGAAAGCACGAAAGAAATTATCCCACACATGATCTGGAGTTAGCAGCGGTAGTGCATGCCTTGAAGATATGGAGAAATTAGTTATACGGCGTGCACGTTGATATTTATACAGATCATAAGAGTCTCCAATATATCTTTAAGCAGAAGGAGCTAAATTTACGGCAGAGGCGGTGGCTAGAGTTGCTGAAGGACTATGATGTTGATATTCTATACTACCCAGGGAAAGCAAATGTTGTAGCAGATGCACTCAGCCGTAAATCTATGGGCAGCTTGGCAGATGTACAACCAGAACGGAAGGAGATAATTCATGAGATTGGCCAGTTAGCTAATCTTGGAGTCCGTTTGGCTGATTCTGATGATGGCGGAGTTTCTATTCGAGGAGTTGCTGAACCCTCTATCATTGAAGTGGTAAAGAGACGCTAGTACGAGGACCCTGTTATTATACATGATAGAGATGCAACTCTTCAAAAGGGGGAGACTCCATTCGAAGTTGCACCTGACGGAGTGCTACGATACAGAGGCAGATTATGTATACCTGAGGTTGCAGGGCTACGACAACAGGTTATGGGAGAGGCACACTATGCCCGTTATTCTGTTCATCCAGGGTCAACGAAGATGTATCATGACCTCATATGCTTGTATTGGTGGGATGGTATGAAGAAGGATATAGCGAAGTTTGTTGCTCAGTGCCCGAATTGTCAACAGGTTAAGGTCGAGCATCAGAAGCCTGGTGGGTTATTACAGGAGATGGAGATTCCAACCTGGAAAAGGGAGGTAATTAATATGGACTTCGTCACAGGTTTACCTCGCACTCTACGAAGATATGACTCTGTTTGGGTTATCATTGATATGCTGACAAAATCAGCCCATTTTCTTCCAGTCAGGACTACTTATTCAGCTGAGGACTATGCTAATTAATACCTCAAGGAGATAGTGAGACTTCACGGGGTTCCCACAGCTATTCTCTCCAATAGAGGAGCCCAGTTTACAGCTAACTTCTGGAGATCCTTCCAGGAGGGATTGGGGACACAACTGAGTCTTAGCACAGCATTCCATCCTCAGATTGACGGACAGGCCGAGCGTACCATTCAGACACTACAAGATATGTTACGGGCCTGTATTATTAATTTCAGGGGTAGCTGGGATGATCATTTGCCACTTATTGAGTTTTCCTATAATAACAGTTACCATTCGGGTATTCAGATGGCACCATATGAGGCCTTGTATGGGAGGAAGTGCAGGTCACCTATTGGCTGGTTTGATGTTGGTGAGACCAAATTAATAGGCCCAGACATGGTTCAGCAGGCCGTTGATAAAGTGAAGCTTATTCAGGAAAGGTTGCTAGCAGCCCAGAGCCGACAGAAATCATATGCCGATAATCGACGTCGACACTTGGAATTTCAGGTTGGTGATTGGGTGTTCTTGAAGGTGTCACCCATGAAGGGTGTCATGAGATTCGGCAAGAAATGGAAGCTAAGCCCGAGGTACATTGGGCCTTATCAGATTGTCGGTAGGGTAGGCCGGGTTGCCTACGAGTGGGACCTACCGTCTGATTTGGAAGCAGTACATCCAGTCTTTCACGTGTCAATGCTTCGCAAATGTATAGGCGATCATTCCAGAGTATTTCCTGTAGATGATGTCCAGGTGACAGAGGAGTTATCCTACGAGGAGCATCCTATAGCCATACTTGATCGGCGGGTTAGGAGGTTAAGAACTGTCATGACCCGGCTAGGGGGCCGCGACGAGCACCCGGTGCTACCCCGCCCGGGCACCCCCTTATCGTACATAACATAACATCTAGGTGAACCATAAGTCAATTCGTGCTTTTCTTATCGTTAATCATACTGATCCCATTAGACGACCATCATCATTTAACATATGATAGGCATCTATGCCACATCATAAGTACAAGGCCGACGAGGCCAACAAAAGATATACAAAACATGGGCCGACATGGCCGAACATCTCTACCCACATACACATGACTACGAGCCTCTAAGAGTATAACATATCGTATGAGCGGGACAGGACCCCGCTATGCCCATAATTATATACACAAAAGAATAATTACCCAAAAGCTACGGCTCTGAAAGAAAAGGAGCTCTGCTATGCAATCTCTGAATAAACAGCTATAGATCAAGTCTGTCTCCCTGTGCACCTGCGGGCATGACGCAGCGTCCACAAACTAAAGGACGTCAGTACGAAGAATGTACTGAGTATGTAAAGCATGATCAACATCAATATAGAAACATAATAGATATCATATGAAAATAGCATAGGAGGGGAGACAGTAATATCATCATCATCATGTCGCTTACTTGCATACATCATCGTTCGTATCCCATAATAATACTCGTACCATACTTGTGCTCATATTCGTATACATGTCCTTATTCGTATCCTTATACGTAGTCTTATCACATTCATATTCATATTATATGCATAGTCATTTCATATATATAGCATTTACATAGCATACCCGACCTCATAGGATCGGTGTCTTATACATGCTTGGCCAACCAAGGCTCAAGGTCAGACATACCTGGCCCTACCAAGGCATCAGGGTTATCCGTACCATCTGCAGAGGTGTGCGTGCGTTTCGTAATCGTATACATACATTATACATAGTCAAATACATATAGTCTTACCCGGCATCATAAGCTCGGGGCCTTATCATAGCCCTTCATAGGCATACATATACATATATCGTAGCTCGTAAGCATCTCTAGTCTCATTTTACTCTCATCATCATTACTATCCTCATCATTATCGTTACATTTACATTATAGACTTACTCGTCATACGAGGAACGTAGTATAATCATAGTACATATCAAGGGTCGTGAGCTTATGAGCTCGGAATGTCAACCATGTGAAGACAACATACTCATATAGGGGAATTTAGGAATTTGGCCAAAAACCATGCCTTATGAAAGAAGGGTTAGCCTTACATACCATTCCGTCGAACTATTCTACACTTGCACGTTCCCTTCCAATGCTAGCGTTTATACCTTCATTAATATCATAACAATGGCCATTAGTCATTCACATTATCCACATTATTTAGATTCCTCAATTTGCTTCTAATTCACCCACATTCATGGTCATTACACCCATCATCGTCCATTCGTCTAAAGTGTTTAGTTCATGATCTTAATACCATTTATAACACATTCATATCACAACACAACAACATTCATAACTCAATTCAAACTATTTCTCAAAATGTCACTATTCATCATTCATGACCTAGTTGATCACATTTTCTACAACCCATGTATTTTAATTCTCCAATACCGTAAACATCTTGTAAAAATTATGAATCTTACCTTAGAAGTTGTAGGAGCAAGCTTTGGTTGATAATATTCTTCTTTGAGCAAAACCCTAGTTTTTCTCCATTTGGATTTCTTGACTTGGATGATCCTTGATGATTCCCTTATCCTTGATTCACTTGTCTTAATGTTATTGGTGGCTTATAATCCTTGAAAACGCATATGATAAATGTAGAGAGAAGTTTTAGAGAGAAGTGGTGTAATGTGGAAATGAAATAAGACAAGTCTTGATCCTCGTATTTAATGAATTGGACAATCTGTGCTGGGTGAACAGTGGTCGTCCATGGATGTTTATGGTCCGTATTCCACTTTACGGACCGCCCCTCGTGGTCGTCTTTAAGCTTAAGCAGGACCAGAGTCTTTGGCCTGCATGCATGGTGATTTACGACCATGGTTTACGGGCCGTAAATCACTTTACGGTCCGTCCACCAGGTCGTATTATACCTCTTCCTCAGCTGGCAGAGAGTTGAAGTTTGGCATGCCAGTTTACGACTTGGCGGTTTACGGACCATATACCAGTTTACGGTCCGTATTTGCACTTTACGACCACTGGCAGAAGGCTGAAGCTTTTGCATGGCAGTTTACGACTGCCAGTTTACGGACCGTGTTGCACTTTACGGTCCGTATTTTGCAATATACGACCACTGGGCAGTTTTGCCAACTTTCAATTTTTCTCATTTCTCGACTTTTCATTCTAATCATCCACATCCCTTCACATACATTTCCCATGAAACATTATACACTCGTACTCCTCGCACACATCATTAGTTCATTTACTTGAGTACCAACGGGAAATTTTCCGAGGTGTAACATTCTACCCCCCTTAGGAACATTCGTCCTCGAATGTTAAAGGCTTGGGGAAATTCCATAAAAATTTCGCCAGAGCTTCCTCTGTAATGTGGCACTACCACCCTGTCACAGCAACCCACAATAACAATGACTCACAGGGCAACAATACAACAACACTAGAAATTTGGCCACACACGACCTGAATGTATAAAAGGGAAAACATGCATACCTTATGATTTTGACGTCTCATCTTGGACTTCTTCCAAGGGCTGAAATGAATGTGGGTATTTGTATCGCATATTCTCTTCCGCTTCCCATGTCATTTCCTCTCGATTGTTATTTCTCCACAGAACTTTAATTGAGGCCACTTCTTTGTTTCTAAGCCTCCGTACTTGCCTATCTAATATGGCAATGGGTATTTCATCAGAAGTTAACTTTTCTGTCACTTGAACATCATTCACTGGGACGATCCTTGTAGGATCTCCAACACACTTCTGAAGCATCGAGACATGAAATACTTGATGGATTGACTCCAAATCTGGAGGTAGATCTAGCTCATAGGCCACTTTGCCTATTTTGCATATAATCTCATAGGGTCCGATATACCGGGGACTGAGCTTCCCCTTTTTGTCAAATCTCATAACGCCTTTCATTGGCGACACTTTCAAGAATACCCAATCCTTAACTTGGAACTCTAAGTCCCTTCGACGATTATCTGCATAGGACTTCTGGCGACTTTGAGCTGCTAACAATCGATCTTGTATAAGCTTGATTTTCTCTATTGCTTGCTGGACCAAATCTGGCCCTATCAACTTGTCTTCTCCAGTTTAAAACCACCCAATTGGGGATCTACACCTTCGCCCATATAGAGCCTCATACGGTGCCATTTGAATGTTAGAATGATAACTGTTATTGTAAGCAAACTCAATGAGTGGCAAATGGTCATCCCAATTTCCTCCAAAATCTATCATACATGCCCGTAACATATCTTCAAGAGTCTGAATAGTACGTTCAGCTTGCCCATCGGTCTGGGGGTGAAATGCCGTGCTTAGGCGCACTTGGGTCCCTAAACCTTCTTGGAAAGACCCCCAAAACTTGGCTGTAAACTGAGTTCCTCTATCGGAGATAATAGATACCGGAACGCCATAGAGTCTCACTATCTCTTTAAGATAAAGCTTTGCATAATCTTCTGCCACATAGGTCGTCCTGACCGGTAAGAAATGAGCTGACTTTGTGAGTCTATCCACGATCACCCATATGGAATCATTCTTACGTCGATAATGGGGTAACCCTGTAATGAAATCCATATAATCACTTCCCACTTCCAAGTTGGGATTTCTATAGCTTGCAATAAGCCACCCGCCTTTTGGTGTTCTATCTTCACTTGTTGGCAATTAGGACACTGAGCTACGAATTCCGCTACGTCTTTCTTCATCCCATTCCACCAATATATAGTCTTAAGATCATGATACATTTTCGTCGCTCCGGGGTGAACGGAGTAACGGGAACAATGAGCTTCTCTCAAAATCTGATGGCGTAGACCTGCCACATCGGGAACACATAACCTGCCTCGACATCGGAGAACTCCGTCTTCCGAAATGTCAAACGATGACTCCTCCTTATGGGGGAGTGTATCTCTGTACTTCATTAGCATGGGATCCTCAAATTGTCTCTCTTTTACTTCCGCTACTAACGATGAAACTGCTGAATTTTGAATGGTAGCTCCGCTGCTACCTGAGTCCACCACTCGGACTCCTAGGCTAGCTAACTGCTGAAGATCACGGGCCATCTCCTTCTTTTCTTGTCGTACATCACTTAGACTTCCCATCGACCTACGGCTAAGAGCATCAGCCACAACATTTGCCTTTCTGGGGTGGTACAGGATTTCAACATCATAGTCTTTTAGCAACTCTAGCCGTCGTTGTTGCCGCAAATTCAACTCGTTCTGCTTGAAGATGTACTGGAGACTCTTATGATCTGTATAAATATCTACGTGGACACCATATAAGTAATGTCTCCATATCTTTAAAGCATGGACCACCGCGGTCAATTCTAAGTCATGGGTAGGATAATTCTGCTCATGTTTCTGTAATTGTCTAGAAGCATACGCAATCACCTTACCATTTTGCATCAATACACAGCCTAGCCCGACGCCTGAAGCATCACAATAAATGACATATCCTTCCAATCCCATTGGAAGTGTCAAGACTGGGGCTAAAGTCAGTCGGTCTTTCAACTCTTGGAAACTACGCTCGCAAGCATCTGTCCATTGAAACTTAGCTGACTTCTGAGTCAACTTGGTGAGCGGTGCAGAAATAGAAGAGAATCCCTTAACAAATCTTCTGTAATAACCTGCTAAGCCCAAAAAGCTACGAACCTCTGTAGGGGTCGTGGGCCTTGGCCAAGTCTTCACTGCCTCAATCTTTTGGCTATCCACTCGAATACCGTCGGCTGCAACAATGTGGCCCAGAAATGCCACTCAGTTCAACCAAAACTCGCATTTGGAAAACTTCGCGAATAACTCTCGAGTTCGAAGAACTCCAAGAACAATACGCAAGTGATCCGCATGTTCTGCCTCGGATCTAGAATACACAAGGATATCATCGATGAATACAATCACGAATAGATCCAGAAAAGGCCTGAATACATTGTTCATTAAGTCCATAAACATTGCCGGTGCATTAGTTAGCCCAAACGACATTACTCGGAACTCGAAATGGCCATATCTTGTTCTGAAAGCTGTCTTAGGGATATCTTTCTCCCTAACTCTTACTTGGTGATACCCGGACCTCAAATCAATCTTTGAAAACCATTTGGCACCTTGCAATTGATCAAATAACTCATCAATCCTCGGGAGGGGATACTTGTTCTTAATTGTCAATTTATTCAATTACCGATAATCAATGCACATTCTCAAAGAGCCATCCTTCTTCCGGACGAACAATACGGGTGCTCCCCACGAGGATGAACTAGGCCTAATGAAGCCTTTTTCAAGCAAGTCTTTTAATTGTTCCTTCAACTCTTTCAACTCTGCGGGTGCCATCCTATAGGGAGGAATAGATATGGGTTTAGTGTCTGGCAACACGTCAATAGCAAAATCAATCTCCCGCTCAGGAGGAAGGCCTGGAAGCTCTTCTGGGAACACATCCGGAAATTCATTCACTACCGGAACTGACTGAAGAGTCGGCGACTCAGCTTCTACATCTTGAACTCGTACTAGGTGATAAATGCACTCTTTCGTGATTATCTTCCTTGCCTTTAGATAGGAAATAAACCTACCCTTTGGTAACGCCGTATTTCCTTTCCATTCTAAGACTGGTTCTCCCGGAAACTGGAAGCGAACCATTTTCATTCTACAATCAACATTGGCGTAGCAAGAAGCCAACCAATCCATGACCATAATGACATCAAAATCTACCATCTTTAGTTCATGCAAGTCAGCTATAGTACGGTGGTCACATATCACGACTACACAATCTCTATACACTCGGCTAGCTATCACCGATTCGCTAACGGGCGTAGACACCTCAAAAGGTTTGATAGACTCCGGCTCAATTATAAATCGACCCGCAATATATGGAGTAACATATGATAATGTGGAGCCCGGATCAATCAAAGCATATACATCATGAGAGAATACCGATAATATACCTGTGACCACGTCAGGAGAAAACTCAAGATCTTGGCGTCCAGCCAAAGCATAAATACGGTGCTGAGAACCGCTAGTACTGGGAGCTCTCCCTCTGCCTTTACCATGGCCAGCTGGCGCATGTGAACCTGGCCCCGTAGGGCGTACAGATGCCGAAGATCCGGCTACCGACCCTGATGGCTGGGTCCTACCTCTACCATGTACTGAGGGGCAATCACGCATAATATGGCCTGGCCGACCACATGAATAGCAATCATCTGAACCAAATCGGCATCGACCCCAATGCACCTTCCCACAATGGGAACACTGTGGTACGGGTGGCCTTGACTGGCCTAAATCACCTCTGAACTGAGGTCCTGTATAACTCGGACTCGGCCCTGAACGAGCAGATCTATCAAGGCCCTGGCCTGAAAACCGTGGAGGTGGACTGGTCATAGAATAGCCTGAATGGCTGGGAAGCTGCTGTCTGTGTCCACCCCTGGACTCGCTCCTCGAACCCGAAGGTCTGGCCCTCTTATTATTGCCCCTATCCTGCTCACGTTCATTTCTCCGCTGCTATAGGTGTTCCTCTAATTCCTGAGCATGTGCCTGAATGCGTGCAATATCCATGCCATCCTGAAGGGATGCAGTTAAGCATTTATCCATCAAGTGTGGCCCTAGGCCTTTCACAAACCGGTGCACCCGATCACCCATATCCGCTACCATGGCCGAAGCATACCTAACCAAGGAATTGAAGCGGAGACTATACTCTGTAGCACTCATGCTACCTTGCCTCAGATTCAAGAATTTATCGGCCCTAGCTCGCCGAACTTCTGAAGACATGTAGTGACGGAGCAAAGCGTCGACAAACTCTTGCCACACCGGCGGAGGTGCATTGGCTCCCCGCGAAGCCATCCATACTGTATACCACTGGATCGAGATATCTCTCAATCTATAGAAAGATAGCTCTACCGACTCAGTGTCTGAAGCATGTATCAACCAGAGCGTCCTTAACATACCATCAATAAAGTCCTGGGGATCCTCCTCCAGTTTCGACCCAAAGAATTTCGGGGGTTTCAAAGCAATGAAGTCACGGGCCCTTGCACTAACAGCCCTGTCACCTTGCCCTGCGCTTGGCCTCTGAGTCTGGGCCGCACCCAACTGAGTCAACAAATTAATGGCCTCTCTCACGTCTTGGCCCGAAGCATTCGGTGGAGGAGCTGGAGCTGGGGCTGAGGCTCCCATGTGCTCCTCGGTAATAGGTACTGTCTGGGAGGACTGAGATTGAGCCGCACTCTGGGACTCATCTTCCCCTACTACCGGTGGCGGTGCTCTTTCAGCTCGCTTTTCTGCCACCGTCTTGCCCTTTTGGGCTGCTGTAGCCTTTTTCTTTTTAGGCATCTCTGAAATACACAACACACGATTTAGGAACAAGAATTTCTTACATCATATCTCTATCGCACGATTCTTATGAAGAAAGAAGGTCATATATTCCTAAAATGTCTGCAGCTTCTCGTTTATAAGTGTGGCGCGCAACACACCCATAACTAAGACTCTACTAGACACGGCTCGTAGACACATCCTAGGACTGAACTGCTCTGATACCACTTTTGTCACGACCCGGCTAGGGGGCCGCGACGAGCACCCAGTGCTACCCCACCCGGGCACCCCCTTATCGTACATAACATAATATCTAGGTGAACCATAAGTCAATTCGTGCTTTTCTTATCGTTAATCATACTGATCCCATTAGACGACCATCATCATTTAACATATCATAGGCATCTATGCTACATCATAAGTACAAGGCCGACGAGGCCAACAAAAGATATACAAAACATGGGCCGACATGGCCGAACATCTCTACCCACATACACATGACTATGAGCCTCTAAGAGTATGACATATCGTATGAGCGGGACAGGACCCCGCTATTCCCATAATTATATACACAAAAGAATAAGTACCCAAAAGCTACGGCTCCGAAAGAAAAGGAGTTCTGCTATGCAATCTCTAAATAAGTAGCTATAGATCAAGTCTGTCTCCCTGTGCACCTGCGGGCATGACGCAACGTCCACAAACTAAAGGACGTCAGTACGAAGAATGTAAAGCATGAGCAACATCAATATAGAAGCATAATAGATATCATATGAAAATAGCATAGGAGGAGAGACAGTAATATCATCATCATCATGTCGCTTACTTGCATACATCGTCGTTCGTATCCCATAATAATACTCGTACCATACTTGTGCTCATATTCGTATACATGTCCTTATTCGTATCCTTATACGTAGTCTTATCACATTCATATTCATATTATATACATAGTCATTTCATATATATAGCATTTACATAGCATACCCGACCTCATAGGATCGGTGTCTTATACATGCTTGGCCAACCAAGGCTCAAGGTCATACATACCTGGCCCTACCAAGGCATCAGGGTTATCCGTACCATCTGCAGATGTGTGCGCGCGTTTCGTAATCGTATACATACATTATACATAGTCATATACATAGAGTGTTACCCGGCATCATAAGGTCGGGGCCTTATCATAGCCCTTCATAGGCATACATATACATATATCGTAGCTCGTAAGCATCTCCAGTCTCATTTTACTCTCATCATCATTACTATCCTCATCATTATCGTTACATTTACATTATAGACTTACTCGTCATACGAGGAACGTAGTATAATCATAGTACATATCAAGGGTCGTGAGCTTTTGAGCTCGGAATGTCAACCATGAGAAGACAACATACTCATATAGGGGAATTTAGGAATTTGGCCAAGAACCATGCCTTATGAAAGAAGGGTTAGCCTTACATACCTTTCCGTCAAACTATTCTACACTTGCACGTTCCCTCCCAATGCTAGCGTTTATACCTTCATTAATATCATAACAATGGCCATTAGTCATTCACATTATCCACATTATCTAGATTCCTCAATTTTCCTCTAATTAACCCACATTCATGGTCATTACACCCATCTTCTTCCATTCGTCTAAAGTGTTTAGTTCATGATCTTAAAACCATTTATAACACATTCATATCACAACACAACAACATTCATAACTCAATTCAAACTATTTCTCAAAATGTCAATATTCATCATTCATGACCTAGTTGACCACATTTTCTACAACCCATGTATTTTAATTCTCTAATACCTTAAACATCTTGTAAAAATAATGAATCTTACCTTAGAAGTTGTAGGAGCAAGCTTTGGTTGATAATATTATTCTTTGAGCAAAACCCTAGTTTTTCTCCATTTGGATTTCTTAACTTGGATGATCCTTGATGATTCCCTTATCCTTGATTCAGTTGTCTTAATGTTATTGATGGCTTATAATCCTTAAATACTCATATAATAAATGTAGAGAGAAGTTTTAGAGAGAAGTGGTGTAATGTGGAAATGAAATAAGACAAGTCTTGATCCTCATATTTAATGAATTGGAAAATCTATGCTGGGTGAACAGTGGTCGTCCATGGAGGTTTAAGGTCCGTATTCCACTTTACGGACCGTCCCTCGTGGTCGTCTTTAAGCTTAAGCAGGACAAGAGACTTTGGCCTGCATGCATGGTGATTTACAACCATGGTTTACGGGCCGTAAATCACTTTACGGTCCGTCCACCAGGTCGTATTATACCTCTTCCTCAGCTGGCAGAGAGTTGAAGTTTGGCATGCCAGTTTACGACCTGGCAGTTTACGGACCGTATACCAGTTTACGGCCCGTATTTGCACTTTACGACCACTGGCAGAAGGCTGAAGCTTTTGCATGGCAGTTTACGACTGCCAGTTTACGGACTGTGTTGCACTTTACGGTCCGTATTTTGCAATATATGACCACTGGGCAGTTTTGCCAACTTTCAATTTTTCTCATTTCTCGACTTTTCATTCTAATCATCCACATCCCTTCACATACATTTCCCATGAAACATTATACACTCGCACTCCTCGCACACATCATTAGTTCATTTACTTGCGTACCAACGGGAAATTTTCCGAGGTGTAACACGAACCAAGGACGTGGCTTCCGTCAAAGTATTATGGCGAAATAACAATAGAGAAGAGATGACCTGGGAAGCCGAGGAGGAGATGAAGAACAAGTACCCTTACTTGTTCCCTACGCCTACAGGTAACTTAAACTCCTCACTTGATTATATTGATTGCCCGATGAAACTATATGTTATAACAATAAGGGAGACTTCCCCAAAATTCTTATAAAACCTTACGGGACCAATTCAACATTCGAGGACGAATGTTCTAAATGGGGGAAGGATGTTATATCTCGTATTTTTTATACGTCGAGTTATTCGCAAGAGAATCGATCCAAGTTAAAAACGGGATCATTTTCAGACACGAAATAGGAATCTTTAATTTTCAATTTTAATTAAAACATAAATGGTTTATAAATTGTAATTAGTATAAAAATATTATTGGAGATAAGGGATTAATTAATTGTAATTAGATTGTTGAGTAAAAATTAGTGATTAATTAAGCTTAATTGCCATAGTGGGCCCACCCGAATTAATTAGAAAAAAAAAGGAAAAAGAAAAAAATAGATGCCATATAGTACGGCACGTGTAGGGCCTAGGAAATTCATATATAAGCCACCAAGGATGACTCATTGAATCATATTTCACACATTGTTGAACAAAGAAAAACAAAAAGGAAAGGAAATGGAGATGGAGAAAAGCTCTCGGCCATAGCCATTGTTGGCCGAGAGAGTGAGCCTTGGTGAGGGGAGTTTGGGGGCTTGATTTCCAAGGAATCATAGGTGTTCAAAAGGATTTCAACGTGAGTTGAATCGTTGGAGGAGATAACGTTAAGAAATCAAGATCGTTAAGGTAAGATTCAACTTTTTTTTCTATATGTTTTGGAGGTAGTTTAAACCTGCTAAACTTGATGGATGTGTGTTGAATGTAAAAGGTTATAAGTGTTGATGTTGAAGTATAAGTTTTTTTTTGGCCGTGAGTAGGGGCTGTTCTAACTTAAAATGATGAATTAATATTGATGTTGTTGTCGTTATGATTGTTATTGATCGTGTGACGAAAGTGAAGGAATTAGATAATTAAAGTTAAAGTCGTGTTGTTATGAACATGTTTTTATCCTTGTTAAATTGAAAGGATTGGAGATATGATCATGTCCATATGTTGTTGTTGGTATTTCTGTGTTAACAGGAGGATAATTCAAAATTCGGGTTAGGCGAATGTATAGGGGAAATGTTGCCTGATTTTCGTTAAGTCCTTAACTAACAAAAACACCCTAATCGAGAAAGTATAAGTTAAGGAATAAGTTCTATAAGCGATAAGCTGCGAAATTACGAACTAGAAAGTATAGTACTAACGATAGCGTTACTTTTATATTAAATAGGCTAAAGGGACGACGAAGCGAACGGGTTTGCGATTAGTCGTGAACAGGTATGTAAAGCTGTCCCTTCTTTCTTTTGGCATGTCTTAGATTTAAGTGATGAATGATATGAGCTTTGGGGTAATTCTATTCCTAAGTTTCGAGTGTGATTTATGTGTCCTGTTCTTAGAGACTCTACGACAATTAATGTCCTTGACTTTTATAAGCTATTTTGTATTCATGTCTACGATTCCTAAGGCTCTTTTGATATGAACTATAATGACATTCGAGAGATACTTGATATGATTGTCGCTACTGATACTCAGGTGTTGATCTCTTCTTCTTATTCTCTTTGAGTCTTGATAATGATTTAATTTGCATATGGTGGCTCACTACTCTGCTCGTGCATGCCTCAATATGTCTTTCACCGAGTCCCGGGTCGGGTATGTTATCGTGCACAGTTTCACTGCATTGTTCACCGAGTCCCTCACTAGAGGGTCGGGTACGGTATATATATATATATGATGATATGATGATATGTTATGGCAGCCAGGAGGGCATATGATGACTTTATTCACCGAGTCCCATAATGGGCCAGGTATGATATATGATATTGACATGCATGATTTATGTTTACAAAGGCAAGTGTTCTGGTATTCTGGATGTTATAGTTGTCTCATGCACTCCCTATTTCAGTTATGATCCTCCTTACTGTATTTCATGCTTTACATACTCAGTACATATCTCGTACTGACCCCCCTTTCTTCGGGGGGGGGGGGGGGGGGTGCGTTTCACGCCCGCAGGTGCAGATACTAGCTTTGGTGATCCGCCAGGTTAGGACTTCTATTCAGCTGTCTTGGAGAGCTCCGTTGTTCCGGAGCCTAGATTTTGGTACAGACCTTCTGATATATATATGTATATGTTTGTCCAGGGGTACAACGGGGCCCTGTCCCGTCATATTTCACTGTTGATACTCTTAGAGGTCTGTAGACATGTGTGTGGGTTGTATACAGATTTGATCAGTTGCGTCTATATAGTTTTATTGTGGATGTTCTGTCATTGTAGTAGCCTTGCCGGCTTGCATATGCAATCGTTTCGTAGTGGCAGCCTTGTCGGCTTGCATAATATAATGATATATACAGTGGCAGCCTCGTCGGCTTGCGTATGCTATTACGATGTGATTGATTGAGGACCTATAGTACCAGTTCGATTATATTTGACAGGTACATATGGGTGTCCAACTCGGGCACTAGTCATGGCCCACGGGGCTGGGTCGTGACAACATGTAACAAGAACGATGATGGTAATGATGTTCATGATACTTATGGACTCTTATGTATACATGTCTAAGTATGTATGACTATTATGTAACATCGAACTTACATGGCCGGGTAGGATACCTATCGCGCGCACACCACTACAGTTAGGTACGGATAACACTGAGCCTTGGTAGGGCCAGGTATGTATACTCACCGAGTCTTGTCATGGCCGGGTATGTGAATCACCGAACCTTTTTGGTCGGGTACGGTATGAGCATGAATATGAATACAAATACGAATATATATGTATGTATGTATGTATGTATGTACATGAGTAAGCATTAGAAATTGAAGGTCCCTATAAAAGAAAAGTAAGTGGACATGATGAAGGCCTAGAGGTGCAAATGACTCTATTACCTCTTGATTCACCCATCTTATGCTATATCTTATACTATTTCTTATGCTGTCTCTTATGCTCCTACTACGATGTTGATTATGCTTTACATACTCAGTACATTATTCGTACTAACTTTCTTTTGTTTGTAGACGTTGCGTCATGACCGTAGGTGGACAGGGAGACAGGCTTGATCCATAGATTTCTTACTCAGGGACTGCATAAAGGAGCTCCATTTCATCCGGAGCTACAGGTTTTGGTATTATTCTTTTGTGTACATACATATGGGCACGGTGGGGTCCTGTCCCGCCTATATGATGTTACGTACCCTTCTTAGAGGCTCGTAGACAGTTGTGTATGGGTAGATGTCATTTAGCCTTGTCGGCTCACATTTTGTATATTATTTTGTTAGCCTCGTCGGCGTGTATATACGGCTATGGGCAAAGTTGTTGATGATGATATAAATGTGTTGCCCAATGGGATTAGTACTATTGACGTATGTAAATTATGAGTAAGCCATACGGCTCACCTAGGTATGAATATGAGAGTACGATAAGAGATGCCCAGGTGGGTTAGCAACGGGTGCTCGTCATGGCCCTCCGGTTAGGTCGTGGCACTTTTGTTCATTTCTGTTATGGTGCGCTTTATCTCTACATCCCTTCAAGTGACCTTGTTCCTTTATACTTATTTGACTTGGTTGTAATTCGCTTCGTCTGTTAGTACTTTACCTCGTAATCATTCTACATTAGTCCTGTTTCAGCGAAACTTAACCAGATGCATGCTTGAAGTGAAACCTTTCTATGTTCCTTAGTTACTCTCCTCCCCTTGGTTGACCATCTTATTCCTCCTGTACAACTCCCATACATACACTAGCCGTCCTTGATTAATAAATTTCAAAAACTAAAAACCGTCTGATATTTTGTAATACAAACGTCGATAGCAGTCCCTTCATAACGCTGGACCCGAAGAAAAGGCCGGATGTACCGACTTCTGTAATGCTTTTCTCATATCCTTTTCATCGGCCCTAAGTGTAAAGCTAAAGTTTGTGGTGGGGTCATATTCGCAGCTGCCCAGGCATTGTCATAAAGGCCAGAATCTTTGAAGGGTCAGACTCAATCGCATAACTTATATTCCTCCTCATCTCTTCTATCACTCTCTAACCCCTACTGGCAAATGGGCGTTACTCGGATGTCAATTTTCGGAGCTGACCCCACATTTCTTTGTGATTGAAACCCTTTTTATACTCGCGTAATCACAATTCTAATGAGAAGATATAATCGGGAACGAACATTCCTACGTTGTTGGCTTTATCACACGATCTAGATCATGAAGAAAAGAGGCATTTCCTAAATGCCCTGTAGCCTCCTGCTTAGAAGTATAGCGCACTTCATACCCCAAAACAAGACTCTACTAGACGCGGCTCATAGACATCCCTAGGACTGACCCGCTCTGATACCACTTTGTCACACTCCGATGAGGGGCATAACGGGCACCCGACCCCAACAGCCGAGTACCACCTGACGTGACATAATATAACCATAATACAACATCCTGATCGTAATCATTAGCATGTACATATAAGAGGACCGGTACACAGGTAGGCCCAACACAAGGATAACATAACCTCTTTTTGAACGACTGTATACATAAGCTAGCCGACAAGGCCGCAACATGAATATCATATAGTGTCATATAGCCGCACAGGCTATAACCTATGTATCATAAGTATAATGAAATCATGCATGACTCCGACACCCACTACACTGTCTACGAGCCTCTAAGAGTGCATACATCGATCGTATACATAACATGTAGACTCGATATATACCCAACTAACATGCCCGGCATAGTGGTACTTGCTGATGTCCTACTGAAGCTAGAGATCCTATTAAGAAGGTCCTTCTGCTTTTCCTGTCAAGACCTGTAACACGAAATGCCGCGCCCCAAGAAGTGGGACGATCAGTACGGACAAAAGTACTGAGTATGTAAAGCAGGGAAGTAATGACATCAGTAAAATATAAATGTAAACATGGGAGAATAGTGATAACTGCTAACCTGTGACATCTGAAACCATATAATATGCCATGCATGAGAAAATAATTTTTCATATGCAAGGAAATATACATAATATTTATACAAAAATATAACGTACCCGGCCCTAGTGGGACTCGGTGTGAAGCATACCCGGCCCTTTCGGGACTCGATGTGAAATGTACCCGGCCTTTTCAGGACTTTGTGTGTATATCATCATCCTCCCTGCGTCCGGGGTTTCCCATGTCCGAAAAAACATCATTATATCATAATGTACCCGGCCCTAACGGGACTCGGCGTGAATACCCAACTGATCAGTGGTTGCACATCCACATGTCGTACTCGGCCGACTGTAGTGCGGTGTAACGACCTATTTGGTTGTTATATTTTTCATGCCCTAAATCTAGAGTGGCATGACCGGCACCCGATGATAAACTAGGCTGGAGCGAACCACTTTAAATATGAAACTCTGGGGAGTAACTCCCAACTTAAGCCAGTAAGCCCAACCCGCACACAGATAATACCAACAAGCCGACGAGGCCGCAATCTGGATATATATAAATACTGACTATTCCGTCTGAACTGGGCACACACACCCAAAATATATATATATATATACAACTAAGCTGGCCTACGAGGTTGCCATGGTCTTACAAAGCCAACAGTATCCGAACAGACATATATAAGCCGACGAGGGTGTCACACAGCCACACTATATACAGGACTCGTCTTCAAGCCTCTAGGGAGTGCATGTGTCACGACCCAAACCGATGAGCTGCGACGAGCACCCGACCACTACTGATCGATCACCCCTAAAACTCGCTCCCACTCTATACTAAACAACTTGGTGGCCCACTTTGACTGATATTCCAGTGGTACCGTTTGCGGTAGCATTTATACGATAGATCTTATCTCAGAATTCCATGAAACATGCATATGGATATGTATATGTAAGCATACTAGTAGAGGATGACAATGCAGACCAACTTCGTCATCGTATATACTGTTCCCAAAATTAAGGGACAACTGAAAGCCTATGACGATCCCCACTATATGTACAGTGTCTACAGAACTATATGGAATATAGACTACCCAAAGGACAGGACAAGGCCCTGCCATACCCATATATGTACATGTTAAAAGGCATACCAAAGGGTTGTAACTCCTGTCCAAATGGAGCTTGCTAGCCGGAACTAGAAAGAGGTCCTACGAGTCTAGCTCACTCGGCTAGCAATCTGAACCTGCTGGCATGAACACAACGTCCACAAGAAGCGACGTCAGCACGAGTAATGTACTGAGTATGTAAGGTATGAACAGTAGTATAATAAGACATATCGAGCATAACATGCGATAAGGAAATAACCTGTACATCTGGATGCCTCTTACGGCGGATACCATGCATGCTTAACTTTAAAGAAAACATTTCTCATATACATATATATAGCATAATCACTAGCCAGCATCCGGGGTAACTATCTCACACCGCCCACTAGTGGTGCTGCCCGTGCCATATAGACACGGTGTTACTATCATTATCCATAGCCGCCCACTATGCCCATCGTAGTGGTGCTGCCCGACCGTCTAGGAACGGTGTTATTATCCTTATTCATAGCTGCCCGCTACGCCCTCCGTAGTGGTTCTGCCCGGTGTAATCATACATATACATATACATAAAGCATGTGTGAGACTCCAATCAAAAGCTATAGCTCTATCGGAGTGACGTAAGGTCGGTAACCTCCGATTCTATTATGGAACATCATGATCGTCATGTCTCACCTTGAAGGAACTAGCATTATGAGGTGAGACTATCAATGAAGAATAACATCAAGGGAAAATATATAATAAGATCATAAATCTCATAAAGCGTCAATTCATACACTTTGGAGCCCTTAGAAATAGGGTCATCATCATTGAATAAAATGGAGAAAATCAAGAAGTAGCTCAACATTCTCATATTCACATTGAACTCATAAGCTTGGGATTCTTAAACATGAAATCATCGTCATCATGATCATCATAGAAATATTCTCATCTTTGACATCATCGTTATCATTGTAAAAACATGTCCATCGTTGTTGTCATAAGAGCTTACAGAATCATAAATCTCTAGTTTGGAAAATACGGACATTTTGGAAAGCAATTATGGATTATCAGAAAAGGAGGCATTCCCTTGAATCATAAACTTCTAACTTTTTGAAACAAGGAGGTTGTGGAAACATTTATGGAATCATGCCTTTGAAAGGAAGGGACAAGCCTTAACATACCTGAAAATTCACGTCTCGGCTCTTCTACCTATTTCCGGTCTTGCAATCTACATGTAAGACCATTCATTCTATAATTAGGTCCATTTTTATATACTTATCCTAAGCCTTCAAATAAATCTTTCTAGAATATGCCGATATTTCGGCAGCATCTCCTCTATTTATATGCCTAGCCCAAAATCATAATTCAGCAACCAACAACAACAACATCAATAACAACATTAACAACATCACTTTCAACACCAATATGTGCCATAAAATAGCCCACACATTGTTTTCCAACTTCCATAACTAACCAACTTGCTATACAATTATCTAACGACTTTATCTTCGTAAATAAGCATTAAATAATACCAAAAGAGAAATATTCATGCCTTTTTCTTGTCCACACGATAGTATCTTCAATATTACGCCTTGAATCCAAGCCAAATCCTACGCAAAATAATAATGTGATCACAACTACGCACTATTCGAGCCTTGATTAAGCAAAATCACTTCAAACCCTCAAGTTTTTATGACATAATTGCCCTTTGTGTTGCTGCTCTCAATCTGATTTTTTTTGGTGAAAAAAATGGGGTTTTCCCCCTTTTATAAGGTACAAATCCGGGTCAGTTAACTGTAGCAGTTTCCTATAGCAGGTCGGTACTGTAGCAGTTACTGTAGCATGCATTTCTGGTCTGTCAGCCGAACTTGTAATGTCCATAATTCTCTACTCCGATGTCTTATTGATGAGCGATTTATTGCGTTGGAAACTAGACTCGACGAAATTCATTTAGGTTTTTGTTTCACATCAAAACACTTCATATGCTAAGAGATATTCTTCCCTCAAATTGGACAAAAATTATCACACGAAACTTTACCCATCTTTTCTCCAAAGTCGTACTATTCCATTTCTTCCACTCATTTCCTTACAAAACCTTCCAGTATACCTTATATAAATCCTTCACTTATTAAATATACTTAATAAGGCTTTCTCCTTATATTCCAAAGTGGTTATACTTAACCATAATTCAACGTACTTATGTTTCAAATTTGATAAGTGCTTCTTCGAAGATATGGGGTGTAACATTCTTCCCCCCTTAAAACATTCGTCCTCGAATGTTGTAGTCCGCCGATCCTCAATATATTCATTGAATTTTTTTTCTTAATTACCGTATACTTATACTATAATTTGGTCAGTTTCGTCCTATTCTTTCTTAGCTCTTTACCAAATTCATTTGTGAGTCGTACAATCTTAAATCCTTGTGTATATAATCACAGGTCAACTAGCATTCCGTTCTCATTCTGTCTTCATTCTTGTGGTTTAACTGGCCACGCCACGGCTACTCGCCGTCCTGCGAGAGTCCTTCCTCTTCGTTCCTCGTTTCTTTATTAACGAATTACTCTTTTGCTCGAATACATCACTTTCTTTTGTTGACTCTTCCGATACTATCTTGGCTATCCCTACTTGTACTTGTTGAGCTTAGATACGTGCTAGATTATCCCCTCGTAATTCATCATTGAAGATTTTTGATTCATCATAAATTTTCTTATACTAATGTCCCTTTGCTTGTTCAGGGTTACTCTGCTACTGACAAATCCTTACTCTTAATGGTTACGTTTCTTCAACCATCCGTCTTAATTCCTTTTCATGATCCGTTATAACCATATCCTCAATACAATTTCTTAAATACGTACATTCCTAATATTCCATCACCTTCTTTATTATTCCTCGTAGCAGGATTATATATTGCGATGAACCAATAATCATAGTTCGAACTGGTCTATAGCTCACAATATCTTTTAGTTCTTGTCAAAAATCTCCCTTTAATTCCTTTGCCTCAAATCTTGCAATATAACTTATAATTATAAAGTTAAAGGAAACTCTCACTTTACCATAGCTTCTTTTCCAACATCGGTATGGTATACTTACCCTTAACTTCCTCATTCCAGTGATCACTTAGCTAGCTATCATTCCTTGTTGGCTTTTTTGGTGTGTCCATTCCCATCTGCGGGGCATTACCTTACACTGATGGTTCATATAATTCTATAATACATACCCTCCTTATGCTCAGTATGGTTAGTGACCCTTGATGTACTTTCTAATTTCGGGTGATGCTGCTGCTTTTCTATCTACACCCACATCGTCCTTCCTCTCTGTAGAGATCGCCACACCACTTATTGTTACTCCTTTTGTTAAGATTCTCATATTTTTCCTTTAATATCAAGAGTTTCTTCCATTGTAACCCAAAGTATCTATTGTACTTATCATCCATTTCGTCATTCTCTTTGTAGTTAGCTTGCAGACCTTTCTTACTCTTTTTATTACTCTTTAGGATCCGTCGCTGCCTATTTAGGTGCGGCACAAATTTCCCTGGTCTAGAGATATCATATCTCACGCCCGTATAAAGTATTCTCTTGATCCATTTTAATTCCTTTTCATACCTGCTTTATGGTATGCTTATTTTTAATTCGTTTTTGCTCCCTCTTAATGCATTCTTAATATGCCACTACGCCCCGAATTTTGGCCTCTTTAAGCGAACATATTTCTTTCTTTGGAATTTTGACAATGCCATACCTTATTTCAGGACTAAATCTTCTCTTCCCCCCTTTTTAAGGGTGTTTTTATACACTAGTAACTCCCGAGTATCAGTAGTCATCGGCCAACCCTAACGATCCTCCAAATCTTTTGGTCTCTTATAATATCGGAATTCTCTCATCGTATAGCTTGAATTATTTTCCTTTCTGCTAATCGAGGGCTTTGCATTTAAATAAAGAGCTTATGCATTACAGATCCATTCTCACTGCCTTCTTTTATGACTGAACATTTCCCGAATTAACGGCTTAATGGGGACATTGGAATCCATCAAAACATTTACGGAACGTTTGGTCACACTTTTCTATTTTTATCCCTCATCTTCCTCCACGACTATTATCTCTGAAATTCTTCTTACTCCGATTTTCCGATTTCACTTTATGTCTACAATATATCATAGAGAGTTAATATGCTGCACTCTTCCACTTCCACTATCAATCCTTTATTCACTTAGCTCACCTATCCAAAATTTTCTTTGACTACTTATTTGCATCCCACTTATGCATTGTAGTTCTTCCAGTGTTCGGCCACTTCTTGTTTGTGTCGTAAAATCCTTGCAAATATACTCTATTCTTTCTTCTCCTTCCTGCCGTTAAGGTTAGTCCATACTCATGAATATGTCACATACACCCTTCTATTTCCTTTATAATCGAATCTCGGTATTTCTTGTCCTCATCCCATGTCATTGATGTACTACCTCCCAGTTAGCTTTGTTAGTTCATTATCCTCTCGCTTGTCCTTGGTGATTGCTCAATTTTTCTTTTCTTCCCTTCTCCATCTCCTTTCCCACTAACCAACCCATTAGTGTACTTTTCCTACTTTCATCCTCAAATCTTCCTTAAGTTCCTTCCTCCTCGAGCGCCCTTCTCCACTTGTTATTTTATAGTATTGACCCTGAAGTTCATCAAATATTCATTTAAACGTGCAAATCCGTTCTATTCTTAAATCATTTTTTTCTTTTAGGAAAGCTTCTCTGTTTCCGAGGCAACCGTGTCAATATGACTACACATTTATCCCTTTATATACCTCTCGAAAGCTGGAAATATCTTAGTATCGTTGCAAGGCCTGATCATTCTCTCTCTTACTTCACATCCCTATTTTTGGTTACTATCCTTTAGTCCCATATATCGAAGTTTGTTCTCTGACCCCACGCATTTATCTTTTGTTCCATACTACCATACTTTATCCCTTTCGCATGCCTACCTTCGAATTTTATCCAAATAGTCCCTTGCCTTGCCCGTCGTCTCTCTTGGAAGCTTCACTCGCCCTCGTTTCATACACTTTTTCCTTTTCTTCAGACATTTTAATCTCTTTACTTGCTATATACTCACTTTCTTTCTTTCCCTGATGTTATTGTATTAGGACTTTCCAACTCTAACCTGTAGTGAAACTAACATCAACTTACCTTGTAATATTTGTCACTTGAAATTCATTACCTTATTAGATTAATGCCTTTAGTATATAGCAACGTCGGTTGCTGGGACACATATATCGGTTGGCGCAGCCATATATGGGATGTCACACACACACACACACACACACACACACACACACACATATATATATATATATATATATAGATGTTTACTAGCGCGTTGTTTACAAAGTATTTCCAAATACTATTCGAACTCTTCCTAATTCTAGAGCTGTGATGCACCTTCTTTCTCTTTGCCGATCTAGTCCGCCTCATCCTTCGCGACCTTTTAGGGTTTTCAACCACTGTGCATACTCTAATTTCCCTTAGGTTGCGCTGGCTTCTCATCTGTCTCTTATGTTTGAATTTGTAGGACTCTTAGCACACTTCCCAGAGGGTCACCCATCCTAGTATTACTCTCACCCCCAGCACGCTTAACCTTGAAGTGCTAATGGGATCCGGTGTGCTAGTGCTGGTACTATCACATCCCCCCTACTACGTGAAATTTATCACATTGAAGTTCTACCGGATTCCAATAAATTCTCGTAATGCATCTCCCTCCGGATTAGAAAGGATCTCTTACTCTTCCGCCTAAACAAATTCTATTTTGGCCTTTGGTTATTGGTCCCTTTAGGATTAAATAATAACCTACAGTAAATGCATACACATAGGAATTTCAATAAAAGACTCATATACCTATAACCGATCAGTCCTTAACCTGATCTGGTGGGTTATAAAGTGAAGTGTACTCTTCATCACTGTCTTTCCACCGTCTGCTAGTCTTGCCTTCGTCATCACCCCCATCCGAATCAGAAGGATACAGGTAATCCGACAGCTCCTGGTTTACTGACGGCCAGGATAGAGGGCTAGAGTAATCAGTAACACTCACCGGGGTAGGTGGTCTGACGTAGTGCTATACCATAGCAGCAGCTGGTACGGCCTAGGGAATCTCTTTCTTCGGTGTCCCATACGAACCCTCAAACGGGTCTGTATCATAACTGTCCTCTAATGGGTCCTCCTCCTTGGAAGTCAGAAACTCTGGAGGAATCATCGCTGGGTCCTTAGAGGGATCAGTCTCAATGGAATAGCTGAGGCTCCTTCTGTTCGGTCTTGGAGCCTGTGGTCTTGAATCTACTCTGGAAGCCTTCTTAGCACCCCTACTGTCTGAGGCTGATCTTTTCATCTTTCGTTAGTCTGCACTTACCTACAAGAAAAAGGGGTCAGAAGCGATCTTTCCTAGACTCTGGCTCTATCGCACGACCTAAGATAGAAAGAAAGGTCAATGATTCCTAAATGCCCTGCAGCCTCCTGCTTATAAGTGTGGCCGACTTCACACCCATAAACAGGACTTTACCGGACACGGTCTGTAAATAATCCCTAGGACGAACTACTCAGATACCACTTTTGTCACAACCCAAACCGATGAGCCGCGACGAGCACCCGACCACTACTGATCGAGTACCCCTAAACTCGCTCCCACTTGTACTAAACAACTTGGTGGCCTACTTTGACTGATATTCCACAGGTACCGTTAGCGGTAGCATTTATAAGATAGATCTTATCCCAAAATTCCATGAAACATGCATATGGATATGTATATGTAAGCATACTAGCAGAGGATGACAACGCAGGCCAACTTGGTCACCGTATATATTGTTCACAAAATTAAGGGACAACTGAAAGCACATGATGACCCCCACTATATATACACTTTTTACATACCTCAATGGAATATAGACTACACAAAGGACAGGACAAGGCCCTGCCATACCCATAGATGTACATGTCAAAAGGCATACCGAAGGGCTGTAGCTCCGGTCCAAATGGAGCTTGTTGGCTGGAACTGGAAAGAGGTCCTATGGGTTTGGCTCACTCAGCTAGCAATCTGAACCTGCGGGCATGAACGCAGCGTCTACAAGAAGGGACGTCAGTACGAGTAACGTACCGAGTATGTAAGGCAGGAATGGTAATATAATAAGACATATGGAGCATAACATGAGATAAGGAAATAACCTGTACATCTGGATGCCTCTTAGGGCGGATACCATGCAAGCTTAACTTTAAAGAAAACATTTCTCATATACATATATATATATATATAGCATAATAATTAGCCTGCGTACGGGGTAACCATCTCATGCCGCCCACTAGTGGTGCTACCCATGCCATATAGACACGGTGTTACTATCATTATCCATAGCCGCCCACTATGCCCATCGTAGTGGTGCTGCCCGACCATCTAGACACGGTGTTATTATCCTTATGGACAGCCGCCCACTACGCCCGCCGTAGTGGTGCTGCCCGGTGTAATCATACGTATACATATACATAAAGCCTGCATGAGAGTCCAATCAAAAGCTATAACTCTATCGGAGTGACGTGAGGTCGGTAACCTCCGATTCTATTATGGATCATCATGATCGTCATGTCTCACCTTGAAGGAACTAGCATTATAAGGTGAGACTATCAATGAAGAATAACATCAAGGGAAAATATATAATAAGATCATAAATCTCATAAAGCGTCAATTCATACACTTTGGAGCCCTTAGAAATAGGGTCATCATCAATGAATAAAATGGAGAAAATCAAGAAGTAGCTCAACATTCTCATATTCACATTGAACTCATAAGCTTGGAATTTCTTAAACATGAAATCATCGTCATCATGATCATCATAGAAATATTCTCATCTTTAACATCATCATTATCATTGTAAAAACATGTCTATCGTTGTTGTCATAAGAGCTTACAGAATCATAAATCTCTAGTTTGGAAAATACGGACATTTTGGAAAGCATTTATGAATCATCATAAATGGAGTCATGCCCTTGAATCATAAACTTCTAACTTTTAGAAACAAGGAGGTTGTGGAAACATTTATGGAATGATGCCTTTGAAAGGAAGGGACGAGCCTTAACATACCTGAAAATTCTCGTCTCGGCTCTTCTACCTATTTCCGGTCTTGCAATCTACATACAAGACCATTCATGCTATAATTAGGTCCATTTTTATATACTTATCCTAAGCCTTCAAATAAATATTTCTAGAATATCATAATTCAGCAACCAACAACAACAACATCAATAACAACATTAACAACATCACTTTCAACACCAATATGTGCCATAAAATAGCCCACACATTGTTTTCCAACTTCCATAACTAACCAACTTGCTATACAATTATCTAACGACCTTATCTTCGTAAATAAGCATTAAATAATACCAAAAGAGAAATATTCATGCCTTTTTCTTGTCCACACGATAGTATCTTCAATATTACGCCTTGAATCCAAGCCAAATCCTACGCAAAATAATAATGTGATCACAACTACGCACTATTCGAGCCTTGATTAAGCAAAATCACTTCAAACCCTCAAGTTTTTATGACATAATTGCCCTTTGTGTTGCTGCTCTCAATCTGATTTTTTTTGGTGAAAAAAATGGGGTTTTACCCCTTTTATAAGGTACAAGTCCGGGTCGGTTTACTGTAGCAGGTTGGTTACTGTACCGCACGTTTCTGCTCTGTCAGCCGAACCTGTAGCAACCATAATTCTCTACTTCGATGTCCTATCGACGAGCGATCTTTTTCTTTGGAAACTAGACTCGACGAACTTCATTTTAGGCTTTTGTTTCATGTCAAAATACTTCATATGCTAAAAGATATTCTTCCCTCAAGTTGGACCAAAATTATCACACGAAACTTTACCCATCTTTTCTCCAAAGTCGTACTATTCCATTTCTTCCAGTCATTTCCTTATAAGACCTTCTAGTGTACCTTATATACATCCTTCACTCATTAAATATACTTAATAATGCTTGCTTCTTATATTCCAAAGTGGTTTTAAGCCATAACTCAACGTACTTATGTTTCAAATTTGATAAGTGCTTCTTCGAAGATACGGGGTGTAACAGCATGACTGTACCACACAATCTATAATAAAAAAGAGAGACTCCAAGGACCGGGCAACTCCAAACAAAAAGAGAGCTCACCAATTAGTTGATATCAGATTCTGCCTACTGGGAGGTGTATCAGTCTGTCGATGTGTACCTACAGGCATGAATGCAGCGCCCCCGGCAAAAAGGACGTCAGTACGAAATAATTTACCGAGTATGTAAGGCAAACGATAACTGAAACTGAACTGAAAATAATACAATCTGGAGGCCAAAGAATTCTCAAAGTGTCCCTCTGATCTGTCTCAAATGAAATGCAATACCATGATATCATATGTCTCACTGACCAAGTGGTCAGGCTAAATAAAAGTCTCACTGACCCGTCGGCCAGGCAATCTGTCTCACTGACCAAGTGGCCAGGCTAAATATAAGTCTCACTGACCAAGTGGCCCGGATAAATAAAAGTCTCACTGGCTAAGTGGCCAGGCAAAAAAAAAGTCTCACTGACCATGTGGCCAGGCTAAATAAAATAAAATAAAATATATATATATATATATATATATATATATATATATATCATGTATGTGCAAAAGAATACCGATACTGTAACATGTCTCTTCTGCCTCTCTATGAACTCAAGGACATAGAAAGGGAATATAGTCCCTCAGAAAGAATAACAGAACACTCGGAAATCATCTAACATTATGACAAGATCTACTTAGAGAATTCCTGGTCACCAGGTTATTACGCTCTTACCTTATATGGAATCATGCCAAGAAAAGAAGGAACAACCTTAACATACATTTTGGGTCTCCTCACTACTTAACGCTTATACTCCCGATCTAGTAAATCTACATTCAAGAGAATTGATGCTATTGTTAGTCTTATCGTTATATGCTTGTCTTAAGCTTTCAAATTAAACCTCTTTAGACTCTGCCGAAATTCGGGCAGCATCTCCCCTGTTTATATCCCTAGCCCGAAATCACAATACCAACAACCAACCACAACAACCACAATGTTAACATCAACATACCAAAATATTCCATGAAACATCCCACACGATGTTTACCTAATTTCTCAACCAACTAATCCACTCCACGATGATTTAATAACTCTATCTTTGTAAATAAACCTAAATCAATATCAATAGGGAAAGATTCATACCTTGTTCCTGCTAGAACCACAACATTTTTAATATCCGCATTGAATCCACGCCAAGATTCCTCGAAATACGATATTATAATCGCAACTACACGCTGTCCGTACCTAAATTCGGATATTCCACTTGATTTGGACTAAAATATTATGGGTGAAAGTTGGGGAAGGATTAAAGAAAGTTTGGGAGAGTTTGTGGGGGCTTTGGATGAAAAATAAGGGGGTAAACCCCTTTTTATAACATTCTAGAGTCGGGTTGCACCGACATAGAATTTACTCAGCGCGTTCGCGCCACATTGGGGCGCGTTCGTGCTAAGTTATCCCTTGCTCCTCTGCTCGTTCGCGCTACCTCCAGGAGTGTTCGCGCAGAGTTTATCTCTGCACTGGCAGTCCGTCTTAAAATGCTCATAACGTTTGATTCCGATGTCAGAATAACGCGCGGTTTGTTGAATTGGAAACTACACTTCCTGAGATTCAATTTAGGCTTTTGTTTCACTTCAAATCTCCAGATATACTATGAGATATTCCTTTCTCAAATTAGACCAGAATTGTCGTGCAAACCTTGCCCAACATTTCTTCAAAGTTCCAAAACCTAGTCTCCTTGATTCACTAGTTCTACAATCCTTCCATAACCTATTACATGAACTTAAACCCTCATAACCATAAGATAGGGGAATATAATCTCATATATCCTAGACAATAACTCCAGTGTCTACGATTGAACAAGTAACACCTAACGAATCTCAATGTACAAAACCACGAGGTGTAACATTCTTCCCCCCTTTCAAACATTCGTCCTCGAATGTTGAGCTCTTAGGAATTCTACAAAAATTTCGCCAGAGTTTCCCCTATAATTGTATCACTATCATCTTACCACAACAACCCAAAATATACAGTGTCGTATAGGGCTATAACATCAATACCCATATTGGCCACACACGACCAAGAAATCATTCAAAGAAGCTTCAGATACCTGAAGACAATGATGTCTCTGTCTGAACTTCTTCTTGGAGTGGAAACAAATGTGGTTACCTGGACTTCATATCTTTCTCAGCTTCTTAAGTTATTTCTTCCCTATTATTGTTTCTCCAAAGAACTTTAACTGATGCTACACCTTTAGTTCTTTGCCTCCGAACTTGTCTATCCAAGATTGCAATGGGAACTCCTTCGTAGGATAATGGTTCAGCGATCCAGAAATCACCCATAGGTACAACTCTAAAAGGATCTCCAACACACTTACAAAGTATTGACACATGAAAGACTAGATGGTCTGCCTCCAATTCTGAGGGTAGATCTAACTCATAGGCTACTTGACCTACTTTGCTTACAATATTGTAGGGTCCAATGTATCGAGGGATAAGTTTACCCTTCTTACTAAATCTCAAAACTCCTTTCATCGGCGACACCTTCAGGAATACCCAATCATTAACTCGGAACTCAAATTCTCGTCGGCGATTATCCGCATAAGACTTCTGTCGACTTTGGGATGTTCATAATCGATCCTGAATAAGCTTAACTTTCTCCACCGCTTGCTAGATTAAATATGGCCCTACTAATTTTGTCTCTACCACTTCAAACTGTCCAATTAGTGATCTAAACTTTCGCCCATATAAAAGCTTCATACGGGGCCATCTGAATACTGGAGTGGTAACTATTGTTGTACGCAAACTCAATAAGTGGAAAGTGATCATCCCAATTACCTCCAAAATCTAGCACACATTTCCTTAACATATCTTCAAGGGTCTGAATAGTACGCTCAGCCTGTCCGTCCGTCTAAGGGTGGAATGTTGTGCTAAGATTCACCGGAGTCCCCAAACCCTCCTGAAAAGATCTCCAAAAGTTAGCCACAAACTGCACACCCCTGTCGGAGATAATGGATACAGGAACACCATGAAGTTGGACTATCTTTTTAATATAAAGCTTCGCATAATCCTAGGCGGAGTAAGTAGTCCTGACAGGTAGAAAATGTGTTGATTTTGTTAGTCTATCAATAATTACCCATATAGAATTAAACTTACGCTGAGACCGGGGTAAGCCTGTGATGAAATCCATATTAACTACTTTTCACTTCCAAGTCCGGATCTCCATAGCCTGCAATAATCCGTCAGGCTTCGATGTTCAATCTTCATATGCTGACAATTAGGACACTGGGTTACGAACTCCGCTACATCTTTCTTCATTCCATCCCACCAATAAACCTCTTTGATGTCGCGTTACATCTTTGTTGACCCTGGGTGGATAGAATAGTGGGAGCAATAAGCTTCAGCCATACTCTTCTAACGTAACCCCGTAACATCGGGAACACACAACCTACCTCGATATCGGAGGACTTCATCTCCAGTAACCCCGAATGGTGATTTCTTTTTTGTGGAGCTATATCCTTGTAATGGGTCCATGAAGGGTCTTCATACTGATGGCTTTTCACCTCGGCCACTAAGGATGATGTGGTTGTAGTCTGAATAGTAACTCATGCATCTCCTGAATCTATTATTCTGATCCCCAGGTTGGCTAACTGAAGAAGCTCATGAGCCAGATTTCTCTTTCCAGGCCGCAGGTATGCTAAACTACCCATAGATTTGCGGCTGAGGGCATCTTCTACTATATTCACTTTCCCCGGGTGGTACAGAATATAAACATCATAATCTTTCAGCAATTCTAACCACCGCCTTTGCCGCAAGTTTAGCTCTTTCTGCCTGAAGATATACTGAAGACTCTTATGTTCTGTATAAATGTCAACATGAACGCCATCTAAGTAGTGTCTCCAGATTTTAAGTGCATGAGCCACGGCTGCTAACTCTAGCTCATGAGTCGGGTAGTTCTTTTCGGGCTTCCTGAGCTATCTAAAAGCGTAAGCAATCACCTTGCCATGCTGCATCAATACGCAACACCAATTCGAACCCTCAAAATGTCACAATAGACAGCATAACCCTCGGATCCCTCTAGAAGCGTCAGAACTAGTGCCGAAGTCAACCTATCCTTCAATTCTTGAAAACTCCGCTCACAAGCATCTGTCCATTGGAATTTGGCTACCTTTTGAGTCAATTTCATCAATAGGGCAGAAAGAGAAGAGAAGCCCTCTACAAACCTTCTGTAATATCCTGCTAAACCCAGAAAACTATGAACCTCTATTGGCGTCGTAGGTCAAGGCTAGGTCTTTACATCCTCTATCTTCAGAGCATCAACTTTGATGCCCTCATCTGAAACAATATGCCCTAGGAAAGCCACAGAGTTTAGCCAAAATTCACATTTGGAGAATTTCACATACAGCTTCTGGTCCTTAAGGACTCTGAGCACTGCACGCAAATGATCTACATGCTCAGTCTCTAATCGAGAATAAACCAGAATTTTGTCTATAAACACAATCACGAACAGGTCTAGGAAGGCTCTGAATACACGATTCATCAGGTCCATAAATACAACTGGAGCATTAGTCAACCCGAAAGACATAACAAGGAACTCGAAATGACCATATCTAGTCCTAAATGCTGTCTTCAGAATGTCTTTTCCTCTGATCCTAACCTGGTGATAACCCGACCTCAAGTCTATCTTCGAGAAATATCTAGCACCTTGCAGTTGATCAAATAAATCATCGATCCTCGGAAGTGGCTACTTATTCTTAATCGTCACCTAGTTCAACTATCTATAGTCGATACACATTCGAAGCGAACATCTAGTGAAGACTCCAAGTCCTAACGTCCTGCCAAAGCATAGATGCGGTTCCAAGCCCCGCCTGCACCACAAGCTCCTCCCCTACCTCTGTCTCTACCTACTGAAGACTGAGGTCTGTGCCCAGAAGGACGCACGGAGGCTGATGACCCTGCTATAGAACCTTTCAATTGCACCATATCAGTAGGTCTCCCTTGTGGGCAGTCCCTCTTGAAATGGTCTGGGTTGCCACAAGTATAACAAGCCCTCGACCCATACTGACATCGCCCATGGTGCGCTCTACCACAGTTACCACACTACTGTGGTAGTGATCTAGCCTGTCCCGGACCCCTCTGCTATTGTGACCCGGACGTACGGGAACTGTCACCTCATCCAGATAGAATATAGTACCCTGATCTGTATCCCTGAGACTCAGCTGATGGTGGCCTAAATGGCCTACCCTGGCACTGGGGTCTGAACTCCCCCTAATATCACCCTGCTGACCAATAGTTCTAGCCCTCTCTTATGTTGCTCCCTCTCTATCCTCTCAGTCGCCTGCCGCTGACGTCTACGATCCTCGCAGTTCTGTGTGAATGCCTGGATATGAGCAAAGTCCATATTATCATTCACCGCCGCAGTGGTACAAGCCTCAACATAATCGGGGTGTAACCCGCTATGAACCTATAAATCCTTGTCACACCCCAACCTTGGTGTGGTGTGATTGGCACCCGGGACCTTACGGAAACCGAAGGAACCAACTGATAACTCGCATCCTCTATGTCTCAAATGGAAAAATAAGGCCAAGAAGGCCAACTATGAATATAAAATCATGTATACGTATATACGTAATGGGCCTGCGGCGTCCACATATCCACTAATAAGACATAACTAAGTTGTACACAGGAATCTATCTGCAAACCCTCTATGAACATAACTAAAGTACACAAGTCGGGACAGGGTCCCCGACATACCATCTTGTCACAAAAAAATATTTACAACTCAGACTCGGCAATGCTCCAGGAAGAGATGGAGCCCACCAAGAAAAGTTGGTACCTAAAAGCCACCTACTGCAGAAGATCCTCATCTCATCTACTAGCACCTGCGGGCATGAACGCAGCGTCCGCAAGAAGGGACGTCAGTACGAACAGTGTACTGAGTATGTAAGGTATGAATAGTAGTATGATATCAGAATGAAGATAACATAAGATAAAGTAGTTAATTATACCTCGTACTCTCCTTAAGATCTCTATCATGTAAACTACTCATCTACAGGGATTTGTTTTTTTTTCATACACATCCATACAACAACAAATATACATATGCATTCACATACATTTACTATTCATACATCTGTCATATTCGTACCCGGCCCTTTCGGGACTCGGTGTCATCCATACTTGGCCCTTTCGGGACTCGGTGTTATTCATGTCTGGCCCCTTCGAGACTCGGTGTTATCCGTACCTGGCCATTTCGAGACTGCCATCGGTACACGGCCCTTTCAGGACTCATTGTTATCCGAACACGGCCCTTTCGGGACTCGTTGTTATTCGTACACGGCACTTACGGGACTTGTTGTTATCCGTACACCGCCCTTTCGGGAGTCGTTGTTATCCGTACACGGCCCTTTCGGGATTCATTGTTATCCATACACGGCCCTTTCGGGACTCGTTGTTCTCCGTACACAGCCCTTTGGGGACTAGTTGTTATCCGTACACGGCCTTTCGGGACTCGTTGTTATCCGTACACGACTCTTTCGAAACTCGTTATTATACCCAACTGATCAGTGGGGGTGCAATGTATACATACATACATATACATAAAAATACATAAATGAAATCAACATCATCAATAGCATTATCATTATCACTATATCATTCCTTGAAGGATCAACCATCGTAAGATGAAATAGATAATGTCATGAAAGTATCGAGAACCATGAACTTAGATAGCATTGAAAATAGAATCATTATCTTCGCTATATCTCACCTCAAAGGAACGAGTAATATGAGGTGAGACCATCAACAATAAGTAAGATCAAGGGATTCATAGAATGGCTCAATAATTTCATAATGCTCTCAAATCATAGCTTCAGAATTTCTAGAATAGAATCATCATCATCGTCAAAATCATTATAGAACATTCTTCATTTAACATCGTAAAGGCTTTGGAAATCTTTAATTCTTACTTTTAGATATAATAATGGCATAGAAATATGGACGGAACCCTAGCTTAAGAATCATGCCTTTGAAAGAAAGAGGCTAGCCTTAACATACCTTTTTGGTCTCCTTACTTTAACTACTCAACGCTTGTCCGCCCAGGCTCGTAAATCCATATTCAAGAAAATTTATGCTATTGTTATGTCACGACCCAACCAGTGGGCTATGACGGGTACCCGCAGCGGACTACCGAGCACCACTCATCACGCTAACCATCATACCCAATTTGTATACACGCAATCACCAAAACAATACATATAAGTATACATAAGCCCTCACAGCTGGAAGAGGATATATAACAATACACACTGGGTTGATCATAGAATATCCACTACCCACACATATGTATCTACGAGCCTCTAACAGGAGTACTGACCATAAGGACGGGACAAGACCCCGTCGTGCCCGAATATATACACAAAAGAATATGTCAAAAACTGCACCTCTGGAGTAGGGAAGTGCTCCTGTGCAAGCTGATCTGGCTCCTAAGGATCTGGACGGTCCCCCTATCTACCTATGGACATGAATACAGCGTCCAAATAGAGAAGGACGTCAGTACGAACAATGTACTGAGTATGTAAGGCATATACAATAACATAATACGGAAACATAGTTTCACGACCCAACCCCGTAGGCCGCGACTCGTGTCCGAGCAGGACACCTTACGCACCCAGTAACCCCGAACCAACATATAAATTAGATACATAAATATATAAAGCCAAACGAAGTCACAAGCTATCGTACATAAGCAGATGTAGCGCACAGAAGCCGATAAGGCCATCACAGAATACGTATTTCCCAGAACATATACACAACCCACATATGTGTCTACAGACCTCTACGAACAGTAATAACAGAAACATAAGACGGGACAGGGCCCCGTCGTACCCCTGAATAGCGTACATATATACAATAGCAGAATACTATACCAAAATATAGGCTCCGGATAAAAGAGCGCTCCAAAATAGCAGAACAAAGTCCTAAGCGGGCGGATCAGCAAACCTGTCGTCTGTACCTGCGCGGCATGAAAACGCAGCCCCCGAAGAAAGGGGGTCAGTACGGAATATGTACTGAGTTTGTAAAGCATGAAGTACAGTAGACGAAATCATAACCGGAACAGAAAATACAGAAAATGAGTGCAAAGTCCAGGATATCAAAATGTATACTTTCAAAACGTAAATAATGCATGCAGAAACATATGCCAAATCCGGCCCCAATACGGGACTCGGTGAACAGAACGTGGCGCCACCCCGTCACTGGCGCCACAACACATCATACTTCAGAGTAGGGAATAGCTTCGTAACATATCATAACATATCAGATGGCCACATCATATCATATCATATCAGAACATAGGTGTACATGGCACATCATACTCCGGACCCATGTACATGTCATACCTGCCCCCTCACATCGAGGCACGGCGAACAAAGCAGTGGAATACGCTTGATAACAAATCCTGGCCCGGGATCAGTGAAGGAAGCATTGAGGCATCCACGAGTGGAGTAGTGAGAAACCTTTGCATCATAAAATATTTACAAAGACTCGACAGAATAATCCGAATGACAGGTCATTTAAGAAAGAAATCAGACGATAGTCATAGCACGTACCTTTCGGATGTCGCGGGGGATTATATCGAATTAAAGCTTTTGGCATTGTTTGAACATATCAAAATATAACATTTACAGAATCTCAATAGCATAACTCAGATGGCAAATCATATAAAAGAGATTGAACGGTAATCATAGCGTATGCCTTTTGGATGTCACGATGGTTTATATCAAAATAAGCTTTCTGAAATCGTTTTCATGTTTCAAAATGCATTATGGAAGTCAACGAAATAATTCAAACAAATGTCATATGGTAGTTAGGAGAGTAGCCAAGAGTTTCCTTTGAATTCTAATTCAGAACAAGTCAAACGGAACAAATCAGAAAAATCAGGGAGTAGTGGGCCCACCTCGGGTCAAACGAGGTGGCGGACACAAAGTATGTGTAATAAACTTGATGGAGTCTCTTATGAGGGTTTTAAGGTAATCGGATTTTATTTACACAAGTTCTAGGTATTTAAACAACTTTCCTAACCATTTGCAACATAATTAGTTCAATTCCACTGAATGGAAAAGGGGCAAATTTAGACGCGGATTCCGAAGAGTAGAGTAGTCCCCGAGGTCCAACTTCAAACCTAATACATCTAGGACATGCCAAGAGAAGGAAAGGGTGAGCTTTACAGACCTTTTCCGCTTGTTACGCTCCTCCAATTTCAAGTCCCGAATGCCCCAAAATCTACAATTGGTCACAAATACCAAACATTGATTATAAGCCTTTAAGAATTCAATCTTAACTCAACACTTGTCTACAAAAATTTGGGCAGCATCTCCCCTGTTTATATGCCTAGCCCAGAATTACAATTCAGCAACCAACACATCAACAACAATACCAAATATATTAACATCATTTCCAACACCAACATATGCCGTAAAACAGCCCGCACATTATTTTCCAAATTTTCCAACCAACCAATTCGCGATATAATTATTTAATAATTTTATTTTCGTAAAGAAGTCGAAATTAACACTAACAACATCCTCCGCATTCTACAAGTTAAATACATTTTTTGTTTCATCCAAAATTTTCTTCAAACCCCATTCCACAATTCAACCATACCAACAAACGAATTTATCACGCTATTTTCTTCGTTCTAATCCGTTAAAACTCTAAATAAACTTGTTAACAATGAAATGGAACCTTATTCATACCTTAAGTGCACAGCCACCACGTCCACCCTCTTCTCTTTAGTTGATTTTTAGCTCAAATCGACGGCAACGCGACGTAGAACACTTTTCTCTTCTTGGGCTTCGGGATTCGGGGCTCCGATTTTGGTCAAAAATTGATTTTCTCTCTAGGCTCTCCTCTCTCTTTTTCTCTAGAGTTTTCTAGGTTCTCTTGGTCTGAAAATGAGGGAGAGAAACCAAAAAATTTAGTTAAAAAGCATGGGTAATGGGCCTGACCCGAATTGGATTCGGGTTGGGCCGGATTTACTGTTCAACTCGACCCTCCTGCCTTAAAACGTTCATATCTCCTTATCCCGATGTCACCTGTAGGCCTACGACTTACCTTTGGAAAGATAATTCAATTATCTACAACCTTTATTTCTGGGAGTTTTCCCAAATTCCAAACTTATAATGCCGTGTTTGCCCCTCTAAGTTAGGTCATCCGAAAACGTTTTCTTAAATCGTCCTTTTGGAGGGCTTACACTCATTTTTGGCTTATGGGTCCTTCTTAGGACTTGCTCAAATTCACATGTACAACCCATATATCTCTTCATATGTCTTTTATAAGGTCCCGATGCGTGGGCCCCACCTTAACTTACTGTAACGAGGGTTTTTCGTTAAATAACTTATGAACCAATTCACACCATATTGTCTCCAAATGTCGTATGTGTATATATTCTTAGACTTAGATCACCCAATCTTCATCCTTAATCCTTGTTTGACTTAACTCCTTTTCGAGCTCGTACTACGCCGTCTATGATTTTGTAGCGCGAAATTTTTCCGGTGTGTAACATCCTCCCCCCCTTTAGAACATTCGTCCACGAATGTTCGACTGTCCTTATGAAGCTTCATCATATTTCGCGGAGGTCCCCTTACCAACTATGTACTCGTATTTAATCAGCCCACTTATGAGGGCATTCATTTCCCAACTCCTGCTTTTTCATATTCTAACATATCTTTCGCTTCTATATTCAACAATGCTATTGTCCTTTATTTTCCAGCCCAACCATCCACATCTTTCACTTCTTGTCACACTTCTCGGTTCCTTACAACGTTATCATAATCCCACGTCATATCAAACAAATTCATAACTAGGGTCAGACGCATAGAAGCATATCGGACAGATCCATAATCAGAGTCAGATGTACTGAACTATGGCGGACAGATTCATAGTCAAAGTCAGACGTATGGAAGTATGTCAGACAAATCCGTGATCAGAATCAGATGTACAGAGATGTATCAGACAGATTCGTAATCAGAGTCGAACGTGCAGAGGCATATCAGACAGAAACGTAATCAGATTCAGAAGTACAGAGGCATAATAGACAGAGCCTCATCAAAGTCAGAGGCGCAGACGTATAACAGACAGAATCTTAATTTGAATCAGACCACTTCCACTAAGGCTTCAGTGATTTACGAAAATTTCCCCTGTCGACGTTTCATTACTCACCTTGATCGTTGTACCACGAGTTATTTCATCAAAACCTGTTCACTCATTTAGAGACCTGTTCGTCAAATTTCCACACAAATAGGTTTATGTGTCGCTTGTCGACTCTTTCGAAGGTTTTGCTTAATCACATTTCTTATCCTTCATCTTTTCTAATGTCCGTACTCATTTTCTTTTCCAGATATCTTCGCACTAGACTAATTTGTAATGTAGTCAGGGTTTGTCTATTCTTTGACAACATTCGTACCCTATCGCAACATTAGTCGTCGGGACTCAGCTCTTGATCAAAATGGTCACCAGAGGAAAATCATACACATACATATACGTTTCCCACTATCTTACCTGCAAACGTCTCCAACCGCTTTTCAAATTCGCCCCAAATTTCCGAGCGGTATTGCACTTTTTCCTTTCACCCATTTAGTCCGCCTCGGTCTGCGCGACTCCTGTGAGGGTACTAGCTACTCCACACGTTCTCTTTTCCATTAGGTTACCCCAAATTTCCATTTATATCTTATACTTACACTTGTGAAAATTTTTGTATCCTTCCCAGGGGGTCACCCATCCCAGAATTGCTCTGGCCCCAGCACGCCTAACCTCGAAACTTTCATGCGTTTTGATGCATTAATGCTAACATAATTGGGTCGACTGCCCCACATGACCTTTGTCACGTGATTTAGGGTAGATCGGGGTCATAGTAAATTTTCGAAAAGTTCCCGTAACGGGCCCCACTCCAGGTTATACCATACAATTACCATATTGCCCTTCTGAATCTTCAATATTCACTTTCATTTGGGGTTTCTAGATTCACACTGGTGGCGGGGACATCTCAGTCGCCCTTGCTTTTAACCACTGGGTCTTTAATCTTTTTAAAATTGTTCCGTTGCCGTCACTGAATAATATTCTACAGAAATCATACACACATAGGAAATTCTAGGAAACTCATATACTTATAAATGATCAATCTCGGGCCTGACCTGGGGAGCTGCCGTGGGAAATGTGTCCATCATCATCGTCTGTCTGCCCCCCACTCGTCTGGCTCCCGCTATTACCTGCATCTGAATCGGAGGAGTATAGGTAGCCCGGCAACTCCTGGTTCACTGATGGCCAGGACAAAGGACTGGAGTAGGGCGTAACACTCTCCGGGGAGGCCTGTCTAACATAGTGCTCCACCACAGGAGCTGCTGGCATGTCCCCGGAAACCTCCTCCTCCGGCGTCCTAGAGGAATGCTCTAGTGGATCTGTATCGTGGCTATCCTCCTCCGTGGGGGTAAGAAACTCTGGAGGTATCGTCGCCGGATCCTCCGAAGGGTCAGTATCATAACTATCTTCTCTGAGATCCTCTGCTCTGGGGATCAGAAACTCTGGAGGAATTGTCTCTGGATCCTCCGAAGGGTCTATCTCAATCGAGTAGTTGGGGCTCTGCTTACTCGTGTTATGTCCCGTGTTTTCGTATAACGGGAAATTGAGAAATAAAGAAGACTTGTGTGAGTTGAGGAAATATTTTGATTCGAGTTGTTATGATTATGTTGGTTATGGAAATTTTAATGTTAAGACATCGGGAAAGGCCGAGGGTAAATTTGGAATTTCAGAAATTAGTTTCGGGAATTACAAAACGAGACGTTTTTCGAATTGGGCCAAGAATTGGACAACACAAAAATTTAGGCCCAAGATGGTGGGGTGGCCGGCCCCATTGGCATGGCCCAAGACCATTTTAATGGTCATGTGAGTTACATGTGCTCTTGATCAAGATATATACCAATGATTCCTTAGAATTATCTAGACAAATCAAACAAAACTCAACCTTGAACCAAAAAAACCCCATTCGGCCGTAGCTAAGGGAAAAGAGAAAGAAAATTTCCAAGCTTGGTTTTTGATCCAAAAATTCTTGTTCTTCACATATTATGAAGTACTCGAGCCCCTCTTCAACGGGGTACAATTAGTTTGGCGTAAGTTGCGCGTTTGCGGCAAATCGGAATTTCAAGAAAAAGGTAAGAAATCTATGTTTTTATGTTATGAAATGGATTTATATGTTATAGTGATTGATGTTGCATGAAGATTATGGGATGGTGTTGTGTTTGTGCACGGCGTATGTGTGTAGAAAGGGTGTGTTTGGCCGTGAGTTTCATGAAGTGCAAGGCATAGGAATTTTATCTTGTTTAGTTTGAATAATGCGTTGTTGTGATCTTTATGTCGTAAAAGATTGATTAAAGAATTGAGTTGGCGTTAGAAAATGATTTCGGACGTTATCGGAAAGTGTATACCTTTGGTATATTTGTGTATATCATAGTATATTTATGATACTAAAGACTTTAAATATGATTTAGGGTTGATGATAATGAATTCGGAATGAAACGACGCAAGTTAGAATGTTCGTCGTAACTTTTGGTGTTTTGAATGAAATAGGGAAAGTAATGGATTTTGAGAAACTTTGTATATGGTTTGGAACTTGTATGTTATGTGGTGGAATAATCTTGAATGAATGAATACAATAATGTGGACATGAGTTGGAATTGTGAAGTTTGAATATAGGATTGCCAACTTATGTAATAGGGTGAAATTTTGAAGCTAGTACGGTTTGATTGTGGTTTGTATTGTGTAATGATGTTTGGGATTGTTGTTGTTATTGTATTTTGAGCCGAGCCAAGTCTCGGGGGTGTTAGATTTATAGGGGAAGTGCTGCCGAAATTTCGGTAACCAAGTATTGCCCCAAAGATGAAAATGTTAACTCTCATGAATAGTAACTGGTAAAAGTGACCATTTGCAGTTTTCGGACGAAACGGAAATCGCGATTTGGCGAGCGTAAGGCGCCAACCAGGTATGTAAAGCCTACCTATCCTTCTTTTGGCATGTCCTAGTCATACTAGGTTAAGATCGGAATCTCGGGGGTAACTCTGCTCTTGGAAATTTAGGTTCAAGTTTGGGTACTATTCATCCAGCGCAATTGAACCCTTTTGTGGCATTTGGTCAAAAGAATGTTCGAATCGTCATAACTTTTGCTGTTGTGTCCGAAACTCTCCGAAACTTTCGTAGATGGCTCTAGGGAGCCTAAGGTCTGTGATTTGTGTTCGCCGCCTCAATTCGACCCGAGGTGGGCCCGCAAGCCCTGAGGCTTCCCTTATTCGGTTTGTTTGGTTCGCTTGTGTCCGCTATGATCAGCGATCGTTTGTTTATGACTCAATGGTGCGTTTGAAACTTCCTATGCCGTTAGTGAACGTTTTGCACTTCGAGTAATGTGAAATTTTCGGAAAATGACCTATGAACGGCTTTCTAAAAATCTGGCAGTCTGGAACTTCGTAACTTTTATACACAAATTTTGATCAATCTGATTCCTACTCCGAGCCCTCTGGCGTCGGTATGTGCTCATCTGTAACTATATGTTGAGTCTGTTAATTTACTTTAGATATGCATATGGTTTCTGCACTACTCCGTTCGTGCTATTTGCTATCCTTTCGTTCGTCGGTACCCGGGCCGACTTTGTGATCATGCGCGCTATAACATATTCTGGAGTTATGATGTGTTACGGTTTCCGAGGCCTCGCCATAGGGCCGGTTACCGTTTATGGAGTTATGATGTGATATGGCATTTGATATGTTCTGATGATGTGATGTGTGTGTGATATGATGTGTCTGGAGACTGTACGGAGATTTGAAAACTTCTGGAGTTATGATGTGTTGTGGCACCAGCGTCGGGGGTGACCACGTTCCTAAACCCTATACATGACTTGATTTGCATTTGTACGTTTGCCTTCCGCACAGGTTTGCTTTGTTACGTTGACGTTCGTGTTTGTTTCTTCTGACTCCAGTTGTGTTTGTGATTTCTGTACCTTCTGCTTTACATACTCAGTACTTCTCCCGTACTGACCCCCGTTTCTTCGGGGGCTGTGTTTCATGCCCGCAGGTACAGAAGCTCGTTTGGGTGGTCCTCCAGTTTAGGCTACTCATTCTGCTGTGTTGGAGAGCTCCCCTTGATCCGGAGCCTACTTTTGATACATACCTTCTGTTGTATGTCTGTGTTCGGTACATTTGTGGATGTGTGGGTACGGCGGGGCCCTGTCCCGTCATATGTTCCTATGTTCTGTTTTGTTTAGAGGCCTGTAGTCAGATTTGTGGGTCGTGGGTCCGGTGTGTTTGTATGTGAGTCTGTTTTGCGTTCTTAAGCGGCCCGTACGCTACTATGGCCAAGTCGGCCTCTGAGTTTGTATATGTGTGTGTGTGCATTTGGGCGACGTATATTCCGCCACCTTTCTGATTTTGATTTGACTAATCTGAACGGGCGACCGCTTAAGATAAGGGTTCGGTAAGTGTTTGCGTGACGTCTGTTATAAATCTTCAGCTCGAACAACATATGCTGAGTTTGATTGGGTTTGAATACGATGATCGGGTTGTGAGTTTGTTTGAGGTGCCTAAGTAGGGCACCGGTCGCGGCCCACGGGGCTGGGTCGTGACAACTCGGTCCTGGTGATATCCTGGGGGCCTTCTTAGCACCCCTATCCCCATCGTCAGGAGCTGTCCTTTTTATTCTTTGTCAATCTACATTCACCTGCAAAAAGAGGATCAGAAACAATTTCCCAAATGCTGACACTGTTGCTTGTTGGAGCCTCGCTGTAGATACAGCAATTCGTAAGAAGAGAAACATCCTACCCATACAGCTCTATCGCACGATCTAAGATTCAAAGAAAGGGTAACATCCTAAATGTCCTGTAGCCTCCTGTTTGTAGATGTGGTGCACAACACACCGATAAACAAGACTCTACTAGACACGGCATGTAGACATTCCGAGAACAAACCGCTCTGATACCACTTCTGTCACGACCCAACCCCGTAGGCCGTGACTCGTGTCCGAGCAGGACACCTTACGTACCCAGTAACCCCGAACCAACATATAAATTAGATACATAAATATATAAAGCCAAACGAAGTCACAAGCTATCGTACATAAGCAAATGTAGCGCACAGAAGCCGATAAGGCCATCACAGAATACTTATTTCCCAGAACATATACACAACCCACATATGTGTCTACAGACCTCTACGAACAGTAATAACAGAAACATAAGACGGGACAGGGCCCCGTCGTACCCCTGAATAGCGTACATATATACAATAGCAGAATACTATACCAAAATATAGGCTCTGGATAAAAGAGCGCTCCAAAATAGCAGAACAAAGTCCTAAGCGGGCGGATCAGCAAACCTGTCGTCTGTACCTGCGCGGCATGAAAACGCAGCCCCCGAAGAAAGGGGGTCAGTACGGAATATGTACTGAGTTTGTAAAGCATGAAGTACAGTAGACGAAATCATAACCGGAACAGAAAATACAGAAAATGAGTGCAAAGTCCAGGATATCAAAATGTATACTTTCAAAACGTAAATAATGCATGCAGAAACATATGCCAAATCCGGCCCCAATACGGGACTCGGTGAACAGAACGTGGCGCCACCCCGTCACTGGCGCCACAACACATCATACTTCAGAGTAGGGAATAGCTCCGTAACATATCATAACATATCAGATGGCCACATCATATCATATCATATCAGAACATAGGTGTACATGGCACATCATACTCCGGACCCATGTACATGTCATACCTGCCCCCTCACATCGAGGCACGGCGAACAAAGCAGTGGAATGCGCTTGATAACAAATCCTGGCCCGGGCTCAGTGAAGGAAGCATTGAGGCATCCACGAGTGGAGTAGTGAGAAACCTTTGCATCATAAAATATTTATAAAGACTCGACAGAATAATCCGAATGACAGGTCATTTAAGAAAGAAATCAGACGATAGTCATAGCACGTACCTTTCGGATGTCGCGGGGGATTATATCGAATTAAAGCTTTTGGCATTGTTTGAACATATCAAAATATAACATTTACAGAATCTCGATAGCATAACGCAGATGGCAAATCATATAAAAGAGATTGAACGGTAATCATAGCGTATGCCTTTCGGATGTCACGATGGTTTATATCAAAATAAGCTTTCTGAAATCGTTTTCATGTTTCAAAATGCATTATGGAAGTCAACGAAATAATTCAAACAAATGTCATATGGTAGTTAGGAGAGTAGCCAAGAGTTTCCTTTGAATTCTAATTCAGAACAAGTCAAACGGAACAAATCAGAAAAATCAGGGAGTAGTGGGCCCACCTCGGGTCAAACGAGGTGGCGGACACAAAGTATGTGTAATAAACTTTATGGAGTCTCTTATGAGGGTTTTAAGGTAATCGAATTTTATTTACACAAGTTCTAGGTATTTAAACAACTTTCCTAACCATTTGCAACATAATTAGTTCAATTCCACTGAATGGAAAAGGGGCAAATTTAGACGCGGATTCCGAAGAGTAGAGTAGTCCCCGAGGTCCAACTTCAAACCTAATACATCTAGGAAATGCCAAGAGAAGGAAAGGGTGAGCTTTACATACCTTTTCCGCTTCTTACGCTCCTCCAATTTCAAGTCCCGAATGCCCCAAAATCTACAATTGGTCACAAATACCAAACATTGATTATAAGCCTTTAAGAATTCAATCTTAACTCAACACTTGTCTACAAATATTTTGGCAGCATCTCCCCTGTTTATATGCCTAGCCCAGAATTACAATTCAGCAACCAACACATCAACAACAATACCAAATATATTAACATCATTTCCAACACCAACATATGCCGTAAAACGGCCTGCACATTATTTTCCAAATTTTCCAACCAACCAATTCGCGATATAATTATTTAATAATTTTATTTTCGTAAAGAAGTCGAAATTAACACTAACAACATCCTCCGCATTCTACAAGTTAAATACATTTTTTTTTCATCCAAAATTTTCTTCAAACCCCATTCCACAATTCAACCAAACCAACAAACGAATTTATCACGCTATTTTCTTCGTTCTAATCCGTTAAAACTCTAAATAAACTTGTTAACAATGAAAAGGAACCTTAGTCATACCTTAAGTGCACAGCCACCACGTCCACCCTCGTCTCTTTAGTTGATTTTTAGCTCAAATCGAAGGCAATGCGACGTAGAACACTTTTCTCTTCATGGGGTTCGGGATTCGGGGCTCCGATTGTGGTCAAAAATTGATTTTCTCTCTAGGCTCTCCTCTCTCTTTTTCGCTAGAGTTTTCTAGGTTCTCTTGGTCTGAAAATGAGCGAGAGAAACCGAAAATTTTAGTTAAAAAGCATGGGTAATGGGCCTGACCCGTATTGGATTCGGGTTGGGCCGGATTTACTGTTCAACTCGACCCTCCTGCCTTAAAACGTTCATATCTCCTTATCCCAATGTCACCTGTAGGCCCACCACCTACCGTGGGAAAGATAATTCAATTATCTACAACCTTTATTTCTGGGAGTTTTCCCAAATTCCAAAATTATAATGCCGTGTTTGCCCCTCCAAGTTAGGTCATCCGAAAACGTTTTCTTAAATCGTCCTTTTGGAGGGCTTACACTCATTTTTGGCTTATGGGTCCTTCTTAGGAATTGCTCAAATTCACATGTACTACCCATATATCTCTTCATATGTCTTTTATAAGGTCCCGATGCGTGGGCCCCACCTTAACTTACTGTAACGAGTGTTTTTCGTTAAATAACTTATGAACCAATTCACACCATATTGTCTCCAAATGTCGTATGTGTATATATTCTTAGACTTAGATCACCCAATCTTCATCCTTAATCCTTGTTTGACTTAACTCTTTTTCGAGCTCGTACTACGCCGTCTATGATTTTGTATCGCGAAATTTTTCCGGGGTGTAACACATAGAAGGCATTAGAAGAAAAGATAATTGTAGCTACTTGCCTCTTGAGGCGGAATCATGCATACTCACCTTTATCTTTCAAACATATCACATTTACATACATAATCTGTCTGAATTAGTAACATCATTAGCCGAGTCCGAGCCTCCCGCATACGGGTTAATCATCTCACGCCACCCACTAGTGGTGTCATGTCTGGCCAAATAAGCGTGGTGTTATCACATGCCGCCCGCCTTAGCGGCCAAATAGGCACGGTGTAATCATACACATGTAATTATCATGAAGCATGCATAAAAGCACAATAAAAGTTGTACTCTATCGGAGTGACGCAAGGTTGGGAACCTCTGATTACATTATGGGACATCATCATCGCTATGACTCGCCTTGAAAGAACTAGTATCATGAGGTGAGGCAACAACAAGGATTATACATCAATAAATCGTAAACGTAGGATTCTCAAGCTCATGAAGGCATCATTATCATCATCACTATCATAGAACATATCTCATAAGAAGCTTCTAAGGATCTTTAACTTTCATCTTTAAAGATATAAAAAGGTCATGGGAATATAGGGGGAAGAATTCAAAATGTAAGAGTCATTCCTCTGAAATAAGGGGAATAGCCTCACATACCTTTACGTCTCCTCAACTTCTTCGTCTAATTATCCGCCTTTCAAGCTCGCCATTCTACTTTCTGGAGAATTTGTTCTAAGATTAGACAACCAGAAGCATGCTTAAGCTTAAGCTAAAACAACTAAGTGCTAAAGAAGATTTGGCGACATTTTATTTTGTTTCAACAAATTATTCCATAAAATAAGACGACCCTTAACATCAATAAGAACACCCATAACCACATCATCAATAACTTCTTCAAGTTAACATTATTTACTTCTTAATCCACCTTGGAAATCATCCATAACCATACCTATAATACAACTTCATATACATTCTCATATAATACTCCTTTAACCTCATTCGTATTATTCAACACAAGATTGTACTCATAACACGTCAAAAACTATTATTCACATCAAGTCATTATTCAAGAGTATCACTATTTCCATATTTGTACTACATATTCTCCTCCCTTCCATAATCCAGGTTTTTAAACCACTCAGTATTCTTAATAACATGAATTGAACATCAAACTCACCTTTGATAATGTTGAAATGGACTTTAGATGACAATACTTCCCTTGGAGAAAACCCCACTTCAATACAAAAGGACGTCTTGGTCTCCACAAACCCTAGTTAGCATCCAAACACTTGATTTTACAAATTCTTGGTGTTGAATCCTTGATTTTCCTTGGATATATCATAATATGATGTGAGGAATATTCTAGAGCTCTCAAGACTTAGGGAGAAAAGGAAATCTGAAAATTTTGAACACAACTCGTCTATTTATAGGTGAAACTGGAATGTTCCAGAGAAGCGATTCGACGAGTGGGTCGACGACTCGTCGACGTGTCGATGGTCCGTCGACTTGCACCTGGGAATCTCTGATTGCAGAAACACGTTGACGGCTGGGTCGACATTCTCGTCGACATATCGACGATCCATCGACTTGTCCTATCGAGTCGCTCCTACAGAATCCAATTTGCTGAAACGTGTTAACGGTGCACAGTGACGGTCCGTCGACATGTCGACAGCCCGTCGGCACTGACTGGTGTCTGCAGAATTTCCTATATCCGCTTAGATTGCGTCGATTCGATTTGTTCAACTTCTAACCCCGTAAATCACCAGGATTACCTGCTGGTACGTTGCATTCGGGGTAAGATATTCTCTACTTAACTTCCTCCAACAAGCTTTCTTCTCTCTCCTCAATGTCATTGGAATCTTAATTAGAATCATTGAATATCCCTTCTTACTTGTAGGAACACCATAAAAACCATAATTTGCATTAGTCCGTCTATCGCGCAACAACCCAAAATTCCGAGGTGTAACATTCTCCCCCCCTTAAAACACTCGTCATCAGGAATTCTACAGAAATTTTGCCAGAGTTTCCTCTGTAATACGGCCCTACCACCCTGTCACAACAACCCACAATAATATCGCCTCACAGGGCTACCACATAATGGCAAGAAAATATCACCATACACAACTAAAAGCATTGAAAAGAAACATTACATACTTTACGGTCATGGCGTCTCATCTTGAACCTCTTCCAGGGGTGGAAACAATTGCGGATATTTTGATGTCATGTCTTCTTCCGCTTCCCAAGTAATTTCCTCTCAGTTATTATCTCTCCACAATACCTTGACTGAGGCTACCTCTTTGTTCCTAAGCTTCCGCACTTGCCTATCCATTATAGCAATAGGTACCTCTTCATAAGCCAATTTCTTAGTAATCTGAACATCATGTGTCGGCATAATTCTGGAGGGATCTCCAACACACCTACGGAGCATCGACACATGGAAAACTGGTTGGACTGATTCAAGTCCTGGAGGTAAGTCCAGCTCATAAACTACTTGGCCCACCTCATGGACAATCTTATAAGGTCCAATATATCGGGGACTAAGTTTGCCCTTCTTGCCGAACCTCATTATATCTTTCATCGGCGATACTTTTAGGAATACCCAATCATTGATTTGAAATTCCAGGTTTCATCGGCGGTTGTCCGCATAAGATTTTTGGCGACTTTAGACTGTAACAGTCGGTCTCCGATAAGCTTGATCTTTTCACCGCTTGCTGAATCAATTCTGAACCTATCAGTTGTGTCTCCTCAAATTCAAACCATCCAATTGGAGACATGCATATTCTCCCATACATAGCTTCATACGGAGCCATCTGGATGTTGGAATGATAATTGTTGTTATAGGCAAATTTAATAAGTGGAAAATGATCCTCCCAATTGCCTCCGAAATCTAATACACACGCACGCAACATATCTTCTAAGGTCTGAATAGTGTGTTCAGCTTATCCATCGGTCTGTGGATGGAATGCTGTGCTAAGTCTTACTTGAGTTTCCAATCCTTCTCGAAAGGATTTTCAGAATTTAGCAGTAAATTGTGCTCCTCTATCTGTAATAATAGACCTTGGAACCCCATGAAGTCGCACTATCTCCTTAAGATACAACCTTGCATAATCTTCTTCTGCATATGTAGTCTTGACTGGGAGAACATGAGCTGATTTTGTCAGTCTGTCCATAATTACCCATATGGAATCATACTTATGCCTAGAATGAGGCAAACCTACAATAAAATCCATGTTGATCACCTCCCATTTCCATATTGGAATTTCCATAGCTTGTAGCAACCTTCCTGGCTTTTGATGCTCGATTTTTACTTGTTGGAAATTTGAACACTGAGTTACAAATTCTGTTATATCCTTCTTCATTCCATCCCACTAATATATAGACTTAAGATCATGGTACATCTTTGTTGCTGCTGGATGAATGGAATAGCGGGAGTAATGAGCTTCTTCTAGAATCTGACGACATAGTCCTGCAATATCTGGAACACGTAGCCTGCCTCGATACCTGAGAACTCCATTTACAGAAACCTCAAATGGTGACTTCTCTTTCTGAGAAAGTGTATCTCGATAGTGACTCAACTGGGGGTCTTTATATTAGCGCCTTTTCACTTCCATGTCTAGGAATGAAACAGATGGGTTGTGAATATCAACTCCTACATTGCCTGAATCGATTACACGAACTTCAAGGTAAGCTAGTTGGTGGAGCCCACGAACTAATTCTTTCTTCTCCAGTTGAACCATCGCATAGACTGCCCATGGATTTCCTGCTAAGAGCATCAACCACCATATTTGGTTTTCCTGGATGATATAGTACACTCATATCATAGTCTTTTAATAACTCCAACCATCGTCTCTGTCGAAGATTCAACTCCTTTTGCTTAAAAATATACTGGAGGCTCTTATGGTCCATATAAATATTAACATGAACGCCATACAAATAATGTCTCCATATCTTCAAAGCATGAATAACCGCGGCTAATTCAACATCGTGTGTCGGCTAGTTCTTCTCATGTTTCCTCAACTGCCTAGAGGCATAGGCTATAACCTTCCCGTGCTACATCAACATGCAGCGCAATCTGTCACCGGACGCATCATAATAAACTGCATAATCCTCTGATCCTTCTGGAACTGTCAGTACTGGGGCTGAAGTCGATCTATCCTTTAATTCTTGGAAGCTCCGCTCACAAGCATCGGTCCATTAGAATTTTGCTGATTTCTGAGTTAGCTTCGTTAATGGTGCTGAAATAGAAGAAAATCCTTCCACAAATCTTCTATAATAACCTGCTAAACCCAGAAAACTACGAACCTCCGTAGGCGTTTTAGGTCTTGGCCACATCTTCACAGCTTCAATCTTTTGAGCATCAACCCGGATACCTTCAGCTGAGATAATATGGCCCAGAAAAATCACCGAATTCAACTAGAACTCACATTTTGAAAATTTAGCATACAATTCACGAGTTCGAAGAATTCCAAGGACAATACGCAAGTGATCTGTATGCTCTGTTTCTGATCGAGAGTAAACCAGAATGTCATCGATGAACACGATTACAAATATATCTAGAAAGGGCCTTGTCACAACCCGACTAGGGGCCATGACGGGTACCCGGGGCTAACCACCAAGCACCGCTCGTACCATTACACATCGTACACATCAAGCGTTCATTCATTAATCATATACTCAAATCATAGGAAAACCATTTTTCACTTTGAACATAATTACCTTTATATACATACAATAAGGACATCGTGAGACCATGCTACCCACACATACGTATCTACGAGCCTCTACTAGAGTGCTAGACATAGGGACGGGACAGGACACCGCCGTGCCCGAATTACATATACACAAAATAATAAGTAATGGCACCTCTGGAATAATGGAGTACTCTCAAGGCCTGCTAATAGCTCCTATGAGTTTGGATCTTCTCCCTGTTTAACTGTGGGCATGAACACAGCGTCTAAAGAAAACGAACGTCAGTACGAACATTGTACTGAGTATGTAAGGCATGAATGAAATGAACATAATAGAGAAATCATAAGACATAAGATGAAGAAATAACCTGCTTAACCTTTAAGAGTGGATGCATTTCACACATATAACATATCGTAGTACATATATCGTCATAGCACATACATCATCGTTAACCCGCGTCCGGGTAACCATCATATGCCGCCAACTAGTGGTGTCATGCCCGGCCCTCTAAGCTCGGTGTAACGATAGCAGCCCGCCTTAGTGGTGACATGCCCGACCATTTAGGCATGGTGGAATCGTATGTAGCCCGCCTTCGCGGTGATATGCCCGACCCTCTAGGCACGATGGAATCGTATCGTCATAGAGCCATCGTGAGCACCTCATAGACTTATCATTATTATACATCTCATAGGCATATCATGACCTTATCATAACTAGTGTCACTATATCTTTATCATCAAAACATAAATTAGAACTTGAAGACAACTATGGCTATGTCGGGGTGACATAAGGTCGTGAACCCCCAATCACATTATGGAGTAATCCTAATCATCATATCTCACCTTGAGGGGACTAACATTTTAAGGTGAGTGTACACAAGGAAAAGCATCAATGGAACCATACTTAGGATCATTAACCTCATGGACATCGTATCTCACTTTAAGATTCTTTATACTTACTCATCGTTATCATTATCATCGTATTCATGACATATTTCTCATCTTTATCTCATAAGAAGCTCTTTATCAACGTTGACTCATAGTTCCCGGAATGTAAGAAAGTCATGGAGAGGTAGGGAAAATAATATCGTAGGAATCATATAAGGTTCATTAGCTTCGTAGGAATGTCATATCATGAGCTTTAGGACTTCTAGACAAATCATCAATTCTCGGAAGTGGATATTTATTCTTTATCGTCACCTTGTTCAGCTGCCTATAGTCGATACACATCCGTAAGGAGTCATCTTTCTTTCTTACGAATAAAATAGGTGCTCCCCATGGCGATGAACTAGGGCTAATAAATCCCTTCTTGAGCAAATCTTTTAACTGTGCCTTTAGTACTTTTAATTCGGCAGGAGCCATTCTGTAAGGAGGTATAGATATAGGCCCAGTGTCCGGCAACACATCAATAGTAAAATCAATTTCCTATTCCGGTGGAAGACCTAGAAGTTCATCCAGAAATACATCTGAAAACTCATTTACTACCGGGACGGATTGAAAAGTCGGCGGCTTTGCTTCGGTGTCATGAACTCGGACCAAATGGTAAATATAGCCTTTTGCAATCATATTTCTCGCTTTGAGGTAGGAAATAAACCTACCCCTTGGATACGCTGTATTAACTTTCCATTCAAGCACTGGCTCTCCGGGGAATTGGAATCGAACCACTTTGGTTCTACAATCTACATTGGCATAACAGCAAGCCAGCCAATCCATGCCCATAATTACATCTAAATCTAGCATTTTCCATCTCAATCAAATTAGCTTTAGTCTGACGATCACATACCACAATCACACAATCTCTATATACTTGTCTAGCTATTACCGGGTCACCAACAGGAGTAGACACTTCGAAAGGTTTAATTGGCTCGGGTTTTACCCCAATACGGCCAGCGATATAAGGAGTGATATAAGACAACGTAGATCCCGGATCAATCAATACATAAACATCGCGAGAGAATATAGTCAATATACCTATGACCACATTTGGGGAGGACTCAAGATCTTGGCGTCCGGCTAGAGCATAAATACGGGGCTGGGTGCCACCTGAACTAGACTCCACTCCTCTACCCCTACCACGACCTGCTGAAATCTAAGGGGTTTGCCTTACAGGGCATAGAGACGAGGAAGAACCTGCTGCTGATCCCATAGGCTGAACCCCAACTCTACCGCTCATCGACGGGCAATCACGCATCATATGTCTAACCTAACCACAAGCATAGCAAGTGTCTAAGCCCTGACGACACGGAAAAGAATGTAACTTCCTACACTGGCTGCATCGTGGAACCGGCGGCCTCCTCCGACCATAATCACTTCCAAACTGGAAACCCGAAACTCTCGAGCTCTGTCCCTGACCTGAATAGATGGGGCGGTCAAATCTCCTAACCGCAAATCAAGGGGGTGCACTAGTCTCGGACTGACCTGAGTACCTAAATTACTGTTGCTGACCCCCTCTATACTCACTACTAGAAATCTGGCCCTCTTGCTTTGGCCTCTATCAGCATCGTGCTCACCCCTCTGCGGTTGTTGTTGTGCTTCTAGATTTTAAGCGCGGGCCCGAATACGGGAGATATCCATCCCCTCCTGTAATGAAGTTGTCAAGAAAACTTTGAGTGAATGTGGCCCTAAGCCCCTCACAAATCTATGTACACTATCTCCCATATCGGCTACCATAGTGGGAGCATACCGGGCCAATGAATTGAAACGGAGACTATATTCCCGAGCACTCATATTCCCTTGCTTTAAATTTAGAAACCTGTCAGCTCGGGCTTTTCGAACCTCGGGTGACAAATAATGACGAAGGAACTGGTGGAGGAACGGGAGGTACTGGAGCTGGAGTTGAGGCCCATTCATGCTCCTCTAGAACAAGCGAGATGTGAGAGATGTGAGATGGAGCCTCATTATGGGACTCACCTTCCTCTACATGTACCGATGGCTCCTGTTCAACCCGCCTTCCTGCCACGGTCTTGCCCTTCTACGCAGTTGTCACTTTTCTCTTTACCGGCATCACTAAAATCATAACGCACAATTAGGGAAAGAGGAAAATCCTATAAGATAGCTCTATCGCACGATCTATGAAGAAAAAAAACGGTCATTATTCCTAAATGCCCCGCAGCCTCTCATTTATAAGTGTGGGGCGCTTCACATCCATAAATAAGACTCTACTAGACACGGTTCGTAGACACACCCTAGGACAGAACTGCTCTGATACCAGTTTTGTCAATGACCTAGCCAGTGGGCCATGACGGGTACTCGGAGTGGACTACGGAGCACCACTCATCACGCTAACCATCATACCCAATCTGTATACACGCAATCACCGAAATAATTCATATAAGTATACATAAGCCTTCACGGCTGGAAGAGGATATATAACAATATACACTGGAGTGATCATAGAACATCCACTACCCACACATATGTATGTACGAGCCTCTAACTGGAGTACTGAACATAAGGACGGGACAGGACCCCGTCGTTCCCGAATATATACACAAAAGAATATGTCAAAACTGCACTTTCGGAGTAGGAAAGTGCTCATGTGCAAGCTGATCTGGCTCCTAAGGATCTGGACTGTCCCCCTGTCTAACTGTGGATATTAACACAACGCCTAAACAGAGAAGGACGTCAGTACGAACAATGTATTGAATATATAAGGCATATACAATAACATAATAAGGAAACATAGAAGGCATAAGAAGAAAAGATAATTGTAGCTACTTGCCTCTTAAGGCAAAATCATGCATACTCACCTTTACCTTTCAAACATATCACATATACATATATAATTTGTTTGAATTAGTAACATCATTAGCTCGCGTCCGGACCTCCCGCGTCCGGGGTAATCATCTCACGCCGCCCACTAGTGGTGTCATGTCCGGCCAAATAGGCACGGTGTTATCATATGCCGCCCGCCTTATCGGTGTCATGCTCGGCCATCTAGGCACGGTGTAATCATACACATGTACTTATCATGAAGCATGCATAAGAGCTCAAATAAAAGCTATACTCGATAGGAGTGACATAAGGTCGGAAAACTCCGATTACATTATGGGACATCATCATCGCTGTGCCTCGGCTTGAAAGAACTAGTATCATGAGGTGAGGCAACAACAAGGATTATACATCAATAAATTGTAAACATAGGATTCTCAAGCTCATGAAGGTATCATTATCATCGTCACTATCATAGAACATATCTCATAAGAAGCTTCTAAACATCTTTAACTTTCATCTTTAAAGATGTAATAAGGTTACGGGAATATAGGGGGAAGAATTCACAATGTAAGAGTCATGCCTTTGAAAGAAGGGGAATATCCTCACATACCTTTATGTCTCCTCAACTTTATCGTCTAATTATCCGCCTTTCAAGCTCGCCATTCTACCTTCAGGAGAATTTGTTCTAAGATTAGACAACCAGAAGCATGCTTAAGCTTAAGCTAAAACAACTAAGTGCTAAAGAAGATTTGGCGACATTTTATTTTGTTTCAACAAATTATTCCATAAAATAAGACGACCCTTAACATCGATAAGAACACCCATAACCACATCATCAATAAGTTCTTCAAGTTAACATTATTTACTTCTTAATCCACCTTGGAAATCATCCATAACCATACCTATAATACAACTTCATATACATTCTCATATAATACTCCTTTAACCTCATTCGTATTATTCAACACAAGATTGTACTCATAACACGTCAAAAACTATTATTCACAACAAGTCATTATTCAAGAGTATCATTATTTCCATATTTGTACTCCATATTGTCTTCCCTTCCATAATCTAAGTCTTTCAACCACTCAATATTCTTAACAACTTGAATTGAACATAAAACTCACCTTTGATGATGTAGAAATGGACTTTGAATGACAATACTTCTCTTGGAGAAAACCCTACTTCAATACAAAAGGACTTCTTGGTCTCCACAAACCCAAGTGAGCATCCAAACACTTGATTTTACTAATTCTTGATGTTTAATCCTTGATTTCCCTTGGATATATCATAATATGATGTGAGGAATATTCTAGGGAGAAAATGAAATCTTAAAATTTTGAACACAACTCGTCTATTTATAACTGAAACTGGATAGTTCAAGAGAGGAGATTTGACGAGCGGGTCGACAAGCCGTCGACATGTCGACGGTCCGTCTACTTGCTTTGTCGACTTGCACCTGGGAATCTCTGATTGCAGAAACACGTTGACGGCTGGGTCGACGGTCTCGTCGACATATCGACGATCCATCGACTTGTCCTGTAGAGTCGCACCTACAGATTCCAATTTTCTTAAACGTGTTAACGGTGCACAGTGACGGTCCATCGACATGTCGACGGTCCGTCGGTACTGACTGTTGTCTGCAGAATTTGCTGAATCCGCTCAGATTGTGTCGATTCGAATTGTTCAACTTCTAACCCCGTAAATCACTAGGAATACCTACTAGTACGTTGCGTTCGGGGTAAAATATTCTCTACTTTAACTTCCTCCAACAAGCTTGTTGCGTTCGGGGTAAGATATTCTCTACCTTAACTTCCTCCAACAAGCTTTCTTCTCTCTCCTCAATGTCTTTAAAATCTTAATTAGAATCATTAAGTATCCCTTCTTACTTGTAGGGACACCATAAAAATCATAACTTGCGTTATCCGTCTATTGCGCAACAACCCAGAATTCCGTGGTGTGACATGTTAGACTATCCTTTATACGCTTGTCTTAATCCTTCAAATAAATCTTCTAGAGTTGCCGAAATTCGGGCAGCATCTCCCCTATTTATATGCCTAGCCCAAAATCATAATTCAACAACCAACAACAATAACAACAATACCAACATCACAACAACATTATCAACACCAATAGGCTCCATAAAACATCCCACACGATGTTTTTCAAGTTTCTCAACTAACCAACTCGCTATACAATTATTTAATGACTTTATCTCTGTAAATAAACCAAAAGTAATATTAATAAGGATAAATTCATACCTTATTCTTGTTAAAACAGCAATATCTTCAATATCCTCTTTAAATCCATGTCAAGATCCATCGTCAAACGATGCTATAGTCACGATTATGCGCTACTCAAGCCTCGATTAATCAAAATCACTCCAATTCCTCGATTTTTTATGACATAAACGCCCCTATATGTTGCTGAGCTTTTTCATCTGATTTTTGACGAAAGAAATAGGGTCTTGACCCTTTTATAGGTGGGTAAAGTCGGTGGCACTATAGCAGTACTGTAGCAGCGCGACTGCAGTAGTGAGCAATTTTGTGCTGTCAGCCTAACTTGTAACATCCATAATTCTCGACTCCTATGTTGTATCGACGAGCGATTTGTTGCGTTGGAATCTAGACTCGACGAACTTCATTTTAGGATTTCGAGACACCTTAAAAGTCCTAATATACTAGGAGATATACCTCTCCAATGTTGACCCAAAATTCTGTCAATTTTTCCAAATTTTTGACAAACTTATTTTCTTCGATTTTCTTGGTCCCGGAGTTTCCCATAACTTATTATATGAACGTAAACCGTCATGACCATAGGATTAGTTCGTATAATATCATATATCCTTGAAGGGAACTCGAGTATCCAAACTTAGAACGTCCAACACTTATAAATTTCCACGTACGAAACTACAGGGTGTAACAATCCTGGCCCTCGATGAATCAAAGAATGATGGAGCATATCTGGCCAAGGAATCAAATCAGATGCAATAATCTCGAAAGCTGGAACTACTTCGCTGGACAGTTAAGAACTAATCTAACCTCGCCTCTCGTATCTCCAATGGTAAATAATGATCAAGAAAGGCCTCTGAAAACTCATACTAATGCGATGGAGGTGCCTCAGGGCCTTCGGCATGCTCCCACTTCTCATACCATAAGACCGCTAGATCATGAAGCCTGAAAGCCGCTAACTCTGCTGCCTCTGTCTAGGTAGCATGCATGACCCTGAAAATACGCTGAAGCTTATCAACGAAGTTCTGTAGATCCTCATCCCGCTTAACCCCTAAGTGCTCTGGAGGGTCAAGTGCTAAGAACTCATGAACTCTCGAACTGTTGGACGGATCAGTGGTCACTTTTCCAGAAGGTGCTCGCAGCTGTCTCTGTGTTGTCACAATTTGAGTCAATAAGTGCACCGCTCTCTTGAAATCCCGGTCTGTCGGTGCGGGAGAGGGTACTGGAGTTTCTGCCTCCTTTGGTAGCGTCTCGGGCGGTGGAGTCGTTGATGATCCCTTGGATAGGGTGTCACCCTGGCTCTCAAACTGGGCCTCGGCTGCCGAGTGTGCCCTACTATTCCCCTCGCCCGCTGCTGTATTGCCGCTCCGGCTAGCTACAGCCTTCCTAGTCACCGGCATAGCTGTGCACAAATATGGAAGGGTAAGCTTAACTAAAATCTCCTATGACTTGGCTCTACAACAACATTTAGATCTAAAAGAAAGGTAACCAATTCCTAAATGTCTTGTAGCTTACTATTTATATGATGTGGTTCACAACACATCTATAAACAAGACTCTACTAGACATGGCTTGTAGACTTCCTAGGACAGACCTGCTCTGATACCATGTTTGTCACGCCCCAAATCTGAAGTGGCGTGACCGGCACCTGACGCCAAACTAGGCCTCAGTGAACCATTCTAAATCTGAAACTCTAGGGAATAACTCCTAACTTAAGCCGGTAAGGCCCACCTGCACACAGACAATACCAACAAACCGGTTAGGCCGCAATCTGGATATATATGAATATTGACTATTCCATTTGAACTGGGCACACATACCCAAATATATATATATATACAACTGAGCCAGCCTACGAGGCTACTGTGGTTGTACAAAGCCAATAGTATCCGAACAGACATATGCAAGCTGACGGGGCTGTCACATAAACACATTATATACAGGACTCATTTATAAGGCTCTACGGAGTGCATGACTGCACCACACAATCTGTAATCAAAAGGACAAACTCCAAGGACCGAGTAACTCCAAACAAAAAGGGCGCTCACCAATCCGCTGATATCTGTCACGACACAACCCCGTAGGCCGTGACTGGTGCCCGATCTGGACACCCGTATACGTACCTGTTAAATATAATCAAACTGAATCTATGAACAATATGGAAACTTGCAAAAGAACTCCAACGGTTCATAACGTCATCATATATGTATAGTCAGATAGGTTGTCTCCTAAGGAGTCACAACTGATCAAATCACAAAATGATACGCAAGCCGACAAGGCTGCCACTACACATCAATATCATATCATATGCAAGCCGACAAGGCTGCCATCACAGACGGACATATCCATCGCACATCGTTTAGACACAGCTGAACAGAACTTATACACAACCCACACATATGTCTACAGACCTCTAAGAGTACTAACAGTGAAATATGACGGGACAGGGCCCCGTCGTACCCCTGGATAAACATACATATATATATATATATATATATATATATCATAAGATCTGTACCAAAAGTCTAAACTCCGGAACAACGGAGCTCTCCAAGACAGCTGAGTAGAAGTCCTATGCTGAAGGGTCACCAAACCGACTATCTGTACCTGCGGGCAGGAAACGCAGCCCCCCGAAGAAAGGGGGTCAGTACGGAATATGTACTTAGTATGTAAAGCATGAAATACATTAAAGAAGATCATAACTAAAGAAGAGATTCCAGGAGACAAGTATGATAATCAAGAAATCACTGTACCTGTGCCTTACAAAACAAAATCATGCATATCATTATCATATACCGTACCCGGTCCATTATGGGACTCGGTGAATAAAATCATATCATCATATACATATACCGTACCCGGCCATCTAGTGAGGGACTCGGTGAATGAAGTCATGTACACGTATACCGTACCCGACCCATCATGGGACTCGGTGCCATAATCATATCATCGTATAATCACATCATCATATCATCATATCATCATATAACGTACGCGGCCCTCTAGTGAGGGACTCGGTGAACAATGCAGTGAAACTGTGCACGAATACATACCCGGCCCGGGACTCGGTGAATGATACAATAACAATATGCACGAGTAGAATATCATGAGTAACCATATACCACTACATCATCATCTGAGACTCAATAGAATCAGTGGACTAACCAACACTAAAATATCAAGACAATAGTCATGGTAAGTATGGATGTCAATAAGAACTATATCAAATAGAGCCTCAGGAATTACACGTCATGTGCCAAGATAATGCAAAACAACTATTGGAAGTCAAGGACATTAATCATTATATATTCTTTAAGAATAAGAACTTTTACACATCAACTACTATCCAGCATATAGAGGACTCGAGGGAAACTCAATCACTTAAGAGTTCTAACCTCAAGAAGTGAATAAGAATCATGAATCACATTCGGAACTTATGAATAGAGTTACCCCAAAGTTCATATCGTTCATCACTTACATCTAATACATGCCAAAAGAAAGAAGGGACAACTTTACATACCTGTTAGCGACTATTCGTAACCCGCTCGTCTCGTCGCTCTTTTAGCCTATTTAATATAAGAGTAACGTTATCGTTAGGAACTATATTTTCTAGCCCACAAGTCTATAACCCATTTCTTATAGAACCTATATTTCATCTTATATATTCTCATTTAGGGTTTTTGTTAGTTTGGGACTTAACGAAAATCGGGCAGCATTTCCCCTACATATTCGCCTATCCCGAATTTCCAATCATTGCCCTGTTAACACAGAAATACCAAAAATGGATATATACATACAAAATTCTCCCAACTCAGCTCATAACAATCCCAACAATCCAACAACTTCTCTAAATTCATTTCAGCCCACAATTTCATATAATGTCAATTTTATGCAATTTCTTTCTTCCAATTCCGTCCAATCAAATTATAATAATTCCATTACAACACTACTAATACAATTAAATCATAAAATAATAAAATCTTCCCACAATTTTCTCGGAGGAATTTCTACGCTCAATTGCTCCGATTTCGCAATTTCTTCTTCTCCAACTTAAAATCTAATGTTGCTATCACCTCCTTGAATTTGTACTACACTTGAAATTTGCTCAAAACATTCAAAAATGTATTTTCTCCTCACTCACCATGGCTGGCCGAGAGCAGCCATGAGAGCTTTACCTTTTTTTTCTTTTTTTGCTAAGTTAATTTGAAAAAATGAATGAATAACTAAGGTTTGTTCATCACCAATAAAGTATATATATGGTGGCCCTATTATTGACACGTGCCACCTCCATCTATGAATCATCAAATGCCTTCTTGAGTTGTTGTTATTTTATTATTTGTTTTTTTTTCGGGTGGGGCCCACAAGCATATTTAAATTAATTAATTAATCCCTAATCCCTTCTTAATAATTTAATCATAATTAATTAGTTCCTAATCTCCAATAATATTTCTACACTAAATCAAATTTATAAACAATTTATGTTTTAATTAAAATTGAAAATTAAAGATTTCTATCTCGTGTCCGAAAATAATTCCGCCCTTAGCTTGAGTCAATTTGCTTGCGGATAGTTTTGACGTATAAATATACAGGGTATAACATCCTTCCCCCCTTTAAAACATTCGTCCCCGAATGTTAAACTGGTGCTGAATTCCCAATACTTTCTCAAGCGTCCTCTTAGTTAATTATGCCATTCACATACCCCTTTCGTTTGTCGATTCTCTTTAATTCATTATAACACATTCCAGGTCTCTACATAGTCATTCCTGTAATATCTTCTCCTCCTGTTGCTTCTCGAGGTAATTATTCCACATCGTTGTCTTTGCTCTTCTCTTTTCTTCGCAGTTGGTTGTTGGTTGTATTTCGAGCTATTCTGTTGAAGTGTTACAGTTTCTGTTATCTGCATACTGTTCAGTTGTACTGTCCTTGATTAATTCAGACTTGTACTCATAGTGCACGTAGTCCTGACTTGACTCCTCCTTCTCCTTTAGTTATTCCCCTGAGGTATCGTTTCGTTTATCTTACCTCTCAATCTTTAAATAAGTTTTTTATAACGCGCAGACGTCCCTCGTCGATTCATTAAACTTTAATACCCCTGGAGTATCGCATGCCTCTGGTATCCTGTGGACCCTTCGCAGGTTCTACGAGTAAAACGAAATTTCCCAGAGGGTAACATTTTTGTACTCCAATACCCTTGCTTTGCTCTGTTGTTATAGTCCGTATTCTGGAATCCTCAGCATCATGTGTTACTTTCTGACTTCCTATTAAAGGTCCTTTAACTATTGCTTTCCTTTACTTCTTGATCTCGATCTTTAGGGTTGGCTATCAAATAGAGCAATGATCCCCTCATATTATCGCTTTATTGTCATCCAGTAATCAGTAACCTGGTTGTTCCGATCGTCTCGGTTAAATCATTTCGTAATTTCCTTTACTCTAACTGGCCACCATATTACCTCGTGTCGTTTCTTTATTTTTGACTCAAATTCTTCTATTGCCCCTTTGCTCAAATTTACTCTTAGCTTTCCTTTCACGCATCCTATTGCAATCTTTACACAAGTATATGTGGGTTCTCAATCAGTCTAAGAAATACTTTAGCGTCGTCTCGCTAGTCTTTATGCAGACCTTACATTCTTTTCTCGTACCTTTCAATTGACGTCAAGGCTCAACTATGGCCTTTGCCCTCGGTACTAATTATATCTCTGTAGTTTTGCCTCAAACCATCTTATACCTTTCGTTGATGTATCTAAAATATCGCAACCACATTGTTGTTACTGAATTCTTATTTTTCTTATCAGGTACTCACCGGATCTCATCCTTATCCTTAATATACATGTATTCGTAGGTTGCATAACTATTCATGTACAATTTGTACAAAGTGCATCCAATCTTAGTCACAGTCTTTCCTTCTCCTGGCTTATTCTGCTTTACATATCTTATTGTACTATCACTCACCTGCTGTCTATTTTTCCATACTCCTTCCCCTTCCTCTATCCACCATTTGGTTCTCTCATATCCTACTATAGGAGAGATTTCCTATTCTTCCTCCTTTGCTACTTATGTGTCGTAATATCATTCGCCAATAACTCCGTTGTCAACATCTTAAACTCTAATCTCGTATAGCTTTGCTATTCTTGATAATATCCTTTTAAGTTACTCGTTACCATTCTCTTGTCGTATTCTTCATTTTTATAAGCCTCTACCTTCTGATGTCATATTATCCAAGGTCTTTACCAGTAATTCTCAGCACTGTCTCAATTACCATCTTGGCTTTTATCCGTCTGTTGCTGGGTTTCAGATCTCACTAGCTTGTTTTAGCATGGGATCTCATTTGAAGTCTAAGTATTCACATTAAACGTATTACAGTATCAGCTGATTTTATCTGACACTTGCATTTCTCTCATCCACTTCCCCCCTTTTAGGTGTACTCACATCATTATCTATTTATATTCCGCTCTATGCCTCCATTTCCAACTTTCAAATTCATATGATTCTTTCCCAATACATTTGGTATACTGCACTATATCCATGTCTTCCTTTATATGATCTATAACTTAGATTACCCACGTATGAAACTCCAACACAATCACGAGGCGATGAGAACTCTCGATATATAGTACAAAATCTTATCTGATGGTTGGTACTCGAGTATTGTAATTAATGTAGAAATTTATCCGAAGCCACATTCCATTCATTCCAATCAGTAATTAGCTAGTACTTATAATCATTTCAAACTCTCCATGCGGTAGCACATGTATTCTGATGATAAATGTTCCAAACTTTCTTATAACACCATCTTTATCCCAACGGATATCATCTGTTTCTTCTAATAAATTCACAATACATCCGTTGTTTCGCAAATCCGCAATCCTTGTCTTTTAAGGATTTCACTATTTCCGAGGTAAAGTAACATACACGTAGTACTCCTTTATGCCTCATGCTCTTTCATCCTTATTGTATATCCAACACTAACTTCTAACTCACTCAAAATCATATCAATTTCGTCTTAATAATGGTCTTGTCTTATCACTTTCTCGTCATACTACATTTTAAGTTCGTAGCTATATGTTTCCCTTTTATCCTATACTTATACTCAATTAGTTACATCTGTCTTGAGTGCTGCCTTTAGTGTTCCTTTCATTTCTCCAGTCTATGTTCACCTTTTATTTTGTGCACGAGGAATCTCATGCTACCCTTATATCCTTCGGAAAACACCACTTCTACATAACTCCTTTCTCGTTTTCAAAGCATATTTTGTTCATCTGTATTTGTTCTTATCATACCAGTCATTTCTGGCATTCATTCTGTCTTTTTACTCGTCTTCTTTTAGGTTGGTCTTTCACAATTCTGTCACTTGTATTACTCACTTTCCAAGCTATACATGTCATAACGCATCGCTACATTGTAATCCAACTCGCTTCCTTCTTATCTTCTTCTTTCTGTTAACTCCTTCTCTTCCTGTGCTCGCTTTCACTTTCGTTACCTCTTGACTTCTATTCTGAACTTTCCCTATAGGACTTTGTAAGTCTTTCTTATTCGTTCTACCTTTGCTTTTTCCGTTTCACATTAATCACATCGTATTCTTTAGTTATTTCCTTGCTAGGCTTTGCTCATTTCTAGAGCAATCCTTATGGTATTCACATTACATCCTGTTCGTAATCCATCTTATAACGTAACACTTCTTAATCTTATTCGCGATTCTTACTATGTTTTAATTACACTCTGTGGACTAGGCATACTTAGCCCTTCACCCTTTCCGATCAATCTTATCCTTAATATCTCATAAGCTGTCTTATCAATACCTTCATAATTTGTTGTCATAACTCTTCCTCCTCCCGTAATCATAATACTACTCCTTTTAACTGTAAACTCGTCGTAATTTATCCCTACTTACCGGTTCACTCGATACCCCAATAAATGTTTTGTTAAGAGTTGCCACCTTTTTCTAAATCATCCCTCATTATCACAAGCCCTTTCGAATCATCCTAGCATTTCATCAATAACACATGGAACACATGATCCATGACAGCCCGCGCGTTTAAGTTTTCCTTCTACAAATTCCATCCCCAATTAGTTGATTAAGAACTAATAAAATGTTACTATGGAGCATTCTCCAACCACCATCAGAAGAAAACTAGAATCCGACAAGCACCACAGGACTTCTTAGTGCTTGATTCACATGGTTCACCTCCAGGTTTATTCTTGAGTCGTGAATTAATTATTTAGTTCATAAACTACTTGTTGTATGCTTTTTACTCTTCCAATAAAGTAAAATTTAATTGCCGGACATTTTTGCCCTTCAACGTGAGCCTTTTTCTAAGGCACAATGTGGTGGGAAGGTATTCTGGTCCGTCCAAATGAATTCCAAACTTTACTGCTCATATATGCTTCTTCGAAATACAATTTACCAAATAAGGATGATGCTTCTTACGAATGACATGGAGGGTATCTCTTAAGCTTTAATCCAACATGATAAATTTACCCTATCGGTATCAACTTTCAGGACATATTATGGACTTATATCTCATTCTTTCCTTTTTCTATTCCTGGGAAAATTTGGGCAGAGTTTCCTCTGTATTTCTCACTATCCCAAAACCTGCACGCAGGAAATACCAACAATGTCTCACAGGGCCAACATATATACGTATATATCATATCACATCATAGCCACACAGGGCTCCCAATTTCCAGAAAAAGTATAAAGGTGTCGGAACTTACCTCACATGTCGCACCTCGAGACGTACCTGATCCTTTAACGATCTGTCCTGTTATATCTTCCTATCTACCTTCCCTTTCATTCTTCCACTTTACATTTCAATCATACTTCAATATTCTTACCTTATCCGACATGCATCTTTCGCATCGTTGCTTACCTGTGTACTTTGTAACTTCCAATATCATTAGTTGCTTTCTTCTGTCGATGTCGTTCTTCAGCTGAAATCAAAGGCTAGTAAAAGGAATTTCGTTTCCTATGGCTGGGCTCTATCGCACGATCTTAGATATGAAAGAAAGGTAACATCCTAAATGTCCTGTAGCTCCCTGTTTATAGATGTGGTGCACAACACACCGGTAAACAAGACTCTACTAGACACGGTTTGTAGACACTCCAAGGACGAACTACTCTGATACCACTTTTGTCACGACCCAACCCCGTAGGCCGTGACTGGTGCCCGATCTGGACACCCGTATACGTACCTATTAAATATAATCAAACTGAATCTATGAACAATACGGAAACTTACAAAAGAACTCCAACGGTTCATAACGTTATCATACATGTATAGTCAGATAGACTGTCTCCTGAGGAGTCAAAACTGATCAAATCATAAAATGATACGCAAGCCGACAAGGCTGCCACTACACATCAATATCATATCATATGCAAGCCGACAAGGCTGCAATCACAGACGGACATATCCATCGCACATCGTTTAGACACAGCTGAACAGAAGTTATACACAACCCACACATATGTCTACAGACCTCTAAGTGCACTAACAGTGAAATATGACGGGACAGGGCCCCGTCGTACCCCTAGATAAACATATATATATATATATATATATATATATATATATATATATATATATATATATATATCATAAGATCTGTACCAAAAGTTTAAACTCCGGAACAACAGAGCTCTCCAAGACAGCTGAGTAGAAGTCATAACTGAAGTAGAGATTCCAGGAGACAAGTATGATAAACAAGAAATCACTGTACCTGTGCCTTACGAAACAAAATCTTGCATACCATTATCATATACCGTACCCGGCCCATTATAAGACTCGGTGAATAAAATCATATCATCATATCATCATATACATATACCGTACCCGGCCCTCTAGTGAGGGACTCGGTGAATAAAGTCGTGTACACGTATACCGTACCCGGCCCATCATGGGACAAGGTGCCATAATCATATCATCATATCATCACATCATCATATCATCATATCATCATATAACATACCGGGCCCTCTAGTGAGGGACTCGGTGAACAATGCAGTGAAAATGTGCACGAAAACATACCCGGCCCGGGACTCAAATGATACAATAACAATATGCACGAGTAGAATATCATGAGTAAGCATATACCACTATATCATCATCTGCGACTCAATAGAATCAGTGGACTAACCAACACTCAAATATCAAGACAATAGTCATGGTAAGTATGGATGTCAATAAGAACTATATCAAATAGAGCCTCAGGAATTACACGTCATGTGCCAAGATAATGCAAAACAGCTATTGGAAGTCAAGGACATTAATCATTATATAGTCTTTAAGAATAAGAACTTTTACACATCAACTACTATCCAGCATATAAAGGACTCGAGGGAAACTCAATCACTTAAGAGTTCTAACCTCAAGAAGTGAATAAGAATCATGAACCACATTCGGAACTTATGAATATAGTTACCCCAAAGTTCATATCATTCATCACTTACATCTACGACATGCCAAAAGAAAGAAGGGACAGCTTTACATACCTGTTAGCGACTATTCGTAACCCGCTCGTCTCGTCGCTCTTTTAGCCTATTTAATATAAGAGTAACGTTATCGTTAGTAACTATATTTTCTAGCCCACAATTCTATAGCCCAGTTCTTATAGAACCTATATTTCATCTTATATATTCTCATTTAGGGTTTTTGTTAGTTAGGGACTTAACGAAAATCGGGCAGCATTTCCCCTACATATTCGCCTATCCCGAATTTCTAATCATTGCCCTGTTAACACAGAAATACCAAAAATGGATATATACATACAAAATTCTCCCAACTCAGCTCATAACAATCCCAACAATCCAACAACTTCTCTAAATTCATTTCAGCCCACAATTTCATATAATGTCAATTTTATGCATTTTCTTTCTTCCAATTCCGTCCAATCCAATTTTAATAATTCCATTACAACACTACTAATACAATTACATCATAAAATAAGAAAATCTTACCACAATTTTCTCGGAGGTATTTCTACGCTCAATTGCTCCGATTTCACAATTTCTTCTTCTCCAACTTAAAATCCAATGTTGCTATCACCTCTTTGAATTTGTACTACACTTGAAATTTGCTCAAAACATTCAAAACTTTATTTTCTCCTCACTCACCATGGCTGGCCGAGAGCAGCCATGGGAGCTTTACCTTTTTTTTTTTTTTTTTTGCTAAGTTAATTTGAAAAAATGAATGAATAACTAAGGTTTGTTCATCACCAATTAAGTATATATATGGTGGCCCTATTATTGAAACGTGCCACCTCCATCTATGAATCATCAAATGCCTTCTTGAGTTGTTGTTATTTTATTATTATTATTTTCGAGTGGGGCCCACAAACATATTTAAATTAATTAATTAATCACTAATCCCTACTTAATAATTTAATCATAATTAATTAGTTCCTAATCTCCAATAATATTTCTACACTAAATAAAATTTATAAACAATTTATGTTTTAATTAAAATTGAAAATTAAAGATTTCTATCTCGTGTCCGAAAATAATTCCGCCCTTAGCTTGAGTCAATTTGCTTGCGGATAATTTTGACGTATAAATATACGGGGTATAACAATATCATGTTCTGCCCACTGGCGACGTCTATCAGTCTGTCGATCTGTACCTACAGGCATGAATGCAGCGCCCTCAGCAAATAAGACATCAGTACGAAATAATGTACTGAGTATGTAAGGCAAACGATAACTGAAACTGAACTGAAAATAATACAATCTGGAGGCCAAAGAATTCTCAAAGTGTCCCTCTGATTTGTCTCAGATGAAATGCAATACCATGACATCATATGTCTTACTGACCAAGTGTCCAGGCTAAATAAAAGTCTCACTGACCCGTTGGCCAGGCAGTTATGTCTCACTGACCAGTTGGTCGGGCAATCTGTTGGCCAGGCAATTTGAAAATAATACAATATGAAGGCCAAAGAATTCTCAAAGTGTCCTTCTAATCTGTCGCAGATGAAATGCAATACCATGATATCATATGTCTCACTGACCAAGTGGCCAGGCTAAATAAAAGTCCCACTGACCCGTCGGCCAGGTAATCTGTCTCACTGACCAAGTGGCCAGGTGAAATAAAAGTCTCACTAACCAAGTGTCCAGGCTAAATAAAAGTCTTACTGACCAAGTGGCCAGGCTAAACAAAATTTATGTATATCATGTATGTGTAAAAGAATACCGATACTGTAACATGTCTCTTTTGTCTCTAAATGAACTCAAGGACATATAAAGGCAATATAGTCCCCTAGAAAGAATAACTGAACACTCGAAAATCATGTAACATTATGACAAGCTCTACTTAGACAATTCTTGGTCACCAGGTTATTACACTCTTACCTTATATGGAATCATGCCAAGAAAAGAAGGAACAGCCTTAACATACATTTTGGGTCCTTACTACTTAATGCTTATACTACCGAGCTCGTAAATCTACATTTAAGAGAATTCGTACTATTTTTAGGCTTATCGTTATATTCTTGTCTTAAGCTTTCAAATTAAACCACTTTAGACTCTGCCAAAATTCTGGCAGCATCTCCCCTGTTTATATGCCTAGCCCGAAATCACAATACCAACAACCAACCACAACAACCTCAACGTTAACATCAACAACATTACCATTAATACCAAATATATTCCATAAAACATCCCACACGATGTTTACCCAATTTCTCAACCAACTAATCCACTACACAATGATTTAATGACTCTATCTTTGTAAATAAACCTATATCAATATCAATAGGGAAAGATTCAAACCTTGTTCCCCCTAGAACCACAACATTTTTAATATCCGCCTTGAATCCAACCAAGATTCCTCGCAATACAGTATTATAATCGCAACTATACGTTGTCCGAACCTAAATCCGGAGATTCCACTTGATTTGGACTAAAATTTATGGGTGGAAGTTGGGGAAGCATTCCAGAAAGTTTAGGAGAGTTTTGGGGGGTTTTGGATGAAAAATAAGGGGGTAAACCCCTTTTTATAACGTTCTAGAGTCGGGTTGCACCGACCTAGAATTTACTCAGCTCGTTCGCGCCACCTTGGGGCGCGTTCGTGCTGAGTTATCCCTTACTCCTCTGCGCGTTCGCTCTACCTCTAGGCGCATTCACGCAGAGTTAATCTCTGCACTGGTAGTCCGTCCTAAAATTATCATAACGTTTGATTCTGATGTCAGATCGACGTGCGGTTTATAACGTTGGAAACTACACTTCCTGAACTTCAATTAGGATTTTGTGTCATTTCAAAACTCTTGATATACTAGGAGATATTCCTTTCTCAATTTAGACCAAAATTATCGTACAAACCTTGCCCAACTTTTCTCCAAAGTTCAAAAACCTAATCTGCTTGATTCACTTGTTCTCCAATCCTTCCACAACCTATTACATGAACTTAAACCTCATAACCATAAGATAGGCGCATATAATCTCATATATCCTAGACAATAACTCCAGTGTCTACAATTGAACAACTATCACCTAATGAATCTCAATGTACAAAGCCACAAGGTGTAACATCAGTATTTTTGGCATTTTCGCCCTTTCCCGAGCATTTATTAGCTCACTTTTGATCGAGGGGACCGTTGGCATGCTCTTCGAGGTGCCTAGACTTGATTTGGGAGACTTTTTGGTAAAATATGGGCTTTAAGTGAAAAAGAGTTGACCCAAAATTGACTTTTGGGTAAACGGATCTTTTTTAGAATTTCATCCATTCCCAGATGTCTGGATGGTCGTTTATAACTTGTGTGTATATCTTGTTCGGTTCGTAATGCACTTAAATTCATTTGGCGACTTGGATTGGGAAATTGGAAATGAGGTATCGAGGGTTGACTAGGTCAATGAGACCTCCGTTGGAAATTCCAAGGCACGGGTATGTTCGTAGCGTATTTTTATGTGGATTTGCGTATGTGGTTTGTGAGCAGATGACCTCGGGAGTGGTTCAGGATATCGTTTGATAATTAGAAAATTTGGTTGGATTCTGGCACCTGGTCTCCGCATTGGCGGCACTAGTACCGTCCCAGCGGCACTACTATTACAGCTATGTGACACTTGGGGCGGCCAAGTGTTATTGGCCCAGACCGCTGGGAGGGTCTGCTGGGCGTTGTTGCGGCGCCGTTACTGCCGTGACAGTAACAGCCTGTTATTTCATTAAGTGTGTCTTAAATAAGCCCTTAGTCTATCATTATTTTCCATTTCGAAATTAGAGCTCTTGGGGACTATTCTTAGAGATTATTGGAGAAAACTCTTGGAGGTAAATCTTTCTAATACTTTTACTATTTCATTAATCCTAATCATTATAGATTCCCTTTTTCCTTAGTAATTCCTTAGTTGTGGAAGATTAAAAGTGGGTTTTCATGAATGTTCTATCTAGGCTTATTAATGATTAAATTGATGGGGTTTATCCTAGATTTTGATAAATCTAAGGTTGTTAATCATATATCTTCCATTATTAGTCTTGAATTTCAGAATTAAAGAGTTAGGGTTTATACCCAAAATTGATGGTTTTACCTCAATTCGAAATTAGGGAATTCCAGAAGTTAAATCAGCAATTAGTTGTTGGGTTATGATCACCTAGTGCTTAATTTGATACGTCACTCCCGAATTTCCTGTTTGACCTAGTGGGCCCCATTTCCCCAAATTCTAGGGTTGGATTTGAGCTAAATCGAATGATAGCAATGTTAGTATTGTTCTTCCTAATTTCTAATCTAGACTTCAAATATGCCTAGACTTCTTTGATCTTGAGACTTAGCAGAAGGGGAAGGCGATAGAGTGATTTGTTGGTGTTTGCTGTTTGGCCATCCAAGTAGGTTATGGCTTACCCTTAGTGAGATTTCGTATAGCGAAGCATATATTTAGTTTATATTGCCGGAGAAAACATGTAAACCTTCGGGTATGAAGTTGAGTTGGATATTGTCTTAGGTTGGGCCCCTGTTGCGTGATTGGAACTAGCCACCCCATTGTGTTGTGATTTAATTGGTCTATTATATTGGCTTGACGCCACGTGTCGTTGGTACATATTGGAATCTATTATTCCATCTTGATTATGATATTGTTGGCGTACCCATTATTCGTACTTGTGACTCTGATATAGTGTTGATGACCCATTGTTGGTACTTGTGACTCTGATATAGTGTTGATTACCTATTGTTGATACTTGTGACTCTGATATAGTGTTGATTACCCATTGTTGGTACTTGTGACTCTGATATAGTATTGATTACCCATTGTTGGTACTTGTGACTCTGATATAGTGTTGATTACCCATTGTTGGTACTTGTGACTCAGATATACTGTTGATTACCCATTGTTGCTACTTCTGACCATAAGATGGTGTTAATTACCCATTATTGGTACTTGTGATATTGAGCATGATTATTGATGTTGATACATGCATTGCACGCACTCTAATTTTTCATGATATACTGTTTAGACACTGTTAGTACTTGATGAGACACTGTGATGAGCTGGGCTCAATTTGATATGAGAGTAACGTGAGAGTTCGATATCCGATGATAGTACCAAAATCGTGGATGAAGTGAGTGCATGAACTCCGCAGGTCCCCCAGGGTGGTGTTGGTGAGAACCTTCGGTGGGGAAAAATCTGGGGTCTCGTCTATCTATTGGGAAAATATTTGGGACCTGTGGCACTTATACTTCGTGAGTAACTTTGGGTTGTGCTACCGAAAAGTCGATATTTCTGTCCGAAGCACATGTTCACACAGCATTTGCATGGCATTGTATTGCATTGCATCATGGCTTATATTGAGATGAATTGGTGTTTTACTCGTGATTTGATTTCGAAGTTGATATAGTGAGATTGGCACATTTGGGACTAGATGTTGTACTTAGGCAATGACGTGTACTTGGCTTTGATTATGTTTGGCTTATACTTGTTGTTTTATCTGCCTATCTTGCTTTATTGTCTGAATTATGTTAGTTATGCTTAGTCAGTTGATGATGTCTACCATCGTTTGTACTGACCTGCACTTCTTGCATTCCATTATAAATGCAGAGTATCAGGTTTGGTCTACTTCCATCTCTTGTGGCTGATTGTCATCATCAGTGTTGCTGTGAGTTTCCAAGGTAAGCACAAGCGTTTGCTGCCTTGAAGACTCTTTCTATTTTATGTCTTATTACTTCTATTCAGAGACATAGACAGATTCATGTATCATTATTCCAGACTTGTATTTATTCCTTTTAGATGCTCTAGTATGATTTAGACTAGACCCTGGGGGTACTTTTCGTATTCCGAACTATTTCTATTATAATATATTATGAGACTTATGTATTTATTCTTTCCGCTTGCTCAATTAATTATTTGTCTTTATTTATCATCGGGTTGAGGGTTTGCTTACCGAGGTGGGGAAGGTAAGTGCCCGCACGACTTATGTCAAAATGAGTCGTGATAAGTTGATATCAAAGCCCTAGGTTACCCGGTCTATAATACAAGAGCGTGTCTAGTAGAGTCTCGTGGATCGGTACGATGAGCTCCGTACTTATCTGCGAAAGGCGATAGGACATTTAGGAAATCTCACTTTCTTTACTTCTTTCGTGCTACTTTATTCTAAATAGTATCTGAAAAGATCAAATTGGTATCTGACTCTTATCTCTTCTCTTACCAATGGTGAGGACTCAAGCTACTGTAGCCCGAGGTCAGGTGCAAGAGCATGCAGCTACAGATGGTACCCGAGGGCGAGCGACAACTAGAGGGCACGGTAGAACAAGAGGCCATGGGGCTGCCCAGCCAGGGGCAGGGCTCCTACGGTGGGACAGCGCCGAGAGAGAATTCTATCCCCTGAGCCTGAGGAGGTGGGTCCAGCATAGACACAGCCTACGGTTACTTCTGATCAGGCCATGCATGATACTATGGCCAGGGTTTTACATCAACTCGATGCCCAGTAGGCGGCAGCTGGTGTTAACACACTTGGTGGGGCTTCACAAACTAGAGTTAGGGCGCAGACTCCTGAGTAGGTACCTACTCGGGTAGCATATCCTGCTGCAGCTATGGCTCCTCACATTGATGCGATACCCGCTCCTGGTGATGATCTTAGGCCCATGGAGGACGCTGTTATTGTTACACCTCAGAAATTCGATATGTGTTGCCTTGTGGATAGGCTAATGTGAGCTTAAGGTAATTATGAAATTCTTATAAGATTAAGGGAAGCATTAGATAGCTTAAAGTGTATACTATAAGAGTTTAAAGTTATATGAATATATGAGCCTAAGTTCGTTGAAGGAAGTGAAATGTAAGTCGTTTCGGAAGGTTTCCGCTATAATTGAGCTAATATTTATTTAGAAATATCTTGAGGGGCTGCTATAGGTCCTATTGTGTGGTTAATGAAGTGTTATATAAGTATCAAGAAGGTTCCACAAGGATTGGAAGTCAAACGAGTCGACGCGAACGAAAATCGGGATTTCCCAGTTGTACGGCCATTTGTACGGACCTTATAAATTATACGGCCCGTATAATGGTCCGTAGGTTTCATCCAGAGAAGGTGGCAACCAGGTAAGATTATACGGTTTGATTATACGGACCGTGCCAATTATACGGCCCGTATAATTGGCCTTATAATTGGGTCAGGTCAGATTTTTATTTTATAAGTTTGAATGACCCTTACTCATTTTTCATTTCCCACACTTCTTCCAAGCTCTTTAAATCTTCAAACCCTTCTCCAAACATATTTTACCCAAACCCAAGCGATTACATAGATCAAATAGCAAGAATCAAAGTGTTCATGTGTTAAAAGGCTTCCTAGGGTTAGTAGATTTCAAGAAAAACTTAGACATTGTGGCTAGGGTTTTTTGCAGAAGATGATGGTTGTTCCAAAGCTTATTCCTATGGGATAAAAAGGTTAGTTTCCATGCTTATTTCATGTTGTTGAGAATGTTTGGCTGTAGCAAAACTTGGGTAGAAGGAGAATGTGGAAAAGTTAGTTTTTATGATGTTTTTGAGTATTAGGCTAACTTTAGTCATGATTCTTAGTATAATATGGATATAATCTTGTTATAGAAGGTAGCAATAGTGGTAAGGAAGCATTGTATGGAAATGTGCTAAAATGGGTATGGAGTTATTGGTATGAGTTGACATAAGGATATACTTTAAAGGTTTATTGTAATGTGATTGCATGATTGTGATATTGTGGATGTTTGGGAGTTGTATTGTAGTATAATGGAAGTCGATGGAAGAGGGGAAAGCCGGGCAAATTTTCATTAGATCATGAATTGTTCTAGTTTGGGTTTAAAAGTATCATTAAGGCTTAACCTTGGTATGAATCCTTCTAAATGTAGATTGCTCAAGCTTCAACGATGAACGTTAAATAGTTAAGAAGATGAAGAGGAATGTAAGGCTAACCTTTCTTTCAATAAGACATGGTTCCTTGGCTATATATATATATATATATATATATATCCTTTCATGAGTTCTATAATGTCCTCCAAATGATTCTATCTCTAAAGCTCCTAAAGCTCATTATTCTCGATACTTTTACGATTCTACTACTTTCCTTATATGATGGTTGATCCTCTAAGGATAGATGTAACGAAATGATGATAGTAATGAAGTTGACGATGCTTATGGGCTCTTAGGTATACATGTCTGAGTATGTATGACAATTATGTAACACTGGCTTATATAGCCGGGTATGATACCTATTGCGCGCACACCACTACAGTTGGGTACGGATAACACTGGGCCTTGGTAGGCCCCGGTATGTATAACCCCCGAGTCCTATCATGGCTGGGTATGTGAAACACCGAACCCTCGTGGTCTGGTATGATATGGATATGATTATGAATAAATACGAACACGAATATGTATATGTATGTATGCACATGAGTAAGCATTAGAAATGAAAGGTCCCTATGAAAGACAAGTAAGTAGATATGATGAAGGTCGCTAGAGGTACAAATGACTCCATTACCTCCTGATTCTCCCATATTATGTTATTTCTTATGCTGCCTATTATGCTTCTACTATGATGTTGATTATGATTTACATACTCAGTACAATATTCGTATTGACGTCCTTTTGTTTTGGATGCTGTGTCATGCCCGCAGGTGGACAGGGAGACATGCTCGATCCATAGATTTCCTATTCAGTGACTACATAGAGGAGCTCCATTTCAGCCGGAGCTACAACTTTTGGGTATTATTCTTTTGTGTACATACATATGGGCTTGGCGGGGTCCATTCCCGCCTATGTGATATTATATACTCTTCTTAGAGGCTCGTATTTGTGTATGGTTAGATGTCATTTAGCCTTGTCGGCTCGTATTTTTGTATATCATTTTGATAGCATTGCCGGCTTGTGTATATGGATATGGGCATTGTAATTGATGATAATGTAAATGCGTTGTTGCCCAACAAGATTAGCACTATTGATGTATGTAAATTATGAGTAAGCCATGTGGCTCACCTAGATGTGAATATGAGAGTACGTCAAGAGGTGCCCGGGTGGGTTAGCACCGGGTGCCCGTCATGGCCCTCCGATTGGGTCGTGACAAAAGTGGTATCAGAGCAGTTCTGTCCTAGGGTATGTCTATCAGCCATGTCCAGTAGAGTCTTGTTTATGGTTGTGTTGCGCACCATGCTTATAAACAGAGGCTGCGGGCAATTTAGGAATGAATGACCTTCTTTCTTTATAAAATCGTGCAATAAAGACATGATATAAGGATTTCTCTTTTCTTAACCGTGTATTATGTATTTCAGAAATGCCTATAAAGAGAAAAGCTATGACATCCCAAAATGGCAAGACAGTGGCAGAAAAGCGGGCTGAAAGAGCACCGCCAACGGGTATAGAGGAGGGGGAATCCCAGAATGTGGCTCAATCTCAGTCCTCCCATTCAGTGCCTATTTCTGAGAAGCATGAGGGAGCCTTAGCCCCAGCTCGACTGCCTCCAGCTCCTCCACCGGATGCTTCAGGCCAAGATGTAAAAGAGGCCATTCATTTACTTACTCAGTTAGTTGCCGCCCACACTCAGCGGCAAGGTCCAGGGCAAGGTGATAGGGCTGTTAGTGTAAGGGCCCATGATTTTATTAGCTTGAACCCTTCGAAATTCTTCGGGTCAAAGCCGGATGAGGACCCTTAGAATTTTATTGATGGGATGTTGAGGACACTTCGATTAATGCATGCTTCAAACATTGAATCGGTGGAGTTAGCATCCTATAGACTCCGGGATGTTGCGGTTTGTTGGTACACAGTTTGGATGGCTTTACGGGGAGTCAGTTCACCTTTCCCAGTATGGCAAGAATTTATGGATGCCTTCCTCCGACATTACTTGCCTCCAGAAGTTCGGCGGGCTAGAGCCGACAAATTCTTGAATCTTAGGCAAGGAATCATGAGTGCCTTAGAGTATAGTCTCCGCTTCAATTCTTTGGCTAGGTATGCTCCAGCCATGGTAGCGGATATGGGTGACCGAGTGCACCGATTTGTGAGAGGCCTAGGGCCACATTTGATGGATAGATGCTTAACTGCTTCCCTTCATGACAACATGGATATTTCACGCATTCAAGCCCACACCCAAAATTTGGAGGAAAGCCAACAACAACAAAGAAGTGAGCGTGAGCATGATAGAGGGAATAGCAAGAGGGTTAGATCATCAGGTTCGACGAGTGAGATTTGAGGCAGGCCAAGGCAACATTTTTCTAGGCATTCAGGCCATTCTATGACTAGTGCACCTCCACGGTTTACAGGACAGAGATTTGACAGATCTACATATTCCGGGCCGAGTCAGAGTTTCAGGGCTTCAGGTTCCAAGTACAGGGGTGATTCGGGTCAGGCGAGGCCACCCATGCCACGATGTTCCCAGTATGGGTAGTTGCATTGGGGTCTGTGTCGACTAGTCTCCGAGGTTTGCTATGCATGCGGTCGGCCAGGCCATATCATGCGAGATTCCCCTCGGTTGGTGGTACGGGCAGGACCCAGCCTTCAGGGTTGGTTAACGGGTCTTCATCATCTATACGGCCTATAGGGCGAGGTTCACATGCTCCAGTCAGCCATGGTAGGGGTAGAGGGAGACCTCCCAGTTCTAGTGGTCTTCAGCACCGTATTTATGCTTTAGCTGGACGCAAGGATCTTGAGTCTTCTCTCGATGTCGTCACAGGTATATTATCGGTATTTTCTCATGATGTATATGCTTTGATAGATCCGAGCTCCACATTGTCATATGTTACTTCATATATTGCGGATCGGTTTAGGGTCAAACCGGAGTCGATCAAAGCCTTTGAGGTATCTACCCCCGTTGGTGAGCCGGTAATAGCTAGTAGAGTATATAGAAACTGTGTAGTTGGGATTTGTGACCATCGTACTATGGTTGATTTACATGAGTTAAAAATGGCGAACTTTGATGTTATCATGGGCATGGATTGGTTGGCTTCTTGCTATGAAAATGTTGATTGTAAATTGAAAATGGTTCGCTTCCAGTTTATGGGAGAACCAGTTTTAGAATAGAAGGGAAATACGGCATCCCTGAAAGGTAGGTTTATTTCCTATCTAAAGGCAAGGAAAATGATCACAAAAGGTTCTATTTACCATCTGGTTGTAGGAGCCGAGTCGCCAACTCTTTAGTCTATCCTCGTGGTGAATGAATTTTCAGATGTATTCCAGGAAAAGCTCCCAGGCCTCCCTCCAGAGCGGGAGATTGATTTCACTATACATGTGCTACCGGATACAAAGCCTATATCTATTCCTCAGTACAGAATGGTTGTTGCAGAGTTGAAAGAGTTGAAGGAGCAACTGAAGGACTTTCTTGAGAAAGGCTTTATTAGGACTAGTTCTTTCCCGTGGGGAGCACCCGTGTTGTTTGTTCGAAAGAAAGATGGCTCCTTGCGAATGTGCATTGATTATTGGAAGCTAAATAAGGTGACAATCAAGAATAAATATTTGCTTCCGAGGATTGATGATTTATTTGATCAATTACAATGCGGCAAAAGGTTTTCAAAGATAGATATGAGATTCGGGTATCATCAGGTGAGAGTTAGGGTGAAAGATATTTCTAAGACAACCTTCAGAACAAGATATGGCCATTTTGAGTTCCGGGTAATGTCATTTGGGCTAACTAATGCACCGACAGTATTTATGGATTTAATAAACAATGTATTCAGGCCCTTCCTAGATTCATTTGTGATTGTATTCATCAACGATATCTTGGTATATTATAGGTTTGAGGCAGAACATGTAGATCATTTGCATACCGTTATTAGAGCTCTTCAAACTCGAGAGTTGTTTGCCAAATTTTCTAAGTGTGGGTTTTGGTTGAACTCAGTGACCTTTCTGGGGCATATTATTTCAGTCGATGGCATTCGGGTAGACACACAGAAGATTGAGGCCGTGAAGACTTGGCCAAGGCCCACAACACCTATGGAGGTTCATAGTTTTCTGGGCTTAGCAGGTTATTAGAGGAGATTTGTAGAAGGCTTTCTTCTATTTCTGCACCACTCACAAAGCTGACCTAAAAATCACCCAAATTTCAATGGACAGATGCTTGTGAACGTAGTTTCCAAGGGCTAAAGGATAGACTAACTTCTGCCCCAGTCCTGACACTTCCAGAGGGGTTGGGAGGTTATGTTGTCTATTGTGATGCTCCAGGCATTGGGCTAGGCTATGTGTTGATGCAACATGGTATGGTGATTACGTATGCTTCAAGGCAGTTGCAGAAACATGAGAAACATTATCCGAACCGTGACCTTGAATTGGCTGCAGTGATTCATGCATTGAAGATGTAAAGACTTTATTTGTATGGCGTCCACGTAGTTATTTATACAGATCATAAGAGCCTTCAGTATATCTTTAAGCAGAAAGAACTGAATTTACGGCGACGACGATGGTTGGAGTGGTTGAAGGATTATGATGTTGACATCCTATATCATGCCGGGAAGGTAAATGTGGTGGTTGATGCTCTTAGCCGTAGGTCCATGGGAAGTTTATGCGATGTTCAGCCAGAGAAAAGGGAGATAGCTCGTGAGCTCCAGCAATCAGCTAGCCTAGGAGTTCGAGTAGTGGACTCCGGCAATATGGGAGCCATCATTCAAAATTCAGCGGTCTCGTCTCTAGTATTCAAGTGAAAGAGCGTCAATACAAAGATCCTATGCAAATTCATTACAGAAATGCACTCCCTCAGAAGGAGAAGTCATTATTTGAGATTTCTGCAGATGGAGTTCTCTGATGGTGAGGCAGGTTATATGTTCCTGATGTTGCAGGATTACACCACCAAATATTCAGAGAAGCCCATTGTTCCCGTTATTCTGTTCACCCCGGAGCAACGAAAATGTATCATGATCTTAAATCTATATATTGGTAGAATGGGATAAAGAAAGATATAGCAGAATTTGTAGCTCAATGTCCCAACTGTCAGTAAGTGAAAATTGAGCACCAAAAGTCGGGCGGATTGTTGCAAGCTATAGAAATTCCAACTTGGAAATGAGAAGTAATTAAGATGGACTTCATTAAAAGCTTACCCCGTTCTCGACGTAAGTATGATTCTATGTGGGTGATTGTGGATAGACTCACGAATTCAGCTCATTTCTTACCGGTTAGAACTACATACATAGCAGAAGATTATGCAAAGCTCTATGTTAAAGAGATAGTGCCACTTCACGATGTTCCAGCACCTATTATCTCCGATAGAGGGACTCAGTTTACAGCCAATTTTTGGAAGTCTTTTTAAGAGGGTTTGGGGACTCAGGTGAGTCTTAGCACGGCGTTTCACCCACTGACTGATGGACAAGCTGAACGTACCATTCAGACTACTGAGGATATCCTACGGGCGTGTATATTGGATTTTGGAGGTGGTTGGGATGTTCATTTACCACTTGTTGAATTTGCTTAGAACAATAGCTATCATTCTAGCATCCTAATGCCTCCGTATAAGGCTTTATATGGGCGAAAGTATAGATCCCAAATGGGTGGTTCGAAGTAGGAGAGACCAAACTGATAGGGCAAGACTTGTTCCAGCAAGCTATAGAGAAAGTCAAGCTTATACAGGATCGATTATTAGCTTTTTAGAGTCGCTAAAAATCCTATGCAGATAATTGTAGAAGAGACTTAGAGTTCTAAGGGAAAGATTGGGTATTTCTGAAGGTGTCGCCAATGAAAGGCGTAATGATATTTGACAAGAAAGGCAAGCTCAGCCCTCGGTACATTGGACCTTATGAGATTGTACACAAGGTAGGCCGAGTGGCTTATGAATTAGATCTACCTCCGGATTTAGAGTCAGTTCACCCAGTTTTTCATGTATCGATGCTTCGTAAGTGCATCGGGGATCCTTCTAGAATTGTACCAATAGATGATGTCTAAGTTACTAAACAATTATCCGATAAAGAAGTCCCCATTGCCATTTTAGATAGGCAAGTACGGAAACTTCTAACAAAAGAGGTAGCTTCAGTAAAAGTTTTATGGAGGAATAATAATAGAGAGGAAATGACTTGGGAAGCCGAAGAATATATGAAGTTCAGGTACCCACATTTATTTTCACCCTCGGAGGAGACTCAAGCAGAGACAAAATTAACCTCAGGTATGTAGTGTTTTCCCTAGATGTTTTCCTGGTCGTATGTGGCCACAGTTATTTTTCTTGTTGTTGTATCCCTGTGAGGCGATGTATTTTGGTTTGCTGTGCAAGATGGCAGTTCCATATTATAGGGGAAACTCCGGCGAAATATTTTTAGAATCCCCAAGAACCTAACATTCGAGGACAAATGTTCCTAAGGGGGGAAGAATGTTACACCTCGGAAATTCGGGGTGTGCTGCCTCGTGGATAGGCTAACGTGAGCTTAAGGTAATTATGAAATCGTTATGAGATTAAAGGAAGCATTAGATAGCTTAAAGTGTATACTATAAGAGTTTGAAGTTATATGAATATATGAGCCTAACTTCATTGAAGGAAGTGAAATGTAAGTCGTGTTTGGAAGGTTTCCGCTATAATTGAGCTAATATTTATTTAGAAATATCTTGAGGGGCTGCTATAGGGCCTATTGTGTGGTTAATGAAGTGTTATATAAGTGTCAAGAAGGTTCCACGAGGATTGGAAGTCAAATGAGTCGACTAGAACGAAAATCGGGATTTCCTAGTTGTACAGCCATTTGTACGGACCGTATAAATTATACGGCCTGTATAATGGTCTGTAGATTTCATCCAGAGAAGGGTGCAACCTACTAAAATTATACGGTCTTATTATACGGACCGTATAAATTATACGACCCGTATAATTAGCCATATAATCAGGTCGGGTCAGATTTTTATTTTATAAGTATGAACGACCCTTACTCATTTGTCATTTGCCACACTTCTTCCAAACTCTCTAAATCTCCAAAGATCTTCTCCAAACATATTTTACCCAAACCCAAGCAATTACAAAGATCAAATAGCAAGAATCAAATTATTCATGTGTTAAAAGGCTTCCTAGGGTTGGTAGATTTCAAGAAAAACTTAGACATTGTGGCTAGGGTTTTTTGCACAAGATGATGGATATTCCAAAGCGTATTCCTATGGGATAAAAATGTTAGTTTCCATGCTTATTTCATGTTGTTGAGAATGCTTGGCTGTAGCAAAACTTGGGTAAAAGGAGAAAGTAGAAAATGAAATCTAAATGTAGTTTTTATGATGTTTTTGAGTAGTAGGCTAACTTGAGTAATGATTCTTAGTATAATATGGATATAATCTTGTTATGGAAAGTAGTAACAGTGGTAACGAAGCATTGTATGAAAATGTGCTAAAATGGGTGTAGAGTTGTTGGTATGAGTGGGACACAAGGATAGACTTTGAAGGTTTTAATGTAATGTGATTACTTGATTATGATATTGTGGATGTTATTGTGGATGTTTGGGAGTTGTATTGTAGTATAGTGGAATTCGATGGAATAGGGGAAATGTTGCCCAATTTTCATTAGATCATGAATTGTTCTAGTTTGGATTTAAGAGTATCGTTAAGCCTTAACCATGGTATGAATCCTTCTAAATGTATATTGCTCAAGCTTCAACGGTGAACGTTAAATAGCTAAGAAGACGAAAAGGTATGTACGGCTAACTCTTCTTTCAATAAGGCATGGTTCCTTGGCTATATATATTCTTTCATGAGTTCTATAATGTCCTCCAAATGATTCTATCTCTAAATCTACTAAAGCTCATGATTCTCGATACTTTTATGATTCTACTACTTTCCTTATATGATGGTTGATCCTCTAAGGATAGATGTAATGAAACGATGATAGTAATGATGTTGATGATACTTATGGGATCTTAGGTACACATGTCTGAGTATGTATGACTATTATGTAATACCGAGCTTATATGGCCGGGTATGATACCTATTGCGCGCACACTACTGCAGTTGGGTACGGATAACAATGAGCCTTGGTAGGGCCAGGTATGTATAACCACCAAGCCTTATCATGGTCGGGTATGTGAAACAGCGAACCCTCATAGTCGGGTATGATATGGATACGAGTATGAATAAATACAAGTACGAATATGTATATGTATGTATGCACATGAGTAAGCATAAGAACTGAAAGGTCCCTATGAAAGACAAGTAAGTAGATATGATGAAGGCCACTAGAGGTACAAATGACTCCATTACCTCCTAATTCTCCCATCTTATGTTATTTCTTGTGCTTCCTATTATGCTTCTACTATGATGTTGATTATGCTTTACGTACTCAGTACATTATTCGTACTGACGTCCTTTTGTTTGTGGACGTTGCGTCATGCACGCAGGTGGACAGGGAGACAGGCTTGATCCATAGATTTCCTATTCAGTGACTACATAGAAGAGCTCCATTTCATCTGGGGCTACAGCTTTTGGGTATTATTCTTTTGTGTATATACGTATGGGCATGGCAGGGTCCTATCCCGCCTATGTGATATTCTATACTCTTCTTAGAGGCTCGTAGACAGTTGTGTACGGTTAGATGTCATGTAGCCTTGTCGGCTCTTATTTTTATATATCAGTTTGATAGCATTGCCGGCTTATGTATATGGATATGGGCATTGTAATTGATGATGATGTAAATGCATTGTTGCCCTACAAGATTAGCACTATTGATGTATGTATATTGTGAGTCAGTCATGTGGCTCACCTAGATGTGAATATGAGAGTACGTCAAGAGGTGCCCGGGTGGGTTAGCACCGGGTGCCTGTCATGGCCTTCCGGTTGGGTCATTACAGTTATGACAGTGTCCGATCAGGACCTTGTTGGGAGATTCAGGAGGTTAGAGCCGCTAAGGTTTTCTGGTACATCGTCTGAGGATGCTTATGAGTTTATTATAGATATGCACGAGTTGCTAAACCGGATGGGAATTGTGGAGACCTACGGGATTGATTATGTGTCCTACCAATTTTGTGGCGACACGAAGATGTGGTGTAGGTATTTCGTGGCGTGTAGACCGAAGGGTTCCCCTCCCCTGACTTGGATTCAGTTCTACCGGGCCTTCCTTGAGAAATATGTGCCTCGGTCTTTGAGAGAGGCACGTAGGGAGAATTTTCTACATCTTGAGCAGGACGGTATGTTTTCGGAGACCTATGTGACCTACTTTCTATATCTTGCTCGTTATTCCACTCCTTTGATCCTTACTGAGGCCAATAGGATTTAGTATTTTATTGGTGGGCTAGTCAGATCTCTAAAGATTCCTTGCCTTCAGATGGAGGCTATGGGAGCTTCCACCCAGTTCATTATCGAGCATGCTTCTATGGTTGAGGGCGCTAAGGCCCGTACATTTGGTGGTGGTTATAAGAGACCATGTCAGACTAGGAGTTATGGTGGTTCTAGTTCGAGGGGCGCCAGTCAGTCTTTTAGGCCGTATTAGCCATATTCCGGCCGTCCTGTGCATTCAGCTATACAGGCTTTCCCCAGTGAATCACCCGGACAGAGAGCTCCTAAGATTTCATTTTCCAGACTAATAGACAAGGTTGTTTTATTCGGTTCCTCAGCTTCAGTTTATCAGCCATCGACGTCTCTAATTTGCTTTTCATATAGAGAGGTTTGTCATATTGCTAGGAAGTGATCCCGACCCATACGGGATTATCAGCAACAGAGGACTCTAAAATCGTCTGATGGACGAGGTCGTACTTCTCAGTGGGGCGGTGCTCAGTCAGGCCGCGGTGGTTCTCATGGTTCTAGAAGTGGATCCCAGGCAGTTAGAGGTGGATCTCAGATGGTTAGAGGTGGTTCCCAGAGTGCTAGAGGGGGATCCCAGACTGGACGTGATGGTGCCCATTGTTACTCATTTTGGAGTAGGCCCGAGGTATAGGCCTCAGATGCTGTGATTTCAGGTACCATTTCTGTCCGTCATAGAGCAACATCTATGTTATTTGATCCTGGATCCACCTATTAATATCTATCTGCATTTCATGCCATTGGCTGGGATTTGCCTTGTGATAGCATAGATATATCTCTTCATGTGTCTACTCCAGTCGGAGATTCTGTGATTGTTGATCGAGTTTACCGGTCTTGTTTGTTTACTTTTATGGGGTATGACACTTAGGTAGATTTGATGATTCTCGATATGGCGGACTTTGATATTAAATTAGGGATGTCCTGCCAGGCATCCCTAGGCTTGAGTGGAGGGGTACTCCTAGTCCCGCCCCGAAGAAGATCATTTCTTTCCTTCAAGCGAAGAAGTTAGTCAATAAGGGGTATTTAGCCTATTTTGCTCATGTTCACGATATGACTGTTGCATCTCCACCCCTTGAATCTATTACTATTGTGAATGAGTCCGCGGACGCATTCCCGTCGAATTTGCCGGGTATGTCACCCGATCGTGCCATTGATTTCTGTATTGACTTGGATCTGGGCACTCGCCCCAATTTATATTCCGCCATATCAGATGGCACCTGCCGAGTTGAGAGAGCTTGAGGAGCAGTTACAGGATTTATTGAGCAAGGGGTTCATTAGACCGAGTGTCTCCCCTTGGGGTGCTCCTTTGTTATTTGTGAAGAAGAAAAATGGGACCATGAGGATTTGTATTGATTATTGCCAGCTGAACAAGGTTACTATTCGGAACAAGTAACCTATGCCTCGTATTGATGATCTATTTGACCAGATTCAGGGTGCTTCGTTGTTTTTGAAGATTGATTTGCGTTCAGGCTGCCACCAGTTGAAGATCAGCACGGAGGATATTTCGAAGACAGTCGTTCAGACGAGGTATGGCACTATAAGTTTCCGGTGATGTCTTTTGGGCTTACCAATGCCCCGGCTGCATTTATGACTTTGATTCATGGTATCTTCAGGCCATTCCTTAATTCCTTCATGATTGTGTTCATTGATGATATCTTGGTCTCTTCCAAGAGTAGAGAGGAGCTTGAGAGCCATCTTCGTTCTATTCTTAGGTTGTTGAAGAAGGATAGCCTGTTTGCTAAGTTTTCTAAGTGTGAGTTCTGGTTAGAGTCTGTAACATTCTTGGGCCATGTTGTGTCTAAGGATAGGATTATGGTTGAACCACAGAAGATTGAGGTTGTGAGGGGTTGGGCAAGGCTCACTACTGTGGCTGAGATCCGTAGTTTTCTGGGTTTGGCCATCTATTACCATCACTTCCTGAAGGGTTTTGTGTTACACCTCGAAAAATTCTCCATTGATGCACAGTGAATAGACTAACGGAGGGCACAGAGTATACGATGTTTCAATAAGTAATAAATAGCATTTAATGACCCTAATTGAGATTGCAAAGACATTTGAGGTAAGAGAAGAAAGTTGCCAAGGATGGCAACGTATACGTTACGTATCGGAAAAGATTTACGAGTACCAAATTAATGATGACTTAATGATGTCTTGGAGAAGAGTTATAACTTCCCTTAGATTTTTAATGAGGTGTTAAACAAGTGTTAAGAAGGTTCCATAAGGATTGGAGATCAAACTAGTCGACGAGATCGAGTTCGGAAAGGCTGGGCATTATACGGCCCAACATACTGGTCGTATAAAATATACTGGCCGTATGTTAGGCCGTATATTCAGGCCAGATTGGCCGCCTTCACTGGACAAAAAGTACGGCCAAACATACGGTCAGTATAATTTATACGGACCGTATGTTGGTCCGTGAATTCCAAGCGAGACAGATTGTGAGATATTAATAAGAGGACCAAGTTCATTTCATTTCATCTTCACTCCCCTTCTCTCTAGAACTCTCTAGAACATTTATCCACACCTCTCCCAGAAGAATTCAAGAGATATTAATGATCAACTTCATCAAACCAAGAGAATCAAGTGTAAAAAACTCATTAAAGTTCATCCAAGACTAGAAATCCAAGTGGAAGTGGAACTAGGGTTTTGCTCAAGTGAAGTGTTTCCACCCAAAGCCAATTCCTACACCATCTAAGGTATGTTTTATGGTCTTTTAATGTTGTTTAAGGTATTGAGAGGTTGAAAGACTTGGATTGTAGAAGGGGATAGAAAATGGGTCATGAATGTGAGAATAGTGATATTCTTGAGTAGTAGTTTGGATTGAGTCATGATTCTTGATATATTGTGATTATGATTATGTCATAAATGGCGTTAAAAACACGGATAGACATTGTATATGAGTGAATGTAATAGTGTGTCATGACAATGAATATGGATGATGTGAAGTGGATTGAGAAATATGGATAATGTAGGCGAATGAAGACTATTGTTATGACATTGTGATTGTTATTATAGATGTTTGGGAGTTGATATATGATATGGGGGAAGTTGTATAAACAAAGGAGATGCTTCCCAATTTTCTCTAGCCTTAGTCAAGTATGCTAAGCTATCGTTTTTCTAATGTTAGCATAACTCTAATGAAGGTAGAAACGTGAGCATTGAAGGAGAACGTTGAAGCGATAAAATAGTTGAATGAAAAGGTATGTAAGGCTAACCCTTCTTCAATAAGGCATGGTTCTTTGGCTATATACTCATCCTTTCATGAGTCTATAATGTCTTCCAAATGATTCTATCTTTAAAGCTACTAAATCTCATGATTCTCGTTATGATTCGAGTCTACTAAATTCCTTATATGATGAGTGATCCTCTAAGGATAGATGTAATGAAACGACGATAGTAATGATGTCAAATATGCTTATGAGCTCCTACGTATATGTGTCTATGTATGACTATTGTGTAACACCGAGCTTATATGGCCGAGTATGATATGTATTGCACGCACACCACTGCAGTTGGGTATGGATAACCCTGAGCCTTGGTAGGGCCAGGTATGTATAATCACCGAGCCTTGCCATGGCCGGGTCTGTGAAACACCGAGCCTTCATGGTCGGGTATGCTATGAACACGAATATGAAAACGAATATGAATGCGAATTATGAATATGAATATGGATATGAAAATGTAAATAAATACGGATACGAATACGGATACGGAGATATGGGTGTATGTACACAAACACGCATTAGAAATGGAAGGTCCCTATGAAAAGCAAGTAAGTGTTTATGACAATGGTTCTACTACCTCCCATCTTATGCTATCTATTATGTTGACTCTTATGCTTCTATAATGATGTTGTTTATGCTTTACATACTCAGTACATTATTCGTACTAACGTCCTTTTGTTTGTGGACGCTGCGTCATGCCCGCAGGTAGCCATGGAGACAAGCTTGATCCATAGCTTTATTTCTCAGGGACTACGTAGAGGAGCTCCATTTCATTCGGAGCTACAGCTTTTGGTATCTATTCTTTTGTGTACATACTTATGGGCATGGCAGGGTCCTATCCCGCCTATATGATGTAACATACTCTTCTTAGAGGCTCGTAGACATGTGTATATGGTTAGATGTCGTTAGCCTTGCCGTCTTATATTTTGTATATCATTTTGATAGCCTCATCGGCTTATGTACATTTATATGGGCATAGTTGTTGATGGTGATATAAATGCATTGTTGTCCAATGTGATTAGTATGAATAATGGATGGAAAGTATGATTTAGCTATGTGGCTCACCTAGATATGAAAGTGCATGTATGATAAGAGGTGCCCGGGTGGGTTAGCACCGAGTACCCGTCATGGCCCTTCGGTTGGGTCGTGACATTTTGCTGCTATTGCATCATCTTTGACCAGATTGACTTAGAAAGAGGTTCCCTTCCGGTGGTCAGATGATTGTGAGGAGAGATTTCAAAAGCTCAAGCTTCTTTTGACTACAACCCTGATCTTACCATTACCCGTGAAGGGAAAGGACTTTACGGTCTATTGTGATGCTTCCCGTGTAGGCTTGGGTGTTGTGTTGATGCTGAAGGGTAGAGTGATAGATTATGCTTCCCGTCAGTTGAAGATTCATGAGAAGAATTACCCTACCTATGATTTGGAGTTGTTGGCCGTGGTTTTCGCTTTGAAGATTTGGAGGCATTATTTGTATGGTGTCCATTGTGAGGTTTTCACCAATCACTGTAGTCTTCAGCATGTGCTTACCCAGAGAGATCTTAATTCCAGGAAGCGCCGATGGATGGAGCTCCTGAAGGACTATGACATCTCTATTTTGTATCATCCCGTGAAAGCCAATGTGGTGGTTGATTCCTTGAGTCGCAAGGCAGTGAGTATGGAGAGTTTAGCTAGATCGATTGTTTTTTAGTGTCCGTTGGCCATGGAGTTTCAGACTCTGGCCAACAGTTTCGTTCGCCTTTATATTTCAGCCTCAAGCAAGATTTTGGCTTGTGTAGAGGTGAGGTCGTCTTTATTGGATCAGATCAGGACTCATCAGTTTGAGGATGCTCAGTTGAGCAAGATTCGAGATAGATTTTTGAGGGGTGAGACCAACGAGGTTGTGATTGATTCTGAAGGCATTTTGAGAATTAAGGGACGCATGTGCGTTCCTCATGTTGGTGATTTGATTCAGTTGATCTTGTTTGAAGCTCATAGCTCTCAGTAGTCCATTCATCCGGGGGCAACTAAGTTGTATCGAGATCTAAGACAGCACTATTGGTGGCATCGGATGAAGAGAGATATAGTTGATTTCATGGCTAAGTATGGGAATTGTCAGTAGGTAAAGTATGAGCACCAGCTACCCGGTGGTGTGCTTCAGAGGATGCCCATTCCCGAGTAGAAGTGGGAGAGGATTACCATGGATTTTGTTTTTGGTCTTCCGAAGACCCTGGGCTAGTTTGACTCTATTTGGGTGATAGTTGATCGGTTGACTATGTCGGCTCACTCTGTTCCAGTTCAGGTTTCCTATACCGCGGAGAAGTTAGCCAAGTTGTATATTCAGATAATTATGAGATTGCACGGGGTTGCTATTTTTGTTGTATCTGATCGGGGTACTATCTTCACTTCCCGATTCTAGAGGGCGTTTCATGAGGAGTTGGGTACCCGATTGGATCTCAGTACAGCTTTTCATCCCCAGACTGATGGCCAGTCCGAGCGAACTGTCACGACCCAACCCCGTGGGCCATGACTAGTGTTCGACCTGGACACTCGTATACATACCTGTTAGATATAGTCAACAGAAGCTAAAATCAATATGGAAACTTTCAAAAGAACTCCAAGGGTTCATAACATCATCATATATACATATATCCAAATAACCGGTCTCTTGGGGAGTCACAACTGATCAGAACATAACATGATACGCAAGTCGACAAGGCTGCCACAACATATCAACATGATACGCAAGCTGACAAGGCTGCCACTACCGAAGAGCATATAGCACATCGTATAGACACAGCTGAACAAACTTATACACAACCCACACATATGTCTACAGACCTCTAAGAATATCGATAGCGAAATGTGATGGGACAGGGCCCCGCCATACCCCTGGATGAACATAGATATACATCATAAGAACTGTACCAAAAGTTTAGGCTCCGGAACAACGGGTCTCTCCAAGACAGCTGAATAGAAGTCCTATGGTGAAAGGTCACCAACCGACAATCTGTACCGGTGGGCATGAAACGCAGACCCCCGAAGAAAGGGGGGTCAGTACGAAATATGTACTGAGTATATAAAGCATGAAATACGGTAAAGAGGATCATAACTGAAATAGAGATTAGCAGAAACAAGTATGACTTTTAAAATATCAATACACTTGCCATATGAAATGAAAATCATGCATATCAATATCATATATCATATCCGGCCCATTATGGGACTCGGTGAATAAGGTCGCCACATACCATCCTTGGCGCCCTAAATACATCATAACTCCATAAACACATCATAACGCCATAAACACATCATAACACCATAAACACATCATAACGCCATCATATATATATATATATATATATATATATCATATTTTGGCCCTCTAGTGAGGGAATCGGTGAACAATGCCAAAAGGAAAGAAGGGTTAACTTTACATACCTGTTGAAGGATAATCGTAATCACGTTCGCTTCGTCGCCCCTTTAGCCTATTTAATATGAAAGTACGCTACCGTTAGTAAACTATACTTCCTAGCTTATAAATCCGTAACCAAGTACTTATAGGACTCATTCTTTAACTCATACTTTCTTGATTAGGGTTTTCATTAGTTAAGGACTTAACGAAAATCGGGCAGCATTTCCCCTATATACTCGCCTAACCCGAACTTCCAATTAACCTCCTGTTATCACAGCAATACCAACAATGACAGTAATAGAGATATGCATACAAAACCCTTACAATTCAGCCCATAAACAACCCAAACAATCCAACAACCCTTCCTAATCCTTTTCCAATCCAAATCATTAACATTTTAAGATTATACTCCGAACAAACCAACATATGCTTTGTATACGTTACGTTATACACTTCTTCCTTTCAAATTTAGAATCCACATCAACGACAACATGACCACAACACGAACAACAACATTTGAACATAAATCATACTTGTAATCCTTTCAACCAAAAATTCCATATAACGACTACAACTCCTAATATCAATGAATTCATGCAATTTCTTACTTCCAATTTCACCTCATACAATTTTAATCTTTCCTTTACAATACAACTAATCCAATTATACCATAAAATGAGAAGATCTTACCTTAATTTAATCGGAGAAAATTCTACACTCACTTGGACCAATTGCACTATTTCCTGTTCCTCAATTCAACACCTTATGTTGCTGCCTTCTCGGACGTGTGAAGCACCTTAGGATAAAAAAAAAAAAAATGTCAAAGCCATGGCTGGCCGTGAGCAGCCATGGCTGGTTGAAACTTTCTCTCTCAATGGAATTTTGGGGAAGATGAAATGTTATTAGCTAGTGATCATGTATTATTAGTTAGTCATCATATACAAGGTATATATGTAGCCTACTATTGTTACACGTGCCCCAGTTCATGCTTTATCATCATATTTATGTATTATTATTTCTTTATTATTGAATCAGGTGGGGCCCACTTCATTATCTAATTAACTAAGTTAATTAATCACTAATCCCCACTTAATAATCTAATCATAATTAATTAGTCCTTAATCTCCAATAATATTTCTACACTAAATAAAATTTATAAGCAATTCGTGTATTAATTAAAATTCAAAATTAAAAGTTCTTATTTCATATCCAAAAATAATCCCGTCCTTAAACTTACGTCGATTAGCTTACGAATAATCCGACGTGCAAATATACGGGGTATAACATCCTTCCCCCCTTTAGAACATTCGTCCTCGAATGTTAAACTGGTCCTGAACTCCCAATACTTACTCAAGTGCTCTCTTATTTAATTATGCCCCTCACGTGCCTCTTTCATTGGTCGATTCGCTATAATTCATTATAACGCATTCCAGGTCTTTACATAGTCATTCCCGTAATATTTCCTCCCTCTGTTGCTTCTCGAGGTAATTATTCCACGTCGTTGTCTTTACTCTCCTCTTTATTTCGCAGTCGATTGTCAGTTGTATTGCGAGCTCTCCTACTGAAGTGTTACTCTTTCTCTGGTCTGCATACTGTCTAGTTGTACTGTCACCGATTTATTCGGACTTGTATTCATGGTACACGTAGCCACAATTCGACCCTTTCTTCTTCTACAGTTACTCCCTTAAGATGATGTATCTTTCACTTCACTTTACTCCTAATCTTTAAGTAAGACCTTGTAACGTGCAGACATCCCTCATCGATTTATTAGACTTTACAATTCTTGGAGTATTTCATACCTCGGGTACTTGTAGACCCTTCACAGATTCTACGGATAAAACGAAATTTCCCATAGTGTAATATTATTCTACTCCGATAACCTTGCTTTGCTCTGCTGTTACAGTCCGTATTCTGGAATCTTCAGCATCATGTGTCACTTTCTGACTTTCTTTTAAAGGTTTTTAACTATCACTTGCTTTTAGTTCTTGATCTCGATCTTTAGGGTTGGCTAGCAAATAGCGCTAGAGTTCCCTCATTTTATAACTTCACTATCATCCCGTAACTCGCTTGTTCTGATTGTCTCGGTTAAATCATTTCGTAATTTCCCTTAACCTAACTGGCAATACTTTAGGCATATTATCTCGTATCATTTCTTTATTTTTGACTCAAACTCTTCTATTTCCCCTTTACTCAAATATGCTCTTAGTTCTCCTATCACACATCCTATTGCAATCTTTACAAGAGTATGTGTAGGTGCTCAAATTAGACCGAGAAATACCTTAGCGTCGTCTCACTAGTCTTTATGCAGACCTTACATTCTTCGCTTGTATCTTTCAATTGATATCGGGCTCAACTTTGGCTTTTGCCCTCAGTACTAATCCTATTTCGGTACTTTGGTTCGAACCATTTTACACCTTTCCTTAATGTATCCGAAATATCATAATCGCATTGCTATTACTGAATCCTTATGCTTATTATCAAGTGCCCACTTGGTCTCATTCTTAACATCCAAATATGCATAGATCGCATAACTATTCTTGTGCGACTTTGTATAAAGTATATCCAATCTTAGTCTTAGTCTTTCCTTCTCCTGGTTCATTCTGCTTTACATATCTTATTTGTACTAAAACTCACTTGTTGTCTACCTTGTCATACTTCTTTCCCTTCCTTCATTCACCATTTGATTTTCTCATATCCTACTATAGGAAATTTCCTATCCTTTCGTTTTTGCTACTTATAAGTCACAATATCATTAGCAAGCAACCCCATTGCCAACGTCTCAACCTCCAATCCTATTACACCTCGGAATATCTCCCCTTGGTACGCAAGTGAATGAACTAGGGAAATGCGAGCATCGGGTTGATGATGACTTAAGGGCATTTTGGGAAAGAGTTATAACGTCCCTTGGACTGCTAATGAAGTGTTAAACAAGTGTTAAAAAGGTTCCATAAGGATTGGAGATCAATCGAAGTGATGACAATAAGTTCAGTGAATTGATGAGTTCTACGGCTCATTATACGGACCGTATAATGTTTTACGGACCGTATAATGGACCGTAAAACCATCACAGTGGAGGATGTTTGCTGGTGGAATTTTACGGTCAGTTATACGGGCCGTATAAATTTATACGGACCGTATAACGAACCGTCAAATGGTCACAGTGAAGGGGTGCAGGCAGACCCATTTCACGGTCTATTATACGGACCGTATAACCATTATACGGACCGTATAATGGACCGTATAGTGGAACCCGACAGATCAGTGGAATGTTATTAAATAAAGGACCAAGTTCATGAAATCATTTCAACATTTCCTCCCTCTCTCTAAAACATCTCTCTACATTTATTATACAAGTTTTCAAGGATTATAATCCATCAACAACATTAAATAAGTGAATCAAGAGTAAGAACCCATCAAGGATCATCTAAAGTCAAGAAATCCAAATGGAGAAAAACTAGGGTTTTGCTCAAAGTGGAATATTATCAACTAAAGCTTGTTCCTACAACATCTAAGGTAAGATTCACGATATTAGATGTTGTTTAAGGTATTTGAGAATTAAAATGATTGTTCATTAGAAGAGAATAGCAAAATGGGTTATGAATGATGAATAGTGACGTTTTTGAGACGTAGTTTGAATTGAATCATGATTGTTGTTGTGTTGTGATATGAATGTGTTATAAATGACGTTAAGATCATGAAATAGACATTGTATATGAATGGACGAAGTTGGGTGTAGTGACCATAAATAGGGATAAATGGAAATGAATTAAGAATGTGGATGATGTAGATGACTAAAGGCTATTAATATGATGTTGTGAATGTATTGTTGACGTTTAGAAGTTGAATTGCGATATGGAGGAACGTCGTATAAATAAAGGAAACGTTGTCCGATTTTTTCTAGTTTTATCCATGTGTGCTAATTGTCGATTCTAATAATGGTACGACTTTAATAAAGGTAGAAACGTGAGCATCCAAGGAGTACGTGCAAGCGTAGAATAGTTCGACGAAAAGGTATGTAAGGCTAACCCTTCTTTCACAAGGCATGATTCTTGGCCAAACTTCTAATTCCTCTATATGAGTATGTTGTATTCAAGTGATTGACACTCCGAGCTCATAAGCTCACGATCCTTAACATGTACTACGATTGTACTACGCCCCTCATATGATGAGTAAGTCTATGATATAGAAGTAACGATAATGATGATGATAGTAATGATGAAGATAATAATGATGCTAAAGGTGCCTATGGGCTATTATACTTATGTGTGCCTATGAAGGGGTATAATAAAACCCCGAGCTTATAACGCCGGGTAGAATATATGTATATGAATATGTATAAAGTATGTATACGATTACGAAATGCGCGCACACCTCTGCAGATGGTACGGATAACCCTGAAGCCTTGGTAGGGCCAGGTATGAGTAACCTTGAGCCTTGGTTGACCAAGTATGTATGAAACACCGATCCTATGAGGTCGGGTATGTTATGTAAATGCTATATATATATATATATATATATATATAAGTGTATGGCTATGTATATGATATGAATATGAATGTGAGACAGACTTGATCCATAGCTGCTTATTCAGGGATTACATAGCGGAGCTCCATTTCCTTCGGAGCCATAGTTTTTGGGTACTTATTCTTTTGTGTATATAATTATGGGCATAGCGGGCTCCTGTCCCGCTCATGTGATATGTTATACTCTTCCTAGAGGCTCGTAGTCATGTGTATATGGTTAGACATGTCCGGCCTTGTCGGCCTATGTTTTGTATATCATTTTGTCGGCCACGTTGGCCACGATCATTGATGTGGCATAGATGCCTATGGTGATATAAATGTACCGTTGTCCAATTGGGACTAGTTGATAAATGAATGGAAATGTATGTATAATTATGTGGCTCACCTAGATGTAAGTATAAGAGTAAGCTAAGAGGGTGCTCGGGTGGGTTAGCACTGGGTGCTCGTCGCAGCCCCGAGTCGGGTCGTGACAAAAGTGGTATCAGAGCAGTTCAGTCCTAGGATGTGTCTATGAGCCGTGTCTAGTAGAGTCTTGGTTATGGGTGTGTTGCGCGCCACACCTATAAACAAGAAGCTGAGGACATTTTAGGAATATATGACCTTCTTTCTTCATAAGAATCGTGCTATAGAGCTATGATGTAAGAAATTCTTGTTCCTAAATCGTGTGTTGTGTATTTCAATGATGCCTAAAAAGAAAAAGGCTACAGCAGTCCAAAAGGGCAAGACGGTGGCAGAAAAGTGGGCTGAAAGAGCACCGCCACCGGTAGTAGAGGAAGATGAGTCCCAGTGTGTGGCTCAATTTCAGTCCTCCCAGATAGTGCCTATTACCGAGGAGCACGTGGGAGCCTCAGCCCCAGCTCCAGCTCCTCCACCAAATGCTTCGGGCCAAGATGTAAAAGAGGCCATTACTTTATTGACTCAATTTGTTGCGGCCCAGGCTCAGAGGCACAGTTCAGGGTATGGTGATAGGGCTGTTAGTGCAAGAGCCAGTGATTTCATTACTTTGAACCCTCCGAAATTCTTTGGGTGAAAACCGGAGGAGGATCCCCAGGACTTTATTGATGGTATGCTAAGGACGCTCCGGTTGATACATGCTTCAGACACCGACTCGGTAGAGCTAGCGTCCTATAGATTGAGAGATGTCTCGATCCAGTGGTATACAGTATGGATGGCTTCGCGGGGAGCCAATGCACCTCCCCCGATATGGCAAGAGTTTGTTGATGCTTTTCTCCGTCATTACATGCCCCCAGAAGTTCGGCGGGCTAGGGCCGATAAATTCTTGAACTTGAGGCAAGGCAGTATGAGTGCCCTAGAGTATAGCCTCCGTTTTAAGTCCTTGGCTAGGTATGCTTCGGCCATGGTAGCGGATATGGGCGACCGGGTACACCGATTCGTAAAGGGCCTAAGGCCCCACTTGATGGATAAATGCTTGACTGCGTCCTTTCAGGATGGTATGGACATTGCACGCATTCAGGCACATGCTCAGAACTTAGAGGAAAGCCTACAGCAGCGGAGAGTTGAGCGTGAACAGGATAGGGGACATAGCAAGAGGGCCAGATCTTCGGGCCCAATAAGTGAGTCCAGAGGCGGACACAGGCAATAGTTCCCTAGACATTCAGGCTATTCTATGACCAGTGCACCTCCACGGTTTCCAGACCAGGGCCTTGATAGATCTGTTCGTTCAGGGACGAGTCAGAGTTATCCGGGGTCCCAGTTTAGAGGTGATTCAGGCCAGTCAAGACCACCTATACCACGATGTTCCCAGTGTGGGAAGTCGCATTGGGGTCAATGCCGTTGGGTTCAGATGGTTGCTATTCATGTGGTCGACTGGGCCATATTATGTGTGATTGCCCCTCAGTGCATGGTAGAGGTAGGACCCAGCCATCAGGGTCGGTAGCCGGATCTTCAGCATCTGTACGCCCTACGGGGCCAGGTTCGCATGCGCCAATCGGCCATGGTAGAGGTAGAGGCAGAGCTCCCAGTGCTAGCGGTCCTCAGCACCGTATTTATGCTTTGGCTGGACGCCAAGATCTTGAGTCTTCTCCTGATGTGGTCACAGGTATATTATCGGTATTCTCTCATGATGTATATGTTTTGATTGATCCTGGCTCTACATTATCATATGTTACTCCATATGTTGCGGGTCGATTTATAGTCGAGCCGGAGTCGATCAAACCCTTTGAGGTGTCCACGCCCGTTGGTGAATCGGTGATAGCTAGCCGAGTGTATAGAGGTTGTGTAGTCGTGATTTGTGACCGTCGTACCATGATTGATTTGGATGAGCTAGAAATGGTAGATTTTGACGTTATTATGGGCATGGATTGGTTGGCTTCTTGTTATGCCAATGTTGATTGTAGAATGAAGATGGTTCGTTTCTAATTTCCGGGAGAACCAGTCTTAGAATGGGAAGGACATACGGCATTACCAAAAGGTAGGTTTATTTCCTATCTATAGGCAAGGAAGATGATCACGAAAGGGTGTATTTATCACCTAGTGCGAGTTCAAGATGTAGAAGCTGAGTCGCCGACTCTTCAGTGAGTTCCCGTAGTAAATGATTTTTCGGATGTGTTCCCGGAAGAGCTTCCAGTCCTTCCTCCCGAGCGAGAGATCGATTTTGCGATTGATGTGTTGCCAGACACTAAACCCATATCTATTCCTCCCTATAGGATGGCACCCGCAGAGTTGAAAGAGTTGAAGGAGCAATTGAAAGACTTGCTTGAAAAAGGCTTCATTAGGCCTAGTTCATCCCCGTGGGCAGCACCCGTATTGTTCGTCCGGAAGAAGGATGGCTCTTTGAGAATGTGCATTGATTATCGGCAATTGAATAAGGTCACGATTAAGAATAAATATCCTCTACCAAGGAATGATGACTTGTTTGATCAATTGCAAGGTGCTAAATGGTTTTCGAAGATTAATTTGAGTTCCGGGTATCATCAAGTGAGAGTTAGGGAGAAAGATATCCCTAAGACAGCCTTTAGAACAAGATATGGTCATTTTGAGTTCCGAGTAATGTCGTTTGGGCTAACTAACGCGCCGGCGGTATTCATGGATTTGATGAATAATGTGTTCAGACCCTTCCTGGATTTATTTGTGATAGTATTTATTGATGACATCTTGGTGTATTCTAGATCCGAGGCAGAACATGCGGATCATTTGCGAATTGTCCTTGGAGTTCTTCGAGCTCGGGAGTTGTTTGCAAAATTCTCCAAGTGTGAGTTTTGGTTGAACTCGGTATCATTTCTGGGCCATATTGTTGCAGCTGATGGTATTCGAGTAGATAGCCAAAAGATCGAGGCCGTGAAGACTTGGCCAAGGCCCCGCGACTCCTACGGAGGTTCGTAGCTTTTTGGGCTTAGCAGGCTATTATAGAAGATTTGTTTAGGGTTTTTCTTCTATTTCTGCGCCACTCACCAAGTTGACTCAGAAGTCAGCTAAGTTTCAATGGACAGATGCTTGCGAGCGTAGTTTCCAAGAGTTGAAAGACCGATTGACTTCAGCCCCAGTCTTGACACTTCCAGAGGGATTGGAAGGATATGTTATTTATTGTGATGCTTCAGGCGTCGGGCTAGGTTGTGTATTGATGCAAAATGGTAAGGTGATTGCGTATGCTTCTAGACAATTACGGAAACATGAACAGAACTATCCAACCCACGATTTAGAATTAGCCGTAGTGGTCCATGCATTAAAGATATGGCGACATTATTTATATGGTGTCCATGTGGATGTTTATACAGATCATAAGAGCCTTCAGTATATCTTCAAGCAGAAAGAGTTGAATTTGCGACAACGACGATGGTTGAAGTTGCTAAAGGATTACGATGTTGATATCTTGTATCACCCCGGAAAGGCTAACGTTGTGGCTGACGCTCTTAGCCGCAGATCCATGGGAAGTCTAAGTGATGTACGACCAGAAAAGAAAGAGATGGTCCGTGAGCTTCAACAGTTAGCGAGCCTAGGAGTCCGAGTGGTGGACTCAGGTAGCAGCGGAGCTACTATTCAGAATTCAGCCGTTTCATCGCTAGTAGCGGAAGTAAAAGAGCGACAATATGAGGATCCCATGCTAATGCAGTACAGAGATACACTCCCTCAGAAGGAGGAGTCATCATTTGATATTTCGAAAGACGGAGTTCTCCGATGTCGAGGCAGGTTATGTGTTCCCGATGTGGTAGGTCTACGTCACCAAATATTGAGGGAAGCTCATTGTTCCCATTACTCCGTTCACCCCGGAGCGACGAAAATGTATCATGATCTTAAGCCTATATACTGGTGGAATGGAATGAAGAAAGATATAGCGGAATTCGTAGCTCAGTGTCCTAATTGCCAACAAGTGAAGATTGAACACCAAAAGCCGGGTGGATTATTGCAAGCTATAGAAATCCCAACTTGCAAGTGGGAAGTGATTAATATGAATTTCATTACAGGGTTACCCCGTTCTCGACGTAAGTATGATTCTATATAGGTGATTGTGGATAGAGTCACAAAGTCAGCTCATTTCTTACCGGTCAGGACGACCTATGTGGCAGAAGATTATGCGAGGCTTTATCTTAAAGAGATAGTGAGACTCCATGGCGTTCCGATATCTATTATCTTCGACAGAGGGACTCAGTTCACAGCTAAGTTTTGGGAGTCTTTCCAAGAGGGTTTAGGGACCCAAGTGCGCCTTAGCACGACGTTCCACCCACAGACCGATGGGCAGGCCGAACGTACCATTCAGACTCTTGAAGATATGTTGCGAGCATGTATGATAGATTTTGGAGGAAATTGGGATTATCATTTGCCACACATTGAATTTTCTTACAATAATAGTTACCATTCCAGCAATCAAATGGCATCGTATGAAGCTCTATATGGGCGAAAGTGTAGATCCCCAATTGGGTGGTTTGAAACCGGAGAAACTAAGTTGATAGGGCCGGACTTGGTCCAGCAAGCAATAGATAAAGTTAAGCTCATACAAGATCGGTTGCTAGCGGCTTAAAGTCGTCACAAGTCCTATGCGGATAATCGTCGAAGAGACTTAGAGTTCAAAGTGAAAGATTGGGTATTCTTGAAAGTGTCGCCGATGAAAGGAGTGATGAGATTTGGCAAAAAGGGGAAGCTCAGTCCCCGGTATATTGGGCCATACGAAATTGTACGCAAGATAGGCAAAGTGGCCTATGAGTTAAATCTACCTCCAGACTTGGAGTCAGTTCATCCAGTATTTCATGTTTCGATGCTTCGGAGATGTGTTGGAGATCCTACTAGGATCGTCCCAGTGAATGATGTGCAAGTAACAGAGAAATTGACTTATGAAGAGATACCCATTTCCATACTAGATAGGCAAGTACGGAAACTTAGAAACAAGGAAGTGGCCTCAGTTAAGGTCTTATGGAAGAACAACAATCGAGAGGAAATGACGTGGGAAGCAAAAGAGAGTATGCAATCCAAATACCCACATTTATTTCAGCCTTTGGACGAGGGCCAAGATGAGACGTCAAAATCATAAGGTATGCATGATTTCCTTTTTTATGCTTTTTGGTCGTGTGTGGCCAAATTTTAAATGCTATTGTGGTGTGGCCCTGTGAGGCATCGATATTATGGGTTGTTGTGATAGGTTGGTAGTGCCATATTATAGGGGAAACTCTGGCGAATTTTCTGTAGAATCCCCGAGTGCCTAACATTCGAGGATGAATGTTCTTAAGGGGGGAAGAATGTTACACCTCGGAAAATCTCCCGTTGGTACGCAAGTGAATGAACTAGGGAAATGCGAGCATCGGGTTGATGATGACTTAAGGGCATTTTGGGAAAGAGTTATAACGTCCCTTGGACTGCTAATGAAGTGTTAAACAGGTGTTAAGAAGGTTCCATAAGGATCAGAGATCAATCGAAGTGATGACAATAAGTTCAGTGAATTGATGAGTTCTACGGCTCATTATACGGACCGTATAATGTTTTACGGACCGTATAATGGACCGTAAAACCATCACAGTGGAGGATGTTTGCTGGTGGAATTTTACGGTCAGTTATACGGGCCGTATAAATTTATACGGACCGTATAACGAACCGTCAAATGGTCACAGTGAAGGGGTGCAGGCAGACCCATTTAACGGTCTATTATACGGACCGTATAATGGACCATATAGTGGAACCCGACAGATCAGTGGAATGTTATTAAATAAAGGACCAAGTTCATGAAATCATTTCAACATTTCCTCCCTCTCTCTAAAACATCTCTCTACATTTATTATACAAGTTTTCAAGGATTATAAGCCATCAACAACATTAAATAAGTGAATCAAGAGTAAGAACCCATCAAGGATCATCTAAAGTCAAGAAATCCTAATGGAGAAAAACTAGGGTTTTGGTCAAAGTGGAATATTATCAACTAAAGCTTGTTCCTACAGCATCTAAGGTAAGATTCACGATATTATATGTTGTTTAAGGTATTTGAGAGTTAAAATGCTTGGTCATTAGAAGAGAATAGCAAAATGGGTTATGAATGATGAATAGTGACGTTTTTGAGACATAGTTTGAATTGAATCATGATTGTTGTTGTGTTGTGATATGAATGTGTTATAAATGACGTTAAGATCATGAAATAGACATTGTATATGAATGGACAAAGTTGGGTGTTGTGACCGTAAATAGGGATAAATGGAAGTGAATTAAGAATGTGGATGATGTATATGACTAAAGGCTATTATTATGATGTTGTGAATGTATTGTTGACGTTTATAAGTTGAATTACGATATGGAGGAATGTCGTATAAATAAATGAAATGGTGTCTGATTTTCTCTAGTTTTATCCATGTGTGGTAATTGTCGATTCTAATGATGGTACGACATTAATAAAGGTAGAAACGTGAGCATCCAAGGAGTACGTGCAAGCGTAGAATAGTTCGACGAAAAGGTATGTAAGGCTAACCCTTCTTTCATAAGGCATGATTCTTGGCCAAACTTCTAATTCCTCTATATGAGTATGTTGTATTCAAGTGATTGACACTCCGAGCTCATAAGCTCACGATCCTTAACATGTACTACGATTGTACTGCGCCCCTCATATGACGAGTAAGTCTACGATATAGAAGTAACGATAATGATGATGATAGTAAAGATGATGATAATAATGATGCTAAAGGTGCCTATGGGCTATTATACTTATGTGTGCCTATGAAAGGCTATAATAAAACCCCGACCTTATAACGCCGGGTAGAATATATGTATATGAATATGTATAAAGTATGTATACGATTACGAAATGCGCGCACACCTCTGCAGATGGTACGGATAACCCTGAAGCCTTGGTAGGGCCAGGTATGAGTAACCTTGTGCCTTGGTTGGCCAAGTATGTATGAAACACCGATCCTACGAGGTCGGGTATGTTATGTAAATGCTATATATATATATATATATGTGTGTGTGTATGGCTATGTATATGATATGAATATGAATGTGAAAAGACTATGTATACGAATACGAGCACTATTATGAAACACCCATGAGAAATGGAAAGTCCCTATGAAAGGCAGGTAAGTGCCATGATGATGATATTATTGTCTTCCCTCCTATGCCACTTCATATATTGTCTATGATGCTTCTATATTGATGCTGATCATGTTTTACATACTCAGTACATTCTTCGTACTGACATCCTTTTGTTTGTGGACGCTGCGTCATGCCCGCAGGTGCACAGGGAGACAGACTTGATCCATAGCTGCTTATTCAGGGATTACATAGTGGAGCTCCATTTCCTTCGGAGCCATAGTTTTTGGGTACTTATTCTTTTGTGTATATAATTATGGGCATAGCGGGGTCCTGTCCCGCTCATGTGATATGTTATACTCTTCCTAGAGGCTCGTAGTCATATGTATATGGTTAGACATGTCCGGCCTTGTTGGCCTATGTTTTGTATATCATTTTGTCGGCCACGTTGGCCACGATCATTGATGTGGCATAGATGCCTATGGTGATATAAATGTACCGTTGTCCAATTGGGACTAGTTGACAAATGAATGGAAATGTATGTATAATTATGTGGCTCACCTAGATGTAAGTATAAGAGTAAGCTAAGAGGGTGCTCGGGTGGGTTAGCACCGGGTGCTCGTCGCGGCCCCAAGTCGGGTCGTGACAAATCCAGTATAGCATTTCTATTCTTTATAATATCTCTTAAGTTACTTGTTACCATTTTCTTCTCGTATTCTTCCTTTTTATAGGCATCCACTTTCTAATGTCATATAATACCAAATCTTTACAAATGATCCTCAGTCTTGTCTCAAATACCATCCTGACTACTATTCGTTTATCGCTGGCTTTCAGATCTTACCTACTTGTTTCCGCATGGGATCTCACTTGAAGTTTGAGTATCCATATTGGATATATTATAGTGTCAATTGTTTCCATTTGTACTTACTTTGGTTTCGCCCGCTTCCCCCCTTTGGGGTTGTACTTATACCATATCCATGCCTTTTCTTTATCATTTATAACTTTGATTCCCCACGTACGAAACCTCGGCCAAATCACAAAGCAATGAGAACTCTCGATATATAGTACAATATCTTATCTGATGATTGGTACTCGAGTAATGTAATTATTTTAGCAATTTATCCAAAGCCACATTCCATTTATTCCGGTCAGTAATTAGCTAGTGCTTATAGTCGTTTCAAATTCTCAACTAGATAGCACTTATATCTTGATGATAAGTGTCCCAACCTCTCTTATAATAGTATCTTTATCCCAACGGATATCATCTATTTCCTCTAATAAATTTACAATACATCAGTTGTTTCGCAAATCCACAATCCCTGTCCTTTAAGGATTTCACTATTTCCGAGGTGAAGTCACATACACGCAGTACTCCTTTATGCCTTATGCTCTTTCACCCTTATCGTGTACGCAACACTAACCTCTAACTTACTCAAATTCATATCAAATTCATCTTAATAATGGTCTTATCTTACCACCTTGTCGTCGTACTGTACTCTTAAGTTCGTAGCTACATATTTTCCTTTCTATCTTATACTCGTACTCACTTGATTATGTCTGTCTTGGGTGCTTTCTTTAGTATTCCTTTCATTTCTCCAGTCTACGTCCATCTTTTATTTTGTGCACGAGGAATCTCATGCTACTCCCGTATCCTTCGGAAAACACTACTTTTACATAACCCCTTTCTCATTTTCAAAGTATATTCTGTTCATCCCTATTTGTTCTTGCCATACTAGTCATTTCCGAGCACTCATTCTACCTCGTTACGCAATTTTCTCTAGCTTAGTCTTTCACAAGTTATGCCATTTATATTACCCGTGTTCTCGGCTACGTCATAACCTGTTATTCCACCGTTATCTCGCTCGCTTTCTCCTTATTTCCTTCTTTCAATTAACTCCTTCTTTTCTTGGGCTCGCTTTCATTTTCGTTATTATATAATCTTTATTCTGGACTTTTCCTTATAGAAGAACTTTATAAGTCTTTTCTTTTATTCATTCTATACCCTGTTTTTCCATTTCATATTTGCCTTTATACCTTAGTCACATAGATCACGTCATGTCTTTTAGTCACTTCCTTACTTGGCTTTACTCGTTTTTTATAACAACCCTTAGGATACTCACATTACATCCTGTTCGTAATCAATCCTAGCATTTCATCAACAACACGTGAAACACATGATCTTGGACAGCCCTCAAGTTTGAGTTTTCCTTCCACAAATTGCATCTCCAATTAGTTTATTAATAACTAATAAAATGTCACCATGAGGCATTCTCTAACCACCACCAGAAGAAAAACTAGAATCCGACAAGCACACAGGACTTCTAGTGCTTGATTCACATGGTTTACCTCCAGATTTATTCTTGAGTCGTGAGCGAATCATTTAGTTCATAAACTACTTGCTGTATGCTCTGTATTCTTCCAATGAAGTGAAACTTAATTGCTGGACGTTTTTGCCCTTCAATATGAGCTTTTCTAAGGTAAAAATGTGGCTGGAAAGTATTTTGGTCCGTTCAAATGAATTCCAATCTTTGCTGCTCATATATGCTTCTTCGAAATAAAATTTCCCAGTAATAATGGTGCCTCTTACGGATGACATGGAGGGTATCTCTAAGAGCTTTAATCCAACATAATAAATTTACCCTATCGGTATCGACTCTCAAGACATATTATGAACCTATATCTCATTCTCTCTTTTCTATTTCTAGGAAAATTTGGGCAGAGTGTCCTCTATACTTCTTACTATCCCAAAACCTGCACGCAGGAAATACCAACAATGCCTCACAGGGCCCACATATATACGTATATATCATATCATATCATAGCCACACAGGGCTCCTAATTTCAAGTAAAAAGTATAAAGGTGTCGAAACTTACCTCACATATCGCACCTCGAGATGTACCTGATCCTTTATCGATCTGTCCCGTTATACCTTCCTATCTACCTCCCTTTCACTCTTCAACTCTATATTTAAATCATACTCCAATCTTCTTACCTTACCTGACATGCCTCTTTCGCACCGTGGCTTACCTGTGTACTGTGTAGCTTCTAATATCATCAGTCACTTTCTTCTGTCGATGTCGTTCTTCAGCTGAAATCAAAGGTTAGTGAAAGGAATTTCATTTCCTATGGGTGGGATCTATCGCACGATCTTAGATATGAAAGAAAGGTAACATCCTAAATGTCCTGTAGCTTTCTGTTTATAGATGTGGTGCACAACACACCGATAAACAAGACTCTACTAGACACGGTTTGTAGACACTCCAAGGATGAACTGCTCTGATACCACTTTTGTCACGACCCAACCCCGTGAGCCTTGACTAGTGCCCGACCTGGACACTCATATACGTACCTGTTAGACATAGTCAACAGAAGCTAAAATCAATATGGAAACTTGCAAAAGAACTCCAAGGGTTCATAACATCATCATATATACATATATCCAAATAACCGGTCTCCTGGGGCGTCACAACGGATCAGAACATAACATGATACGCAAGCCGACAAGGCTGCCACAACATATCAACATGATACGCAAGCCGACAAGGCTGCCACTACAGAAGAGCATATAGCACATCGTATAGACACAGCTGAACAAACTTATACACAACCCACACATATGTCTACAGACCTCTAAGAATATCGATAGCGAAATATAACGGGACAGGGCCCCGCCATACCCCTGGATGAACATATACATCATAAGATCTGTACCAAAATTCTAGGCTCCGAAACAACAGAGCTCTCCAAGACAGCTGAATAGAAGTCCTATGCTCAAGGGTCACCAACCGACTATCTGTACCTGCGGGCATGAAACGCAGCCCCCCGAAAAAAGGGGGGTCAGTACGGAATATGTACTGAGTATATAAAGCATGAAATACATTAAAGAGGATCATAACTGAAATAGAGATTACCAGAAACAAGTATGACTTTTAAAATATCAATACACTTGCCTTATGAAATGAAAATCATGCATATCAATATCATATATCATATCCGGCCCATTATGGTCTCCACATACCATCATTGGCGCCCTAAACATATCATAACTCCATAACACATCATAACTCCATAAACACATCATAACGCCATAAACACATCATAAGGCCATCATATATATACCCAATTTCCCACACGATGTTTACCCAATTTCTCAACCAACTAATCCACTACACAATGATTTAATGACTCTATCTTTGTAAATAAACCTATATCAATATCAATAGGGAAAGATTCAAACCTTGTTCCCCCTAGAACCACAACATTTTTAATATCCGCCTTGAATCCAACCAAGATTCCTCGCAATACAGTATTATAATCGCAACTATACGTTGTCCGAACCTAAATCCGGAGATTCCACTTGATTTGGACTAAAATTTATGGGTGGAAGTTGGGGAAGCATTCCAGAAAGTTTAGGAGAGTTTTGGGGGGTTTTGGATGAAAAATAAGGGGGTAAACCCCTTTTTATAACGTTCTAGAGTCGGGTTGCACCGACCTAGAATTTACTCAGCTCGTTCGCGCCACCTTGGGGCGCGTTCGTGCTGAGTTATTCCTTACTCATCTGCGCGTTCGCTCTACCTCTAGGCGCATTCACGCAGAGTTAATCTCTGCACTGGTAGTCCGTCCTAAAATTATCATAACGTTTGATTCTGATGTCAGATCGACGTGCGGTTTATAACGTTGGAAACTACACTTCCTGAACTTCAATTAGGATTTTGTGTCACTTCAAAACTCTTGATATACTAGGAGATATTCCTTTCTCAATTTAGACCAAAATTATCGTACAAACCTTGCCCAACTTTTCTCCAAAGTTCAAAAACCTAATCTGCTTGATTCACTTGTTCTCCAATCCTTCCACAACCTATTACATGAACTTAAACCTCATAACCATAAGATAGGCGCATATAATCTCATATATCCTAGACAATAACTCCAGTGTCTACAATTGAACAACTATCACCTAATGAATCTCAATGTACAAAGCCACAAGGTGTAACATCAGTCTTTTTGGCATTTTCGCCCTTTCCCGAGCATTTATTAGCTCACTTTTGATCGAGGGGACCGTTGGCATGCTCTTCGAGGTGCCTAGACTTGATTTGGGAGACTTTTTGGTAAAATATGGGCTTTAAGTGAAAAAGAGTTGACCCAAAATTGACTTTTGGGTAAACGGATCTTTTTTAGAATTTCATCCATTCCCAGATGTCTGGATGGTCGTTTATAACTTGTGTGGATATCTTGTTCGGTTCGTAATGCACTTAAATTCATTTGGCGACTTGGATTGGGAAATTGGAAATGAGGTATCGAGGGTTGACTAGGTCAATGAGACCTCCGTTGGAAATTCCAAGGCACGGGTATGTTCGTAGCGTATTTTTATGTGGATTTGCGTATGTGGTTTGTGAGCAGATGACCTCGGGAGTGGTTCAGGATATCGTTTGATAATTAGAAAATTTGGTTGGATTCTGGCACCTGGTCTCCGCATTGGCGGCACTAGTACCGTCCCAGCGGCACTACTATTACAGCTATGTGACACTTGGGGCGGCCAAGTGTTATTGGCCCAGACCGCTGGGAGGGTCTGCTGGGCGTTGTTGCGGCGCCGTTACTGCCGTGACAGTAACAACCTGTTATTTCATTAAGTGTGTCTTAAATAAGCCCTTAGTCTATCATTATTTTCCATTTCGAAATTAGAGCTCTTGGGGACTATTCTTAGAGATTATTGGAGAAAACTCTTGGAGGTAAATCTTTCTAATACTTTTACTATTTCATTAATCCTAATCATTATAGATTCCCTTTTTCCTTAGTAATTCCTTAGTTGTGGAAGATTAAAAGTGGGTTTTCATGAATGTTCTATCTAGGCTTATTAATGATTAAATTGATGGGGTTTATCCTAGATTTTGATAAATCTAAGGTTGTTAATCATATATCTTCCATTATTAGTCTTGAATTTCAGAATCAAAGAGTTAGGGTTTATACCCAAAATTGATGGTTTTACCTCAATTCGAAATTAGGGAATTCCAGAAGTTAAATCAGCAATTAGTTGTTGGGTTATGATCACCTAGTGCTTAATTTGATACGTCACTCCCGAATTTCCTGTTTGACCTAGTGGGCCCCATTTCCCCAAATTCTAGGGTTGGATTTGAGCTAAATCGAATGATAGCAATGTTAGTATTGTTCTTCCTAATTTCTAATCTAGACTTCAAATATGCCTAGACTTCTTTGATCTTGAGACTTAGCAGAAGGGGAAGGCGATAGAGTGATTTGTTGGTGTTTGCTGTTTGGCCATCCAAGTAGGTTATGGCTTACCCTTAGTGAGATTTCGTATAGCGAAGCATATATTTAGTTTATATTGCCGGAGAAAACATGTAAACCTTCGGGTATGAAGTTGAGTTGGATATTGTCTTAGGTTGGGCCCCTGTTGCGTGATTGGAACTAGCCACCCCATTGTGTTGTGATTTAATTGGTCTATTATGTTGGCTTGACGCCACGTGTCGTTGGTACATATTGGAATCTATTATTCCATCTTGATTATGATATTGTTGGCGTACCCATTATTCGTACTTGTGACTCTGATATAGTGTTGATGACCCATTGTTGGTACTTGTGACTCTGATATAGTGTTGATTACCTATTGTTGATACTTGTGACTCTGATATAGTGTTGATTACCCATTGTTGGTACTTGTGACTCTGATATAGTATTGATTACCCATTGTTGGTACTTGTGACTCTGATATAGTGTTGATTACCCATTGTTGGTACTTGTGACTCAGATATACTGTTGATTACCCATTGTTGCTACTTCTGACCATAAGATGGTGTTAATTACCCATTATTGGTACTTGTGATATTGAGCATGATTATTGATGTTGATACATGCATTGCACGCACTCTAATTTTTCATGATATACTGTTTAGACACTGTTAGTACTTGATGAGACACTGTGATGAGCTGGGCTCAATTTGATATGAGAGTAACGTGAGAGTTCGATATCCGATGATAGTACCAAAATCGTGGATGAAGTGAGTGCATGAACTCCGCAGGTCCCCCAGGGTGGTGTTGGTGAGAACCTCCGGTGGGGAAAAATCTGGGGTCTCGTCTATCTATTGGGAAAATATTTGGGACCTGTGGCACTTATACTTCGTGAGTAACTTTGGGTTGTGCTACCGAAAAGTCGATATTTCTGTCCGAAGCACATGTTCACACAGCATTTGCATGGCATTGTATTGCATTGCATCATGGCTTATATTGAGATGAATTGGTGTTTTACTCGTGATTTGATTTCGAAGTTGATATAGTGAGATTGGCACATTTGGGACTAGATGTTGTACTTAGGCAATGACGTGTACTTGGCTTTGATTATGTTTGGCTTATACTTGTTGTTTTATCTGCCTATCTTGCTTTATTGTCTGAATTATGTTAGTTATGCTTAGTCAGTTGATGATGTCTACCGTCGTTTGTACTGACCTGCACTTCTTGCATTCCATTATAAATGCAGAGTATCAGGTTTGGTCTACTTCCATCTCTTGTGGCTGATTGTCATCATCAGTGTTGCTGTGAGTTTCCAAGGTAAGCACAAGCGTTTGCTGCCTTGAAGACTCTTTCTATTTTATGTCTTATTACTTCTATTCAGAGACATAGACAGATTCATGTATCATTATTCCAGACTTGTATTTATTCCTTTTAGATGCTCTAGTATGATTTATACTAGACCCTGGGGGTACTTTTCGTATTCCGAACTATTTCTATTATAATATATTATGAGACTTATGTATTTATTCTTTCCGCTTGCTCAATTAATTATTTGTCTTTATTTATCATCGGGTTGAGGGTTTGCTTACCGAGGTGGGGAAGGTAAGTGCCCGCACGACTTATGTCAAAATGAGTCGTGATAAGTTGATATCAAAGCCCTAGGTTACTCGGTCTATAATACAAGAGCGTGTCTAGTAGAGTCTCGTGGATCGGTACGATGAGCTCCGTACTTATCTGCGAAAGGCGATAGGACATTTAGGAAATCTCACTTTCTTAACTTCTTTCGTGCTACTTTATTCTAAATAGTATCTGAAAAGATCAAATTGGTATCTGACTCTTATCTCTTCTCTTACCAATGGTGAGGACTCGAGCTACTGTAGCCCGAGGTCAGGTGCAAGAGCATGCAGCTACAGATGGTACCCGAGGGCGAGCGACAACTAGAGGGCACGGTAGAACAAGAGGCCATGGGGCTGCCCAGCCAGGGGCAGGGCTCCTACGGTGGGACAGCGCCGAGAGAGAATTCTATCCCCTGAGCCTGAGGAGGTGGGTCCAGCATAGACACAGCCTACGGTTACTTCTGATCAGGCCATGCATGATACTATGGCCAGGGTTTTACATCAACTCGATGCCCAGTAGGCGGCAGCTGGTGTTAACACACTTGGTGGGGCTTCACAAACTAGAGTTAGGGCGCAGACTCCTGAGTAGGTACCTACTCGGGTAGCATATCCCGCTGCAGCTATGGCTCCTCACATTGATGCGATACCCGCTCCTGGTGATGATCTTAGGCCCATGGAGGACGCTGTTATTGTTACACCTCAGAAATTCGATATGTGTTGCCTTGTGGATAGGCTAATGTGAGCTTAAGGTAATTATGAAATTCTTATAAGATTAAGGGAAGCATTAGATAGCTTAAAGTGTATACTATAAGAGTTTAAAGTTATATGAATATATGAGCCTAAGTTCGTTGAAGGAAGTGAAATGTAAGTCGTTTCGGAAGGTTTCCGCTACAATTGAGCTAATATTTATTTAGAAATATCTTGAGGGGCTGCTATAGGTCCTATTGTGTGGTTAATGAAGTGTTATATAAGTATCAAGAAGGTTCCACAAGGATTGGAAGTCAAACGAGTCGACGCGAACGAAAATCGGGATTTCCCAGTTGTACGGCCATTTGTACGGACCTTATAAATTATACGGCCCGTATAATGGTCCGTAGGTTTCGTCCAGAGAAGGTTGCAACCAGGTAAGATTATACGGTTTGATTATACGGACCGTGCCAATTATACGGCCCGTGCCAAATATACGGCCCGTATAATTGGCCTTATAATTGGGTCAGGTCAGATTTTTATTTTATAAGTTTGAATGACCTTTACTCATTTTTCATTTCCCACACTTCTTCCAAGCTCTTTAAATCTTCAAAACCCTTCTCCAAACATATTTTACCCAAACCCAAGCGATTACAAAGATCAAATAGCAAGAATCAAAGTGTTCATGTGTTAAAAGGCTTCCTAGGGTTAGTAGATTTCAAGAAAAACTTAGACATTGTGGCTAGGGTTTTTTGCAGAAGATGATGGTTGTTCCAAAGCTTATTCCTATGGGATAAAAAGGTTAGTTTCCATGCTTATTTCATGTTGTTGAGAATTTTTGGCTGTAGCAAAACTTGGGTAGAAGGAGAATGTGGAAAAGTTAGTTTTTATGATGTTTTTGAGTATTAGGCTAACTTTAGTCATGATTCTTAGTATAATATGGATATAATCTTGTTATAGAAGGTAGCAATAGTGGTAAGGAAGCATTGTATGGAAATGTGCTAAAATGGGTATGGAGTTATTGGTATGAGTTGACATAAGGATATACTTTAAAGGTTTATTGTAATGTGATTGCATGATTGTGATATTGTGGATGTTTGGGAGTTGTATTGTAGTATAATGGAAGTCGATGGAAGAGGGGAAAGCCGGGCAAATTTTCATTAGATCATGAATTGTTCTAGTTTGGGTTTAAAAGTATCATTAAGGCTTAACCTTGGTATGAATCCTTCTAAATGTAGATTGCTCAAGCTTCAACGATGAACGTTAAATAGTTAAGAAGATGAAGAGGAATGTAAGGCTAACCTTTCTTTCAATAAGACATGGTTCCTTGGCTATATATATATATATATATATATATATATATATATATATATATATATATATATATATATATATATCCTTTCATGAGTTCTATAATGTCCTCCAAATGATTCTATCTCTAAAGCTCCTAAAGCTCATGATTCTCGATACTTTTACGATTCTACTACTTTCCTTATATGATGGTTGATCCTCTAAGGATAGATGTAACGAAATGATGATAGTAATGAAGTTGACGATGCTTATGGGCTCTTAGGTATACATGTCTGAGTATGTATGACAATTATATAACACTGGCTTATATAGCCGGGTATGATACCTATTGCGCGCACACCACTACAGTTGGGTACGGATAACACTGAGCCTTGGTAGGCCCCGGTATGTATAACCCCCGAGTCCTATCATGGCTGGGTATGTGAAACACCGAACCCTCGTGGTCTGGTATGATATGGATATGATTATGAATAAATACGAACACGAATATGTATATGTATGTATGCACATGAGTAAGCATTAGAAATGAAAGGTCCCTATGAAAGACAAGTAAGTAGATATGATGAAGGTCGCTAGAGGTACAAATGACTCCATTACCTCCTGATTCTCCCATATTATGTTATTTCTTATGCTGCCTATTATGCTTCTACTATGATGTTGATTATGATTTACATACTCAGTACAATATTCGTATTGACGTCCTTTTGTTTTGGATGCTGTGTCATGCCCGCAGGTGGACAGGGAGACATGCTCGATCCATAGATTTCCTATTCAGTGACTACATAGAGGAGCTCCATTTCAGCCGGAGCTACAACTTTTGGGTATTATTCTTTTGTGTACATACATATGGGCTTGGCGAGGTCCATTCCCGCCTATGTGATATTATATACTCTTCTTAGAGGCTCGTATTTGTGTATGGTTAGATGTCATTTAGCCTTGTCGGCTCGTATTTTTGTATATCATTTTGATAGCATTGCCGGCTTGTGTATATGGATATGGGCATTGTAATTGATGATAATGTAAATGCGTTGTTGCCCAACAAGATTAGCACTATTGATGTATGTAAATTATGAGTAAGCCATGTGGCTCACCTAGATGTGAATATGAGAGTACGTCAAGAGGTGCCCGGGTGGGTTAGCACCGGGTGCCCGTCATGGCCCTCCGATTGGGTGGTGACAAAAGTGGTATCAGAGCAGTTCTGTCCTAGGGTATGTCTATCAGCCATGTCCAGTAGAGTCTTGTTTATGGTTGTGTTGCGCACCATGCTTATAAACAGAGGCTGCGGGCAATTTAGGAATGAATGACCTTCTTTCTTTATAAAATCGTGCAATAAAGACATGATATAAGGATTTCTCTTTTCTTAACCGTGTATTATGTATTTCAGAAATGCCTATAAAGAGAAAAGCTATGGCAGCCCAAAATGGCAAGACAGTGGCAGAAAAGCGGGCTGAAAGAGCACCGCCAACCGGTATAGAGGAGGGGGAATCCCAGAATGTGGCTCAATCTCAGTCCTCCCATTCAGTGCCTATTTCTGAGAAGCATGAGGGTGCCTCAGCCCCAGCTCGACTGCCTCCAGCTCCTCCACCGGATGCTTCAGGCCAAGATGTAAAAGAGGCCATTCATTTACTTACTCAGTTAGTTGCCGCCCACACTCAGCGGCAAGGTCCAGGGCAAGGTGATAGGGCTGTTAGTGTAAGGGCCCATGATTTTATTAGCTTGAACCCTTCGAAATTCTTCGGGTCAAAGCCGGATGAGGACCCTTAGAATTTTATTGATGGGATGTTGAGGACACTTCGATTAATGCATGCTTCAAACATTGAATCGGTGGAGTTAGCATCCTATAGACTCCGGGATGTTGCGGTTTGTTGGTACACAGTTTGGATGGCTTTACGGGGAGTCAGTTCACCTTTCCCAGTATGGCAAGAATTTATGGATGCCTTCCTCCGACATTACTTGCCTCCAGAAGTTCGGCGGGCTAGAGCCGACAAATTCTTGAATCTTAGGCAAGGAATCATGAGTGCCTTAGAGTATAGTCTCCGCTTCAATTCTTTGGCTAGGTATGCTCCAGCCATGGTAGCGGATATGGGTGACCGAGTGCACCGATTTGTGAGAGGCCTAGGGCCACATTTGATGGATAGATGCTTAACTGCTTCCCTTCATGACAACATGGATATTTCACGCATTCAAGCCCACGCCCAAAATTTGGAGGAAAGCCAACAACAACAAAGAAGTGAGCGTGAGCATGATAGAGGGAATAGCAAGAGGGTTAGATCATCAGGTTCGACGAGTGAGATTTGAGGCAGGCCAAGGCAACAGTTTTCTAGGCATTCAGGCCATTCTATGACTAGTGCACCTCCACGGTTTACAGGCCAGAGATTTGACAGATCTACATATTCCGGGCCGAGTCAGAGTTTCAAGGCTTCACGTTCCAAGTACAGGGGTGATTCGGGTCAGGCGAGGCCACCCATGCCACGATGTTCCCAGTATGGGTAGTTCCATTGAGGTCTGTGTCGACTAGTCTCCGAGGTTTGCTATGCATGCGGTCGGCCAGGCCATATCATGCGAGATTCCCCTCGGTTGGTGGTACGGGCAGGACCCAGCCTTCAGGGTTGGTTAACGGGTCTTCATCATCTATACGGCCTATAGGGCGAGGTTCACATGCTCCAGTCAGCCATGGTAGGGGTAGAGGGAGACCTCCCAGTTCTAGTGGTCTTCAGCACCGTATTTATGCTTTAGCTGGACGCAAGGATCTTGAGTCTTCTCTCGATGTCGTCACAGGTATATTATCGGTATTTTCTCATGATGTATATGCTTTGATAGATCTGAGCTCCACATTGTCATATGTTACTTCATATATTGCGGATCGGTTTAGGGTCAAACCGGAGTCGATCAAAGCCTTTGAGGTATCTACCCCCGTTGGTGAGCCGGTAATAGCTAGTAGAGTATATAGAAACTGTGTAGTTGTGATTTGTGACCATCGTACTATGGTTGATTTACATGAGTTAAAAATGGCGAACTTTGATGTTATCATGGGCATGGATTGGTTGGCTTCTTGCTATGAAAATGTTGATTGTAAATTGAAAATGGTTCGCTTCCAGTTTATGGGAGAACCAGTTTTAGAATAGAAGGGAAATACGGCATCCCTGAAAGGTAGGTTTATTTCCTATCTAAAGGCAAGGAAAATGATCACAAAAGGTTCTATTTACCATCTGGTTCGAGTTCAATATGTAGGAGCCGAGTCGCCAACTCTTTAGTCTATCCTCGTGGTGAATGAATTTTCAGATGTATTCCAGGAAAAGCTTCCAGGCCTCCCTCCAGAGCGGGAGATTGATTTCACTATACATGTGCTACCGGATACAAAGCCTATATCTATTCCTCAGTACAGAATGGTTGTTGCAGAGTTGAAAGAGTTGAAGGAGCAACTGAAGGACTTGCTTGAGAAAGGCTTTATTAGGACTAGTTCTTTCTCGTGGGGAGCACCCGTGTTGTTTGTTCGAAAGAAAGATGGCTCCTTGCGAATGTGCATTGATTATTGGAAGCTAAATAAGGTGACAATCAAGAATAAATATTTGCTTCCGAGGATTGATGATTTATTTGATCAATTACAATGCGGCAAAAGGTTTTCAAAGATAGATATGAGATTCGGGTATCATCAGGTGAGAGTTAGGGTGAAAGATATTTCTAAGACAACCTTCAGAACAAGATATGGCCATTTTGAGTTCCGGGTAATGTCATTTGGGCTAACTAATGCACCGACAGTATTTATGGATTTAATAAACAATGTATTCAGGCCCTTCCTAGATTCATTTGTGATTGTATTCATCAACGATATCTTGGTATATTATAGGTTTGAGGCAGAACATGTAGATCATTTGCATACCGTTATTAGAGCTCTTCAAACTCGAGAGTTGTTTGCCAAATTTTCTAAGTGTGGGTTTTGGTTGAACTCAGTGACCTTTCTGGGGCATATTATTTCAGTCGATGGCATTCGGGTAGACACCCAGAAGATTGAGGCCGTGAAGACTTGGCCAAGGCCCACAACACCTATGGAGGTTCATAGTTTTCTGGGCTTAGCAGGTTATTAGAGGAGATTTGTAGAAGGCTTTTCTTCTATTTCTGCACCACTCACAAAGCTGACCTAAAAATCACCCAAATTTCAATGGACAGATGCTTGTGAACGTAGTTTCCAAGAGCTAAAGGATAGACTAACTTCTGCCCCAGTCCTGACACTTCCAGAGGGGTTGAGAGGTTATGTTGTCTATTGTGATGCTCCAGGCATTGGGCTAGGCTATGTGTTGATGCAACATGGTATGGTGATTACGAATGCTTCAAGGCAGTTGCAGAAACATGAGAAAAATTTTCCGAACCGTGACCTTGAATTGGCTGCAGTGATTCATGCATTGAAGATGTAAAGACATTATTTGTATGGCGTCCACGTAGTTATTTATACAGATCATAAGAGCCTTCAGTATATCTTTAAGCAGAAAGAACTGAAGTTACGGCGACGACGATGGTTGGAGTGGTTGAAGGATTATGATGTTGACATCCTATATCATGCCGGGAAGGTAAATGTGGTGGTTGATGCTCTTAGCCGTAGGTCCATGGGAAGTTTATGCGATGTTCAGCCAGAGAAAAGGGAGATAGCTCGTGAGCTCTAGCAATCAGCTAGCCTAGGAGTTCGAGTAGTGGACTCCGGCAATATGGGAGCCATCATTCAAAATTCAGCGGTCTCGTCTCTAGTATTCAAGTGAAAGAGCGTCAATACAAAGATCCTATGCAAATTCATTACAGAAATGCACTCCCTCAGAAGGAGAAGTCATTATTTGAGATTTCTGCAGATGGAGTTCTCTGATGGTGAGGCAGGTTATATGTTCCTGATGTTGCAGGATTACACCACCAAATATTGAGAGAAGCCCATTGTTCCCGTTATTCTGTTCACCCCGGAGCAACGAAAATGTATCATGATCTTAAATCTATATATTGGTAGAATGGGATAAAGAAAGATATAGCAGAATTTGTAGCTCAATGTCCCAACTGTCAGTAAGTGAAAATTGAGCACCAAAAGTCGGGCGGATTGTTGCAAGCTATAGAAATTCCAACTTGGAAATGAGAAGTAATTAAGATGGACTTCATTACAAGCTTACCCCGTTCTCGACGTAAGTATGATTCTATGTGGGTGATTGTTGATAGACTCACGAATTCAGCTCATTTCTTACCGGTTAGAACTACATACATAGCAGAAGATTATGCAAAGCTCTATGTTAAAGAAATAGTGCCACTTCACGATGTTCCAGCACCTATTATCTCCGATAGAGGGACTCAGTTTACAGCCAATTTTTGGAAGTCTTTTTAAGAGGGTTTGGGGACTCAGGTGAGTCTTAGCACGGCGTTTCACCCACTGACTGATGGACAAGCTGAACGTACCATTCAGACTATTGAGGATATCCTACGGGCGTGTATATTGGATTTTGGAGGTGGTTGGGATGTTCATTTACCACTTGTTGAATTTGCTTAGAACAATAGCTATCATTCTAGCATCCTAATGCCTCTGTATGAGGCTTTATATGGGCGAAAGTATAGATCCCAAATGGGTGGTTCGAAGTAGGAGAGACCAAACTGATAGGGCAAGACTTGTTCCAGCAAGCTATAGAGAAAGTCAAGCTTATACAGGATCGATTATTAGCTTTTTAGAGTCGCTAAAAATCCTATGCAGATAATTGTAGAAGAGACTTAGAGTTCTAAGGGAAAGATTGGGTATTTCTGAAGGTGTCGCCAATGAAAGGCGTAATGATATTTGACAAGAAAGGCAAGATCAGCCCTCGGTACATTGGACCTTATGAGATTGTACACAAGGTAGGCCGAGTGGCTTATGAATTAGATCTACCTCCGGATTTAGAGTCAGTTCACCCAGTTTTTCATGTATCGATGCTTCGTAAGTGCATCGGGGATCCTTCTAGAATTGTACCAATAGATGATGTCTAAGTTACTAAACAATTATCCGATAAAGAAGTCCCCATTGCCATTTTAGATAGGCAAGTACGGAAACTTCTAACAAAAGAGGTAGCTTCAGTAAAAGTTTTATGGAGGAATAATAATAGAGAGGAAATGACTTGGGAAGCCGAAGAATATATGAAGTTCAGGTACCCACATTTATTTTCACCCTCGGAGGAGACTCAAGCAGAGACAAAATTAACCTCAGGTATGTAGTGTTTTCCCTAGATGTTTTCCTGGTCGTATGTGGCCACAGTTATTTTTCTTGTTGTTGTATCCCTGTGAGGCGATGTATTTTGGTTTGCTGTGCAAGATGGCAGTTCCATATTATAGGGGAAACTCCGGCGAAATATTTTTAGAATCCCCAAGAACCTAACATTCGAGGACAAATGTTCCTAAGGGGGGAAGAATGTTACACCTCGGAAATTCGGGGTGTGCTGCCTCGTGGATAGGCTAACGTGAGCTTAAGGTAATTATGAAATCGTTATGAGATTAAAGGAAGCATTAGATAGCTTAAAGTGTATACTATAAGAGTTTGAAGTTATATGAATATATGAGCCTAACTTCATTGAAGGAAGTGAAATGTAAGTCGTGTTTGGAAGGTTTCCGCTATAATTGAGCTAATATTTATTTAGAAATATCTTGAGGGGCTGCTATAGGGCCTATTGTGTGGTTAATGAAGTGTTATATAAGTGTCAAGAAGGTTCCACGAGGATTGGAAGTCAAATGAGTCGACTAGAACGAAAATCGGGATTTCCTAGTTGTACAGCCATTTGTATGGACCGTATAAATTATACGGCCCGTATAATGGTCTGTAGATTTCATCCAGAGAAGGGTGCAACCTGCTAAAATTATACGGTCTTATTATACGGACCGTATAAATTATACGACCCGTATAATTAGCCATATAATCAGGTCGGGTCAGATTTTTATTTTATAAGTATGAACGACCCTTACTCATTTGTCATTTGCCACACTTCTTCCAAACTCTCTAAATCTCCAAAGATCTTCTCCAAACATATTTTACCCAAACCCAAGCAATTACAAAGATCAAATAGCAAGAATCAAATTATTCATGTGTTAAAAGGCTTCCTAGGGTTGGTAGATTTCAAGAAAAACTTAGACATTGTGGCTAGGGTTTTTTGCACAAGATGATGGATATTCCAAAGCGTATTCCTATGGGATAAAAATGTTAGTTTCCATGCTTATTTCATGTTGTTGAGAATGCTTGGCTGTAGCAAAACTTGGGTAAAAGGAGAAAGTAGAAAATGAAATCTAAATGTAGTTTTTATGATGTTTTTGAGTAGTAGGCTAACTTGAGTAATGATTCTTAGTATAATATGGATATAATCTTGTTATGGAAAGTAGTAACAGTGGTAACGAAGCATTGTATGAAAATGTGCTAAAATGGGTGTAGAGTTGTTGGTATGAGTGGGACACAAGGATAGACTTTGAAGGTTTTAATGTAATGTGATTACTTGATTATGATATTGTGGATGTTATTGTGGATGTTTGGGAGTTGTATTGTAGTATAGTGGAATTCGATGGAATAGGGGAAATGTTGCCCAATTTTCATTAGATCATGAATTGTTCTAGTTTGGATTTAAGAGTATCGTTAAGCCTTAACCATGGTATGAATCCTTCTAAATGTATATTGCTCAAGCTTCAACGGTGAACGTTAAATAGCTAAGAAGACGAAATGGTATGTACGGCTAACTCTTCTTTCAATAAGGCATGGTTCCTTGGCTATATATATTCTTTCATGAGTTCTATAATGTCCTCCAAATGATTCTATCTCTAAATCTACTAAAGCTCATGATTCTCGATACTTTTATGATTCTACTACTTTCTTTATATGATGGTTGATCCTCTAAGGATAGATGTAATGAAACGATGATAGTAATGATGTTGATGATACTTATGGGATCTTAGGTATACATGTCTGAGTATGTATGACTATTATGTAATACCGAGCTTATATGGCCGGGTATGATACCTATTGCGCGCACACTACTGCAGTTGGGTACGGATAACAATGAGCCTTGGTAGGGCCAGGTATGTATAACCACCAAGCCTTATCATGGTCGGGTATGTGAAACAGCGAACCCTCATAGTCGGGTATGATATGGATACGAGTATGAATAAATACAAGTACGAATATGTATATGTATGTATGCACATGAGTAAGCATAAGAAATGAAAGGTCCCTATGAAAGACAAGTAAGTAGATATGATGAAGGCCACTAGAGGTACAAATGACTCCATTACCTCCTAATTCTCCCATCTTATGTTATTTCTTGTGCTTCCTATTATGCTTCTACTATGATGTTGATTATGCTTTACGTACTCAGTACATTATTCGTACTGACGTCCTTTTGTTTGTGGACGTTGCGTCATGCACGCAGGTGGACAGGGAGACAGGCTTGATCCATAGATTTCCTATTCAGTGACTACATAGAAGAGCTCCATTTCATCTGGGGCTACAGCTTTTGGGTATTATTCTTTTGTGTATATACGTATGGGCATGGCAGGGTCCTATCCCGCCTATGTGATATTCTATACTCTTCTTAGAGGCTCGTAGACAGTTGTGTACGGTTAGATGTCATGTAGCCTTGTCGGCTCTTATTTTTATATATCAGTTTGATAGCATTGCCGGCTTATGTATATGGATATGGGCATTGTAATTGATGATGATGTAAATGCATTGTTGCCCTACAAGATTAGCACTATTGATGTATGTATATTGTGAGTCAGTCATGTGGCTCACCTAGATGTGAATATGAGAGTACGTCAAGAGGTGCCCGGGTGGGTTAGCACCGGGTGCCTGTCATGGCCTTCCGGTTGGGTCATTACAGTTATGACAGTGTCCGATCAGGACCTTGTTGGGAGATTCAGGAGGTTAGAGCCGCTAAGGTTTTCTAGTACATCGTCTGAGGATGCTTATGAGTTTATTATAGATATGCACGAGTTGCTAAACCGGATGGGAATTGTGGAGACCTACGGGATTGATTATGTGTCCTACCAATTTTGTGGCGACACGAAGATGTGGTGTAGGTATTTCGTGGCGTGTAGACCGAAGGGTTCCCCTCCCCTGACTTGGATTCAGTTCTACCGGGCCTTCCTTGAGAAATATGTGCCTCGGTCTTTGAGAGAGGCACGTAGGGAGAATTTTCTACATCTTGAGCAGGACGGTATGTTTTCGGAGACCTATGTGACCTACTTTCTATATCTTGCTCGTTATTCCACTCCTTTGATCCTTACTGAGGCCAATAGGATTTAGTATTTTATTGGTGGGCTAGTCAGATCTCTAAAGATTCCTTGCCTTCAGATGGAGGCTATGGGAGCTTCCACCCAGTTCATTATCGCGCATGCTTCTATGGTTGAGGGCGCTAAGGCCCGTACATTTGGTGGTGGTTATAAGAGACCATGTCAGACTGGGAGTTATGGTGGTTCTAGTTCGAGGGGCGCCAGTCAGTCTTTTAGGCCGTATTAGCCATATTCCGGCCGTCCTGTGCATTCAGCTATACAGGCTTTCCCCAGTGAATCACCCGGACAGAGAGCTCCTAAGATTTCATTTTCCAGACTAATAGACAAGGTTGTTTTATTCGGTTCCTCAGCTTCAGTTTATCAGCCATCGACGTCTCTAATTTGCTTTTCATATAGAGAGGTTTGTCATATTGCTAGGAAGTGATCCCGACCCATACGGGATTATCAGCAACAGAGGACTCTAAAATCGTCTGATGGACGAGGTCGTACTTCTCAGTGGGGCGGTGCTCAGTCAGGCCGCGGTGGTTCTCATGGTTCTAGAAGTGGATCCCAGGCAGTTAGAGGTGGATCTCAGATGGTTAGAGGTGGTTCCCAGAGTGCTAGAGGGGGATCCCAGACTGGACGTGATGGTGCCCATTGTTACTCATTTTGGAGTAGGCCTGAGGTATAGGCCTCAGATGCTGTGATTTCAGGTACCATTTCTGTCCGTCATAGAGCAACATCTATGTTATTTGATCCTGGATCCACCTATTCATATCTATCTGCATTTCATGCCATTGGCTGGGATTTGCCTTGTGATAGCATAGATATATCTCTTCATGTGTCTACTCCAGTCGGAGATTCTGTGATTGTTGATCGAGTTTACCGGTCTTGTTTGTTTACTTTTATGGGGTATGACACTTAGGTAGATTTGATGATTCTCGATATGGCGGACTTTGATATTAAATTAGGGATGTCCTGTCAGGCATCCCTAGGCTTGAGTGGAGGGGTACTCCTAGTCCCGCCCCGAAGAAGATCATTTCTTTCCTTCAAGCGAAGAAGTTAGTCAATAAGGGGTATTTAGCCTATTTTGCTCATGTTCACGATATGACTGTTGCATCTCCACCCCTTGAATCTATTACTATTGTGAATGAGTCCGCGGACGCATTCCCGTCGAATTTGCCGGGTATGTCACCCGATCGTGCCATTGATTTTTGTATTGACTTGGATCTGGGCACTCGCCCCTATTTATATTCCGCCATATCAGATGGCACCTGCAGAGTTGAGAGAGCTTGAGGAGCAGTTACAGGATTTATTGAGCAAGGGGTTCATTAGACCGAGTGTCTCCCCTTGGGGTGCTCCTTTGTTATTTGTGAAGAAGAAAAATGGGACCATGAGGATTTGTATTGCTTATTGCCAGCTGAACAAGGTTACTATTCGGAACAAGTAACCTATGCCTCGTATTGATGATCTATTTGACCAGATTCAGGGTGCTTCGTTGTTTTTGAAGATTGATTTGCGTTCAGGCTGCCACCAGTTGAAGATCAGCACGGAGGATATTTCGAAGACAGTCGTTCAGACGAGATATGGCACTATAAGTTTCCGGTGATGTCTTTTGGGCTTACCAATGCCCCGGCTGCATTTATGACTTTGATTCATGGTATCTTCAGGCCATTCCTTAATTCCTTCATGATTGTGTTCATTGATGATATCTTGGTCTCTTCCAAGAGTAGAGAGGAGCTTGAGAGCCATCTTCGTTCTATTCTTAGGTTGTTGAAGAAGGATAGCCTGTTTGCTAAGTTTTCTAAGTGTGAGTTCTGGTTAGAGTCTGTAACATTCTTGGGCCATGTTGTGTCTAAGGATAGGATTATGGTTGAACCACAGAAGATTGAGGTTGTGAGGGGTTGGGCAAGGCTCACTACTGTGGCTGAGATCCGTAGTTTTCTGGGTTTGGCCATCTATTACCATCACTTCGTGAAGGGTTTTGTGTTACACCTCGAAAAATTCTCCATTGATGCACAGTGAATAGACTAACGGAGGGCACAGAGTATACGATGTTTCAATAAGTAATAAATAGCATTTAATGACCCTAATTGAGATTGCAAAGACATTTGAGGTAAGAGAAGAAAGTTGCCAAGGATGGCAACGTATACGTTACGTATCGGAAGAGATTTACGAGTACCAAATTAATGATGACTTAATGATGTCTTGGAGAAGAGTTATAACTTCCCTTAGATTTTTAATGAGGTGTTAAACAAGTGTTAAGAAGGTTCCATAAGGATTGGAGATCAAACTAGTCGACGAGATCGAGTTCGGAAAGGCTGGGCATTATACGGCCCAACATACTGGTCGTATAAAATATACTGGCCGTATGTTAGGCCGTATATTCAGGCCAGATTGGCCGCCTTCACTGGACACAAAGTACGGCCAAACATACGGTCAGTATAATTTATACGGACCGTATGTTGGTCCGTGAATTCCAAGCGAGACAGATTGTGAGATATTAATAAGAGGACCAAGTTCATTTCATTTCATCTTCACTCCCCTTCTCTCTAGAACTCTCTAGAACATTTATCCACACCTCTCCCAGAAGAATTCAAGAGATATTAATGATCAACTTCATCAAACCAAGAGAATCAAGTGTAAAAAACTCATTAAAGTTCATCCAAGACTAGAAATCCAAGTGGAAGTGGAACTAGGGTTTTGCTCAAGTGAAGTGTTTCCACCCAAAGCCAATTCCTACACCATCTAAGGTATGTTTTATGGTCTTTTCATGTTGTTTAAGGTATTGAGAGGTTGAAAGACTTGGATTGTAGAAGGGGATAGAAAATGGGTCATGAATGTGAGAATAGTGATATTCTTGAGTAGTAGTTTGGATTGAGTCATGATTCTTGATATATTGTGATTATGATTATGTCATAAATGGCGTTAAAAACACGGATAGACATTGTATATGAGTGAATGTAATAGTGTGTCATGACAATGAATATGGATGATGTGAAGTGGATTGAGAAATATGGATAATGTAGGCGAATGAAGACTATTGTTATGACATTGTGATTGTTATTATAGATGTTTGGGAGTTGATATATGATATGGGGGAAGTTGTATAAACAAAGGAGATGCTTCCCAATTTTCTCTAGCCTTAGTCAAGTATGCTAAGCTATCGTTTTTCTAATGTTAGCATAACTCTAATGAAGGTAGAAACGTGAGCATTGAAGGAGAACGTTGAAGCGATAAAATAGTTGAATGAAAAGGTATGTAAGGCTAACCCTTCTTCAATAAGGCATGGTTCTTTGGCTATATACTCATCCTTTCATGAGTCTATAATGTCTTCCAAATGATTCTATCTTTAAAGCTACTAAATCTCATGATTCTCGTTATGATTCGAGTCTACTAAATTCCTTATATGATGAGTGATCCTCTAAGGATAGATGTAATGAAACGACGATAGTAATGATGTCAAATATGCTTATGAGCTCCTACGTATATGTGTCTATGTATGACTATTGTGTAACACCGAGCTTATATGGCCGAGTATGATATGTATTGCACGCACACCACTGCAGTTGGGTATGGATAACCCTGAGCCTTGGTAGGGCCAGGTATGTATAATCACCGAGCCTTGCCATGGCCGGGTCTGTGAAACACCGAGCCTTCATGGTCGGGTATGCTATGAACACGAATATGAAAACGAATATGAATGCGAATTATGAATATGAATATGGATATGAAAATGTAAATAAATACGGATACGAATACGGATACGGAGATATGGGTGTATGTACACAAACACGCATTAGAAATGGAAGGTCCCTATGAAAAGCAAGTAAGTGTTTATGACAATGGTTCTACTACCTCCCATCTTATGCTATCTATTATGTTGACTCTTATGCTTCTATAATGATGTTGTTTATGCTTTACATACTGAGTACATTATTCGTACTAACGTCCTTTTGTTTGTGGACGCTGCGTCATGCCCGCAGGTAGCCATGGAGACAAGCTTGATCCATAGCTTTATTTCTCAGGGACTACGTAGAGGAGCTCCATTTCATTCGGAGCTACAGCTTTTGGTATCTATTCTTTTGTGTACATACTTATGGGCATGGCAGGGTCCTATCCCGCCTATATGATGTAACATACTCTTCTTAGAGGCTCGTAGACATGTGTATATGGTTAGATGTCGTTAGCCTTGCCGTCTTATATTTTGTATATCATTTTGATAGCCTCATCGGCTTATGTACATTTTTATGGGCATAGTTGTTGATGGTGATATAAATGCATTGTTGTCCAATGTGATTAGTATGAATAATGGATGGAAAGTATGATTTAGCTATGTGGCTCACCTAGATATGAAAGTGGATGTATGATAAGAGGTGCCCGGGTGGGTTAGCACCGAGTACCCGTCATGGCCCTTCGGTTGGGTCGTGACATTTTGCTGCTATTGCATCATCTTTGACCAGATTGACTTAGAAAGAGGTTCCCTTCCGGTGGTCAGATGATTGTGAGGAGAGATTTCAAAAGCTCAAGCTTCTTTTGACTACAGCCCTGATCTTACCATTACCCGTGAAGGGAAAGGACTTTACGGTCTATTGTGATGCTTCCCGTGTAGGCTTGGGTGTTGTGTTGATGCTGAAGGGTAGAGTGATAGATTATGCTTCCCGTCAGTTGAAGATTCATGAGAAGAATTACCCTACCTATGATTTGGAGTTGTTGGCCGTGGTTTTCGCTTTGAAGATTTGGAGGCATTATTTGTATGGTGTCCATTGTGAGGTTTTCACCAATCACTGTAGTCTTCAGCATGTGCTTACCCAGAGAGATCTTAATTCCAGGAAGCGCCGATGGATGGAGCTCCTGAAGGACTATGACATCTCTATTTTGTATCATCCCGTGAAAGCCAATGTGGTGGTTGATTCCTTGAGTCGCAAGGCAGTGAGTATGGAGAGTTTAGCTAGATCGATTGTTTTTTAGTGTCCGTTGGCCATGGAGTTTCAGACTCTGGCCAACAGTTTCGTTCGCCTTTATATTTCAGCCTCAAGCAAGATTTTGGCTTGTGTAGAGGTGAGGTCGTCTTTATTGGATCAGATCAGGACTCATCAGTTTGAGGATGCTCAGTTGAGCAAGATTCGAGATAGAGTTTTGAGGGGTGAGACCAAGGAGGTTGTGATTGATTCTGAAGGCATTTTGAGAATTAAGGGACGCATGTGCGTTCCTCATGTTGGTGATTTGATTCAGTTGATCTTGTTTGAAGCTCATAGCTCTCAGTAGTCCATTCATCCGGGGGCAACTAAGTTGTATCGAGATCTAAGACAGCACTATTGGTGGCATCGGATGAAGAGGGATATAGTTGATTTCATGGCTAAGTATGGGAATTGTCAGTAGGTAAAGTATGAGCACCAGCTACCCGGTGGTGTGCTTCAGAGGATGCCCATTCCCGAGTAGAAGTGGGAGAGGATTACCATGGATTTTGTTTTTGGTCTTCCGAAGACCCTGGGCTAGTTTGACTCTATTTGGGTGATAGTTGATCGGTTGACTATGTCTGCTCACTCTGTTCCAGTTCAGGTTTCCTATACCGCGGAGAAGTTAGCCAAGTTGTATATTCAGATAATTATGAGATTGCACGGGGTTGCTATTTTTGTTGTATCTGATCGGGGTACTATCTTCACTTCCCGATTCTAGAGGGCGTTTCATGAGGAGTTGGGTACCCGATTGGATCTCAGTACAGCTTTTCATCCCCAGACTGATGGCCAGTCCGAGCGAACTGTCACGACCCAACCCCGTGGGCCATGACTAGTGTTCGACCTGGACACTCGTATACATACCTGTTAGATATAGTCAACAGAAGCTAAAATCAATATGGAAACTTTCAAAAGAACTCCAAGGGTTCATAACATCATCATATATACATATATCCAAATAACCGGTCTCTTAGGGAGTCACAACTGATCAGAACATAACATGATACGCAAGTCGACAAGGCTGCCACAACATATCAACATGATACTCAAGCTGACAAGGCTGCCACTACCGAAGAGCATATAGCACATCGTATAGACACAGCTGAACAAACTTATACACAACCCACACATATGTCTACAGACCTCTAAGAATATCGATAGCGAAATGTGATGGGACAGGGCCCCGCCATACCCCTGGATGAACATAGATATACATCATAAGAACTGTACCAAAAGTCTAGGCTCCGGAACAACGGGTCTCTCCAAGACAGCTGAATAGAAGTCCTATGGTGAAAGGTCACCAACCGACAATCTGTACCGGTGGGCATGAAACGCAGACCCCCAAAGAAAGGGGGGTCAGTACGAAATATGTACTGAGTATATAAAGCATGAAATACGGTAAAGAGGATCATAACTGAAATAGAGATTAGCAGAAACAAGTATGACTTTTAAAATATCAATACACTTGCCATATGAAATGAAAATCATGCATATCAATATCATATATCATATCCGGCCCATTATGGGACTCGGTGAACAAGGTCGCCACATACCATCCTTGGCGCCCTAAATACATCATAACTCCATAAACACATCATAACGCCATAAACACATCATAACACCATAAACACATCATAACGCCATCATATATATATATATATATATATATATATATATATCATATTTTGGCCCTCTAGTGAGGGAATCGGTGAACAATGCCAAAAGGAAAGAAGGGTTAACTTTACATACCTGTTGAAGGATAATCGTAATCACGTTCGCTTCGTCGCCCCTTTAGCCTATTTAATATGAAAGTACGCTACCGTTAGTAAACTATACTTCCTAGCTTATAAATCCGTAACCAATTACTTATAGGACTCATTCTTTAACTCATACTTTCTTGATTAGGGTTTTCATTAGTTAAGGACTTAATGAAAATCGGGCAGCATTTCCCCTATATACTCGCCTAACCCGAACTTCCAATTAACCTCCTGTTATCACAGCAATACCAACAATGACAGTAATAGAGATATGCATACAAAACCCTTACAATTCAGCCCATAAACAACCCAAACAATCCAACAACCCTTCCTAATCCTTTTCCAATCCAAATCATTAACATTTTAAGATTATACTCCGAACAAACCAACATATGCTTTGTATACGTTACGTTATACACTTCTTCCTTTCAAATTTAGAATCCACATCAACGACAACATGACCACAACACGAACAACAACATTTGAACATAAATCATACTTGTAATCCTTTCAACCAAAAATTCCATATAACGACTACAACTCCTAATATCAATGAATTCATGCAATTTCTTACTTCCAATTTCACCTCATACAATTTTAATCTTTCCTTTACAATACAACTAATCCAATTATACCATAAAATGAGAAGATCTTACCTTAATTTAATCGGAGAAAATTCTACACTCACTTGGACCAATTGCACTATTTCCTGTTCCTCAATTCAACACCTTATGTTGCTGCCTTCTCGGACGTGTGAAGCACCTTAGGATAAAAAAAAAAAAATGTCAAAGCCATGGCTGGCCGTGAGCAGCCATGGCTGGCCGTGAGCAGCCATGGCTGGTTGAAACTTTCTCTCTCAATGGAATTTTGGGGAAGATGAAATGTTATTAGCTAGTGATCATGTATTATTAGTTAGTCATCATATACAAGGTATATATGTAGCCTACTATTGTTACACGTGCCCCAGTTCATGCTTTATCATCATATTTATGTATTATTATTTCTTTATTATTGAATCAGGTGGGGCCCACTTCATTATCTAATTAACTAAGTTAATTAATCACTAATCCCCACTTAATAATCTAATCATAATTAATTAGTCCTTAATCTCCAATAATATTTCTACACTAAATAAAATTTATAAGCAATTCGTGTATTAATTAAAATTCAAAATTAAAAGTTCTTATTTCATATCCAAAAATAATCCCGTCCTTAAACTTACGTCGATTAGCTTACGAATAATCCGATGTGCAAATATACGGGGTATAACATCCTTCCCCCCTTTAGAACATTCGTCCTCGAATGTTAAACTGGTCCTGAACTCCCAATACTTACTCAAGTGCTCTCTTATTTAATTATGCCCCTCACGTGCCTCTTTCATTGGTCGATTCGCTATAATTCATTATAACGCATTCCAGGTCTTTACATAGTCATTCCCGTAATATTTCCTCCCTCTGTTGCTTCTCGAGGTAATTATTCCACGTCGTTGTCTTTACTCTCCTCTTTATTTCGCAGTCGATTGTCAGTTGTATTGCGAGCTCTCCTACTGAAGTGTTACTCTTTCTCTGGTCTGCATACTGTCTAGTTGTACTGTCACCGATTTATTCGGACTTGTATTCATGGTACACGTAGCCACAACTCGACTCTTTCTTCTTCTACAGTTACTCCCTTAAGATGATGTATCTTTCACTTCACTTTACTCCTAATCTTTAAGTAAGACCTTGTAACGTGCAGACATCCCTCATCGATTTATTAGACTTTACAATTCTTGGAGTATTTCATACCTCCGGTACTTGTAGACCCTTCACAGATTCTACGGATAAAACGAAATTTCCCATAGTGTAATATTATTCTACTCCGATAACCTTGCTTTGCTCTGCTGTTACAGTCCGTATTCTGGAATCTTCAGCATCATGTGTCACTTTCTGACTTTCTTTTAAAGGTTTTTAACTATCACTTGCTTTTAGTTCTTGATCTCGATCTTTAGGGTTGGCTAGCAAATAGCGCTAGAGTTCCCTCATTTTATAACTTCACTATCCTCCCGTAACTCGCTTGTTCTGATTGTCTCGGTTAAATCATTTCGTAATTTCCCTTAACCTAACTGGCAATACTTTAGGCATATTATCTCGTATCATTTCTTTATTTTTGACTCAAACTCTTCTATTTCCCCTTTACTCAAATATGCTCTTAGTTCTCCTATCACACATCCTATTGCAATCTTTACAAGAGTATGTGTAGGTGCTCAAATTAGACCGAGAAATACCTTAGCGTCGTCTCACTAGTCTTTATGCAGACCTTACATTCTTCGCTTGTATCTTTCAATTGATATCGGGCTCAACTTTGGCTTTTGCCCTCAGTACTAATCCTATTTCGGTACTTTGGTTCGAACCATTTTACACCTTTCCTTAATGTATCCGAAATATCATAATCGCATTGCTATTACTGAATCCTTATGCTTATTATCAAGTGCCCACTTGGTCTCATTCTTAACATCCAAATATGCATAGATCGCATAACTATTCTTGTGCGACTTTGTATAAAGTATATCCAATCTTAGTCTTAGTCTTTCCTTCTCCTGGTTCATTCTGCTTTACATATCTTATTTGTACTAAAACTCACTTGTTGTCTACCTTGTCATACTCCTTTCCCTTCCTTCATTCACCATTTGATTTTCTCATATCCTACTATAGGAAATTTCCTATCCTTTCTTTTTTGCTACTTATAAGTCACAATATCATTAGCAAGCAACCCCATTGCCAACGTCTCAACCTCCAATCCTATTACACCTCGGAATATCTCCCGTTGGTACGCAAGTGAATAAACTAGGGAAATGCGAGCATCGGGTTGATGATGACTTAAGGGCATTTTGGGAAAGAGTTATAACGTCCCTTGGACGGCTAATGAAGTGTTAAACAAGTGTTAAAAAGGTTCCATAAGGATTGGAGATCAATCGAAGTGATGACAATAAGTTCAGTGAATTGATGAGTTCTACGGCTCATTATACGGACCGTATAATGTTTTACGGACCGTATAATGGACCGTAAAACCATCACAGTGGAGGATGTTTGCTGGTGGAATTTTACGGTCAGTTATACAGGCCGTATAAATTTATACAGACCGTATAACGAACCGTCAAATGGTCACAGTGAAGGGGTGCAGGCAGACCCATTTCACAGTCTATTATACGGACCGTATAACCATTATACGGACCGTATAATGGACCGTATAGTGGAACCCGACAGATCAGTGGAATGTTATTAAATAAAGGACCAAGTTCATGAAATCATTTCAACATTTCCTCCCTCTCTCTAAAACATCTCTCTACATTTATTATACAAGTTTTCAAGGATTATAATCCATCAACAACATTAAATAAGTGAATCAAGAGTAAGAACCCATCAAGGATCATCTAAAGTCAAGAAATCCAAATGGAGAAAAACTAGGGTTTTGCTCAAAGTGGAATATTACCAACTAAAGCTTGTTCCTACAACATCTAAGGTAAGATTCATGATATTAGATGTTGTTTAAGGTATTTGAGAATTAAAATGATTGTTCATTAGAAGAGAATAGCAAAATGGGTTATGAATGATGAATAGTGACGTTTTTGAGACATAGTTTGAATTGAATCATGATTGTTGTTGTGTTGTGATATGAATGTGTTATAAATGACGTTAAGATCATGAAATAGACATTGTATATGAATGGACGAAGTTGGGTGTAGTGACCGTAAATAGGGATAAATGGAAATGAATTAAGAATGTGGATGATGTAGATGACTAAAGGCTATTAATATGATGTTGTGAATGTATTGTTGACGTTTAGAAGTTGAATTGCGATATGGAGGAATGTCGTATAAATAAAGGAAATGGTGTCCGAATTTTTCTAGTTTTATCCATGTGTGCTAATTGTCGATTCTAATAATGGTACGACTTTAATAAAGGTAGAAACGTGAGCATCCAAGGAGTACGTGCAAGCGTAGAATAGTTCGACGAAAAGGTATGTAAGGCTAACCCTTCTTTCACAAGGCATGATTCTTGGCCAAACTTCTAATTCCTCTATATGAGTATGTTGTATTCAAGTGATTGACACTCCGAGCTCATAAGCTCACGATCCTTAACATGTACTACGATTGTACTACGCCCCTCATATGATGAGTAAGTCTATGATATAGAAGTAACGATAATGATGATGATAGTAATGATGAAGATAATAATGATGCTAAAGGTGCCTATGGGCTATTATACTTATGTGTGCCTATGAAGGGGTATAATAAAACCCCGAGCTTATAACGCCGGGTAGAATATATGTATATGAATATGTATAAAGTATGTATACGATTACGAAATGCGCGCACACCTCTGCAGATGGTACGGATAACCCTGAAGCCTTGGTAGGGCCAGGTATGAGTAACCTTGAGCCTTGGTTGACCAAGTATGTATGAAACACCGATCCTATGAGGTCGGGTATGTTATGTAAATGCTATATATATATATATATATAAGTGTATGGCTATGTATATGATATGAATATGAATGTGAGACAGACTTGATCCATAGCTGCTTATTCAGGGATTACATAGCGGAGCTCCATTTCCTTCGGAGCCATAGTTTTTGGGTACTTATTCTTTTGTGTATATAATTATGGGCATAGCGGGCTCCTGTCCCGCTCATGTGATATGTTATACTCTTCCTAGAGGCTCGTAGTCATGTGTATATGGTTAGACATGTCCGGCCTTGTCGGCCTATGTTTTGTATATCATTTTGTCGGCCACGTTGGCCACGATCATTGATGTGGCATAGATGCCTATGGTGATATAAATGTACCGTTGTCCAATTGGGACTAGTTGATAAATGAATGGAAATGTATGTATAATTATGTGGCTCACCTAGATGTAAGTATAAGAGTAAGCTAAGAGGGTGCTCGGGTGGGTTAGCACCGGGTGCTCGTCGCAGCCCCGAGTCGGGTCGTGACAAAAGTGGTATCAGAGCAGTTCAGTCCTAGGATGTGTCTATGAGCCGTGTCTAGTAGAGTCTTGGTTATGGGTGTGTTGCGCGCCACACCTATAAACAAGAAGCTGAGGACATTTTAGGAATATATGACCTTCTTTCTTCATAAGAATCGTGCGATAGAGCTATGATGTAAGAAATTCTTGTTCCTAAATCGTGTGTTGTGTATTTCAATGATGCCTAAAAAGAAAAAGGCTACAGCAGTCCAAAAGGGCAAGACGGTGGCAGAAAAGTGGGCTGAAAGAGCACCGCCACCGGTAGTAGAGGAAGATGAGTCCCAGTGTGCGGCTCAATTTCAGTCCTCCTAGATAGTGCCTATTACCGAGGAGCACGTGGGAGCCTCAGCCCCAGCTCCAGCTCCTCCACCAAATGCTTCGGGCCAAGATGTAAAAGAGGCCATTACTTTATTGACTCAATTTGTTGCGGCCCAGGCTCAGAGGCACAGTTCAGGGTATGGTGATAGGGCTGTTAGTGCAAGAGCCCGTGATTTCATTACTTTGAACCCTCCGAAATTCTTTGGGTGAAAACCGGAGGAGGATCCCCAGGACTTTATTGATGGTATGCTAAGGACGCTCCGGTTGATACATGCTTCAGACACCGACTCGGTAGAGCTAGCGTCCTATAGATTGAGAGATGTCTCGATCCAGTGGTATACAGTATGGATGGCTTCGCGGGGAGCCAATGCACCTCCCCCGATATGGCAAGAGTTTGTTGATGCTTTTCTCCGTCATTACATGCCCCCAGAAGTTCGGCGGGCTAGGGCCGATTAATTCTTGAACTTGAGGCAAGGCAGTATGAGTGCCCTAGAGTATAGCCTCCGTTTTAAGTCCTTGGCTAGGTATGCTTCGGCCATGGTAGCGGATATGGGCGACCGGGTACACCGATTCGTAAAGGGCCTAAGGCCCCACTTGATGGATAAATGCTTGACTGCGTCCCTTCAGGATGGTATGGACATTGCACGCATTCAGGCACATGCTCAGAACTTAGAGGAAAGCCTAGAGCAGAGGAGAATTGAGCGTGAACAGGATAGGGGACATAGCAAGAGGGCCAGATCTTCGGGCCCAATAAGTGAGTCCAGAGGCGGACACAGGCAATAGTTCCCTAGACATTCAGGCTATTCTATGACCAGTGCACCTCCACGGTTTCCAGACCAGGGCCTTGATAGATCTGTTCGTTCAGGGACGAGTCAGAGTTATCCGGGGTCCCAGTTTAGAGGTGATTCAGGCCAGTCAAGACCACCTATACCACGATGTTCCCAGTGTGGGAAGTCGCATTGGGGTCAATGCCGTTGGGTTCAGATGGTTGCTATTCATGTGGTCGACCGGGCCATATTATGTGTGATTGCCCCTCAGTGCATGGTAGAGGTAGGACCCAGCCATCAGGGTCGGTAGCCGGATCTTCAGCATCTGTACGCCCTACGGGGCCAGGTTCGCATGCGCCAATCGGCCATGGTAGAGGTAGAGGCAGAGCTCCCAGTGCTAGCGGTCCTCAGCACCGTATTTATGCTTTGGCTGGACGCCAAGATCTTGAGTCTTCTCCTGATGTGGTCACAGGTATATTATCGGTATTCTCTCATGATGTATATGCTTTGATTGATCCGGGCTCTACATTATCATATGTTACTCCATATGTTGCGGGTCGATTTATAGTCGAGCCGGAGTCGATCAAACCCTTTGAGGTGTCCACGCCCGTTGGTGAATCGGTGATAGCTAGCCGAGTGTATAGAGGTTGTGTAGTCGTGATTTGTGACCGTCGTAGCATGATTGATTTGGATGAGCTAGAAATGGTAGATTTTGACGTTATTGTGGGCATGGATTGGTTGGCTTCTTGTTATGCCAATGTTGATTGTAGAATGAAGATGGTTCGTTTCTAATTTCCGGGAGAACCAGTCTTAGAATGGGAAGGAAATACGGCATTACCAAAAGGTAGGTTTATTTCCTATCTATAGGCAAGGAACATGATCACGAAAGGGTGTATTTATCACCTAGTGCGAGTTCAAGATGTAGAAGCTGAGTCGCCGACTCTTCAGTGAGTTCCCGTAGTAAATGATTTTTCGGATGTGTTCCCGGAAGAGCTTCCAGTCCTTCCTCCCGAGCGAGAGATCGATTTTGCGATTGATGTGTTGCCAGACACTAAACCCATATCTATTCCTCCCTATAGGATGGCACCCGCAGAGTTGAAAGAGTTGAAGGAGCAATTGAAAGACTTGCTTGAAAAAGGCTTCATTAGGCCTAGTTCATCCCCGTGGGCAGCACCCGTATTGTTCGTCCGGAAGAAGGATGGCTCTTTGAGAATGTGCATTGATTATCGGCAATTGAATAAGGTCACGATTAAGAATAAATATCCTCTCCCAAGGAATGATGACTTGTTTGATCAATTGCAAGGTGCTAAATGGTTTTCGAAGATTAATTTGAGTTCCGGGTATCATCAAGTGAGAGTTAGGGAGAAAGATATCCCTAAGACAGCCTTTAGAACAAGATATGGTCATTTTGAGTTCCGAGTAATGTCGTTTGGGCTAACTAACGCGCCGGCGGTATTCATGGATTTGATGAATAATGTGTTCAGACCCTTCCTGGATTTATTTGTGATAGTATTTATTGATGACATCTTGGTGTATTCTAGATCCGAGGCAGAACATGCGGATCATTTGCGAATTGTCCTTGGAGTTCTTCGAGCTCGGGAGTTGTTTGCAAAATTCTCCAAGTGTGAGTTTTGGTTGAACTCGGTATCATTTCTGGGCCATATTGTTGCAGCTGATGGTATTCGAGTAGATAGCCAAAAGATCGAGGCCGTGAAGACTTGGCCAAGGCCCCGCGACTCCTACGGAGGTTCGTAGCTTTTTGGGCTTAGCAGGCTATTATAGAAGATTTGTTTAGGGTTTTTCTTCTATTTCTGCGCCACTCACCAAGTTGACTCAGAAGTCAGCTCAGTTTCAATGGACAGATGCTTGCGAGCGTAGTTTCCAAGAGTTGAAAGACCGATTGACTTCAGCCCCAGTCTTGACACTTCCAGAGGGATTGGAAGGATATGTTATTTATTGTGATGCTTCAGGCGTCGGGCTAGGTTGTGTATTGATGCAAAATGGTAAGGTGATTGCGTATGCTTCTAGACAATTACGGAAACATGAACAGAACTATCCAACCCACGATTTAGAATTAGCCGCAGTGGTCCATGCATTAAAGATATGGCGACATTATTTATATGGTGTCCATGTGGATGTTTATACAGATCATAAGAGCCTTCAGTATATCTTCAAGCAGAAAGAGTTGAATTTGCGACAACGACGATGGTTGGAGTTGCTAAAGGATTACGATGTTGATATCTTGTATCACCCCGGAAAGGCTAACGTTGTGGCTGACGCTCTTAGCCGCAGATCCATGGGAAGTCTAAGTGATGTATGACCAGAAAAGAAAGAGATGGTCCGTGAGCTTCAACAGTTAGCGAGCCTAGGAGTCCGAGTGGTGGACTCAGGTAGCAGCGGAGCTACTATTCAGAATTCAGCCGTTTCATCGCTAGTAGCGGAAGTAAAAGAGCGACAATATGAGGATCCCATGCTAATGCAGTACAGAGATACACTCCCTCAGAAGGAGGAGTCATCATTTGATATTTCGAAAGACGGAGTTCTCCGATGTCGAGGCAGGTTATGTGTTCCCGATGTGGTAGGTCTACGTCACCAAATATTGAGGGAAGCTCATTGTTCCCATTACTCCGTTCACCCCGGAGCGACGAAAATGTATCATGATCTTAAGCCTATATACTGGTGGAATGGAATGAAGAAAGATATAGCGGAATTCGTAGCTCAGTGTCCTAATTGCCAACAAGTGAAGATTGAACACCAAAAGCCGGGTGGATTATTGCAAGCTATAGAAATCCCAACTTGCAAGTGGGAAGTGATTAATATGAATTTCATTACAGGGTTACCCCGTTCTCGACGTAAGTATGATTCTATATGGGTGATTGTGGATAGAGTCACAAAGTCAGCTCATTTCTTACCGGTCAGGACGACCTATGTGGCAGAAGATTATGCGAGGCTTTATCTTAAAGAGATAGTGAGACTCCATGGCGTTCCGATATCTATTATCTTCGACAGAGGGACTCAGTTCACAACTAAGTTTTGGGAGTCTTTCCAAGAGGGTTTAGGGACCCAAGTGCGCCTTAGCACGACGTTCCACCCACAGACCGATGGGCAGGCCGAACGTACCATTCAGACTCTTGAAGATATGTTGCGAGCATGTATGATAGATTTTGGAGGAAATTGGGATTATCATTTGCCACACATTGAATTTGCTTACAATAATAGTTACCATTCCAACAATCAAATGGCATCGTATGAAGCTCTATATGGGCGAAAGTGTAGATCCCCAATTGGGTGGTTTGAAACCGGAGAAACTAAGTTGATAGGGCCAGACTTGGTCCAGCAAGCAATAGATAAAGTTAAGCTCATACAAGATCGGTTGCTAGCGGCTTAAAGTCGTCACAAGTCCTATGCGGATAATCGTCGAAGAGACTTAGAGTTCAAAGTGAAAGATTGGGTATTCTTGAAAGTGTCGCCGATGAAAGGAGTGATGAGATTTGGCAAAAAGGGGAAGCTCAGTCCCCGGTATATTGGGCCATACGAAATTGTACGCAAGATAGGCAAAGTGGCCTATGAGTTAAATCTACCTCCAGACTTGGAGTCAGTTCATCCAGTATTTCATGTTTCGATGCTTCGGAGATGTGTTGGAGATCCTACTAGGATCGTCCCAGTGAATGATGTGCAAGTAACAGAGAAATTGACTTATGAAGAGATACCCATTTCCATACTAGATAGGCAAGTACGGAAACTTAGAAACAAGGAAGTGGCCTCAGTTAAGGTCTTATGGAAGAACAACAATCGAGAGGAAATGACGTGGGAAGCAAAAGAGAGTATGCAATCCAAATACCCACATTTATTTCAGCCTTTGGACGAGGGCCAAGATGAGACGTCAAAATCATAAGGTATGCATGATTTCCTTTTTTATGCTTTTTGGTCGTGTGTGGCCAAATTTTAAATGCTATTGTGGTGTGGCCCTGTGAGGCATCGATATTATGGGTTGTTGTGATAGGTTGGTAGTGCCATATTATAGGGGAAACTCTGGCGAATTTTCTGTAGAATCCCCGAGTGCCTAACATTCGAGGACGAATGTTCTTAAGGGGGGAAGAATGTTACACCTCGGAAAATCTCCCGTTGGTACGCAAGTGAATGAACTAGGGAAATGCGAGCATCGGGTTGATGATGACTTAAGGGCATTTTGGGAAAGAGTTATAACGTCCCTTGGACTGCTAATGAAGTGTTAAACAGGTGTTAAGAAGGTTCCATAAGGATCAGAGATCAATCGAAGTGATGACAATAAGTTCAGTGAATTGATGAGTTCTACGGCTCATTATACGGACCGTATAATGTTTTACGGACCGTATAATGGACCGTAAAACCATCACAGTGGAGGATGTTTGCTGGTGGAATTTTACGGTCAGTTATACGGGCCGTATAAATTTATACGGACCGTATAACGAACCGTCAAATGGTCACAGTGAAGGGGTGCAGGCAGACCCATTTCACGGTCTATTATACGGACAGTATAATGGACCATATAGTGGAACCCGACAGATCAGTGGAATGTTATTAAATAAAGGACCAAGTTCATGAAATCATTTCAACATTTCCTCCCTCTCTCTAAAACATCTCTCTACATTTATTATACAAGTTTTCAAGGATTATAAGCCATCAACAACAATAAATAAGTGAATCAAGAGTAAGAACCCATCAAGGATCATCTAAAGTCAAGAAATCCTAATGGAGAAAAACTAGGGTTTTGGTCAAAGTGGAATATTATCAACTAAAGCTTGTTCCTACAGCATCTAAGGTAAGATTCACGATATTATATGTTGTTTAAGGTATTTGAGAGTTAAAATGCTTGGTCATTAGAAGAGAATATCAAAATGGGATATGAATGATGAATAGTGACGTTTTTGAGACATAGTTTGAATTGAATCATGATTGTTGTTGTGTTGTGATATGAATGTGTTATAAATGACGTTAAGATCATGAAATAGACATTGTATATGAATGGACAAAGTTGGGTGTTGTGACCATAAATAGGGATAAATGGAAGTGAATTAAGAATGTGGATGATGTATATGACTAAAGGGTATTATTATGATGTTGTGAATGTATTGTTGACGTTTATAAGTTGAATTACGATATGGAGGAATGTCGTATAAATAAAGGAAATGGTGTCCGATTTTCTCTAGTTTTATCCATGTGTGGTAATTGTCGATTCTAATGATGGTACGACATTAATAAAGGTAGAAACGTGAGCATCCAAGGAGTACGTGCAAGCGTAGAATAGTTCGACGAAAAGGTATGTAAGGCTAACCCTTCTTTCATAAGGCATGATTCTTGGCCAAACTTCTAATTCCTCTATATGAGTATGTTGTATTCAAGTGATTGACACTCCGAGCTCATAAGCTCACGATCCTTAACATGTACTACGATTGTACTGCGCCCCTCATATGACGAGTAAGTCTACGATATAGAAGTAACGATAATGATGATGATAGTAAAGATGATGATAATAATGATGCTAAAGGTGCCTATGGGCTATTATACTTATGTGTGCCTATGAAAGGCTATAATAAAACCCCGACCTTATAACGCCGGGTAGAATATATGTATATGAATATGTATAAAGTATGTATACGATTACGAAACGCGCGCACACCTCTGCAGATGGTACGGATAACCCTGAAGCCTTGGTAGGGCCAGGTATGAGTAACCTTGTGCCTTGGTTGGCCAAGTATGTATGAAACACCGATCCTACGAGGTCGGGTATGTTATGTAAATGCTATATATATATATATATATATGTGTGTGTATGGCTATGTATATGATATGAATATGAATGTGAAAAGACTATGTATACGAATACGAGCACTATTATGAAACACCCATGAGAAATGGAAAGTCCCTATGAAAGGCAGGTAAGTGCCATGATGATGATATTATTGTCTTCCCTCCTATGCCACTTCATATATTGTCTATGATGCTTTTATATTGATGCTGATCATGTTTTACATACTCAGTACATTCTTCGTACTGACGTCCTTTTGTTTGTGGACGCTGCGTCATGCCCGCAGGTGCACAGGGAGACAGACTTGATCCATAGCTGCTTATTCAGGGATTACATAGTGGAGCTCCATTTCCTTCGGAGCCATAGTTTTTGGGTACTTATTCTTTTGTGTATATAATTATGGGCATAGCGGGGTCCTGTCCCGCTCATGTGATATGTTATACTCTTCCTAGAGGCTCGTAGTCATATGTATATGGTTAGACATGTCCGGCCTTGTTGGCCTATGTTTTGTATATCATTTTGTCGGCCACGTTGGCCACGATCATTGATGTGGCATAGATGCCTATGGTGATATAAATGTACCGTTGTCCAATTGGGACTAGTTGACAAATGAATGGAAATGTATGTATAATTATGTGGCTCACCTAGATGTAAGTATAAGAGTAAGCTAAGAGGGTGCTCGGGTGGGTTAGCACCGGGTGCTCGTCGCGGCCCCAAGTCGGGTCGTGACAAATCCAGTATAGCATTTCTATTCTTTATAATATCTCTTAAGTTACTCGTTACCATTTTCTTCTCGTATTCTTCCTTTTTATAGGCATCCACTTTCTAATGTCATATAATACCAAATCTTTACAAATGATCCTCAGTCTTGTCTCAAATACCATCCTGACTACTATTCGTTTATCGCTGGCTTTCAGATCTTACCTACTTGTTTCCGCATGGGATCTCACTTGAAGTTTGAGTATCCATATTGGATATATTATAGTGTCAATTGTTTCCATTTGTACTTACTTTGGTTTCGCCCGCTTCCCCCCTTTGGGGTTGTACTTATACCATATCCATGCTTTTTCTTTATCATTTATAACTTTGATTCCCCACGTACGAAACCTCGGCCAAATCACAAAGCAATGAGAACTCTCGATATATAGTACAATATCTTATCTGATGATTGGTACTCGAGTAATGTAATTATTTTAGCAATTTATCCAAAGCCACATTCCATTTATTCCGGTCAGTAATTAGCTAGTGCTTATAGTCGTTTCAAATTCTCAACTAGATAGCACTTATATCCTGATGATAAGTGTCCCAACCTCTCTTATAATAGTATCTTTATCCCAACGGATATCATCTATTTCCTCTAATAAATTTACAATACATCAGTTGTTTCGCAAATCCACAATCCCTGTCCTTTAAGGATTTCACTATTTCCGAGGTGAAGTCACATACACACAGTACTCCTTTATGCCTTATGCTCTTTCACCCTTATCGTGTACGCAACACTAACCTCTAACTTACTCAAATTCATATCAAATTCATCTTAATAATGGTCTTATCTTACCACCTTGTCGTCGTACTGTACTCTTAAGTTCGTAGCTACATATTTTCCTTTCTATCTTATACTCGTACTCACTTGATTATGTCTGTCTTGGGTGCTTTCTTTAGTATTCCTTTCATTTCTCCAGTCTACGTCCATCTTTTATTTTGTGCACGAGGAATCTCATGCTACTCCCGTATCCTTCGGAAAACACTACTTTTACATAACCCCTTTCTCATTTTCAAAGTATATTCTGTTCATCCCTATTTGTTCTTGCCATACTAGTCATTTCCGAGCACTCATTCTACCTCGTTACGCAATTTTCTCTAGCTTAGTCTTTCACAAGTTATGCCATTTATATTACCCGTGTTCTCGGCTACGTCATAACCTGTTATTCCACCGTTATCTCGCTCGCTTTCTCCTTATTTCCTTCTTTCAATTAACTCCTTCTTTTCTTGGGCTCGCTTTCATTTTCGTTATTATATAATCTTTATTCTGGACTTTTCCTTATAGAAGAACTTTATAAGTCTTTTCTTTTATTCATTCTATACCCTGTTTTTCCATTTCATATTTGCCTTTATACCTTAGTCACATAGATCACGTCATGTCTTTTAGTCACTTCCTTACTTGGCTTTACTCGTTTTTTATAACAACCCTTAGGATACTCACATTACATCCTGTTCGTAATCAATCCTAGCATTTCATCAACAACACGTGAAACACATGATCTTGGACAGCCCTCAAGTTTGAGTTTTCCTTCCACAAATTGCATCTCCAATTAGTTTATTAATAACTAATAAAATGTCACCATGAGGCATTCTCTAACCACCACCAGAAGAAAAACTAGAATCTGACAAGCACACAGGACTTCTAGTGCTTGATTCACATGGTTTACCTCCAGATTTATTCTTGAGTCGTGAGCGAATCATTTAGTTCATAAACTACTTGCTGTATGCTCTATATTCTTCCAATGAAGTGAAACTTAATTGCTGGACGTTTTTGCCCTTCAATATGAGCTTTTCTAAGGTAAAAATGTGGCTGGAAAGTATTTTGGTCCGTTCAAATGAATTCCAATCTTTGCTGCTCATATATGCTTCTTCGAAATAAAATTTCCCAGTAATAATGGTGCCTCTTACGGATGACATGGAGGGTATCTCTTAGAGCTTTAATCCAACATAATAAATTTACCCTATCGGTATCGACTCTCAAGACATATTATGAACCTATATCTCATTCTCTCTTTTCTATTTCTAGGAAAATTTGGGCAGAGTGTCCTCTATACTTCTTACTATCCCAAAACCTGCACGCAGGAAATACCAACAATGCCTCACAGGGCCCACATATATACGTATATATCATATCATATCATAGCCACACAGGGCTCCTAATTTCAAGTAAAAAGTATAAAGGTGTCGAAACTTACCTCACATATCGCACCTCGAGATGTACCTGATCCTTTATCGATCTGTCCCGTTATACCTTCCTATCTACCTCCCCTTTCACTCTTCAACTCTACATTTAAATCATACTCCAATCTTCTTACCTTACCTGACATGCCTCTTTCGCACCGTGGCTTACCTGTGTACTGTGTAGCTTCTAATATCATCGGTCACTTTCTTCTGTCGATGTCGTTCTTCAGCTGAAATCAAAGGTTAGTGAAAGGAATTTCATTTCCTATGGGTGGGCTCTATCGCACGATCTTAGATATGAAAGAAAGGTAACATCCTAAATGTCCTGTAGCTTTCTGTTTATAGATGTGGTGCACAACACACCGATAAACAAGACTCTACTAGACACGGTCTGTAGACACTCCAAGGATGAACTGCTCTGATACCACTTTTGTCACGACCCAACCCCGTGAGCCATGACTAGTGCCCGACCTGGACACTCGTATACGTACCTGTTAGACATAGTCAACAGAAGCTAAAATCAATATGGAAACTTGCAAAAGAACTCCAAGGGTTCATAACATCATCATATATACATATATCCAAATAACCGGTCTCCTGGGGCGTCACAACGGATCAGAACATAACATGATACGCAAGTCGACAAGGCTGCCACAACATATCAACATGATACGCAAGCCGACAAGGCTGCCACTACAGAAGAGCATATAGCACATCGTATAGACACAGCTGAACAAACTTATACACAACCCACACATATGTCTACAGACCTCTAAGAATATCGATAGCGAAATCTAACGGGACAGGGCCCCGCCATACCCCTGGATGAACATAGATATACATCATAAGATCTGTACCAAAATTCTAGGCTCCGAAACAACGGAGCTCTCCAAGACAGCTGAATAGAAGTCCTATGCTCAAGGGTCACCAACCGACTATCTGTACCTGCGGGCATGAAACGCAGCCCCCCGAAGAAAGGGGGGTCAGTACGGAATATGTACTGAGTATATAAAGCATGAAATACATTAAAGAGGATCATAACTGAAATAGAGATTACCAGAAACAAGTATGACTTTTAAAATATCAATACACTTGCCTTATGAAATGAAAATCATGCATATCAATATCATATATCATATCCGGCCCATTATGGTCTCCACATACCATCATTGGCGCCCTAAACATATCATAACTCCATAACACATCATAACTCCATAAACAGATCATAACGCCATAAACACATCATAACGCCATCATATATATATATATATATATATATATATATATATATATCATATTCCGGCCCTCTAGTGAGGGACTCGGTGAACAATGCAGTGAAACTGTGCACGAAAACATATCCTGGCCCGGGACTCAGTGAACGATATATTAAGGAATACACGATTAGAGTAGTAAGCAACCATATGCAAATTAAAACATTATCAATGACTCAATGGAATATTCATTTGAAAATCAAGACAATAGTCATATCAAATACCTTTCAATTGTCACAATGGATTATATCAAAATAGAACTTCTGGAATCGTATACACGTATCAGAATATAATAAATTAGCTTCTGGAAATCAAGAACGGTAGCCATCCTAGTGGCTCTAAGAATAGGAACTTCTTTGGAATCATATACACACCGTCTATTCATTTCATAAAGATCATGCCAAAAAGAAAGAAGGGTTAACTTTGAATACCTGTTGAAGGTTAATCGTAATCACGTTCGCTTCGTCGCCCCTTTAGCCTATTTAATACGAAAGTACGCTATCGTTAGTAAACTATACTTCCTAGCTTATAAATCCGTAACCAATTACTTATAGGACTCATTCTTTAACTCATACTTTCTTGATTAGGGTTTTCATTAGTTAAGGACTTAACGGAAATCAGGCAGTATTTCCCCTATATACTCGCCTAACCCGAACTTCCAATTAACCTCCTGTTATCACAGCAATACCAACAATGACAGTAATAGAGATATGCATACAAAACCCTTACAATTTAGCCCATAAACAACCCAAACAATCCAACAACCCCTCCTAATCCTTTTCCAATCCAAATCATTAACGTTTTAAGATTATGCTCCGAACAAACCAACATACGCTTTGTATACGATACGTTATACACTTCTTCCTTGCAAATTTAGAATCCACGTCAACGACAACATGACCACAACATGAACTACAACATATGAACATAAATCATACTTGTAATCCTTTCAACCCAACAATTCCATATAACGACTAAAACTCCTAATATCAACGAATTCATGCAATTTCTTACTTCTAATTTCACCTCATACAATTTTAATCTTTCCTTTACAATACCACAAATCCAATTATACCATAAAATGAGAAGATCTTACCTTAATTTAATCGGAGCAAATTCTACACTCACTTGCACCAATTGCACTATTTCCTCTTCCTCAATTCAACACCTTATGTTGCTGCCTTCTCGGACGTGTGAAGCACCTTAGGATAAAAAAAAACAATTCAAAGCCATGGCTGGCCGTGAGTAGCCATGGCTGGTTGAAACTTTCTCTCTCAATGGAATTTTGGGGAAGATGAAATGTTATTAGCTAGTGATCATGTATTATTAGTTAGTCATCATATACAAGGTATATATGTAGCCTACTATAGTTACATGTGCCCCACTTCATGCTTTATCATCATATTTATGTTTTTTTTATTGAATCGGGTGGGGCCCACTTCATTGTCTAATTAACTAAGTTAATTAATCACTAATCCCCACTTAATAATCTAATCATAATTAATTAGTCCTTAATCTCCAATAATATTTCTGCACTAAATAAAATTTATAAGCAATTTGTGTACTAATTAAAATTGAAAATTAAAAGTTCTTATTTCATATCCAAAAATAATCTCGTCCTTTAACTTACGTCGATTAGCTTACGAATAATCCGAAGTGCAAAAATACGGGGTATTACACGAACAATTCAGGTGATCGAGGACATGTTGAAAGCGTGTGTTATTGATTTTGGTGGTCATTAGGATTAGCACTTACCATTGGTAGATTTTGCGTACAATAACAATTATCATTTGAGTATTGGCATGGCCGAGAGGCCCTTCTCTCTTTTGCTTTTTTTTTTTCTTGAATGTTGTTCAATGGGATGAGAAAATAATAGTCATCCCTTTTTATTACTTAAATTAGCCCTCACATGGGCCTTGGCCCATGCCCCCTTTGGCCGGCCACCTTGGACCCTTTTTTTTTTCTTTTTTTTTTTTTTTGTTTTTCCAAGCCCAATTATGTTTCATGACTAATTTGTTTTTTGTAATTCATGAAACTATTTTCTAAATTTCAAATTTTTCCCTTAGCCTTCCTCAATATTTCCGCATCAATATTTTCATGAAAAACTTATGTATTAAATAAGATAAAAAATATTACCTTATCTCTTACTAGTCACAATTATATCAAATTATCCGAATGTGCAAAAAATACGGGATATAACAACACTGTGTCTTGAGGAGTCACAACTGATCATATCATGAAATAATACGCAAGCCAACAAGGCTGCCGTCACATATCAATATCATATGCAAGACGACAAGGCTGCCACTATAAACGAACATCATGCCACAGCACATCGTATAGACACAGCTGAACAGAACCCATACACAACCCACACATATGTCTACAGACCTCTAAGAGTACCAACAGTAACATATTACGGGACGGGGCGGACAGGGCCCTGTCGTACCCTTGGACAAAACATATATACATATATATACATATCAGGAAGTCTGTACCAAAACCTAGGCTCCGGAACGATGGAGCTCTCCAAGACAGCAGAACGGGAATCCTAAGCTGGCGGATCACCAAAGCGAGTATCTGCACCTGCGGGCATGAAACGCAGCCCCCCCAAGAAAGGGGGTCAGTACGAAATATGTACTGAATATGTAAATCATGTAATGCAGTAAAAGGAGCATAACTGAAATAAGGAGTACAGGAACAAGTACAATGTTCAGAATACCAAAACACTTGCCTTTGAAACATAAATCATGTGTCACGACCCACCCCGTAGGCCGTGACTAGTGCCCGATCTAGGAACCCGAACGCATCTACCAAAAGCTATCCCAAATTGTATCTAACGCATTCTAGTATAAAGCAGAAGCCGACAAGGCTTTATTTCCAATTTAGATAATTTCCAGAAACATTTCGGTAGAGTTTCCTTTGTTTTACGGACTATCCCATATACCCTGCACGCAGAAAATACCAACAAAGGCCACACAGGGCCAACAGAGTAACATCTAAATATATGCGGACCGGCAGCCGCGACGAATGGGATCGCCCAAACACAACACATACAGAAATCTGTACAGAAAGATCCCAACCCACAAACATGTCTACAGACCTCTAAATGGACCAACGAAACCATATGGCAGGACAGGGCCCCGCCGTACCCATGAACGAGAATATACACATATAGAAGTGACAGACTGTACCAAAAGATGGCTCTGAATAAAAGAGCGCTCCAAAAATAGCAGAAGGAGATCCTAAGCGGACGGATCAGCAAACCTATCGTCGGTACCTGCGCGGCATGAAAACGCAGCCCCCGAGGAAAGGGGGTCAGTACGAAATATGTACTGAATATGCAAAGCCTGAATTACAGAAACAAGATCATAACCGGTACAGAACGTACAGAAAGTAAGCAGAAAATCCAAAGTATCAGACACATATTTTCAAAACATGCAGAGTGTGTACAGAAACATATGTCATATCAAATCCGGCCCCTGCCAAGGGACTCGGCAGACAGAACGTGGCCACCCTCCCGACGCTGGTGCCACAACACAGAAGAATCAAAATAGGGGCATAACCCCGTAACATAATATGTCATATCAGATGGCCATAGTAAATCATATCAGATGGCCATAGTAAATCATATCAGAACAAACGTACATGGCACAGCATACTCCACAAACCCATGTACGCGTATACCTGCCCCCTCACATCGAGGAACGGCGAACAATGCAGGGGATTACGCTTGACAACATATCCTGGCCCGGGCTCAGTGTGGGAAACATTGGGGCATCCACGAATGGAGTAGTGAGAGACTAATGCAATTAAAATATCATGAATGTTTTCATAGACTCGATGAGGCATATTAAAGACAAACCGATCCAATGAAGTCGGAAGGAATCATGGTAAATGAGTTTCGAGTATCAAAACAATTTATCAGACTTAATGGAATATTTAAAACAACGTTTGTTAGGTAATTAGACTGGTAGTCAAAACGTTTCTTTTAAGAACTATTCGAAAAGAAGACTTAAGTACATTAAGGGCAAAACCGGGAATAGCGGGCCCACCTCGGAACAAGCAAGGCGGTGGGCTCAAATTATGCCCTTTAAGCTTATGGGGTCACCTATAAAGGTTCTACGGACATTCTATAGCTTTTCAAGGAGTTTAGAGAAAGTTTGCATAATTTCAGGAAAAGCATATCAAAATGGTTCAATTCTACTGAAGGAAAAGTTGAGATTTTGTCTTGCGGATTCCGATGGCCAAGAAGGTCTTTTGAGGCCCGAATCCGATCCTAAAACAGTTAGACATGCCAAAAGAAGGATCGGGGCAGCTTTAAGCCTATCTAAGCTCACTCTCCGTTTCGTCGAAAATCTGCAAATGGTCACATTTACCAATTGTAAGTTATGGATGCTACAAATTCAATTCAACTCTTAATTGTCTACCGAAATTTCGGCAGCACTTCCCCTAAACATATAGCACCCCCGAGAATTCAACTCGGCTCACAATCATCAACAACAACCCAAACAACAACATCAACATCAACAACAAACACTAGAAACACAATATGGCACAACTAGTTCTACTTGCCGACATAATGCCATAACCTTCATTTCAACTTCAATTTCCAAACCAATTTCAATGATTTCACATGCATTATCAAACTAGATCATCACAACATAGTTTAGAAGCGTTTCATGTCGTTTCCTCAAGTTATACACACGATATACATAATATACAAACTTTCCGCCAAAGTCATAATTCACTCAAAACTTCTAATCTCTGGCATACATATTCATAACATATTTCCAATTTCCAAATTCGTCAATGATCATCATAATTAACAACCAAATAACTTCATTCTCATAATGTCGGAAAATCATACTAAAGCGACGTAAGTTTCTACGTTCCATTTCAATACAAACTCATATCGTTTTACTTTCATTTACATTGCAAGAATCACAATAACACAACTAACACATTACACAAACTTGATTCATTTCCATTCCAACTCTAACATACTACACGGCCATATGCTCTCTTTATCAACTTCAACTACATTCATTCAACTTCCAATTCCAATATGCATTTCATCACAACTACAACTAGAATATAACATGAATTCAACACATTATGGCTATACAACATATAACACACGGCTACACCTATATACCACACACCCACTTTGCAAACTTACATTTCTCCATACAATCAACACATTTCTACCTACTATAACCGAAACAAAACTCCATAACACAAGAATAAAGGATAAATTCTTACCTTTTCCTCTAGTCTTCTTTACTTGAACTTGTGATCACTTTGATGAAATAAGTGCTTCTCTCTCCAACCCAACTACACCAAGTTGTAGAGAATACCCAATTTAGTAGGAAAACCACAAAAGAATAATTTTTGGAGCAACATTCTTGGGAGTGATTTTTCTCCAAGCAAACCCGAAACCCTTCTATCTTGTTGCTCTTATTATTTTTTTCTTTGATTTTCTTGCTCTCTAATGGATATACTATGAAGACTTGGTCTTATTATAATTAATAGTCACATGGTCAAGCACATGACCATGTAAATGGACTTGGGCCAAGGCCAAGGTGGCCGGCCATGGTCCATGGTTTGGGCCTCAATTCATTAAAAAAAATTTTAGCCCAATTTGTTACGAATCTCATTTTGTAATTCCCGGAACTAATTTCCGAAACTCTAATTTTACCCTTAGCCTCATCCCACACTTGCACAAAATATTCGTTCATAAACAACTCATGTGTTACATAACATCAATTATGACTTTATTTCATACAAGTCAAGATTATTTCCAATTTTCCAAAGGTGTGAAGACACGGGATATAACATCCTCCCCCCCTTTAGAACATTCGTCCCCGAATTTTAAATTAATCTTATAGGGTTTGAAAATACTTTGGGCGAAGTTTCTGTTTATAGACAGCACATGCGGCACACATTCATTATTGAAATAGAATTTAGCAAGGATTCAAGATTACCTGTGGGCGTAGGGAACAAATGAGGATATTTCTTCTTCATCTCCTCTTCGGCCTCCCAGGTCATTTCCTCCCTATTATCGTTCCGCCATAGCACCTTAACAGAGGCTACATCTTTGTTCCGGAGCTTTCTTACCTGGCGGTCTAAAATAGCTACGGGCTGCTCCTCGTAAGATAACTGCTCCGTTACCTGAATGTCATCCATCGGGAATATTCTGGAAGGGTCACCAATGAATTTGCGGAGCATAGACACATGGAATACCGGATGTACCGCTTCCAAATCAGATGGCAAATCTAACTCATAGGCGACATTTCCAATTTTCCGCATAATCAGATAAGGCCCAATATAACGCGGACTAAGCTTACCCTTCCTGCCGAACCGCATTACGCCTTTCATAGGCGATACCTTCAGGAATACCCAATCACCAACCTGGAATTCCAAAGGACGACGCCGTTTATCCGCGTATGATTTCTGTAGACTCTGGGCTGCCAATAGTCGTTCCCGGATAAGTTTCACCTTATCAACTTCCTGCTGGATCATATCTGGGCCAATTAACTCTGTCTCGCCAATATCAAACCAGCCGATAGGTGACCTGCATTTCCTACCATATAAAGCCTCGTACGGAGCCATCTGGATGCTGGAATGGTAGCTGTTATTGTAAGAAAATTCAATCAATGGCAAATGATCCTCCCAGCTACCTCTGAAATCAATAACGCAGGCCCCCAACATATCTTCAAGCATCTGGATAGTGCGCTCGGCCTGTCCGTCACTCTGAGGATGGAAAGCTGTGCTTAGGCTCAGCTGAGTCCCTAATCCTTCCTGAAAGGATCTCCAGAAGTTCGCTGTGAACTGAGCACCTCTGTCAGTGATAATAGATGTAGGAACTCCGTGAAGTCACACAATTTCTTTAACATAAAGCCTGGCATAATCCTCAGCGGAGTAAGTAGTCTTGACGGGGAGAAAATGGGCTGATTTTGTCGGCCTATCAACAATAACCCAGATGGAATCATACTTCCGTGGAGTGCGAGGCAACCCTGTAATGAAGTCCATATTAATGATCTCCCACTTCCACGTCGAAATTTCCATTTACTGCAACAGTCCACCCGGTTTCTGATGTTCAATTTTGACCTGTTGACAATTTGGACACTGGGCGACGAACTCTGCGATATCCCGTTTCATGCCATCCCACCAGTATAAGCATCGGAGATCATGGTACATCTTCGTAGACCCAGGATGGACCGAATAGCGAGCATAATGTGCCTCGTTCATAACCTGCTGCCGAAGGCCTGCAATATCAGGTACACACAACCTGCCCCTAAATAATAAAGTCCCGTCCGGAGTGAACTCGAACGGAGTCTTCTCCTTATCATAGGCTGTGTCTCTGTATCGTGCCAAAACAGGATCTTCATATTGATGCCGCTTGATATCTTCCTTAATAGATGATTCAGAAACCCCTCAGACAAAAATCCGTGTACCTCCAGAATCGGCCAGACGAACCCCAAGATTAGCCAACTGATGAATGTCACGTACTATCTCACTCCTGTCTGGCTGTAAATCTGCCAAGCTGCCCATAGATTTCCGGCTAAGCGCATCTGCAACAACATTAGCCTTGCCCGGATGATACAGAATATCCACATCATAGTCTTTCAGGAGCTCCAGCCACCTCCGCTGCCGCAAATTAAGCTCTTTCTGCCTGAAAATATACTGGAGACTCTTATGATCTGTATAGATATCAACATGAACGCCATATAAATAATGTCTCCATATCTTCAGGGCATGGATCACCGCTGCAAGCTCCAGATCGTGAGTAGGATAATTCTTTTCATGCTTTTTCAATTGTCGAGAAGCATAAGCTATAACTCTGCCGTGTTGCATCAATACATAGCCCAATCCCACGCCAGAAGCGTCACAATAAATAACATATCCATCGGGTCCCTCTGGAAGAGTCAGAACTGGGGCTGTAGTCAGCTTCTCTTTCAGTAACTGGAAGTTCGTTCACAAGCATCAGTCCACTGGAACTTGGCTCCCTTCTGAGTTAGCCTTATCAAAGGCGCTGAAATCGAAGCAAACTTTTTCACAAATCTTCTGTAATAGCCAGCTAACCCCAGGAAACTACGTACCTCTGTGGGCATCGTGGGTTTGGGCCAATTTTTCACGGCCTCAATCTTCTGTGTATCCACCCGGACACCATCAGCCGCAATAATATGCCCCAGAAATGCCACTGAAGCCAGCCAGAATTCACATTTAGAAAATTTTGCATATAATTTCCGATGCCGAAGTACCCCAAGTACCGCTCTCAGATGATCTGCGTGCTCTGCCTCGGACCGAGAATAAACCAGGATATCATCGATAAATACAATTACGAACATGTCTAAGAATGGCCTGAATACCCGGTTCATTAAATCCATGAATACCGCAGGAGCATTAGTCAGCCCAAAAGACATAACTCTGAATTCATAATGCCCATATCTGGTCCGGAATGCTGTCTTAGGAATATCGGCCTCCCGTACCCGTACCTGATGATAGCCAGACCGAAGATCTATCTTCGAAAAATACTTAGCGCCCTGCAACTGATCAAACAAATCGTCAATTCTGGGGAGGGGGTATTTATTCTTTATCGTTACCTTATTCAGCTGTCGATAATCAATACACATACGCAACGACCCGTCTTTCTTACGCACAAATAATACCGGGGCTCCCCAAGGCGAAGTACTGGGCCTGATAAAGCCATTTCTAACAGATCCTTCAACTGCTCTTTCAGTTCTTTCAATTCTGCCGGTGCCATTCTGTACGGGGGAATAGATATCGGCTGAGTATCAGGAAGCAAATCAATAGTAAAATCTATCTCCCGCTCCGGAGGAAGGCCTGGAAGCTCATCTGGGAATACATCCAGAAATTCATTAACCACGGGAATTGACTGAAGAGTCGGCGTTTCTGCTGTCAAGTCTTGTACCCGAACCAGATGATAAAAATAACCCTTTCTGATCATTTTCTTCGCCTTAAGGTATGAAATAAACTTACCTTTCGGCGATGCTGTATTACTGGCCCATTCTATAACTGGCTCCCCGGGAAACTGGAAACGAACTACCTTATTTTGGCAGTCAACATTAGCATAACAGGAGGCTAGCCAGTCCATTCCCATAATAACATCGAACTCGACCATATCTAACTCCACCAGATCTGCCTTAGTGTCACGGCCACATACAATTACAGAACAGTTTTTATATACCTGTTTTGCTACAATAAAGTCCCCAATCGGTGTGGCTACCTCAAACGACTCTATAGGTTCAGATGTTATACCAATTTTACAAGCAACCAGAGGCGAAATATATGACAAAGTCGAACCTGGATCAATCAATGCATACACAGACCGTGAGAAAACCAATAATGTACCTGTAACGACATTAGGCGATGCCTCCTGATCCTGGCGGCTGGACAGAGCATAGATGCGGTTCGAAGGACCGCTAGTACTAGAAGCTCCACCACGGCCTCTGCCGCGACCCGCTGCTGCTGAAGTACCCGGCCCCGTAGGGCGCATAGCCACTGATGAAGATGAAGACCCGGCGGCTGATCCGGTAGGCTGCGCTGCACCACCCGAACTACCCTTATACGGGCAACCTCTCACAGAATGGACCTGATGGCCACAAGAAAAACATGCACCGGTGGCTCTGTAGCACTCCCCCGGATGGTATCTGCCACAGTAAGAACACTGAGGCCTAGGTGGCCTCGTCTGACCAGAACCGCTGTCTGTCCGCGAACCTGAAGCCCTGGAGCTCTGACCTGCTCCTGAATAACCTGGGCTATCAAATCTGCGACCTGTAAGCTGTGGAGGTGCGCTCTGTGCCGGCTGGAATAAATGTCTGCTAGGCTGCTGCGGCTGCTGAGGCTGCTGAGGCTGCCTGCCCCGAAAATCTCCAGAATACCCAGATGATCTGGCCCTCTTGGGCTGTCTCCGATCCTGGCTGCTATCAGGCTGACGCTCCCTATGCCGATCCTCAATGCCCTGGGCATGGGCCTGAATCCGGGCAATATCCATGCCGGGCTGAGCAGCCAATACCAAACAGCTGTCGACAAAATAACGGTCCAGCCCCATAATGTACCTGTGCATCCTGTCAGCCATAGTAGCTACCACAGCAGGTGCGTATCGGGCCAATGAGTCGAACTCCATACTGTACTCTCGAACACTGCGACCCCTCTGTCTCAGCAATAAGAATCTGTCAGCCTTGGCCCGCCGTAACTCCGGAGGCAGAAAATGGCTAAGAAAAGCCTGAGAAAAACCATCCCAAACTGCTGGGGGAGCGCCGTCGCCTCTGGATAACTCCCATGACTCGTACCAATTTGCCGCTACATCATACAACAGGTACGAAGCCAATGTGACTGACTCCGTCGCTGAAGAATTAATAAAATGTAATGTGCGCCGCATCTTCCTGATAAACTCCTCAGGATCCTCCTCGGGCTTTGTCCCGAAGAACTCTGGAGGGCCACAAGTCAAGAACTCACGAGCTCTCGAACTGTCGCGCCTATATGCTCGGTCACCTCCCAATCTGTGCCCCTGAACCTGTCCCGCCACAAGTCTGGTCAATAGCTGGACTGCCTCTCTCATTGTCTGATCCTCGGTCCCTGGCCGTGGAGCTGGGGGCTCAGGTACTGGAATCTCGGGAGCTGGAGGTGGAGCCGCCCCTCGACCTGCAGCTGCTGCTGCTCCAATCTCCTCTTCATGTGGCGGTGTGGAAGAGCCCTCTGCCGGGGGCAAAATATCAGGAGCAATATGAGCATGGGCCCTGGTAACCCTCTGGGCCCGACTAGTCTCTCCCACAGCTGCTGCCTTGGCCTTTTGGGCCGCTGTCGCCTTTTTTGGAGGCATAACTGCAAATGTAACAATTCGTTAGGGAGGAATCATCCTGATAACACAGCTCTATCGCACGATCTAAGACAGAAAGAAGGGTAGTATCCTAAATGCCCTATAGCCTCCTGTTTATAGGTGTGGTGCACAACACACCGATAAACAAGACTCTACTAGACACGGTTTGTAGACATTCGAAGGACGAACCGCTCTGATACCACTTTTGTCACGACCCAACCCCGTAGGCCGTGACTAGTGCCCGATCTGGGCACCCGAACGCATCTACCAAAAGCTATCCAAAATTGTATCAAACGCATTCTAGTATAAAGCAGAAGCCGACAAGGCTTTATTTCAAATTTAGATAATTTCCAGAAACATTTCGGCAGAGTTTCCTTTGTTTTACGGACTGTCCCATATACCCTGCACGCAGAAAATACCAACAAAGGCCATACAGGGCCAACAGAGTAACATCTAAATATATGAGGACCGGCCGCCGCGGCGAATGGGATCGCCCAAAGACAACACGTACACAAATCTGTACAGAAAGATCCCAACCCACAAACATGTCAACAGACCTCTAAATGGACCAACGGAACCATATGGCAGGACAGGTCCCCGCCGTACCCATGAACGAGAATATACACATAAAGAAGTGACAGACTGTACCAAAAGATGGCTCTGAATAAAAGAGCGCTCCAAAAATAGCAGAAGGAGATCCTAAGCGAACGGATCAGCAAACCTGTCGTCGGTACCTGCGCGGCATGAAAACGCAGCCCCCGAGGAAAGGGGGTTAGTACGAAATATGTACTGAATATGCAAAGCCTGAATTACAGAAACAAGATCATAACCGGTACAGAACGTACAGAAAGTAAGCAGAAAATCCAAAGTATCAGACACATATTTTCAAAACATGCAGAGTGTGTACAGAAACATATGTCATATCAAATCCGGCCCCTGCCAAGGGACTCGGCAGACAGAACGTGGCCACCCTCCCGACGCTGGTGCCACAACACAGAAGAATCAAAATAGGGGCATAACCCCGTAACATAATATGTCATATCAGATGGCCATAGTAAATCATATCAGAACAAACGTACATGGCACAGCATACTCCACAAACCCATGTATGCGTATACCTGCCCCCTCACATCGAGGCACGGCGAACAATGCAGGGGATTACGCTTCACAACATATCCTGGCCCGGGCTCAGTGTGGGAAACATTGGGGCATCCACGAATGGAGTAGTGAGAGACTAATGCAATTAAAATATCATGAATGTTTTCATAGACTCGATGAGGCATATTAAAGACAAACCGATCCAATGAAGTCGGAAGGAATCATGGTAAATGAGTTTCGAGTATCAAAACAATTTATCAGACTTAATGGAATATTTAAAACAACGTTTGTTAGGTAATTAGACTGGTAGTCAAAACGTTTCTTTTAAGAACTATTCGAAAAGAAGACTTAAGTACATTAAGGGCAAACCGGGAATAGCGGGCCCACCTCGGAACAAGCAAGGCGGTGGGCTCAAATTACGCCCTTTAAGCTTATGGGGTCACCTATAAAGGTTCTACGGACATTCTATAGCTTTTCAAGGAGTTTAGAGAAAGTTTGCATAATTTCAGGAAAAGCATATCAAAATGGTTCAATTCTACTCAAGGAAAAACTGAGATTTTCTCTTGCGGATTCCGATGGCCAAGAAGGTCTTTTGAGGCCCGAATCCGATCCTAAAACACCTAGACATGCCAAAAGAAGGATCGGGGCAGCTTTACATACCTTTTGAGCTTTTTAAGCCTATCTAAGCTCACTCTCCGTTTCGTCGAAAATCTGCAAATGGTCACATTTACCAATTGTAAGTTATGGATGCTACAAATTCAATTCAACTCTTATTTGTCTACCGAAATTTCGGCAGCACTTCCCCTATACATATAGCACCCCCGAGAATTCAACTCGGCTCACAATCATCAACAACAACCCAAACAACAACATCAACATCAACAACAAACACTAGAAACACAATATGGCACAACTAGTTCTACTTGCCGACATAATGCCATAACCTTCATTTCAACTTCAATTTCCAAACCAATTTCAATGATTTCACATGCATTATCAAACTAGATCATCACAACATAGTTTAGAAGCGTTTCATGTCGTTTCCTCAAGTTATACACACGATATACATAATATACAAACTTTCCGCCAAAGTCATAATTCACTCAAAACTTCTAATCTATGGCATACATATTCATAACATGTTTCCAATTTCCAAATTCGTCAATGATCATCATAATTAACAACCAAATAACTTCATTCTCATAATGTCGGAAAATCATACTAAAGCGACGTAAGTTTCTACGTTCCATTTCAATACAAACTCATATCGTTTTACTTTCATTTACATTGCAAGAATCACAATGACACAACTAACACATTACACAAACTTGATTCATTTCCATTCCAACTCTAACATACTACACGGCCATATGCTCTCTTTATCAACTTCAACTACATTCATTCAACTTCCAATTCCAATATGCATTTCATCACAACTACAACTAGAATATAACATGAATTCAACACATTATGGCTATACAACATATACATACACACGGCTACACCTATATACCACACACCCACTTTGCAAACTTCCATTTCTCCATACAATCAACACATTTCTACCTACTATAACCGAAACAAAACTCCATAACACAAGAATAAAGGATAAATTCTTACCTTTTCCTCTAGTCTTCTTTACTTGAACTTGTGATCACTTTGATGAAATAAGTGCTTCTCTCTCCAACCCAACTACACCAAGTTGTAGAGAATACCCAATTTAGTAGGAAAACCACAAAAGAATAATTTTTGGAGCAATATTCTTGGGAGTGATTTTTCTCCAAGCAAACCCGAAACCCTTCTATCTTCTTGCTCTTATTATTTTTTTTTCTTTGATTTTCTTGCTCTCTAATGGATATACTATGAAGACTTGGTCTTATTATAATTAATAGTCACATGGTCAAGCACATGACCATGTAAATGGACTTGGGCCAAGGCCAAGGTGGCCGGCCATGGTCCATGGTTTGGGCCTCTATTCATTAAATTTTTTTTTTGAGCCCAATTTGTTATGAATCTTATTTTGTAATTCCCGGAACTAATTTCCGAAACTCCAATTTTACCCTTAGCCTCATCCCACACTTCCACAAAATATTCGTTCATAAACAACTCATGTGTTACATAACATCCATTATGACTTTATTTCATACAAGTCAAGATTATTTCCAATTTTCCAAAGGTGTGAAGACACGGGATATAACATCATGCATGTCAATGTCATATATCATATACATATATACCGTACCCGACCCTCTAGTGAGGGACTCGGTGAATAAAGTCATCATATGCCCTCCTGGCCGCCATAACACGTCATCATATCATCATATATATATATATATATATATATATATATATATATATATATATATATATATATATATATATATATATATATATATATATATATATACCGTACCCGGCCCTCTAGTGAGGGACTCGGTGAACAATGCAGTGAAACTGTGCACGATAACATACCCGGCCCGGGACTCGGTGAAAGATATATTGAGGCATGCACGAGCAGAGTAGTGAGAAACCATATGCAATTTAAATCATTATTAAGACTCAGACAGGATAAGAAGAAAAGGTTAACACTTGAGTATTAATAGCGACGATCCTATCAAGTATCCCTCGAATGTCAGTATAGAATGTATCAAGAGACTTAGAAGTCATAAACATGTATCAAGATCATATACAAAACAGTTTATAGAAGTCTAGACAGCAGTTATTACAGAGTCCCTGAGTATAGGAGCTAGCTTGTGTATCGACAGTTATCCAATCGTACCGAAACTGAAGGGGAAGGCTCAATCACTTGAGAATTGTAATATCAAGGAATGAATAAGAATAATAAATATCACTCAGAGCTTATGCATGGAATTACCCCAAGGTGCATATCCGTCATCACTTAAGTCTAAGACATGCCAAAAGAAGGAAGGGACAAATTTACATACCTTTAGTGCTTATCGGTGATACGACATGTATACGCTGCTCGAAGTGTCTCAACCTATATTAAGACGTCAAGAATTATGGTTAAGCTACGGGAAGGTTCAGAACGTGTCCCAACGTTAGTAGCTCACATCTAGAAAATTAGACGGCGTTTCCTTTATATTCAACCAACTACACAATAACCAAGTCAATACCAACAATCATACGTTCAAGTACTATATTAAGACTAACTAAGACAGGGTCCAAGAATGTCCCGAGACAGCCCGCACAACATTTTCAAGTCAGCTCACATATTACAACATTCGATAGTAATCCACATACGACTATGACATATTCAAGCCATTTTTAATGAGCCATAGTCATAATATTTTCATTGAAACGACCTTATAACAGCCCAATCAATACAATAACATCATGTATAACTTAACTATAATTAATTTTCCAACTCAACAAGAACAACCAAAATGCTATTTAAAATTTTTCACTAATTTCCACTAAAACAGCTCCTACACGGTTTCAATCATCAACATACATAATTCCTTATACCTAATTCACATCTACCAAATTATACAAGTATAAACCACCTCCAAAACATGTATAAGAGAATTAAATCTTACCTTAACAAGATTGATTCCTCCAAATCAATTCCCAAATTGCGGCCAACGTTTTGGGTCTTCATAGAATCCATAAATTGATCAATATTGCTGGCAACATTTCTCATCTTCTCCTATGTAATTTCCCTTAAATTGAAATTGTTTACATGAATGAAATGAGATTGAAAAGGAAGAAGAGGGTGCTGGTACGTTTTGCCCCTTCAACTTAGTCATCTTAACCTTTGTAATAGAGTAATTAATATTATACTCCTACTTGGCAGCACCTCAAGGTAGGAGTGCTATCCTTGTGCCACCTAAGTCTACTTACAACACCTACACATTTTATGGTTAGGCATATATATTTATAAAACGTTAATGTTACTAAATTGCACAAAGTTGATGACTCTAATAAAATGTATACTTCAGCAAGTTTATCTCCTACTATGGACACGTGTGGACACTTGTCCGAATAACCACCTCCATCTTAATTAATCCTTACTCCCCACTTAATAATCTAATCACAATTAATTAATTCCTAATCTCCAATAATAATATTTTTATACTAAGTAAAATTTATAAACAATTTATGTTCTAATTAAAATTGAAAATTAAAGATTTCTATTTCGTGTCTGGAAATGACTCCGCCTTTATCTTGAGTCGACTTGCTTGCAAATAATTCGACGTATAATTATACGGGGTATAACATCCTTCCCCCCTTTAGAACATTCGTCCTCGAATGTTAGACTGATCCCTGAATTCCCAATGCTTCCTCAAGTGTCCTCTTATTTAATTACGCCCTTCACATACCTCTTCCATTGGTCGATTCGCTATAATTCCCGAGGTAATAATTCTACGTCAATGAATTTACCCTCCTCTTACTTCGCAGTCTGTTGTCAGTTGTATTGCGAGCTCTTCCGTTGAAATCTTACTTTTTTCCTTGTGCGCTTAGTCTTAACTTGACCCCTTCTTTTCCTATAGTTATTCCCTTAAGATATCGTTTTCTTTATCTTACCTCTCAATCTATAAACATGATTTTAATAACACGTAGACTTCCCTCGTTGGTTCATTAATCTTTGATATCCCTGGAGTATCGCCTGCCTCTGGTAACCTGTGAACCTTTCGCAGGTTCTATGAGTAAAACGAAATTTCCCAGAGGGTAACATTTTCGCACTCCAATATCCTTGCTTTAATCTGTTGTTAGAGTCCGTATTCTGGAATCCTCAACATCATGTGTCACTTTCTGACTTTATTTTAAATGTCTTGAACTATCATTTGTTTTTACTTCTCAATCTCGATCTTTAGAGTTGGTTCAAATATCGCCAAGGTTCCCTTATATCACAACTTTACTGCCCTCCAGTAACCAGTAACCCGCTTGTTCTAATTGTCTCGGTTAAATAATTTCGTAATTTCCCTTAACGTAACTGACACTACTTTAGGCATATTATCTCGTGTCGTTTCTCTATTTTTTACTCAAATTCTTCTATTGCCCCTTTGCTCGAATTTGCTCTTAGCTCTCCTAACACGCATCCTATTGTAATCTTTACACAAGTATGTGTAGGTGCTCAAATTAGTCTAGTAAATACCTTAGCGTTTCCTCGCTAATCTTTATGTAGACCCTATATCCTTCTCTTATATTTTTCAACTGATATCAAGGCTCAACTATGGCTTTTGTCCTCAGAACTAATTATATCTCTGTAGTTTCGCCTTAAACCCTCTTACACCTTTCTTTGATGTACCCAAAATATTACAACCGCATTGTTGTTACTGAATCTTTATCCTTCTTATCAAGTACTTACTTGGTCTCATCCGTAGCATACAAATAGTCGTAGGTGTCATAACTATTCCTGTAGAATTTGTACAAAATGCGTCCAATCTTAGTCATAGTCTTTCCTTCTCTTGGCTTATTCTGCTCTACACATCTTATTGTACTATCGCTCACTTGCTGTCTATTTCGCCATACTTCTTCCCCTTCCTCTATCCACCATTTAGTTTTCTCATATCCTACTATAGGAGAGATTTCCTATACTTTATCCTTTACTACTTATATGTCACAATGTCATTAGCCAACAACTCCGTTGTCAACATCTTAACCTCTAACCAGTACAACCTTGCTATCCTTTATAGTATCCTTTTAAGTTACTTGTTACCATTCTCTTGTCGTATTCTTCTTTTTTATAAGCATCCACCTTCTGATGTCATATTATCCCAAGCCTCTACCAATAATTCTCACCACTGCCTCAAATACTATCTTGACTGCTGTTCGTCTATCGCTGGCTCTCGGATCTTACCAATTCATTTTAGCATGAGATTTCACTTGAGGTTTGAGTATCCATATTAGGTATATTATAATGTCAATTGTTTCCATTGGTACTTACTTTGCTTTCTCCCGCTTCCCCCTTTTGGGTTGTACTTATATCATTATCTATTTATATCCCTTTCTATGCCTCCATTTCAAATTTTCAGATTCCTATGATTCTTTTTTTTTCCAATACATTTGGTATACTGCGCCATATCCATGTCTTCTCTTTATCATCTATAACTTTGATTACCGATGTACGAAACCTTAACACAATTACGAGGCGATGAGAACTCTCGATATATATAGTGCAAAATCTCGTCTGAGTTGCTACTCGAGTAATATAACTAATGAATCAATTTGTTCGAAGCCACATTTCATTCATCCCAATCAGTAATTAGGTAGTGCTTATCGTCGTTTCAAATTCTCCATTCAGCAGCACTTATATTTTACTGATAAGTGTCTCAAGCTTTCCTATAACACCGTCTTTATCCCAATGGATATCATCTGTTTCTTCTAATAAATTCACAATACATCAGTTGTTTCGCAACTCCGCAATCCTTGTACTTTAAGGATTTCACCATTTCCGAGGTGAAGTCACATACACGTAGTACTCTTTTATGCCTCATGCTCTTTCATTCTTGTTGTATACTCAACACTAACTTCTAACTTGCTCAAAATCATGTCTAATTTGTCTTACTAGTGGTCTTGTCTTATCACCTTGTCGTCGTACTACACCTTAAGTTCATAGTTATATGTTTCCCCTTTGTCCTATACTCACACTTAATTGATTACGTCTATTTTGAGCGCTTCCTTTAGTATTCCTTTCATTTCTCCAGTCTATGTCCATCTTTTATTTTGTGCACGAGGAATCTCATGCTACTCCTGTATCCTTCTGAAAGCACTACTTCTGCATAACCCCTTTCTCATTTTTAGAACATATTCTGTTCGTCCCTATTTGTTCTTATCATACCAGTCATTTCTGGCATTCATTCTGTCTTGTTGCTCACCTTCCTTTAGGTTGGTCCTTCACAGTTCTGTCACTTGTAGTACTCATTCTCCAAGCTATACATGTCATAACGTATAGCTATACTGTAATCCCACTTGCTTCCTTCTTATCTTCCTCTGCTCGCTTTCACTTTTGTTACCACCTGACTTTTATTCTGAACTTTCCCTATTGAACTTTGTAAGTCTTTCTTGTTCGTTCTACATTTGCTTTTCTGTTTCACACCAATCACATCATATCCTTTAGTTACTTCCTTGCTAGGCTTTACTCATTTCTATAGTAATCCTTATGGTATTCACATTACATCCTGTTCGTAATCCATCCTATAACGTAACACTGCTTAATCATATTCACGATTCTTACTATGTTTTAATTACACTCTTTGAACTAGGCGTACTTAACCATTCACCCTTTCTGATCAATCTTATCCTTAATATCTCACAAGCTGTCTTATCAATACTTCCATGACTTGTCATAATTCTCCCTTCTCCGTACTTTTATCTCTGTCATACTATTACTCCTTTTAACTATAAACTCGTCGTAATTTATCCCTACTTATCAGTTCACCCGATACCTCAATAAAAAGTTTTGTTAAGAGTTGCCACCTTTTTCTATATCATCCCTTAGTATCACAAGCCCTTCCGAATCATCCTAGCATTTCATCAATAACAGGTGGAACACATGATCCATGACAGCTCACAATTTTATGTTTTCCTTCCACAAATTCCATCTCCAATTAGTTGATTAAGAACTAATAAAATATTAATATGAAGCATTCTCCAACCACCAACAGAAGAAAACTAGAATCCGACAAGCACCACAAGACTTCTTAATGCTTGATTCACATAGTTTATCTCCATATTTGTCCTTGGGTCGTGAGCGAACTATTTAGTTCACAAACTACTTATTGTCTGCTTTGTACTCTTCCAATAAAGTGAAAATTAATTGATGGACGTTTTTGCCCTATAATATGAGCTTTTTCTAAGGCAAAATGTGGTTGGAACGTATTCTGGTCCGTCCAAATGAATTGCGAATTCGCTGCTCATATACGCTTTTTCGAAATAACCTTTTTCAAATAAGAATGGTACCTCTTACAGATGACACGGGGGGGGGGGGGGGGTACCTCTTAAAGCTTTAGTGCAACATAATAAATTTATCCTATCGGTGTCGGCTTTCAAGACATATTATGAACCTATATCTCATCCTCTCTTTTCTATTTCTGGGAAAATTTGGGCAGAGTTTTCTCTGTACTTCTTACTATCTCAAAACCTGCACACAGGAGATACCAAGAATGCCTCACAAGGCCAACATACACATATATATTATTTCATATCGCAGCCGCACAGGGCTCCCCGTATCAGTCACAGGATGAAAATGGCGAACTTACCTTGCGTATCTAACCCAAACTGTGCCTGTCACACTTTTCTGTTGATTTTCCCTTTTAATCTTTAACTGCAGGTTTCAATCATACCTGCTGATTCCTTTAACCTCTTCTCTGTATACTTTATAACTGGGCTTATCTACAATATATATACATTCAACCCATTTCCTTGCTATACTTACCATAACTCATCATAATGATGGCCAGCTTGCCATTCCGTATATACAATTTCTCGTTATGTAACCTTGATATCCGACTTCCACCTGTATGTACAACTATTTTCCATCCTGGATTTCAAAATTCCCACGGGTGGGGGAGGCCTTGGTCACTATTCTCATAAATACTTGGTTGTTGACTCCTTTGATTTCTGCTTGCCGCTATTAGGTAACAACCTATAACAAATGCACATACATAGGAAATTTCGATAAGGTCTCATATACCTGTAGTTGATCAGTCTCTAGTCTGATCCGGTGATCTAGAAGGTGAAGTGTACTCCTCGTCATCGTCTGCCCGCCACCTACTCGTCTGACCTTCATCGTCTTCTTCATCTGGATCCGAGGAATGTAGATAACTGGGCAACTCCTGGTTTACCGATGACCAGGACAGGGGGCTGGAATAATCTGTAACACTTACCTGGGTAGCCGGTCTAATGTGGTGCCCTGCCATAGGAGCAACTGGTATGGCTTCAGGGACCGCCTCTCTGGATATCAAAAACTCTGGAGGAATTGTCGCTGGGTCCTCCGAGGGGTCAGTCTCGATAGAATAACTGAGGCTCCTCCTACTAGGTCCTGGAGCCTGGGGTCCCGAACTTACCCTAGGGGCCTTCTTAGCACCCCCGCTATCTGAAGCTGGCCTCTTCATCTCTCACAAATCTGCACCTACCTACAGGAAAAGAGGTCAGAAACAATCTTACCTAGGTTCAGGCTCTATCGCACGATGTAAGACAGAAGGAAAGATGACACCCTAAATGTCCTGTAGCTTCCTGTTTATAGATGTGGTGCACAACACACCGAAAAACAAGACTCTACTAGACACGGTCTGTAGACACTCCGAGGATGAACTGCTCTGATACCACTTTTGTCACGACCCAACCCCATAGGCCGTGACTAGTGCCCGACCTGGACACCCGTATACATACCTATCAGATATAGTCAAACTGAAACTACTAACAATAGGGAACTTTACAAAAGAACTCCGAAGGTTCATAACGTCATCATATATGTATATTCAGATACACTGTCTCCTGAGGAGTCACAACGGATCATATCATGAAATAATACGCAAGCCGACAAGGCTGCCGTCACATATCAATATCATATGCAAGCCGACAAGGCTGCCACTATAGACGAACATCATACCATAGCACATCGTATAGACACAGCTGAACAGAACCCATTCACAACCCACACATATGTCTACAGACCTTTAAGAGTACCAACAGTAACATATGACGGGACGGGGCGGACAGGTCCCCGTCGTACCCCTGGACAAAATATATATACATATATATACATATCAGGAAGTCTGTACCAAAATCTAGGCTCCGAAACGACGGAGCTCTCCAAGACAGCAGAAAGGGAATCCTAAGCTGGCAGATCACAAAAGCGAGTATCTGCACCTGCGGGCATGAAATGCAGCCCCTCGAAGAAAGGGGGTCAGTACGGAATACGTACTGAGTATGTAAAGCATGTAATGCAGTAAAAGGATCATAACTGAAATAAGGAGTACAGGAACAAGTACAATGTTCAGAATACCAAAACACTTGCCTTTGGAACATAAATCATGCATGTCAATGTCATATATCATATACATATATACCGTACCCGGCCCTCTAGTGAGGGACTCGGTGAATAAAGTCATCATATGCCCTCCTGGCCGCCATAACACATCATCATATCATCATATCATCATCATATATATATATATATATATATATATATATATATATATATATATACTGTACCCGGCCCTCTAGTGAGGGACTCGTTGAACAGTGCAGTGAAACTGTGCACGATAACATACCCGGCCCGGGACTCGGTGAAAGATATATTGAGGCATGTACGAGCAGAGTAGTGAGAAACCATATGCAATTTAAATCATTATTAAGACTCAGACAGGATAAGAAGAAAAGGTTAACACTTGAGTATTAATAGCAACGATCGTATCAAGTATCCTTCGAATGTCAGTATAGAATGTATCAAGAGACTTAGAAGTCATAACCATGTATCAAGATCATATATAAAATAGTTTATAGAAGTTTAGACAACAGTTATTACAGAGTCCCTGAGAATAAGAGCTAGCTTGTGTATCAACAGTTATCCAATCGTACCGAAACTGAAGGGGAAGGCTCAATCACTTGAGAATTGTAATATCAAGGAATGAATAAGAATCATAAATATCACTCAGAGCTTATGAATGGAATTACCCCAA